>NC_047092.1:176954590-177579590 GCF_902459505.1 Geotrypetes seraphini | reverse complement strand
ATTAAAGTTTGCCACAGAGACACATTTCTTCTTCAGACGAGATCACTCGTTATTACTTAAGTCGATATTCAAAGCTATTTAACCAAAGTCTGCCCACTCAAGAACCCTCCCTCCTTGAGAATCCATTTTTTAAGCATTCCTCTGGAGCGACCCCACCAGACGGTCCCATCGTCCCTTGAAGTCGAACGTGGTACTGGCCTCAACTACCTGACGTGGAAGACCATTCCATCGATCAATTACCTTTCGGTGAAGAAGTATTTCCTGGTGTCCCCATGAAATCTTCCCCCCCCCCTGAGTTTTAGTGGGTGCCCTCTTTTCGCCGTGGGATCCATAGGATAAAAGATAGTGTTTTAGTGCCTAACTGCGGTTATTTAGAGAGACATAACTGCCTATATTCCGCTGAATATCTACAGTTAGCAGCTAGTCATTAAGGGCCAGATTCTGTATAGGACACTTGCATGAGGCACTGCTAGGCACTCTAATCGAGGACACCTAGCGATGCTTAATTTTGGAATCCACGCTCAACGGTTTTTTAAAAATTGGCTTAATTGACATGGTAGTAAACCGTACCAGTTTTCAGCCAATCCCCCCCCCCAAAAAAGTTAAAATAGCTAATTAAGTGTTTGGCAGTAAGCTCTTAGGATGCCTAGCGACACCTAAGTGGAGGCACCCTCCGACGCCTACCTGAAAAGTAGGTGTGGCTATGGGCGGAGAATAGGTGTGGTTGACTTAACTTAGGCATCTCTAGACGTTTGAGTTAGGTGCTGATAAATTAGGACAAGTAAAATCTGGTCTAATATACCGGGGCCTACCTCTAGGACGCCTAGCGACGCCTAGATGGAGGCACTCTCCGCCACCTACCTGAAAAGTAGGTGTGGCTATGGGCGGAGAATAGGGGTGGTTGACTTAGGCATCTCTAGATGTTTGAGTTAGGTGCTGGTAAATTAGGACAAGTAAAATCTGGTCTAATATACCGGGGCCTACCTCTAGGATGCCTAGCGACGCCTAGATGGAAGCACTCTCCGCCGCCTACCTGAAAAATAGGTGTGGCTATGGGCGGAGAATAGGTGTGGTTGACTTAGGCATCTCTAGATGTTTGAGTTAGGTGCTGGTAAATTAAGACAAGTAAAATCTGGTCTAATATACTGGTCTAGGATGGCTAGTGATGTCTAAGCGTGCCTAGATGCAGATAGGTGGGATTCTATAAGTGGCGCCTAGTTTATAGAATCTGGCCCTAAGTGGCTAAATTGTGTGACAATGCCAGCTAGGCGAATTTCCCCATGGGAAATAATGGAAACTCAGACGATTCGTTCAACAACCCCAAAACTTTAATACAAAAATTGTACTGCCCGTATATTGTGCACGCTTGTAAATTGTGCGGGTACACTGCATGTACGCTGTGCGCGCTTGTAATGCGGGTGGAATGTGCGTGCTTGTATTACACTTAATTGCGCTCAGTTGTGATGCTTGTGCTGCGTTCAGCGATGCGATGCGCGTATGTTGTGCGCGCTTGTATTGCGCTCAGCTGTGATGACGTGACACGCGTATAGGTACTCATGTTGCAAGGCAACGCTCGTTGATCAAGTTCAAACTTTATAAAACATTTTGCTCGTCTTGCAAAACACTCGCACCCCAAGTTACTCACAACCCAAGGCTTTACTGTACAGTGGTACCTTGGATTACGAGCATAATCCGTTCCAGGAGCACGCTCGTAATCCAAAACGCTCGTTTATCAAAGCAAAGTTCCCCATAGAAAATAGTGGCAACAGCAACGATTCGTTCCAGAACCTGGGGTCTGTACCTGTCGGGTGCCGGGTGCTGCAGTGCCGTCTCCTCCGTCCGCCTCCTCCGTCCATCATCTGAAGAAGAACCCTACAGTTTCACTTCGGGGGGGGGGGGGATGCCTCTAATATCCGCCAGCCGCCGGAGAACCCCGCAGTGCCGCTTCAGAGGGATGCCTCCTCCATCCGCCGGCCATCCCTCCACGTCGGATGCCCCACGCATGCTGGAGAGCCCCCACCTGAGCCCACGCAGCCGAGCGCCGCCCCACCCATACGACCCGCACAACGCCGATGATTGACGCTGTGCGCGTCACATGCAACTGGCCGCGCAGGCCCAGACAGAGGTCCTCCAACCTGCGGAAGGCACCCAACATGGAAGGCTGGCCGGAAGACGGAAGAGGTATCCCGCAAAGCGGCGCTTCCTGGACTGTAAGTGCTCATTTATCGGGGCAGTGCTCGGTTTGCGAGTCAAAAGTTTGCTGAGTGTTTTGCTCGTTTTGCAAAACACTCGCAAACCGAGGTTCCACTGTATTTGCCTTCATATTTTAAAAGAATTCATTACAGTGAGGGTGGAAGGGTGAGGGGGAAATATATTTTGAAAAGTTTATTTATTTCATTATAATATTAAAATTATTTTATATGTACTATTAGTCAAATAATAAGTTCAGGAAGGGAGGAAATGATTGTTAATGTAACAATTATATAGTTAATAATGTGTTTTTGTGCAGTTTTTCTGATATATCAATTGTATTAAATTATTGAAGTTTGAAAATCAATAAAGATTTTTTTTTTTTTTTAAAAAGAAAAGAATATTTAGATCTTAATTCGTTGGATACAAAAGACAACTTTCTGTAATGCTAATAATAATAATAGCCTGTTCCATAATAGGTAAATGACAAGCAATCACCCTTGTAATGTCCGTGGATAATTAGCAATTACATTGCCTAATTAGTTTCAGGAAACTTGAGTTGTCTTTCTTAAATTTCTGAAATATAGTCTGGGCTGTATCCAGTAGCAAACTGGATTAGTGCTGGCTGGTCAGCTGAGCTGAGAAATTCTACATTAATGTGGGGCCAGTGCAGTGAGGGAACTTAAGGTATGACTATGTGACCTTTTCTTTGAAACTACAGATGAATTCTTTCAAATTGGTTCTATTATTGTTTTATTCGGGTTTTGGCTCCTTCTTCTGTCGAGAGGGGTGCTTCCTGGCGGATCTATATTTATGGCTAATGTGACGGATGGGTAAATTCCTGTCTGGTTTTTCTTTGAGTCACGCCAAAAAGACCCCACGTAGAGTGCACTTGTTTTCATATCCCTCCATAAAATCCAGTCGTTATAAGAAGTTCCTTGACAGAACCCTCTCATTTCAAGCCGCTAAATTGAATGTATTGGAGGTCTCTTCCTATTTTAGAAAATTGTTAAAGATTCAACTCTTTGATAGGCTGGTATCTTAATGCATTCTGCTTCATTTTCTCAATCACGTTCCTTATATTCAACTTGATGTATTTGATCTGTTCTATGTATTACTTCTTTCCCTGCCGTGCTGGTATTTTCCAAAACCATCTCAATGTCCTTGATGTTCCTTTAATTTTCTTTTAAACCTTTTTTTTACTTTTTTTAGGCCTCAGACTAGCCATTAGGCATGCATGGCACCTAATGGCTAGTCTGAGGCCTAA
The DNA here is from genome assembly GCF_902459505.1 of Geotrypetes seraphini. Taxonomy (NCBI): domain Eukaryota; kingdom Metazoa; phylum Chordata; class Amphibia; order Gymnophiona; family Dermophiidae; genus Geotrypetes; species Geotrypetes seraphini. Next base: position 177,576,133 of record NC_047092.1, on the reverse strand, counting down.
AAAAAGTTTAAAAGAAAATTAAAGGAACATCAAGGACATTGAGATGGTTTTGGATTAGTTATGTTTTCAATGTCTTACATTTGACTGCAGGAGATAATGCTGGTATTTTCTGCATTATATTGTAAATGCTTTCTATCTTTATCTGTTTTTAAGTCCATTATTCTAATTTGTATTTTATCTGTATCCCATGTATTAGCTCACCTTGTTGTGAACCGCCTAGAACTTTTTCGGTATGGCGGTATATAAGAATAAGATTATTATTATTATTACTATTGTTTTGTTCTTGTTTTCTCTTCTTGAATTGAGCTGAATTCACCGCTGTCTTATTTGGTTTAATTGTTTTGGATTTTTTTTTTTTACTTTGAAAATTTCATGGTCTGCTAAATTTTCTTTAATGTCTTATTTGGAAAATTGTTTTCAACACCTAATAAAGAAATAACGTATCAGCTTGGTTCATTATAAAAAAATAAAGCAACCAAGCAAGCGATCCCTTTGCATTTGATACCATACCAACACATCACTACTGAGTAGGTAATTTACATTTTCTTGTGATTAAAATGAGTATGCAATTAAAATGTTAGAACTTACAATGTGCAATTAAAATGTGCTGCTTATTTAATCTATTAATATACTTTCTAAAAAAAAAAAAAAAAAAAAGGATTTTTCAAGTATAGGGGCTTCCATCAGCCTTGGGTTGAAAAGAAAAATATGCCCACTTTGTAGTGTGCAAGATTTCAGTAGCCCATATGGTAGATGGTATTTCACTGTCAAGAGAATAACACCAGGAAAAGGGGCATCTAACCTGGCACATAAAACACTTACACAAAGGGTTGTAGCGAGTTTGTGGCCAACGCATCCGCACAAGTCACATGAGAAGCTAGGAGAGGAAACTACGCCCCTTCCATTGACTTCCTTTGCCAGTAAGTAAAAAGTGCGTAGGGTGGGGGCCATGCCAGGAGCATTGGGGGCATGTCACCCTGTGTGTCATGCCCTGAGCATGTTCCAGGCTTGCTACACTCCCGTACACACATTCTTTCTGTTTCCATCTTGACGAAATAGAAGAAGTCGGTGTTTTCCACGATTTCTCCTTCCAGGGGTTTTAAGAATTTTGTAAAAAATTTTTAAGTATTTCTATACCCCCTATAGCCTAAGTGGTTTACATTCAGGTACTCAAGCATTTTTCCCTATCTGTCCCAGCAGGCTTACACGCTACCTATTGTACCTGGGGCAAAGGGGGGATTAAGTGACTTGCCCAGGGTCACAAGGAGCAGCATGGGATTTGAACCTACAACTTCAGGGTGCTGAGGCTTTAGCTCTAATCACTGTGCCACACTGATAATAGGGGTAGTTGTAAAAAGCTTTTTCCACATATATATGTAGAAATTGGCTTCTTATATCGCAACTTGAGACTACTGCTAGGGATTGCTCTGCCATTTTCAACCCAAAAAAACTACAGGGCCGCAGCAAAGAGGTCCCCCTCCTTTTCTATCCACCAGATTACAGGGAAACCCCAGATGAGTCCTGGAGTGGTTGAGTGGTGAGGAGAGGGAAAATGCTTGAGTACCTGATTGTAAAAACCGCTTAGATAACCTTGATAGGCGGTATATAAAATCCTAATAAACCTGTGGCTTTCTATGGGAGCGAGCATGCCGATAAGGGGATCTGATCAGGAGGGGTTTGATTGGAGGTCGAAGCACACACTGAGGAGGACATGCATCAGGGCAGGGGTGTCAAAGTCCCTCCTCGAGGGCCGCAATCCAGTCGGGTTTTCAGGATTTCCCCAATGAATATGCATGAGATCTATTAGCATACAATGAAAGCAGTGCATGCAAATAGATCTCATGCATATTCATTGGATTGCGGCCCTCGAGGAGGGACTTTGACACCCCTGACTTAGACAAAAAAAAATAAGCAGGAAATATGTATTTATTATAGTCTACTTTGGGGAGAGAAAAGCATGAAAGGAAACCCCTTGGGAAGGTGAAATACGCACAAATAATAAAGAGATAGACCAGCATTTATCCTACCAATTATTTAAACTCCATACTAATCTAACATGGTTCATTCTGGATTGTGGTAGAAATCCCTTTACCTTCTAGAAAAAAAAAAACACCTAATTGAGCAGGTTCAAAAAATATATACTGTATATTTATTTCCCTGATAGGAAATAAAACATTTACAAGGAAACCTTAATTGGAAAACTGCTCCTAAAGAAATCACTTTTGCATGGTAGGTTAGAAATCCTTTCCTCAGAGACTGTGTCCACTTTGAGATGTCTGGCAAGGTGTCAGGTCAAAAGCGCGCCGGGACAAAGGCGCGCCCAGACAATTGAGCGCAGCGCAGAGGCGCGCGCCGCTCTAAATTACTGTTTTTAGGGCTCCAATGGGGGGGCGTGGGGGGAAACCCCCCACTTTACTTAATAGACATCGCGCCGCGTTGTGGGGGGTTGTAACCCCCCACATTTTACTGAAAACTTAACTTTTTCCCTGTTTTTAGGGAAAAAGTTCAGTTTACAGTAAAATGTGGAGGGTTACAACCCCCCAAACCCCCCCTAACGCCGGCGCGATGTCTATTAAGTAAACTGGGGGGGGGGGGGTCCCCCAAACAAAACCCCCCCCGTCGGAGCCCCTAAAAACTGTAATTTTGTGCGGTGCGCACCTCCGCACTGCGCTCAATTGTTGGCGCGCGCTTTTGTCTTTCGCGCCGTTGTCTATGAACCGTCTGGCAATATGTATATCCTTTCTCCCAAACAGGAGACTTGCTTCAAATTAAAATACAATTTCAACAGCATTTCTTTATCTTGAAGAAAAACGCGAGAGACTCGGCTTCCTTTAGTTAAAGACCGAAGAGCCAGCGCAGAAGTGAAGCACCAGCAGTGGAGAATGTGCACTTACTCCTTTTCTCTAACTATAGTCGCGGTACAAGCCTGACAAGCCCAAAAGAACTAATTACGTAATCACGAGAGGGTCCGGTACAGCATTTGGTGCGTTTTTTGATTCCTAGAGAGCATCCAAAAATGCTGACTGCGTGCATAGGTGAATAATACCTTTTCCAGGTCCCACATAAGGATTTACGTAGCTATGGGGCATCACCCTTTTCCTAAGAAGACACGACATCCTAATACTGGCATCCCCTCTCTGTTTGTTTATGCAGCTGTACGAGCAGAAGGTGAAAGGTGCATTTCATTTTACACTTGATTGCAATTACTTCACACACGGAGAAATTACATGAATTATACCATAAAGTATAAGAAATATAAAAGCACGGTAATTTATAAACAAATACACACTTATTTGAGTTTAATTTGTTATGGAATATCCAGGAGGATAGATCTGCCAGTCTGCTTTTAGGATGCCAGAGTATTGCTTGGTTAGGTGACGGAGGAGAAATGTTATATATGAACGTCGGCAAATTGCAACTAAACGCCTCCGAAACAGAACTCCTTTGGATGAGCAAAGAACACTGCAACCGCACCCGTTCCTCACTACACCGGGACTCAAATACCAAACGCTCAGAATAAGACCTTTTGGACGTAGGAGGCGCCAGTATTGTGATTGATTGGCCACCCAGACATGACAACAGAGCAGTGGGGGTACCTTACAGGGCACTGCTGTGAACTTCATAAAAAGGGTGCCACATAAACATCACACCAGACCTCCCTTATAGGTTATGGTGAGCCCCACAACCTCCCCATACCTACCTGTCTACAACTGCAATAGCCCTTATGGTTGCAGGTGGCACTTATATGGCAGTACAGTAGGGTTTGGAGTTGTTGGTTTTTTTTTTGGTAGGCTCACATTTTCCACCATGAATGCAGTGGTTAGAGTGGCTTATGGGCCTGGGCCCTCCTCTCTATGGTTCACTAGCCCACCCCCCAGACTACTTAAGCCACCTCTGTGCAGATCTACTAGGCTTTCCTATGCCAGGTGCTGATGTTCCGGAGGCACGGGGGGGGGGGGGGGGGGGGGAAGGTGGTCCTTTACTTTGTCTCTGCAGTGGTTCTCTGCTCACTTTGGATACCTTTTGGACACTTATACCTGTCTTTACATCGTCTAACTCACAACATATAAGTTTTGCCTAGGCAGTCTCGTCAAACCTTTGATTCCTTGCAGGATGACTATCTCTAGGTTGGCCCACATCCTGCCCTAACCACTCCTCCAAAAATGCCCCTTTCAGCTCTGGGCGTACAGCGGGATTCAGAGGCCTGAAATGTCCCTAGATACTGTCACAGGGTAGGCCCTGCGACTGAGCTGGGTAGTGAAAGGACGCCGATGCCTAGGGCTAGGCAGGGGAAAATACTCTCCTAAAGAGATAAAACACTACCTATGCCAACACCTCAACCCAGAACTACAGCCAGACAAGGAGGGTTCAGTGAGGAGCAAGGAAGTACCTATTTATTTTTGCCGGAATTAGAGAAGGGAGAACAATGGGTATGGGGTACTAAAAGTACTCAGGATATTGTTCCTAGGGGGAAGGTGCACCACACATTTCCTAACATTCATGGGGGACACAATTCCAGGCAACACCAGGAACATTCCAGTCCTCGATTTAGTCAGGAACAAGCCACACCTGTTGCTCATTATCCTGAGGCTTATAGGGACCAGCAGCAGTGTTCAGAGAGGAGGCAGCCACTGAACCAACCCATACTGGAGAGGACATAGAATGGGGGGGAGGGGGGGGGGAGGGGACCAGTTCCAAGGACATGCAGCAGCATACCTCAGCCTAACACCCAGGTCAGCTCTAACTTTATGGAAGCTGAAATGTTAGATGAATTCAGGAGGGAAGCTTCAGATAATGAAGACTTTTTAGACCATGAGGAAGTCATGGACTTTACAGAAGGAAATGTTGATTCTGACCAATGGGATATGGAAACCGATGGGGTTTAAAGGAAGTTATCACATTACATTAGTGATTTTATTCCGCCATTACCTTGCGGTTCAAGGCGGATTACGTAAGTATTGTCATGATACTGCTAATACATAAGGCGGATTACATAAGTCATATTGCTAAATAAATAAGGCAGATAACATATGAGTTGTCATGATATTTGGAAATACATAAGGAGTAGATTGAACTTTTTTTTTTGCTGAGATAATCTGGTTGTGTTATATAGGTTTGATGTAGTTTTTGAAGAGTAAGGTTATGCTGAGACTGTGACAAATAACAAAACTGAGAAGTTAAAAGGACTTGCTAGTTTTGATGTGCTAGTTAAGGGGCTGGCTGTCTCTGTAACCTTAAGGCCAAAGAAAGGTTACTGAAAGCCTTAGCGGCTTGTGAGGGGTCCTTGCATTCCTTTTGGGCAAGAACCACAGAGCAATTAGCACTGCACAGCCTTGGCAGTAGTTTGGAGACCTTTTTCCTTTTGGGGGGTTTTACCATTGACTGGATTGTGGGTCCTAGTTGGGAGGGACCACAGCCAACGGTCATTGTGGGAGGAGGTCTCTTCTGCCTTGGCTCTGCATCCAAGGAGCTCTCAGAGGCGAGATCCAGTCTAAGCTGCCAGAAGATATTGTGAGCAAGAGACTGTATCGAACTGCATGAAAGTATTTTGGAATCTGTGGACTACTGCCATGGCAGGATTAATTCATTGAGGGCCCCTAGGCACACAAGTACACTGGGCCCCCTACCCCACCCCACCCCACTCCACCATGTGCCCAGGCGGAAACAGGAAGCTGCGTCAGAGGGAAGCTTTGAGTAAGCAGCACCGCTTGCAAAATTACAGTTCCTGTTGCCTTTCTTACCCACATTGTTTGCTTGTCTTACTTTCCGTCGATTGGGGGGGAGGGGGCGCGTTGCCGATCGGGGTGGGGCCCACATTGCCAACCGATGCTGAAGGGGTCCAACATGGAAAAAACAATGTTGATGCCCTCCTTCATCGGGCCCCCCCTGACCATTTCGGGCCCTAGGCACGTGCCCACTTGGCCTATTGGTTAATCCTGCCCTGACTATTGCACTGAGGTAGAGAAGAGTCATTTTTGGACTATATCTGGGAAATACAAGTATTTTCTCTTTTTGAACTGTGAATGCAATTGTGGGTTTTGAAAGCTGAAGTTCCTATTGGAAAAAAGAAGTTTGTTTTTACTTGATCCACCAACTACAATTAGTACTGATAATCCGCTCGGTCAGCACCGCGTGCTCTGGGCTCTTTCAGCCACTCCTGCTTGGGCGCGGCCCGGCCTGGTGATACACGGTGACAAGCTGTCCAAAAAGCCAATATTTCTTTCTTTCCCTCTCCCCCTGCCCCCCTCTTTCTTTCTGCCTTTCTTTCTCTCTCCCCCTGAACCCCTCCAAGCTATCATGCTGATTTCTCCACTTCCCCGATTCTTTCCCTACCCCCCCCCCCCCCAAAGCCACCACGCCAAGTTCTCCCTGCTACATCCCCGAGCCAGGCCTGGCGCGTACAAGTGCCGGACTCACAAGACTTCACTCCGATGTCAATTCTGATGTTGGAGAGGAGGTTCTGGGACAGCCAATCGCCGCCTGGCTGGCCTGGAACTTCCTCCCCGGCGTTAGATTGATGTCGGAAGTGAAATCTTGTGGGCCCGGCGCTTGTACGCACCAGGCCTGGCTCGGGGATGTAGCAGGGAGAACTTGGCGTGGTTGCTTTGGGGGGGGGGGGGTAGGGAAAAAATCGGGGAAGTGGAGAAATCAGTGCGATAGCTTGGGGGGTTCAGGGGAAAGAGAGAAAGAAAGGCAGAAAGAAAGAGGGGGGCAGGGGGAGAAAGAAAGAAAGACAAGCAGGCAAGGGGAGAGGGAAAGAAAGGCAGAAAGAAAGAAATACTGTATTGGCTTTACAGAAAAAGGAAGTGCAACCAGAGACTTTGAAATCACCAGACAAAAAGGTAGGAAAATTTATTTTATTTTCAATTTAGTGATCAAAATTGTTAATTATCATTTGTATTTGGGTTTTTTTTTTCCAGAGGTCAAGGCAGATGACTTTAAAATATGCAATGTCACCTCAGTAACAATTATACAAAAATAGACAAATATACCCTCTCCCCTTTTACTAAACCACGAAAGCGGTTTTTAGCACAGGGAACTGCGTTGAATGCCCCTCGCAGCTCCCGACGCTCATAGGCTCCCTGCTCTAAAAACCACTATCACGGTTCAGTAAAAGGGGGCCATAGTGCAAAATAAAGACAGCAGATGTAAATTCTCATAACGGACACTTTTTTTCTCTGCGTACAGTGTGCTTTGTTTTTTGTTTTTATTTTATTGTTGGTAGATCATTTTGGCTTGGTCGTTTTTAAAGTAGCTCGCAAGCCCAAAAAGTGTGGGCACCCCTGCTCTGAACACTCTACAGGTGTTAAGGGAGTATAGTCCTAATTGTCCACCTGCGTTCTCATTTCTAAATCTTAGCGCTGCAGCGTTCTTACCAAGAAGACGACTGCACCGAATACCTGTGTTGCTTCTCGCCTTGCTGGTTACATTGCTCTCTGGCAATACAAAAGGTTTTAAGATAGAAACTGAACTATTTAGCCCCTATTAATCATTCATACTGTTCAAACACATCATTTAGTAACTGAAGAGGGGTTTGGTGTCAGCTAAGCTCGACTCTGTCGTCAAAAGTGGGTTTAACTTTCTATGAACTCACGGGACACAAAGAATGCAGCCTGCTTACTATTCCGAATGTTACCAGGCGCGGGAGCCGCAAACTTGATGCTTACTAGTGGTAATGAAATACCTCTGGAGCTATTTGTACCAGTAACAAAGAGGTACTGTCAGATCTTGAATGAAGTCCATCTCTGCCCATTTTTTTTAGGGAACGTTAGCATTATGCAGGCACAGTCATAAAGCAGATGGCAACCAAAACTGTGTTGCTAGTGCATTGCTGCTCTGGCTTGTATTTGATTTCTCCTTCCACTTTGCAGGCAGCGGTGCCGTGTAATCCTGCCCGACGTGAACTTGGTTAAAAGAAAACGAGTGAAGCAACTGGGTTGAGGTGGCAACCTTTTCCACACTGCACTAACGTCCCTTCGACAAGGATAGACCAAGGCAGAGATTGTCTTCGTATCGAAATTTACATCTTCCAACATTCCTTAACAAATAAGAGTTATCATTTTGACTGAACTCTGGAATTCGTTGCTATAGAATGTGGTGAAATGAGTTAGCTTAGCAGGGTTTAAAAAAGGTTTAGACAATTTCCTAAAAGAGGCCATTAATGAGATGGCTTGGAGAAATTCACTGCTTATTCCTAGGATAAGCAGAATAAAATCTGTTTTACTCCTTGGGATCTTGCCAAGTACCTGTGACTTAGGTTGGACACTTAGAAACAGGATACTGGGCTTGATGGACCTTTGGTCTGTCCCACAGTATGGCAATTCTTATGTTCTTATGTTAACAGTACTTTTGGGTTGTTTAATAAATTATTGCTCATGGTGAGGATGAGAAAATACATTTTTCAAAGGGTTAATCAGTTACTATTTCAACTGCTACTAATCATTTCTATAGTGCTATTAGATGTACACATTGGACTGAATTCTATATATACCACCTAATACAGTACATCGGCGTTGGAAAAAAAATGCTTAAGTGCTATTCTATAAATGGCACCTAAAATTAACCATGGTTAAGAACATAAGAATTGCCATACTGGGACAGACCAGTTCCTGTTTCCAACAGTGGACAACCCAGGTCACAGGTACCTGACAAAACCCCAATGAGTAAAACAGATTTTATGCTGCTTAATCTAGAAATAAGCAGTGGATTTCCTGAAGCCATCTCAATAATGGCCTATGGACTTCTCTTTTAGGAAATGATCCAAACCTTTTTTTTTAAACCCTGCTAAGCTAACTGATTTTATTTAACAGACTTGTATCCTGCCTAACAACCTAGGCCAGGGGTCCCCAAAGTCCCTGCTTGAGGGCCGAATCCAGTCTGGTTTTCAGGACTTCCCCAATGAATATGCATTGAAAGCAGAGCATGCACATAGATCTCATGCATATTCATTGGGGAAATCCTGAAAACCCGACTAGATTCGGTCCTCAAGGAGGGACTTTAGGGGCCCCTGACCTAGGCGGTTACTACTACTATCCGTTCACTCGTGTCCAATCCTTCGATACTCTGTAGGCCAGTCCTCGCCATGCTTCCCTGTTTTCCATGGCTTCATTTCACCTCTTTTTCTAGTGAATTCACAATAGTCAGTGGTTAAAGGGAGATCCAAGACCCGTTGGCTGGATACCATCAAGCACGACACAGGAATGAACGTCAAGCAATTGAAATTAAGCTTTGGAAAACAGGAAAGCATGGCAAGGCCTGGCCTACAGAATATCCAAGGATTGGACACGACTGAATGGATAGTAGTAGCAACCGCCTAGGTTGTTAGGCAGGATATAAGCATGCCAAATACGAAGCCACGTTAGCCTTTTTTATTGCCGGTTGCGGGGGCATTTTCTCTGACACTCATTGAATTCCTGTGAGCGTCAGAGCTAATACTGCCATGGCTGGTGATAAAAAAAAGCTTAGTACAGCTTAGTAAAAGGGGGGTAAATGTTCCCTGCGAATTTGCAGTTCGCGAATTGCGGACTCTCTCATTCGCGGTCTGCTCCGACCGCCTCTTCCCGCAGTAAAGTCAGGCTACACCAATCAGGAGCTGCGTGTCAAAACAGCTCCTGATTGGTGTAGCCCGACTTTACTATGGGAAGAGGTGGTCGAAGCAGACCGCGAGTAATTTTCTTCACCCGCCGGCGCTCCAGCGGCCCTCTCCTGCCTCCTTTGCCTTTTAACAGGCGAAAAACTGTTTGCGGTTTTTTGAAAATCGCGGAGGTTCCTGGAACGGAGCCCCCGTGAATTTTGGGGGAGTACTGTACATCATATGAATTATTCCTTATCAATATTTTATTGTATTTTTGTGAGGCTCTTCATCAAATATTTGTATGAGAGAATTGGTCTACAAAGATAACCTAACCTAGCATTTCTACTGTGCTTGAAGACAATGCCAGTGAACATCACATCAGTATTTCCTGATGCAGGAGTTCCCAAATGTATTTTACCTTTGAATTGCAGGTTTTGAGTATTGGGTTCCACAGCCACAGAAAGGCTTATTTTTTTTTTTCTAGTCCTAATCTATCCTGTTCTCTTTCTTATTCTCAGAAGATTCATATAAAAACCAAGCTATTACAGTGCTCCCCCGGTCATTTACGGTCCGCAATTAGTGGTTGCGGTCATTCACGATCCTGGTCAATCGCGGTATTTTCCGATCGCGAATGACCGGGCAGCCGGAGAGGCAGGAAGAGGCGGTCGGAGCATACCGCGAGTGATTTCCTTCACTCGCCGGCGCTCCGGCTGCCCTCTCCTGTCTCCCCTGCTAAAAACCATATTCACAATTTTTCAACATTTGCGGGAGTTCCTGGAATGGAACCCCCGCGAATATCAGGGGGGAGTACAGTATATGGGTCTCTTTCTCCCTGCTCTAATAGAGTGTCAAGGAACGCAAGTTACATCTATGTTATACAGTGGTACCTTGGAATCCGAACTTAATCCGTTCCAGAGCCCCGTTCGAGTTCCAAGACAATTTTTCCCATTGAGAATAATAGAAATTGGATTAAGCCGTTCCTTGGTCCCACAAACTCAGATTTTCCAATAAATTTAACAGAGGCAACAAGATCGGGCCCACGTGGCAGAAGCACCAAGATTGGGCCCCCTGGCATAGACAGCAAGTTCGGCAACGGCATCTGCAAGCGGTGATCAGCCCAAAACTTCCCTCCCAGGTGGAAACAGGAAGCTGCGTCGGGGGAAGCTTTGGGCTGAGCAATGTTCGCAGTTCCCTTACGTTCGCATTCCAAAGCAGCGTTCAGATTCCGGGGCAAAATTTAATTTTTAAAAAAGTACGGATTCCAAGTTCAAGTTCTGGGGCGTTCGGATTCCGAAGTGCCACTGTATTTTCTCTTGTTACTTAAAGGACACCCTACGTTTTACAATATTATATGAATTTTATAGTACGAGTGGTATTCTATAAAGTCAATTTTTATTTTCGTTAAAGTGAATAAGAAGGGAATATATTCCATGAAATCATGTCCTGAAATCTTGCCTCTAGCTGTTGTCTCTGTATTAACTTACTGGCACTGCGCCCACAGTTTGCCATGAATTATTACTTAACCACGGTATCTATTATTGGTTGTTGTTTTCGCAGCCATAAGTTTCCTATGACAGCTGGGATAGATTCGGTGGCAAGAGTTAGGAAATTCAGCGTCAGAAGGTCTAAAGTCCTGTGGCCATTCTGTGGTGCATTAGCGTGAAGTTGAATTATTTTGCAGATTAAATCATGCAAATTTATTGTGCATGATAAAAAAAATAAGTTTTCCAGCTTTGCTTTGAATCGTATTTCTTAGAGTTTTTTGGGTGCGGAAGAGAAGGTTTCAGGGATGACGATCAAGGAAGCAAGGTTCTTTTCAGGCGAGATAGAAAGAGGTAGAGCTGTGCACTCATTTGAAATACAGTCAAACCTTGGTTTGCGCGCATAATTCGTCGCAGAAGCATGCTTGTAATCCAAAGCACTCGTATATCACAGCGAATTTCCCCATAGGAAATAATGGAAACTCGCGACGATTTGTTTCACAACCCAAAAACTTTAATACAAAGTACTCTACCGTACTTGTATTGGAAGACCTCTCTCGTTTAGAACAGTCACTACACTCCCGCAGCGACAGAGAGAGAAGAACCATCAGCTCGGTTGTGATGTGTGTATACTGCATATGCTTGTATTGCAAGACATTGTTTGTATATCAAGTTAAAATGTAATAAAATGTTTTGCCTGTCTTGCAAAACACTTGCAAACCAAGTTACTTGCAATCGAAGGTTTTACTGTAATGTGGAAAATGTCAATGACATTTAAAACATCCTTGAAAATTTACCCTTTTCAGAATGCTTTCAATGTTTCGATTGCCAGCCTTGATGGTTGATCATGGAATGAATTAAATCTGCCTACTGACTCTGTATTTCCTTTTGCTGTTTCTTATTCTGTTATCTAACTGTAAACCGTACTGTTAAAACTTCATGAAGAGAAGTATATTAAGCCAAATAAACCATAACCTATCATATTTTGGCAGAAACAACAAGAAAACACCACTTTAATCTCCCCCCCCCTATGTTATAAGTCAGTTGTTCCCATCCCTGTCCTGGAGGACCACCAGGCCAATCGGGTTTTCAGGCTAGCCCTAATGAATATGCATGAGAGAGATTTGCATACCTATCACTTCCATTATATGCAAATCTCTCTCATGCATATTCATTAGGGATATCTTGAAAACCTGACTGGCTGGGGTCCCCCAGGACAGGTTTGGGAACCACTGTCTTATATTGTTCCATTAACAGGGGTAGGGAGCTCCGGTCCTTGAGAGCCGTATTCCAGTCGGGTTTTCAGGATTGCTCCAATGAATATGCATTGAAAGCAGTGCATGCAAATAGATCTCATGCATATTCATTGGTGAAATCCTGAAAACCCGACTGGAATATGGCTCTCGAGGACCGGAGTTCCCTACCCCTGCATTAATAGTTCTGTCCTCCACTACGTCTTAGGACAGGGGTGTCAAAGTCCCTCCTCGAGGGCCGCAATCCAGTCGGGTGTTTAGGATTTCCCCAATGAATATGCATGAGATCTATTAGCATACAATGAAAGCAGTACATGCAAATAGATCTCATGCATATTCATTGGGGAAATCCTGAAAACCTGACTGGATTGCGGCCCTCGAGGAGGGACTTTGACACCTGTGTCTTAGGACAATTGCCAGCATATATTTAAAAAGTACTTATTCATAACTCGCTCGGCACATAGGGCTCCTTTTACTAAGGTGCACTAGTGTTTTTAGCACGTGCTACATTGTCGCATGCGCTAACCCCGCGCTATGTGCCATAAACTACGACCTAAGTGGCTACACGTGAACACAATATTTCATTCCAGTTCAGGTATCTCGTAGCCAGCTTTCTCACTGGCCAAACCTCCAATTCAAAAACAGAAATGACACTTAAGCTGTACATAATATGAGATAATTCACTTGTCTTAGCTTATTCTTAAAAGCTGTTCGGGGCTCCGACAAGAATTCACGTTTCGCAGAAGTAGCTGTTTCAAGGAGCCAAACCCATTTGAAAAGACCCGCTGTCAGCTCTGTTTCATTCTTCAAAAAGAGCATGCGCCATGCACGGATGATTGTAAAATCTAATCTAATCCTTAGGTTTGTATACCGCATCATCTCCACGTTCGTAGAGCTCGACGCGGTTTACAGTAGGAGAAATAGGAAGGAACTACAACAGAGGGTTAGAGGTAGAAGTGTGAAGAAAATTTAGAGGACTTGGGATGCCAAGATATAAGAGTTTCCTTGATTCCTAAGTTGGAGGGAGACTTACATTTTTAGAGAAAAGCCAGGTTTTCAGATGTTTGCGGAAAACTTGGAGAGAGCTCAAGTTCCGAAGAGGGGAGGTAAGGTTGTTCCAGAGCTCAGTGATTTTGAAGTGGAGGGAGGTCCCTAGCTTTCCTGTGTGGGAAATGCCTTTTAGCGAGGGGAAGGATAGTTTTAATTTGTGGGAGGATCTGGTGGTATTAGGGTTTGAGGGATAGAGGGAGGGAGGATACCATATAGGATTCTGAAAGTTAAACAGGCGCATTTATAGTGGAAATTTAAACTATGGGCGTCAAATTAGGATGAAACTGAAAACTATGGCAAATTGTAACCGGTAAACTGTATATTATATATATATAGTGGTACCTTGGATTACGAGCATAATCCGTTCCAGGAGCATGCTCGTAATCCAAAATGCTCGTTTATCAAAGCGAGTTTCCCCATAGGAAATAATGGAAACTCGCTTTGATATGTTCCCCTTCCCCACGAGAACTGGCATTGCTCCCCCCGAAGGCCACCCCTGCGATCTGGCACCCTCCCCCCTGCGATCCGGCACCCCCCTCCGCCGCGATTGGGCACCCCCTCTGCCACTTCTTACCATCTACTGGGCCTGGGCACCGGCACCGGCATGTCCTGTGCGTTGGTGCCGGTGCCTGAAGATCTGCCTCCTTTTCTTGCTGGGCCTAGGGTTTTTTTCTGCCACCATTTACTATGGGCTCCTTTTATCAAGGTGCAGTAGGCGGTTAACACGCGGAATACCGCGCGCTCACCCGCCTGCCACACTAGTCGCTAACGCCTCCATTGACGAGGCGTTAGTTTGTAGGCTTGCCGCGGGGGTTAGTACGTCATGAAATGTCCGCACTAACCCCCGTAGCGCACCTACGTAGTGTGTGTCAAGTTAGGCTAAAAACTTGTATCATAAACTTGCACTGAATTATGTATATTTAACCCGTTCTGAGCTCTTTGGGGACAACTGGATTGAAAATGAATGAAATAAAGTTAAATAAATAAATAAATGATGTGTAATCTTTCTTGATAACACATATAATCAGGCACTATTTATACATTATTGGGAATAAATGGAATCCAAAGCACGAAGCCGAGCTCAATCGCCAAATTTCTTAGTTCTACTTCAATAAAAATACTTATTCACTCTTTAATAATATCAAAAATTGACTACTGCAATGCTCTATTTATTAATATCACGCAGAAAGAAAAAAGAAGACTGCAGTTAATACAGAATACGGCCATAAAATTAATTTATAACGCAAAAAAATACGACCATGTTTCCCCATTACTAAAAGATGCTCACTGGCTACCAATCAGCCATAGGATAAAGTTTAAAATAATGCTTCTCATTTTTAAAACTTTAGCAACTAATAAACCACAATTTATTTCTAGATCATTAATCCCTTACAAAACCCAACGCTCACTTCGATCATCTGATCAAAATCTACTTTCCATACCCTCCTTGAAAATTATAGGGACTAGGAGAGCAGACATGTTCACAGTAATGGGACCACAATGGTGGAACGCGCTTCCTCAGTATATTAGAATTGAACATGACATCGTAACATTTAAAAAACTTTTAAAAACCTATTTATTCAATGACGCTTTTAACACTTGAAATTTATTTGTTTTAGGGACTCTTCTTAAATTGTGCTTTGGATTTTACCCCTTACCTTTTGTTTTTACCTTTTTTACCGAACCCAAGATTGTAACTTTTTAATTCCTTTCCTCCCATCTCAAGTATGTACTTTATATAACTTTTGGTTAATATGTTAGTTTCTTTGTTTCTTTACCTGGATTATGTACATCGCCTAGCAATTTTAATAGGCGATCCATCAAATGTTTAATAAACTTGAAACTTGAAAAGAACACAATAGGCCTCCAAGAATGGGTTGGCAACCAAACTTTACTGAAGGACCCAACACGGGCCGTGTTTCAGCACAATGCCTGGATCAAGAGTTGTCAGTGTCGGTAATGAAATCTGGAGAATACTCACAAGAGTCCCCTAATCCTGTATATCTCTGTCACTTCCTGAGGTCAGCCCACACTTCCCATTACGGAAACCCCTCTGTGGAAAAATTTATCATCTATTGTGTAAACCTAAACGGTTTACATATCGTTACGTACATAATTCAGAACGACAAATAAAATCAAACAAACATTGACCTATAATCATCAGAAAATCACGTCAAGTGCCTATCGAAAGGAAAGCCGCAAATATTGGCTCCTAGAAAAATGCATGAACAAATAACTGCGTTTTTAATAGTTTTCTGAAATTACCCTGGTCGTAACATTTTCGTAATTGACCGACAAGTGGGTTCCACAATTTCACCCCCGCACAGCAAAAGGCCATTTTACTGGTCTCGGTATATTTTGGATTAGCGTTTGTTTTTAATAACGCTAAATTCTCAGAACGCGGAGACCTAGGGCTCCTTTTACTAAGCTGCGATAGCGTTTTTAGCGCACGCAGAATTCTAGCATGCGCTGAACCCACGCTACGTAGCTAGAACTAACGCCAGCTCAATGTTGGTGTTAGCGTCTAGCGCGCACGGCAATTCTACGCGCGCTAAACTTCGTAAAAGGTGGGGGGTCTCTAAATAAGCATCTCTGGATTAAAATCCTGTGAAATTTATCTCCTACCATGAATGTATGTGCTATTCGGTTCATAGACAATTGCGCGCAAAACAATCGCCGCTCAAGACAAATATTCGTTGTAGATCAAGTACTAGCAAAACCAGATCTTTACCTATAATGGACACGGTCAGGCAGCGAAAGGAAGGCGGGCTGTTCGGAGGACATATATAATGTGGAAACGTAACCATAGTAACGAAAATGCATTCACGTGGCTTATATTGAAAACGCAAAGAGTCAAGGGAATCGTACTGAACACGCGTTGACGTGATCACGTGTAACATGACGTGTTAACGTGCTGTACGTGCGCGTGTCCTTCGATCAGCAAGCGGCCTCTAGTGGCGCGCTGAATTGTCATTGCGCTGAGTTATCTTGCGCTAAATTGTCTGGCGCTGAGTTGTCGCTGCGCTCAATTGTCTTACGTGGAGATATAGTGGCGCGCAATTGTCTTTAGCGCAATTGTCTGTGAGCGGCCATTGTCTTAGCGCTGAGTTGTCCGTGCGATTTTGTCCGCGCACGATTGTCTTGCGCGCTTTTGACCTGTCACCGTGCTATTCTGATATGCCGATATGAGCTGAAACAAACAAAGGCCTGTTTAATATTCTATTTCTGGGCATGCATATTCAGTGGGTACAATGAATGCTGTCCTTTTCATTGGTACAGCATCTGTCGGGCTCTGGATATGCACACATTCTTACTTCACATTGGCTTGACTGATGGAGATTTGTAAATTACAATGTTAATCTCACTTTGAAGGAAAGAAGCCGTTGAAAACGATTTTTTTTTTACAAAATTGAACTTGTTAAATATCCTGCATTTTGATAAGAGCGAGACTCAAATCTATTTTACTCATTTCGGTTTTCAAATATGAGACTGGAGACTGAAATGAGTTCAGGTGTTTTTTTTTTTTTTTTTTGCTATTTTACAGTTTATGGCATGCATTAAATAAATAAAAAAAATAAAATAAAAATGAACCACTTGCAACACCTAGATGGATAGAGAAAGAAAAAAAATGAGATTTTTGTGTTTGTGCCTGCTCAGGTTTCTATTGGTTTCAAATTTTCAGGGCTAAGTTGAAAATAGCCCCTTCGAGCAAGTTTTCATAAATGTGCATATTAAGACATTTCTTGGGCGACCAGTTAGTTATTCAATTTTCTATACCGTTCTCCCAGGGGAGCTTAGAACAGTTTACATGAATTTATTCAGGTCCTTAAGCATTTTCCCTGTCTGTCCTGGTGGGCTCTTAATCTATCTAATGTACCTGGGGCAACAAGGGGATTAAGTGACTTGTCCAAGGTCACAAGGAGCAGCGTGGGTTTGAACCCATAACCCCAGGGTGCTGAGGCTGTAGCTTTAACCACAGCGCCACTCTAGAAATCAAAATACAGTAAAAGTGAGCCAAGTTTAGGACAAACAAGCCATTGTGACATCACTGATGAGGTTGGCTCTTATTGGGGGAATGAGGCATTATGATGTCACAATACCAGCTCTGGCTATCAGAAGCTCAAGCTTTTCACACTATTTATTTATTCCATTTTCTACACCAGGGGAGCTCAGAACGGTTTACATGAATTTATTGAGGTACTCAAGCATTTTTCCCTTTCTGTCCCGGTGGGCTCACAATCTATCTAATGTACCTGGAGCAATGGGGGGACTAAGTGACTTGCCAAGGGTCACAAGGAACAGCGTGGGTTTGAACCCACAACCTCACGGTGCGGTGGCTGTAGCTTTAACCACTGCGCCACCCACTCTCTGTTATTTCCTGTGGGCCTTTTAGGGGAAAAGGGATCTTAGCGATTGATTCTAGACGCGGAGAAAGGGGATACAGAGGGGAAGGAGAAGAGGTTTGGAGAACTGGAGAAGAGGGGAAGATCTCAGCAGAGTGGATCTCGGAAGGAGTCGCAGGAAAGGGGGTAGGAAGAATCAGGGGGGAAGGTAGACAAAGGAGAGAGAAGAGTGATGGGATAGGAGGGGGCAAAAGGGATCCAAAGTTCCTGATAGCAATGAACAATTTACTCGCATCCATACTCCCTGCGCTAATGGCTTCGCTCTCCCCAGAGCTCCTCCGTACCCCTCACAATTACCTTCATATAAGAAGACACAGCAGCGGCCCGAAGCATGTAAGAGTTGCTGCCAGCAGCCTGTAGCTGCTCAGTGGACGGGCCTGAGCCCAAACCGGGTGGGCAAGGCCTCCCATGGCTACACCCCCTGCTCGATAGTCAATAGATGTCACTGTTGCAGGATGGATGAGATTCCCTCCATCTTAGATGCTGTGACCACTGCTCATACAGTTTCCCTCAGCATCCTCTAGTCAGGAGGTTCAACTTGGGTCTTTTCAGGTGGGGTGCATGATTGTCATTGGGCAATCAGGGTGGTCTGAGTTGATATATAAACTCCTGAAATACTTCACTAATTGCAGTGAATCTATACATTTTTATTTTTTTATTCCAGAGGTGGTGGCAATTTCCTCCTGCGCTCTGGTCATCCAGCTTGATCGGAACCCTTCATCTGTAAATATCAGCTAACACACTGTTCTTCAACCACCGGTCCGTGGACCGGTGCTGGTCCACAGAAATTTCTGCCGGTCCACAGGGCCAGCACCTGCATCAGACCCAAAACAGTGTTCCTCAATCGCCAGTCCACGGTGCAATCGATGCGGCGTTATCTTCGAGCCAGCTCCCTCTCTTAACTGATTCAGTGCACAAAGCCACGGGCAGTGGCTCCTACGGGCATCCTGCGCCTGAACTGGAAGCCTTCTCTCTGACGTTGCAACGTCAGAGGGAAGGCTTCCAGATGAGGCAAGGGACATGCAAAGTGCAATTAGAACTATTATGGGGGTGGGGTCTGGGGTGGAGCTTGGGTAGAGATGGGCGGGGTCTGGCCCACGACTGGCCCAGTGTTCTTCAACCGCCGGTCCACGGACCGATGCCGGTCCACAGAATAATTCTTTTCTTTCTGCCGGTCCATAGGTGTAAAAAGGTTGAAAAACACTGAGCTAACGCATTACATACACTTTTAAAGGACCAAATGCATGCTGACAAATGCATCTACCTACTTTGATGTGCCACTGTTGAAAATTGTCCTTTGTATGAAAAAGCAAACTGTTGAACTGATATTTCACTTCTACTAGTAAATGGTCAACACATTTTACGTATTAACTTATCCGCTTTTTTGTACTGTCAAAAGTATTGTTAATTGATGCAGAATGCATATTGTGAAAAGGGAAAGGGTTTTTTATATATCTCTTGGACAAGGTGTAATATTTTTTCCTATCTGTCCCGGTGGGCTTCCACTTTATCTAATGTACCTGGGGCAGTGGAGGGTCACAAGGAGCAGTGCAGGATTTGAACCCACAACCTCAGGGGGCTGAGGCTGTAGCTCTAACCACTACGCCACACAAAATTACTCTACATAGAGAAGGCAACCCACTGCTGTATTTTGCCTTGAAGTAGGTTTTCCAGTGACTTTCTTACACAAACCATTTTACATTTCAAAATAACACCACTATTTAAAAGAGTATCAAATAAGAGGAACACAGGGGACAAAGCAAGCAGAAACGCTGTTTCGTGTTCCCACAGAAGAGGAAGCTCAGTCAGAAACCTGACAGCAGCAGAGGAAGGAAGGCGCAATCAAACAAAGGGAATGAGATTAAGCCAGGTATAAGACTGAGAAGCAGCAACAGAACACGGAGCGGAGGTCAGGAAAAACACAGGCGTTTCATTCAAAGATGACCTGACGCAGCTGGGTTTCAGCAGAGGTGCCTGCGTCAGGAAGATAGCCATCTATATCAAGCAATGTATTGTGACAGCTATAGGTCCTGTCAAGCTGTGGGAGGGGCTACCATGACAGGAAGAAGCCCAAGATGAAGCGCTAAAACAGTGTTTCTCAACTCAGTCCTGGAGTATCCCATTTCTTTTTACAGGAAAACCCACCTGTTTGACACCTAACCTCCTGTATCTTCTCCTTCTCGCCCTACTCCCCCCCTTCCACTCCCATACCTTCTCTTCTCTTACTCACCCCCTTTCCCCCTCACTTCCTCTCTCCCCTCCTACCTATCCACCTCCCTACTCTCTCCATCCTCTCCCCTCGCTCCTCTCTTTAAGTCGCCTTGAGCCTGTAAAGGTATGAGTGACGTACAAATAGAAGATTAGATTAGATATCCACAATATATATGCGTGAAAGAAATTTGCATATGATGGAGTCAGTATATGCAAATCCAGTTTAGGAATATTCATTGCGGATATCCTGAAAACCTGACTGCAAGGGGGTATTCCAGGACCGAGTTGAAAAACACTACGCTAGAACTCTGGTTGTGGGTTGGATAATGGAAAAAGCACTGCCTTATCTGTTGGAGGTCATTGGACGGAGCTCTAACTCTCTAAGCACATTTAAGGATCAGCTCCAGAGGGAGTGGCACTGCCCTTTTAAGGGCAGGCAGTTAGAGAGCCCTATAGGCCAGGTGAAGAGAGAAGTGGGGAGTGGGCGACGAGATGGCAGATGAAGTTCAATGTAGAGAAACGTAAAGTCTTACACTTAGGAAACAGAAACCCGAGGTACAGCTACACGATGGGAGGGCTGTTATTGAGTAAGAGTACCCAAGAAAGGGACTTGGGGGTAAGAGTGGACAATACAATGAAGCAGTTGGCACAATGCGCAGCGGCTGCTAAGAAAGTGAATAGAATGCTAGGAATAATCAAGAAGGGTATTACAAGCAGAACAAAAGAAGTTATCCTGCCGTTGTATCGGGCGATGGTGCGCCCGCATCTGGAGTACTGCGTCCAATATTGGTCGCCATACCTAAAGAAGAATATGGTGATATTCGAGAGGGTTCAGAAGAGAGCGACACATTTGATAAAAGGTATGGAAAACCTTTCATACACTGAAAGATTAGAGAGACTGGGGCTATTTTCGCTGGAGAAGCAGAGACTTAGAGGGGATATGATAGAGACTTACAAGATCACGAAGGGCATAGAGAAAGTGGAGAGGGACAGATTCTTCAAACTTTTAACAACTACAAGAACAAGAGGGCATTCGGAAAAATTAAAAGAGGACAGATTTAGAACCAATGCTAGGAAGTTCTTCACCCAACGGGTGCTTCCAGAGGGCGTGATCGGACAGGGTACGGTATTGGAGTTCAAGAAGGGATTGGACAATTTTCTGAAGGAAAAGGGGATAGAAGGGTATAAATAGAGGGTTACTATACAGGTCCTGGACCTGATGGGCCGCCACGTGAGTGGACTGCTGGGCATGATGGACCTCTGGTCTGACCCAGCAGAGGCACGGCTTATGTTCTTATGTCTCCCTGCCTGCCCCCTTTCTTTCTTTCTCCCTGCCCTTCCCCAAGCCACTGCCACTGCCGCTGCCATCGGGGAAGAGGACCCAAACGCCACCAATGGATAACAGGCCCCAAAGCCGACGCCGACGCTGCCCCATGCTCTCTCTGCTTCGGGCCGATCAATCTTCCTCTCCCCGACGTCAATTCTGCCGTCGGAGAGGAAGTTCCGCCCAGCCAGGCAGCGATTGGCTGGCCCGAACTTCCTGTCCGACGGCAGAATTGATGGCGGGGAGAGGAAGATTGATCGGCCTGATAGATCGCCAAGGCAAAGGGAGTCCTGGATGATCGACTCTCTTTGCCTTGGCGAGCTACCAGTCGATCACGATCGACCTATTGCGCACCCCTGCTGTAAATGATTTTATGGGATCTTGCGTTTCCATCTTGTAGGATGAATTTAAAAGAAGGTTTTAATAATGATATTGTTAGTTAATGTTTTATTGTGTTTGTCTTGTTTAAACATGTTTAGCATTTTTACGTTTGAATGCATGTAATTTTATAAACCGCATAGTTTTTATGCGGTATATAAAGTTTTAAATAAATAAATAAGAGGATCGAGAAAGGCAAAACCCTCAGCTTGATGTTGAAAAGAAACCTTCAATATTTTTTTAAGTTCATTTTTCCATTTTTCTTGGGGGGGGGGGGGTGAGAGAATGTTCCTGAAGTGCCATGCTTTAAAGCAGGGGTGTCGAAGTCCCTCCTCAAGGGCCGCAATCCAGTCGGGTTTTCAGGATTTCCCCAATGAATATGCATGCGATCTATTTGCATGCACTGCTTTCACTGTATGCTAATAGATCTCATGCATATTCATTGGGGAAATCCTGAAAACCCGACTGGATTACGGCCCTCGAGGAGGGACTTTGATACCCCTGCTTTAAAGGAAAAATAAGTCGCCCAGCAGATACTATCTTATAACACAATGCACGCTAATTTGAAAAGAATGAGCGCTTTGACGGGGAGTACATGAAGAGGCATCAAGGCAGGTGAGAATCTGTCAATTTTTTTTCAAACAAAATAAGAGTTTAGCACAGGGGTCTCAAAGTCCCTCCTTGAGGGCCGCAATCCAATCGGGTTTTCAAGATTTCCCTAATGAATATGCATGAGATCTATGTCAGTGGTCTCAAACTCAAACCCTTTGCAGGGCCACATTTTGGATTTTAGGTACTTGGAGGGCCTCAGAAATAAATAGTTAATGTCTTATTAAAGAAATGACAATTTTGCATGAGGTAAAACTCTTTATAGTTTATAAATCTTTCCTTTTGGCCATGTCTTAATAATAATATTGTCATTTATAGCTAAAGAGACATATGATCAAGAAACTGTTTTATTTTACTTTTCTGATTATGATAAACATACCGAGGGCCTCAAAATAGTACCTGGCGGGCCGCATGTGGCCCCCGGGCCGTGTGTTTGAGACCACTGATCTATGTGGATGCACTGCTTTCAAAGTATATTCATTGGGGAAATCCTGAAAATCCGACTGGATTGCGGCCCTCAAGGAAGGACTTTGAGATCCCTGGTTTAGCGGCAGCGTTCTGAAGAAGTCGAAGTCTAGAATGCATCCAGACAGAAGAGAATAGCTCATAAGCTCAAAAGGCGCTAAGATGATTACAAACTCTTAAAAGTTGGATCCAAATCAGGGCTGCCCAAGTCCGGTCCTCAAGATCTACTGGCAGGCCAGGTTTTCAGGATATCCACAATGAATATGCATGAGAGAGATTTGCCTGCACTGCCTTCGTGGTATGCAAGTCTCTCTCATGCTTGTTCATTGTGGATGTCCTGAAAACCTGGCCTGCCAGTAGATCTCGAGGACCGGACTTGGGCAGCCCTGATCTAAATGCATTAGGGTGGTCCAGTAAAATGACCAGTGTTGACCGCTGACCTCTAATTTAGACTTTTAAATGCATTAATGTAGTAACTGCTTTCATTAATCCAACTAGCGTACACTCAATACAGGAAGCGTTTGTGTATGGGGGTGGGGAAGAGTGGATTTGCGGGTTTTCTGCTGCTTTCCCTACAGTCAGATCCTGGGATAACCTTCAGTGTCATGCCCCCATCCTGCAGTGAGAAAGTTAAGTGCGATGCTTCTGATAGCGGGTACTTTTCTCATGCAGTTCTGTTTACCTGGGAGAGTGGCTCGGATTCCTGGCGTGATCATCCATTTGTTTCCCAGGACAGTCCTCCTCAGCAGGTACAAGTGACTTGTTGTTCCCATGTCCCGTCTGCCTCCTTGGTAACGGATAGACGAGATCTGCTCCCTGAGCTCCAGGATGATAATATGATCAGGGCCGCCTAGGAAGCGGATGGGGGAGGGCAGCGTATGCACAGCCAGTTAATGCTGCACGAATTGGGAGTCCCAGAGAAGAAAGTATTTTGTCTGTCTACTACAAATAATGTTATTACTTCAATTTTAGGCCTCAAAGGACAAGTAGCTTTATCTGAAGAAACAAAAAAATAACCAAGGGGCTTACCTAAACTAAGCCTAAAGTTTATATACCGCATCATCTCCACGGAAGTGGAGCTCGACACGGTTTACAACGCTTAAAAATATAGGAAGAGAGAGGAGAAGGATTTACAAAAGCATGTTAAGAGAGGGATGTAAACAGGAGAAGAGATGTTATATGCTAGAGAAAAGCCAGGTTTTCAGTTGTTTTCGGAATGGTTGGAGGGAGCCCAGGTTCCGCAGCGGGACAGTGAGATCGTTTCAAAGGCCCGTGATTTTGGAGAAGAGGGATCTTCCCAGTTTGCCTGCGTGGAGGATGCCGTGTAGAGAGGGGATAGTTTATGTCTGTGGGCTGATCTGGTGGTAGCAGGCGTCAGGGCGAGGAAGGATAGAGGGATTAGGGGCGGAAGGATGCCGTGAATGATCTTGAAAGCCAGGCAGAAGCATTTGAAGTGAATTCTGGAAAGTACTGGGAGCCAGTGAAGATTGGTAAGTAGTGGGGAGACATGGTCAGATTTGCGTTTAGCAAAAATCAGCTTGGCTGCAGTATTCTGGATAAGCTGAAGTCTGCGAAGGCTTTTTTTTGTTAGGCATAAATAAATGGCATTACAGTAATCGAGTTTGGATAGGATGATGGATTGTACCTGAGGCTTTGTAAATATTAACTTTTTGCAGCCCTCTCTATTTCTCTATAAGAACATAAGAAGAGCCTTACTAGGGCCTAGATTTACTAAACCGGTCTGGATCGTTGGGCGATTCGTGGCTGAGTTCTGCCGGGCGACCGATTCACTACAGAGTCCTCATGCAAATTATCTGATCGGACGCGCGCCCCACCGGCATCCCACGGATCACGGCAGAGCGATCACGACACATGCGCAGACCTGCTTGGCTGTAGGTGCGAGCCGCGCATGCGCTTGCTCTCCGCAGGAGCGAGGTCAAAACAAAATGGGAAGGGGTAGCTGCAGTTTACTTGAGTGGACGTTTCAATTTCATGGAACAGAACACGGTTTTAATCCACGGGTTAAAACCACGGGCTCGCACTGCACTGTGCTGCGCTTTTTGAAGAATATATGGGGAGTAATGTACAGTTTTATTTTTTTATTTTGAGGGTTGTTTTGTAACCTCAATACTGAGATTTCAGGGCGGCGGAGAGCAGGAGAGTCGGCAAGGACAGTAAGCGACTTGTCCTCAGCAGTCGCTTCATTTTGGATCGGCAAACCCGATTGGTTCAGTGAATCGATGACTTCCTACTTAGCATGCTATTTCCCCTCATTTGCATGGGCGGATCGGGTCAGGTGGGAAAATGATCGGGCACAAGGTTAGTGAACCGGGTTGGGGTTGGAGAACAATCGCAAACTGGTCGGGACATGATTGGGACAAGATCGGTGCATTTAGTGAATCTGGCCCTAGGTCAGACCAACAGTCCATTAAGCCCAGTAACCCATTCTCATGGTAGCCAATCCAGATCCCTAGTACCTGGCCAAAACCCAAACAGTAGCAACATTCCAGAGCTGAGATTGTGATGTCATAATTCCACTGTGCCTCAGATCCAACCTCATCAGTGATGTCACAATGGCTTAATTGTCTTATACTTAGCTCACATAAGAATAGCCTTACTGGGTCAGCCCAATGGTCCATCAAGCCCAGTAGCCCGTTCTCACGGTGGCCAATCCTGGTCCCTAGTACCTGGCCAAAACCCAAAGAGTAGCAACATTCCAGCATCTCAAAGATTAGCAAGATTCCAGAACCCCAATGAGAACAACATTCCAGAGCTGAGATTGTGATGTCATAATGCCTCATTCCACAGTGCCTCAGAGCCAACTTCATCAGTGATGTCACAATGGCTTAATTGTCTTATACTTGGCTCACATAAGAATATCCTTACTGGGTCAGACCAATGCTCCATCAAGCCCAGTAGCTCGTTCTCACGGTGGCCAATCCAGGTCACTAGTACCTGGCCCAAACCCAAAGAGCAGCAATATTCCATGCTACCGACCTCATGGGTCCCTCTTTGAAAGCAACCTTTGTTAATCAAAAACCTCAAATTCCACTTAAATACAAACATGCCCTATAGTATATTCCTATTTTTAATTTGACTCTATAATACTTATATTCTGATGAAGTGCCTTCAAAATTCTTGTTTCATTGGCTGCTCCTATAATTCAGTCAAGCTGAAAGAATAATGAAATTAGAGAATATTTTGCTATTAAGAGGGCATTTCAAACTCTCGCACAGGGAAGATACATTCTTAGAGGAAGAGTTGACAGTACCCAACAGATGGCATGGTGTGCTTAATCATATATATAGAATGGCGGCGCCCTTAGCTGTTTGCACGGTAGCGGAGCAGCGAGCAGTCTTCAGATTTATGTGGTCAGAGGGGGTGAATCCTCGTGAAATTCACAGAAGAATGTTGCAACAGTATGGAGATGCCTATGTTGGCGAAAGAAGAGTGTACGAGTGGGTAGATGCGTTTAAAAATAGGCAAACAATCCCTGATGAGGAACGTTCCGGTTGTTCCAGCACGTCTGTCATTGATGAGAAGGTGGGTCATGCTGATGCCATTATTCAGGCGCATTTCGTTAGAAGCTCTGGCCAGGGAATTGGATGTCAGCATCGGGTCCTCACATACCATTGTCACGGAGGTTCTCAAGTATCGCAAGGTGTGTGCAACGATTTGTCCACTTCCAGTATCCACTTGAGTTGGTGCTCTACCCAACTCCAATTAGACCACAAAGTTCTGTCGCTCAGCATATGGTCCATCCACAAAGTCTCAGGTATACGGTGCCATCAGATCATCGCCCATCCCCTCTGTCCACCGCTGAGGAAGAATGGAGATTCCTTCTCGTTGCTGGTTCTTCAGCAAGGGAGGTGACAGCCTATTCACTCTTCCGCCTATAATTCTGGGGGCCCTAATCCTCTTCTTTTCTCTCGATCTAGGGTCTTCAGGCAAGGATTGAGTCTGAGTGAAGGACTGAGCCTCTCCCACCTGGCTAAATCCTTTTGAATATCAATATCACAATCGCTATTAACTCCCTCCCCACTATAAAACAAAGAGCATATAAATGACTCCCCGAGAGCTAGTCTCGATGGGCATGAGTAACACGGGGCTGGAAGGTCCATGTGTTAGCCTGTCTAGATTGGCTCCCGAAGGGAAAGAGCGGCAGATAATTTAGATGAGAGAGCACAGTTGGTGGAGGGTAGTTCCCGCCACGATAATTAGTGGGGATAGATCACAGCGGGAGTGGGGGAGGGAGCATATTTAATCAGCAGCCGTCAAGGAACCAGTCTCTTCCGGTCTTCAGCGGCGTTTTTCCTGCCCTTCCTCCCTTGGGCTGAGGAGATGAATCCCGGAATCGGCAGCACTAAGCTCGCAACGACGGCTATCGAGCTACCGAAATTCGGGGGCTCTTCGGGAGGGCAGCTGTTTGAATTGGGTTCCCCAGGTGGGCTGGTGACCCATTCCATGTGGCAGGGAGGTACATGCGACCCCCCCCCTCCCAGACCCTTGCTGGCTGAGGCGGGGTCACGGGGCAACAGCTGCTGAGAGGTTATCCTGTGGTAGCTCGAACGTTGTGTTTAATTCATTACTTATTGTTCAAACATGGTGTTGTGTGGTTATTCTCTCCTGTTTTACTGTTTTCGTAGCTGTGGAGCGGGGATTAAAGGGACAACTGGGCCTTTCCAGGTCCAGTTGTTACAATAAAAACAGAAAAAGAAAAGCCTGCATCTCTTACCTAGTGCTGCAAAATCCTCCCTAGGACTAATATGAAACAGATAAGCATTCCGTTACTTTCTAAATCTCAATAATTCAATTCAGATTATACTTTAAAGAGAAAATCAAAATTATTTGATACGCATTGCCATCTCTTCTCTATCTCTGTGTATATCACTTTCATTTGTCTGATTCCTACAAAGTATTGACAGGATTTTAAAAAATGAGAGGTTTTTTTAAAAAAAATTTTTGCCTGATGTGTAAGAAACTGTTGATTTTTCATGCCATTCTGGGGTTTCTAATGACACCTTTACCTCTGAGCTATCAGTTTCATCTCCCCTGAGACAGAAGAAGTTAGGCCCTGTGACTAATGAACTGGACTGAAAATCTAGCTCAGCGCTGACAGGTAAATGCACTAATCTCCCTCCATGGCTACTTTTGCTTTGCAGATGAATCTGCTCTAACAGTTACCCCCAGAAAGCTCAACTGATTGTCTAAAGGCAGACGGGGGAGAGTGCGGCACAGTGGTTAAAGCTAGAGCCTCAGAACTCTGAGGTTGTGGGTTCAAACCTTGTGACCCGGGGCAAATCACTTAATCCCCCCCCCCATTGTCCCATGTACACTAAATAGATTGTGAGCCCACAGGGACAGAGGGAGAAATGCTTCTGTACCTGAATAAATTCATGTAAACCATTCTGAGCTCCTTTAGGAGAACAGTATAGAAAACTGAATAAATAAATAGTGTGAACCAGAGCTGGTATTGTGACATCATAAGGCCTCATTCCACCAATAAGAGCCAACCTCATCAGTGATGTCACAATGGCTTGATTGTCCTTTACTTGGCTCACTTTTGCTACATTCTGATTTCTAGAGTGGTGCAGTGGTTAAAGCTACAGCCTCAGCACCCTGAGGTTGTGGGTTCAAACCCACGCTGCTCCTTGTGACCCTGGGCAAGTCACTTAATCCCCCCCCATTGCCCCAGATGCATTAGATAGATTGTGAGCCCACCGGGACAGACAGGGGAAAAATGCTTGAGTACTTGAATAAATTAATGTAAACCGTTCTGAGCTCCCCTGGGAGAATAGTATAGAAAACTAACTAACTAAATAGTGTGACAAGTTTCAGCCTCTGATAAGCAGAGCTGGTATTGTGACATCATAATGCCTCATTCCACCAATAAGAGCCAACCTCATCAGTGATGTCATAATGGCTTCACTGTTCTATACTTGGCTCACTTCTGGCATTATATCGGAGGAGAGTGTGGGGCAGTGGTTAGAGCACCCTGAGGTTGTGGGTTCAAACTCACACTGTTCCTTGTGACCCTGGGCAAGTCACTTACCCCGTCTTCTGTTAAACTGCGCTAGCAGTTTGTAGTGCAGAGAGTCACGCCGAATGGCCTGCGCTGCTCCCGACGCTCATAGGAACTCAATGCAGTTTAATAGAAGAGGCCCTTAATCCCCCCCCCCCCCTTTGCCCCAGGTACTTTAGCTAGATTGTAAGCTTGCCGGGACAGACAGGGAAAAATGCTTGAGTACCAGAATAAATTCATGTAAACCGTTCTGAGCTCCCCTGGGAGAACAGTATAGAAAATTAAATGAATAAATAGTGTGCAAAGTGTCTGTCTCTGGTAACCAGGGCTGATACTGTGATGTCACAATGTCTCATTCCACCAATAAGAGCCAACCTCATCAGTGATGTCACAATGGCTTGATTGCCCTTTACTTGGCTCACTTCTAATAGATTTCGATTTCTAGAGTGGCGCAGTGGTTAAAGCTACAGCCTCAGCACCCTTGAGGTTGTGGGTTCAAACCCACGCTGCTCCTTGTGACCCTGGGCAAGTCACTTAATCCCCCCATTGCCCCAGGTGCATTAGATAGATTGTGAGCCCGATGGGACAGACAGGGGAAAATGTTTGAGTACCTGAATAAATTCATGTAAACCTTTCTGAGCTCCCCTGGGAGAACAGTATGAAAAGTTTCTGGTAACCAGAGCTGATACTGTGATGTCACAATGCCTCATTCCTCCAATAAGAGCCAACCTCATCAGTGATGTCACAATGGCTTGATTGCCCTTTACTTGGCTCACTTCTAATAGATTTCGATTTCTAGAGTGGCGCAGTGGTTAACGCTACAGCCTCAGCACCCTTGAGGTTGTGGGTTCAAACCCACGCTGCTCCTTGTGACCCTGGGCAAGTCACTTAATCCCCCCATTGCCCCAGGTGCATTAGATAGATTGTGAGCCCACCGGGACAGACAGGGGAAAAATGCTTGAGTACTTGAATAAATTAATGTAAACCGTTCTGAGCTTCCCCTGGGAGAACGGAATAAATAAACATTAAATACATAAATAGAAAGTCTGAGGCCTACAGGACAGGTTAAGAAAGGAATGCAAGTAGTCACTTGAAAACAAAAGTCCAGCATGTAAATTTCTAAAATGAGAAACAAACCCATGTGACTGTTTCTATCACTTGTTCCCTTAATACGTTCCCAGTGAGTGCTTTAATTCCACAAATTACGTTCTAGCAGAGGTTCACGGGACTTTGTTCCGTACAATAGGCAGCTTAGCTTGTGACCATGCAGCTAACAGGCAACGGAGGCCATTTCAGAAGCTCCTACAAGTGAAAATAGTGGCGTTTGCTCGTGTAAGATTGGTTACGTGTATAAATGGTGACTTTTGAAAGCTGCCAGCTACTCCTTCAGAGATTCCAAAGGTGACATATTTCAAGCACGGCTAGGGCTGGTCAAAAATGGGTACCTGTATGTCCTATTTCCGACCCCATAGCTCCCAAGTCTGAAACGCACAAATTCCCACCTGCTTTTTGCCCCTGTGATGGTTGGGGGGGTCAGGTGTGTAGTGTGATGTCCGTGGCTTGTTGTACCACATTCAGGTATGCTGAAAGAAAGTGTTTTGGAACTGGACCGCACTCTGGACTCTGGGTGTGCGTAGCCTTTGGCCGCCATACTTAGGAACGCCAACCTGGAGCACTGAACAAAGGAGACCTGTGTCAGTCGGTGGAAAGCAATCGGCATCACCTGGGATGTTGTCCTGGAATAAAGCAATTGGATTATTCATATCTTGTCATCTTGATTTGACTTCTCTGTTGTTTATAAGATTGATTTCCCCCCCCCTGTTATTTTGATAAACTCCTAATAAAAATGAATCATTTTTACAAGACTAAGGTAAGACTAAGGGATCCTTTTACGAAGGCATGCTAGACAATTTAGCAAGATTCCGGAATCCCCAGAGTAGCAACATTCCATGCTACTGATCCAGACTATGGACTTTTCCTCCAGGAACTTGTCCAAACTTTTCTTAAAACCAGCTACACTATCTGCTCTTACCACAACCTCTGGCAATGCGTTCCAGAGCTTAACTATTCTCTGAGTGAAAAAATATTTCCTCCTATTGGTTTTAAAAGTATTTCCCTGTAACTTCATCGCGTGCCCCCTAATCTTTGTAATTTTTGTCGGAGTGAAAAATCGATCCACTTGTACCCGTTCTACTCCACTCAGGATCATATCTCCCCCCTCAGCCGTCTCTTTTCCAAGCTGAAGAGCCCTAACCCTTTAAGTCTTTCCTCATACGAGTTCGCAAGTCTGGTGTTTAGATTTTTCACTAGAGGGCACTACCACTTCATGACCAGAGGGGAGGACAAAGGATGAGATTGCAGTTTGTTTAACTTTTGTGCTTTGCCTTCTGTACAATGTGGTCAGGCTTTTTTTTTTTTTTTTAATGTAATGCAGATATGGTGTGAGAAAATTTCTAATTACATTTCCTTAAGAAACTGAAAGGAAGTGAGATAGGTAATGGACGCCAAGTTTTAAGAGAATGGGTAAATGAAGTCTCTCGTGACCCATGCTTTGTTGGCTGGTACCTGCTCTATCTACCAAATGGCAGACAGAAATGTTTTGGGTTTTTCTGTAGTGTTTATGAGTTTCACCTCAGCAAAGGGCAGCGTAGCAGGTATCCATCAGTTGCAATGAAAATCTATTAGACTGAGGATGGCAGAGGTTCAGTGATTAGAATACAGTTCAAACTCCTCTTACCAACCTACAAGTGCATGCACTCAGCAGCCCCTCAATATCTCTCCTTACTTATCTCCCCCTTTGCTCCCTCCCGCAAACTCCATTCATCAGGAATGCACTCAGCAGCCCCTCAATATCTCTCCTTACTTATCTCCCCCTTTGCTCCCTCCCGCAAACTCCATTCATCAGGAATGCACTCAGCAGCCCCTCAATATCTCTCCTTACTTATCTCCCCCTTTGCTCCCTCCCGCAAACTCCATTCATCAGGAATGCACTCAGCAGCCCCTCAATATCTCTCCTTACTTATCTCCCCCTTTGCTCCCTCCCGCAAACTCCATTCATCAGGAATGCACTCAGCAGCCCCTCAATATCTCTCCTTACTTATCTCCCCCTTTGCTCCCTCCCGCAAACTCCATTCATCAGGAATGCACTCAGCAGCCCCTCAATATCTCTCCTTACTTATCTCCCCCTTTGCTCCCTCCCGCAAACTCCATTCATCAGGAATGCACTCAGCAGCCCCTCAATATCTCTCCTTACTTATCTCCCCCTTTGCTCCCTCCCGCAAACTCCATTCATCAGGAATGCACTCAGCAGCCCCTCAATATCTCTCCTTACTTATCTCCCCCTTTGCTCCCTCCCACAAACTCCATTCATCAGGAATGCACTCAGCAGCCCCTCAATATCTCTCCTTACTTATCTCCCCCTTTGCTCCCTCCCGCAAACTCCATTCATCAGGTAAGACTAGGGTTACCATGTTTAACGAAACGGCGAACCCGAATGCATGGCCCCACTCTATTCTGCCCCCAGTCCTGTCTTGTTCTGCTTCCAACCCGACCCATTCTAACTCCAGTTCCGCCTCCAGCTCCCCCCCCCCCCCCCCAGAAGCCTCATCTCTTTTTTCCCAACCTACAGGCCGCGTTTGGAGGGTCTCCAGACGTGGCCGGAGCTCGGGGCTTGCCAAAGCCTGGACAAACTGCTGGGTTTTGGAAAAACTGTCCAGGAACCCGGACCGTCCTCTATAAAGAGGACAGATCCGGGTTTTCCTGGAAGTCTAGTAACCCTAGGTAAATCCCTCCTCTCCGTACCCTTCTCCCCCCACTGCCAACTCCAGACTCCGTCCCTTCTATCTTGCTGTGCCATGTGCCTGGAACAGACTGCCTGAGTCATTACGTCAAGCTCCATCTCTAGCAGGATTCAAATCCAAGCTAAAAGCTCACTTTTTCGAGTCTGCTTTTAACTCCCACTCACCTTAAGATATCTATATCCATGTTACCATTCTCTCCGAGAGAAAATCCACAAACCCCTATATGTCCTGTTTTTCTAAATTAGATTGTATGCTCTTCTGAGCAGCGACCATCGTACCGGTTATGCATATGGACAGCGCTGCGTATGCTGTTTAGTGCTTTAGAAATGATAAATGAACAGCTAGGATCACCAACAAAGAGGTTCTTGATGATATCAACCCAGAGTTGTCTCTGGAAGGCAAGATTACCAGACAGAAACTGACCTATTTTGGACATGTGATGAGGGCAAATTCGCTAGAAAGGAGGTGCTACTCGGAATGGCCAGTGGTAAGAGGAAGAATCTGAAGCCGTGGAAAACAGGGAAGCATGGCGAGGGCTGGCCTCCAGAATATCCAAGGGACGGACACGACTGAATGAATAGTAGCAGTTAGAACGTTGAACTAGGTTATAGGAATAGTCAGGGACCACTGCACAGGTGATAGGCCTGAGGGGTCGCCGCGGGAGCGGACCGCTGGGCGGGATGGACCTCTGGTCTGACCCAGTGGAGGCAAATTCTTATGTTCTTAATGCAAGACTTATCCTAGAGCACGAAATTCAAAACTCATCTCTGTGGCCCTCTAGGACCTCGGGCAAATCACTTATACTCCTGGAATTTAACAGAAAATCAAAAGTTTATCATCATCTGGCTTTTCTGCTCGGTCAGTTAAATTTTGGTGATGCCCTACAGCAGGGGTGTCGAAGTCCCTCCTCGAGGGCCGCAATCCAGTCGGGTTTTCAGGATTTCCCCCCATGAATATGCATGAGATCTATTAGCATACAATGAAAGCAGTGCATGCAAATAGATCTCATGCATATTCATTGGGGAACCCGACTGGATTGTGGCCCTCGAGGAGGGACTTTGACACCCCTGCCCTACAGTAAAGCCCATTCTCATAAATTCGGTTTTTAAATGGGTCTAACCCTCTCTCTAGGGAAAGTGCTTCCCGACTAGGATCACACAAGATTTGTATTACCATTAGGGCTTTGATAATGTCTGAGAAAACATTGGAACGTAATCTCTTTACAGAAAGCTGCAGTTGATAGACTGCCTTTCATAACTGAGAGCTATTATTTACTCATTGATTGGACAACCTAAATGGGCTAAGATTTGGGTTTTTAAAAAATGCAAAAGATAGGCAAGAATATTTCAGGTCAAATGTGGTTTTCACAGACAAGACGCTACACATGTATTTGATTAAAACAAACGGGTGTCTCGATATCTAAAATGAAATCTTCTTTGGTAAAATATTTCATTTATTTATTTAAAAATCTTATAGCCCGCTACAACCACAATTCCATAACAACATTCATAACAACTAACGTCAAACAAATATTCAACATACAATTAAAACATACTAAAATGTACACTTATTCTTGAATTTACTATATATATACACAGAAACTTAATAAAACAAACAAACCAAACAGGCCTGCCTGCCAAAAAGTCAATAAAAATATGTTGGTGAGGATTCACTGGTAATACTGTGTTTTCCCCGAAAATAAGACTTACCCCAAAAATAAGCCCTAGCATGATTTTCGGGGTAGGTCTTCATATACGCCCTACCCCAAAAATAAGCCCTAGTCCCTGGACTCGCCGGCAGCAGTGCTCCCCCTCCCCCTGTCTCCACCCCCACTGCGCGGCCGAAGCCCCGCTGACTCTCCCATCTTTCCATCTCTCCCTCCTGTATGAACCCCGCCGACCCTCCGACCGCGAGACCTACTACCTCCCTCCACAGAGCAGCGTCGGCAGCACTCTAACCAGGCTGCTTAGTGGCCTTTTCCTGCCGGGGCATTCCTTCTGCCACATCACTGATGATGTCATCAGCAACGCAGCGGACGGAAGGCTCCGGCAGGAGAAGGCCGCGAAGCAGCCTTTTTAGAGTGCTGCCGATGCTGCTATGTGGAGGGAGGTATGTAGGTCTCGGGGTTCGGATGGGAGGGAGAGATGGAAGGATTGGTTGGTCAGCAGGGGTTCGACTGCGCGGTGAGGGGGATGCCCAAGGGTGCTGCTGCAGCTACATGGAAGGGAGAGATAGAAGCTGGGCAAGGGTTCTGCTGCACGAGGGATGGGAGGGAGGGAGAGATAGAAGATGCTGCACATGTGGGGGAGAGAAAGGAAGGAGGAAGAATTGGGGTGGAGGAGAGGAAGGGGGAGATGATCATGAAAAAAATAAGACCTACTGCGTTTTTTGGGCCCAAAATTAATATAAGACACTCTTATTTTCGGGGAAACACGGTATTTCCTGCAAATAGTGAAGTGGCAATGCTTGCTTCCTTGAAAATCTTGAATTCTAAGAACTTTTCTTGCACTAACCATAAGGAAGTAGAAAACAGTTCCTTAGATATTATTGGTTTGATATTCAGTGACATTTATCGAGTTGGAGGCTCTGGATAATTCAAGAGACCACTGAATACCACGACGGATTGCCTCCACATTTTCCAGATAGTGCCAGGACACTCCGTGGGCTGAGTCGGCAATTATTTTGGTAGACGTTTTTCTAAGTCAGGGTGTCAAAAGTCCCTCCTCGAGGGCCGCAATCCAGTCGGGTTTTCAGGATTTCCCCAATGAATATGCATGAGCTCTATTAGCATACAATGAAAGCAGTGCATGCAAATAGATCTCATGCATATTCATTGGGGAAATCCTGAAAACCCCACTGGATTGCGGCCCTCGAGGAGGGACTTTGACACCCCTTTTCTAAGTCATCTGTTAAAGAGTGACTCTAGGCCAGGGCTGCCCACGTCCGGTCCTCGAGATCTATTGGCAGGCCAGGTTTTCAGGATATCCACAATGAATATGCAGGAGAAAGATTTGCCTGCACTGCCTTCTCGGTATGCAAATCTCTCTCATGCATATTCATTATGGATATCCTGAAAACCTGGCCTGCCAGTAGATCTCGAGGACCGGACTTGGGCAGCCCTGCTGTAGGTTAATTGTCAGACCAAATGCAATATCTTGCTTCTCAGAGCTGGCCACTCTTTGGAAACTGGCGCTGAATATTCAGATTATTCTTAGCTGCAGTGGCCACCTGTTGCTGGGGATTTTTGTTCAAAGTAGCTCTTTTCGGCATGAGATATTTATGGCACTACTTTGCAGAGCTGGCGATGCTTCTCTCTAAGGGGCTCCTTTACTAACCTGTGGTCAGCACTAATGCGTGTTTACCGCCGTTTTAGAACGGCTGACTGGGCACGGTTAGACATCCTGTGGTAAGTTTCAAATGTGTGCTAAGGCATAGCTTTTTTATTTTTGGGGGCTGAGGAGGTATGTCCTGGGGCTGAGAGTTAGCACACTGGCATTGCTGTCTGATGTTCATCCCAGAATTAGCAATTAGCGCACAATTGAAGAGATTACAAACGGTTCAAAATACTGCAATTCCTTTATTATGTCACGCCCGCAAATTTGACCATTTATCGCCACTGTTTCATAAGCGTCAGTGGTTTCCGATACGTCATCATACCAATATCATCTCCTCTCTTCTCTCTCCCAGAGAACTTTGTGGCTCAGAAAAGCCGCTCTTAGCTGTACCCTTCTCCTCCACTGCCAATCCCAGACTTCGTTCCTTTCATCCAGCTGCCCCCTATGCCTGGAATAAATTACCCGAGTTTGTCCGCCAAGCCCCTTCCCTTGTTTAAAAGCAGACTGAAAACTCAGTCCATAACCCTACTCCTCTGCCCACCAACCCAGCCAGCAGATTAACCGTTCCCCTTAACTGTATCCATGACATCCTGTTTGTCTGTTTAGATCAGGGGTGTCGAAGTCGGTCCTCGAGGGCCGCAATCCAGTCGGGTTTTCAAGATTTCCCCAATGAATATGCATGAGATCTATGTGCATGCACTGCTTTCAATGCATATTCATTGGGGAAATTCTGAAAACCCGACTGGATTGCGGCCCTCGAGGACCGACTTCGACAC
Source organism: Geotrypetes seraphini (assembly GCF_902459505.1). Classification (NCBI taxonomy): domain Eukaryota; kingdom Metazoa; phylum Chordata; class Amphibia; order Gymnophiona; family Dermophiidae; genus Geotrypetes; species Geotrypetes seraphini. Next base: position 177,539,452 of record NC_047092.1, on the reverse strand, counting down.
CTGTGGTTTAGATTGTAAGCTCTTTGGAGCAGGGACCGTCTTCTTTGCTGCGTGCGTCTGGTAGCGCTACAGAAATAATTCATAGTAGTAGTGTGAAGAATTTCAGTCTTTGGGAAGCAGAGCTGAACTTGTGATGTCATAATGACTCATTCCACCAATAAGAGCCAACCTCATCAGTGATGTCACAATGGCTTGATTGTCCTGGACTCCCCTCTGTCAACCAACCCAGCCAGCAGATTAAGCATTCTCCTTAACTGTATCCATGACATCCTGTTTGTCTGTCTTGGCTGTTTAGATTGTAAGCTCTTTGGAGCAGGGACCGTCTTCTTTGAGACTCTGTACAGTGCTGCATGTCCTATAGAAATAATTCATAGTAGTAGTGTGAAGAGTTTCAGTCTTTGGGAAGCAGAGCTGAGCTTGTGATGTCACAATGCCTCATTCCACCAATAAGAGCCAACCTCATCAGTGATGTCACAATGGCTTGATTGTCCTGGACTCCCCTCTGTCAACCAACCCAGCCAGCAGATTAAGCATTCTCCTTAACTGTATCCATGACATCCTGTTTGTCTGTCTTGGCTGTTTAGATTGTAAGCTCTTTGGAGCAGGGACCGTCTTCTTTGAGACTCTGTACAGTGCTGCATGTCCTATAGAAATAATTAATAGTAGTAGTGTGAAGAGTTTCAGTCTTTGGGAAGCAGAGCTGAACTTGTGATGTCATAATGCCTCATTCCACCAATAAGACTGTGATTTTGAACAGTAATAAGGTGTTTTGGGGTTTTTTTTTGTTTTTTTTTACAAAGCCTAATGGCGAAGGCACTAATAAGATATGAGAGGGGTGCTGAAAAGTTCTCAGCCCAACCAAGAAGAGAATGCCCAAAGTGATACTACCTGCTCTTTTCAACTTGCACTGAGGTGGGGAAAATTGTCAAGGGCCAACGTTTGAACTTAACGTCATTGGTCTTGTACTGCGCCCCCTCACCCAGCCCAGAATCTTCACGCACGGCGTTGCTTATCGTAACATTAAGCTCCAACACGAGATTAGCCGGGTACGCTTTGCCCTTCGCATTGTATCAGCAATATCTTGAGGAGCTCAATGTGACATTATGTTCATTGGATTAGCATAATTTACTGAATATTCATGCAGCTTTCTCGAACACCCACTCCTTACAGCCTGTGTCATAGGAGATGAAAAAAAAAAAAAAAAATCACATCAGGGCACATATTGTCATCCGCTGTGGTAGAGAATGACACGGTGACAAAATTCATCACCGTTTCCGTCCCCGCGGATAACCGCGGGAAATAATCCCATATCATTTTCTAGTGTCTATTTCAACCTCAGTCCTTCTACACCAGCATTCTTCAAAGCAAAGCTTGCGGGTCAGTGGTTGTGGCCATTCATACTCTGATTCTTATGTGAGCCAAGGATAATGAAGCCATTGTGACATCACTGATGTGATTGGCTCTTAGGCTCTGGTGGAATGAGGCATTATGACATCACAATATCTGCTCTGGAATGTTGCTGCTCAATCTCAGCATTCTTCAAAGCAAAGCTTGCGGGTCAGTGGTTGTGGCCATTCATACTCTGATTCTTCCCTCTCTCCTTAAAGAATGACATGAAGATGGTTTCCCGCAGTTATCCGCGGGGACGGGAACGGTGATGAATTTTGTCACCGTGTCATTCTCTACGCTGTGGTATTACTTGCTTGTTGTCCACTAACATGTTATTCATTTTACCTTTCCTTACCATCTGTGTGCGTTTGTGTTTATTGCGCAATGCTGTTTATTGTAGGGATGCATATTTTTGTGTTGTTGTAGCACGCGCTATTTCATTTATTACACACTAAGGCCCTCTTTTACTAAGGTGCGTTAAGCGTTTTAGCACGCATTTAACGCACACTAAATCAACGCATGCACTAGCCGCTAACGCGTCCATAGGATAACATGCGCGTGTTAGTGTTTAGCGTGTGATTAACGTGCGTTAAGAAGCATAGCGCACCTCAAGCAAAGCGCTCCACTCATTGATGAACTCGACTGCAAGGATGGCGCATTTCACTCCCGTTTTGAAACAACTGCGCTGGCTTCCCCTAAAACAAAGAGTGCAATATAAAGTAACGTCCATAGTACACCAAGGGCTTCTTTTATCAAGGTGCGCTACGGGGGTTAGCGCGTCGGACGTTTCATCACCCGCTAACCCCCTAAAAAATAACGCCTCGTCAATGGAGGCGTTAGCGACTAGCGCGGCAGGCGGTTGAACGCGGTATTCCGCGCGTTAACCGCCTTCCGCACCTTGATAAAAGGAGCCCCAAGTTTTGTACAGATTAGTCCCTGCTCGTTTCCCAACGCTATGGGAGATCTATCGACCGGGAAGGGTATTGAGGTCAGAGTACGTCATCTTTTTTTTTTTTCAGCAACATTTTGCAGTTTTGGTTCTGGCCATTATTTTATCTCGGCTGGACGATGGCAACTCGCTTTTATGCTTAAGTAAATGTAATTTGAGGAGGCTACAACTTATCCAGAATACAGCGGCTAAATTGATATACGGTAAACATATATATCAGTGGTTCCCAACCCTGTCCTGGAGGAACACCAGGCCAATTGGGTTTTCAGGCTAGCCCTAATGAATATGCATGAAGCAAATTTGCATGCCTATCACTTCCATCATATGCAAATCTCTCTCATGCATATTCATTAGGGCTAGCCTGAAAACCCGATTGGCCTGGTGTTCCTCTAGGACAGGGTTGGGAATCACTGATATATATGATTGAGTCACACTTTTACTGAGATCCCTTCACTGGCTTCCTGTTTATTGGAGGATCCAATTTAAATGTGCAACTGTAATTTTCAAAATCTTATCTGGTATTTTTTCTCCTTTGGTTTCTGTCTCGTTTAATTCACAAGAAATCTCTAATTCTAGGAGCTCTCAGAAATATAAACTTGGCTTTCCCACTGTTGAAGGAAGAAAAACTATGGCCAATTTTTGTCGATCATTCTCTTTTTTTTTATTCGTAAAAGTTTGGAATGACCTTTCTTCTATTAGAGTTCTCTCTCATCCACCCACTTTTCGTAACGTACTGAAGACATATTTATTTCAGAAATTTGCTAATGATCCTTCTTTTTCAAATAATCAATCATAAAAGATATTGTTTCTGTTCTAATCTCCTGTATAATTTTATTAATATTTTGTTAACTGGGTCGAGCCCTCCAGTTGGGATGAATCAGTATTAAAAAAAAATCAAAGATTAGATTAGATTAGGGAGGAATGAAGTTCACAGCAACCAGGGAACCATGAGCGAATTATGTGGCGACGAAGGCTAGATTGTTTTCGATTGCAGGTGTGAAATTGTGGAACGCCCTACCTGGGAACCTGAGACTCTACTGATTGTGCAAATTTTAAGAGACTATTTAAAACCCAGCTATTTGTTGATGCCGACAGTATATGTAATATATGGAAGGCAGGCAATACAATATTATAGCTAATATTTATGCCATATGTCCCAAGTGGTAGCCAGGCAGAGAAAGAATGGAAAATGTCCGTGTATTTTGTGTAGACACGTGGTTTATAATATATATGTGGGGGTTTTTTTTTGGAAACCACTTAGGTTTAGGCAGAATATAAATAAATAAAATCCCTGAATGGCATATATATATATATATATATATATATATATTACATTACATTAGAGACTTCTATTCCACCTGTACCTTGCAGTTCTAAGCGGATTACAATTGAAGATGGCTGGACATTTCCAGGAAGTTACAAATTTTAAGGAAAGATACATAGAGATGCTAGAATAAGAGATAGGGTTAGATACATAGTGGAGGCTAAGAGGGTGAATTTAAGGAAGTGGAGGCTAAGAGGGTAAATTTAAGGAAGGGGGGGGGGGACATTTGAGGAAACTTGTAGGGAGGGAGGAGATTAGGATTGGTTATATGGTAGGGTAAGCAGGGAGGGGGATGTTAGGGAGGAGGGGGATAAGTGGACAAGATAGTTTCTTTGAATAACAGAGTTTTAATTTATTTTCGAAAAGATTTAAGGTCACATGTGGTTGTCAACAGAATAGAGATGGAAGGGTCTAGCTTTGCCGCCCGCGTTGCTAGGAGGTCATCATACATCTTCTTGCATTGAGTGCCCTTGAATGGTGGGTAGGAGAAAGGGATCTGTGTTCTCCTTAGTCTGGGTGTGAAGTTTCGGTTTAGGCGATTGTTCAGGTAGGTGGGCGCAATTCCATTTATTGCCTTGAATAATAAACAGTAGAATTTGAATTGAATTCGGGCTCGTATTGGTAGCCAGTGTGAGTCTAGGAAGGCATTGGTGATATGGTCAAATTTTCCAAGAGAATAGATCAATCTAAGGGCTGTATTTTGGATGGTCCTTAGCTGCCTTATCAAGTTTAAGGGGCATGGTAAGTAGAGGATGTTGCAATAGTCCACTAGTCCTAGGACAAGGGATTGGACTATGATCTTGTAGTGGTCTTTGTCAAAGAATTTTCTGATTTTACGCAGGTTGCGCATGGTGAAAAAAGCTTTTTGGGTGATTTTGATGATTTGGACTTGCATTGTACAGCATCTGTCTATCGATACTCCAAGGATTTTTAGGGATAGCTGTATGGTGTATTTACTCAAATTCTGTTATGGACTATATATATATATCTATATATACATAATGTGTATATATCTATATATATATATATATATAGTTTCATAAAGTGGTACCTCGGAATCTGAACTTAATCCGTTCCAGAACCCTGTTTGAGTTCCAAGACAAATTTTCCCATTGCAAATAATAGAAACTGGATTAATCCGTTCCTTGGTCCAACAAACTCAGATTGGCGGAGACAGCAAGATCAGGCCCCCCGCTGGCATAGGCGGCAAGATCGGCAACGGCAGCTGCAAGCGGTGCTCAGCCTAAAGCCTCCCTCTGACGCAAACAGGAAGCTGCGTCAGAGGGGAAGCTTTGGGCTGAGCAACGCTCGCAGTTCCCGTAAGTTCGGATTCCAAAGCAGCGTTCGGATTCCGGGGCAAACTAATAATTAAAAAAAAAATAGTTTGGATTCCAAGCTGTTCGAGTTCTGGGGCGTTCGGATTCCGAGGTACCACTGTGTATATATAAAAATCTATCTACACGCCTCTAATTTATTGTGAATGAAAGGAATTTTTTTTTTTTTCTTTATCAAAATTATTTTTTTTTCTGGTTTAAATGTCTTTATTGAATTTCAAAACAATACAATAATTCAACGCAACAGTGAATCTAATGACATTTAGGGCTCCTTTTACTAAGGTGCGCTAGCGTTTTTAGCGCACGCACACGATTAACACGTGCTATAGCGCGCGCTAGCTGAAAAATGACCACCTGCTTATAAGGAGGCCTTAGCGGCTATTCTGCGCATTAAGGCCCTAACGCACCCTACCCCCCACAAAATTCTAAAAGTACAATTGGGAGTACAAACCAGGTTGACAGGGACAGATTTTTTAGATTATGGGGAATCACAAGTACAAGGGAGCACTCGGAGAAATTAAAAGGGGACAGGTTTAGAACAAATGCCAGAAAGTTCTTTTTCACCCAGAGGGTGGTGGATACATGGAACGCGCTTCCGGAGGCTGTGATAGGCCGGAGCACGTTACAAGGCTTCAAAGAAGGTTTGGATAGGTTCCTAGAGGACAAAGGAATTGAGGGGTACAGATAGGAGTAGTGGTAGGTTATAGGGATAGTCTGGGACCACTGCTCAGGCAATGGGCCTGATGGGCCGCCGCGGGAGCGGACCGCTGGGCGAGATGGACCTCTGGTCTGTCTCAGTGGAGGCAACTTCTTATGTTCTTATGACATACGGCGCTTTTCGGAAAGAACTAAAGACCACCTTGTTTAATAAATTTATTTCCTAGCCAGACTCTCTCCCCCCGGATCAAAGCTACCGCTCATTATACTGAATTCACTTTTCCTCTCTATCAGTATTCTGTATCCTCTGACCGTACAATGTCTTCTTCTCAATTTATACTCAGTTATTCGTTGGCTTCCAATTTTTTTCAACGTAACATGTCAAAATTATATTGTAACCTATGTTTATCTTTCTTCTTGCCAATTTGCACCTTGTATTCGCTGACCGCTCAGTGACCTCCTCTCTATTTGTACACTGTAATTCGCTGACTGTACAGCTATTCTTCATTGTGAACCGCCTAGAAGTCGCAAGATTATGGCGGTATAGAAAAAATAAAGTTATTATTATTAAAATAGTCATCTAAAAGAGCCCAAACCCTCTTTAAAAACTGAACTACACATCGCCTAACATCAGCATCTTCATATTTACAGGGAAGGGGTAAAACACGGACCTGACGGACCTCGCGGATCTAAAACCGCACGTCCTTAAAAATCTGAGGTCCTTACCACTTGTAGTTAGTCTCTGGCTCTGACAGACCTCGATGATAATTTGGCGCTGACGGATCCGTCTCAGCTTAGGGAGGGAAAAGTATTAGGATCCGTCAGCGCTACAATGTCATCGAGGTCTGTCAGAGCCGATTTACTGGGGCTGCAGGAAACCAGTTTAAAGGATTCGTTTTAGAGCCGCTCCAGCACTAGTCTCTGGCTCTGACAGACCTCGATGACATTTTAGCGCTGACGGAGCCTAATACTTTCCCTTCCCTAAGCTGAGACGCATCCGTCAGCGCTAAATTGTCATCGAGGTCTGTCAGAGCCAGAGATTAACTACAAGTGGCACGGACCTCAGATTTTTAAGAACGTGCAGTTTTAGATCCGTCAGGTCCGTGAGGTCCGCGTTTTACCCCTTCCCATGCAATTGAGTGCTGATACTTTGTAGCAGAGGATTATTTCCATTTGATATTGTAAAAGGCGTCACCATCTCTTCTAAGATATTTGCTCCTTTTATCAAGCATGAGTTAGTAAAGCTACAGAGTGCAAATAAAGCTTGGTATGTTTGCACATTGTCCAGTTGACTATTCTGGGATCTAAATGCAGACCTATTGCAAGGACACTGGGTGCTGTGAGCCAAATCTTCCGCCCTGCACCTGCCCCTTCCACAATCCTGCCTTGCAGACTCCAATCTCAATGTCTTGTCAACGACCGCTACCACTGTTTATCATTTCGATAAGCACATAAGCATAAGCACATAAGCAATGCCTCTGCTGGGTCAGACCTGAGGTCCATCGTGCCCAGCAGTCCGCTCACGCGGCGGCCCAACAGGTCCAGGACCTGTGCAGTAATCCTCTATCTATACCCCTCTATCCCCTTTTCCAGCAGGAAATTGTCCAATCCTTTATTATACCCCTGTACCGTACTCTGCCCTATTACGCCCTCTGGAAGCGCATTGGCTAAGGCTCTTAACATTTGCATCTCCTCTTCCTATAGGCTAAGGCTCTTTGCACCTGCATTGTGATGTCATAGAGCTTTATGGTTATAGAAACATGATGGCAGATAAAGGCCAAATGGTCCATCCACAGCATCCACTATCTCCTCCTCTCCCTATTGGCTAAGGTTCTTAACATTTGCATCTCCTCTTCCTATAGGCTAAGGCTCTTTGCACCTGCATTGTGATGTCATAGAGCTTTATGGTTATAGAAACCTAGAAACATGATGGCAGATAAAGGCCAAATGGTCCATCCACAGCATCCACTATCTCCTCCTCTCCCATAAGAACATAAGCAATGCCTCTGCTGGTTCAGACCTGAGGTCCATCGTGCCCAGCCATCCGCTCACGCGGCGGCCCAACAGGTCCAGGACCTATGCAGTAGCCCTCTATCTATACCCCTCTATCCCTTTTTCCAGCAGGAAATTGTCCAATCCTTTCTTGAACTCCAGTACCGTACTCTGCCCTATTACGCCCTCTGGAAGCGCATTCCAGGTGTCCACCACACGCTGGGTAAAGGAAAACTTCCTAGTGCTGAAAGGCGTACACAGGTGTACTTCGATAGCGCTGAAAGGCGTACACAGCGCTGTACATTTAACATTCAATAGGCGGTCTCTGCTCGGAGGAGCTTACAAACTAATTTGGACACACAGACAGGACATCTCAGGGTTGGGGGTGTTTCTAGCAGAAGGAAAGATGCAGGGGGTAGAGCGAGTTAAGAGTTGAAAGCAATTTCAGCTTGGATTTGAATACTGCTAGAGACGGAGCATGACGTATTGAATCAGGCAGCCTGTTCCAGGCATACGCTGTGGCAGGAAAGAAGGGACGGAGTCTGGAGTTGGTGGTGGATAAGAGGGACTTACCTGACGAACGGAGTTCAGGGGGTGGAGCAAAGGGGGAGATAAGTGAGGAGAGATATTGAGGGGCTACAGAGTGAATGCACTTGAAAGTCAGTACGAGGGGTTGGAACTGCATTCGGAAACAAATGGGGAGCCAAGTGACTTGAGGAGAGGGGTAATGATGCTTCTGTCCAACCTGGCGTTTATGGTCATGGCAGCTCTAGCTGTGTTTCATCTCCCTGCCGCTTTTCCTCCTCTTTCTTGTCAAAGTCGGTACCATGAGCATGTTCACAATATAACATAGTAACATGGTAAATGACAGCAGAATGGTCCATCCAGTCGGTCCAACCGTACACGTCACAAGGCCAGTACTTTCTGATGCCAATCTCATACCAGGTCAGCACAGAACTCTTTTTGGAGGGTGCAGTCTGGCTAACTTGCCAACCAAACTGCTCTTCCCTGTTGAGTCTGCTTGTTCTTTTACTACACTTCACCCTCGCCCACGTTGTGGCACCATAGGCGACAGCCTAGTTTGCCCTTTGCTGCACGGATGAATCTGCGTTTCATTTGTGGTCTTCCTTCTGTTGACAGGAATTCTCCAATTCTTTCAACTCTGGTCTTGCCACAATGCAATAGGAAAGGAAAGCTGCTCTGCCCCCTGGATTAAAAGAGGGTCCTTTATGCCATCCTTCCTAGTACCTGCAAGAGGAAACTGAATCGAGACGAGAGAAGTTGCCCATGAGCCAAGTGTCAGTACACTTTTATGAAGTTGCATTCAACTCTTAAATCCCTCACCAGCAGTTACCTTTACCCATCGTATCATTCCTTCTACCAGAAACTCCCCAACCCTGAGATGTCCTATTTGCCTATCCAAATTAGATTGTAAGCTCTTCTGAGCAGGGACCATCTATTGAATGTTAAATGTTTAGCACTGCCTAAGCCTTTCAGTGCTACAGTATATTAATAGTAGTTATTGAGAAGCAGAAGATAAGGACAGGCAGTTGGAAATATTAGTTTCCAGCATCCGATAAATCTTGACCTATTAAAGGATAATTAGACAGCTAAGTGTCCTTCTTAGTAAAGGGATCTCACAAGTGAGAGACAGTGTGGAGTCTCTCATTTACAGTTTCAAATGGGGAAGAAAAGGAGATTCTACCAAGAAATCACCCAAGAAGAATAGAAAAGAGTGACGGAAGAAGAAGAGGCCCCATATTGGAGCACCTACGAGAACGAGGAGAATTAAGTAATGGAGAAGACGGAGGATGTGGTAAGAGCGGATAGCATAGCTGGCTTTAAGAAAGGTTCCTGGAGGAAAAGTCCATAGTTTTTTTTATTGAGAGAGACATGAGGGAAGCCACTGCTTGCGCTGGATCGGTAGCATGGAATGGTATTAGTATTTGGGATTCTAGAATCTTGTTACTCTCTGGGGTTCCGGAATTTTGCTATTCTTTGAGATTCTGTATGGAATGTTGCTACTCTTTGGGGTTCCGTAATCTTGCTTACTCTGAGTTAATGGAATGTTGTTACTCTTTGGCCAGATATTAGTGACCTGGATTGGCCACCATTAAAACGGGCTACTGGTCTGACCCAGTAAGGCTATTCTTATGTTCCTAAGACTTATTGAGATGCATTCCCAGCCTCTGAAATTCTTTTATTTTCACACTTTTGAAATGTTACTTTTTAAACACCAGTAGTAAATAAAATTTTAAATCATACCCCTGGACTGATGTCCTTTTGGAGATGGACGGTGTGAAGAGAGATTGGAAAACTACAGAGGTGAGAGATCATCTCAAGCTGTAGGGTGGTTGATTGCTGGAATAGTCTTCCACTTCAGGTTATTGAGGCCAGCAGCGTGCCTGATTTTAAGGCCAAATGGGATAGACACGTGGGATCTATTCACAGAGAAAGGTAGGGGAGGGTCATTGGGGTGGGCAGACTAGATGGGCCGTGGCCCTTATCTGCCGTCTATTTCTATGTTTCCCCACCACCTCCTGTCTTCTGTAACCTCTGGAGCCATAAGTTCATCAGTTCACAGTCAAGAGGGGCCCTCGATCTATCCATATACTATGAGGTCAGTTTGCAGGCCTCCCTTGGATAGTTTGCAAACTGATCTGGAAAGGAATTTCCCAGGTAGAGTTTCAAGATGAAATTTCCTTCCCTGTTGTTGACCACAAGTACATAAGAACCAGCAAAGTTTGTAGCTGCCAACTTCCCACCAGAAAGCATGTACTGGGAATATAGCACATACCTTGTACCCGCATTGGTGACTTTGAACACTGCCTCTATATGTTTAGGTAGAAATTGGAACATCCAGACTGGAATATTCTCGGTTCCCCTGGTACTTTAAAAAAGGCTCTGCTGAAGGTGGAACTTTTTAAATATGCTTATAAGGACTCCGGTAGTCATTGCAAAATAAAATGTTCAAACGAGTGGTATCACTTGGGTCTTTGCACATGTAAATGCTGGTAATTACATGTATATGATATTGTAATACATATTTGTATTTGTGTTTGCACATGTATGTGCTGGGTTTCACAAAGCCTCATGTACATGAGATAATTAAGATGCAGAACGAAACAACTCTTTAGAATGAATTTTTGAGGTTGTTTTAGACACCACAGAGGCTTAGGTGGGGGTGGGGTGGGGGGACAGACACAATGCAAATGACCCCTCCCTGGACAAAACGAAGGAGCTTGCTCAATACTGGTGGTGCTTCTATGCACAATTGTCCCGTAAGCCACGGGTGGAGATACCCCATCCAACCCACCCTGAAGTGGCACCTCCGTCAGAACTGGTGCAAAGGCCAAAGTGGGAATAATGATCAATAATACACATCTATTTTAAGCTAAGTACTCTTTACGCAATTAATTTGTGCGTGCATCTTGAGTGCACAAATCTGGGTACCATAGATAGAATCCATGAGCTTTTAATTAACTGCTAATTTACATTAACTACCAATTATTGGCTATAATTCATGTTACTTGGTAATAATTGGAAGTAATTAGCGGTTATGCACTTAACAACTCTTGGGATTCTTCAGATTTCATTTGCAAAACTCATAGCATGCAACGGCAAAGGGTGTGGACCTGAAAGCAGCATGGGTGTGTCGCGGCATGCCTAGTACATATGTGCTATTGATCTGGCGTAGGTGCTTGCAAGTGCAACTGTGGACTTATAAGAACAAAAGAATTGCTATACTGGGATAGAACAAAGGTCCATCAAGCTCAGTATCCTGTTTCCAACAGTGGCCAACCCAGGTCCCAAGTACCTGGCAGAAACCCAAAGAGAAGCAACATTCCAGAGCCGAGATTGTGATGTCATAATGCCTCATTCCACCAATGCCTAAGAGCCAACCTCAGCAGTGATGTCACAATGGCTTGATTGTTCTATACTTGGCTCACATAAGAATATATGAGAAGCCATACTGGGACAGACCGAAGGTCCATTAAGCCCAGTATCCTGTTTCCAACAGTGGCCAACCCAGGTCCCAAATACCTGGCAGAAACCCAAAGAGTAGCAACATTCCAGAGCTGAGATTGTGATGTCATAATGCCTCATTCCACCAATGCCTAAGAGCCAACCTCAGCAGTGATGTCACAATGGCTTGATTGTCCTATATTCAGCTCACTTAAGAACATAAGAGATGCCATACTGGGACAGACTGAAGATCCCTGAAGCCCAGTATCCTGTTTCCAACAGTGGCCAACCCATGTCACAATTAATATATAAGAACATAAGAATTGCTGCTGCTGGGTCAGACCAGTGGTCCATCGTGCCTAACAATCCGCTCACGCGGCGGCCCTCTGGTCAAAGACCAGCGCCCTAACTGAGACTAGCCCTACCTGCATACGTTCTGGTTCAGCAGGAACTTTTCTAACCTTGTCTTGAATCCCTGGAGCAGTGGTCTCCAACTCAAACCCTTTGCAGGGCCACATTTTGGATTTGTCGGTACTCGGAGGGCCGCAGAAAAAATAGTTAATGTCTTATTAAAGAAATGACAATTTTGCAGGAGGTAAAACTCTTTATAGTTTATAAATCTTTCCTTTTGGCTAAGTCTTAATAATAATATTGTCATTTATAGCTAAAGAAACATATGATCAAGAAACTTTTATTTTACTTTTGTGATTATGATAAACATACCGAGGGCCTCAAAATAGTACCTGGTGGGCCGCATGTGGCCCCCAGGCCGCAAGTTTGAGACCACTGCCCTGGAGGGTGTTTTCCCCTATGACAGCCTCCAGAAGAGCGTTCCAGTTTTCCACTCTCTGGGTGAAGAAGAACTTCCTTATGTTTGTACGGAATCTATCCCCTTTCAACTTTAGAGAGTGCCCTCTCGTTCTCCCTACCTTGGAGAGGGTGAACAACCTATCCTTATCTACTAAGTCTATTCCCTTCAGTACCTTGAATGTTTCGATCATGTCCCCTCTCAATCTCCTCTGTTCGAAGGAGAAAAGGCCAATGCCACTGAAAATTAGTGGTTATCCCCGAACAGGTGATTTAACCAGTCAGGAGTTGTTTCTGGCTGGTTAAATTGCTTTGAATTTTAACCCCTTATGAAATAACACCTAAGTGCAGTTAAGCCCCTAATGCTATTTTACCCCCATTTGGGTGCCTAGTTTCCTAACCTGTGTGCTCTATAACAGTGCTCTTCAACCTTTTTACACCTATGGACGGGTAGGAATTAAATAATTATTTTGTGGACCGGCATCGGTCCTTGGACCGGCGGTTGAAGAACACTGGGCTAAGTCATGGGCCAGACCCCGCCCATCTCTACCCAATCTCCACCCCAGACCCCGCCCCCATAATAGTACTAATTGTAACACTATTTTTTCCATTCATTTTTCATAGACACACACAATATAATCTTATTTACAACACATATTGGTTAACGACAAAATTAAGCTACACAAAGCACACTGACAGCAGATGTAAATTCTCATAATTGTGATTCAAAAGTGGGATTCTATAGGCGGTACGTAGCGGGTGATTGACAACTGTGCTGATGGAGTCGCCACCAGGTGCTGTTTATAGAATCTGGCCTAGAATGAATAACTGCTTTTGAATATTTTGACCTAATTATTTTTCTGCAACAGTGAATTCAAAGGTCACACTTTTGTACAGTATTTTAAAAATATAATGGCTGGTGTCTCTCACGCTCTCCTTTTTTTTTTCTTTTCAGTTGTACTGAATTCTCTACCATAGGTATCCAGATGGGATTACTCATTGTGGCCACCTTGAGTCTGGTTACTGTTGACGAACCAAATGTTTGTTCTCTAGCCAGAACAGTAAATAAGGAAATGTTTGGGAAAATCTATTTTGTCCTAAGCAGCGTCTGCTGGAGGTATGAAGCTAGTCTCGTAAGGTTATGTGAGGAGGATCCTCTTGAAACTAACAAAGCGTAAGAGGAGTGAACAGCGGGAACACATTTTCTGGCTTAACTCGGTTCAGACTCTATTTCTGAGAAAATAGAGTGAAACGCAGAAATTCACAGTCGGCGTGCCTTCAATCTATCATGCGTCACATTAAGATAAAATCTTTGATTTGAAAACTCTTCCACGGTGACTATGGAAAATTTAGGGCTCCTTTTACGAAGGTGCGTTAGGGTATTAAAGCGCGGAATAGCACGCACTGAATTGCTGCGGGCGCTAGATCTTAACACCAGCACTGAGCTGGCGTTAGTTCTAGCCGCGTAGCGTGCGGTAATATCCTGCGTGCGCTAAAAATGCTAGGAGCCCTTAACCTATAAATTGTACATTACGTATATTGGTATTAGACCCCTAGTATGTATCGAGTTAGGATAAAAACTTGTATCGTAAACTTGTACTGTAATTATGGTGAATCGTAACGTGTTATCTGTATTTTATGTATGTTTAACCTGTAACCCATTCTGAGCTCTTTGGGGAAAACAAGATAGAAGAGGAAATAAATAAATAAATAATGCTTAGATTCCCCCTAAACCGTTGTCCTAGCTTTTTCTGGTTGGACCTTGAAGCATTTTGCAGGGTTGCATCCGATGACATGGCTCATGGCCTCAATAAACTGGTTAATAGATAAGGCACCATAAGCCTCTGCCAGTTTTGCTACCACAGACTAAGGTGGCACCCCCCCCCCCCCCACCACCACCACCGGAAGGACGGGTAGCATTTGTGCTTAACTTCTGAAGAATAAAACCTCTCTCATTAGCTGTTCTTGGGTTGTACGGTGTTTGATCTTCTGCAGGGTAGGTTAGTTCCCAGGCTCCGCTTGCTGGATACCCTCAGCGATGACCTCATTTTAGTCACAGATGTTTACTGCACTTTGGGCGAGCTGGAAAAGCAGAGCATCAAACTGGACCAGCTTGCGGTAAGGCTGTTACCCCACAATTCATGGAAAAATGCTGGATAGTTCCCAGTAGGTTCTGGTTGGCTAGGAAACAGCAACTTATTAATCTTATGTCAGAGAGCCAGCTGCAACCGTGGCAGTTACCATATTTCACCACCAACTTCATGTCTGGACAGCTATTGTCTTTTTACGTAAAACTCTACAAATCAGCTGCTTTTCCCCCTTCTACGTGCAGAAATCAAGCTTGAGGACTGAGGTAGTTCTGGTGCGTCATCCTACTGTGGTCAGGTTTACTAATTCAGAGAGATTGCTTAGTTCCCAACTTTAATGATATTCCCTCAGCATATCACTATGGTTGCCTGGCGACCAGATTTGAGCTAGGCCTCTCATTTGATTCCCACACATCAGACCCTGAAAAGCACTTTTTGTTTCCTCCCTCGGCTTTTGATTCTGCCTCCTCTGAAACCCTTCCCCCTGCAGTGTCAGTATGGGTGGGCAGAACACAGCTAGGAGAAGGCCAGGGGTGAAGGGCGGCCTATAGGCTAGTGGTCACACATCAAGGCCTGAAAACAAAGCCTCCGGGAACCTTTGCTAACAAACACAAATTCCCGTCAGAGAAAGCAAATTTGGTTTTCTCTTCATGGTATGGGTGTCATTTTAAGACTTTTCTCAGATACTTTATTAAACCTGATGCTGTCTATTCTTTTTAACGCCATTTCACACAAAGGACTTCCTATTATCAACAAGTTGTTTCTAGGGTAAGCAAAGAACTAGAAAAGAAGTGAAATTATCTAATCAACAATGTGCTCGAATACTTTATACACTCCTAAACTAGTGTATTGTTTAGTATCTTTTAATTTCTATTGTTTAATATGCTTATTTTCAACTGTGTCATGCCCCCTTAAATTATATTACATAGTAAGGCCTAAAATAAATCAACCCCATATATCAATATATATAGCAGAAGAAAAAGGGGGAAACAACCAATATATAATTCAGTAAACAAATTTTAATAAAGTTTTAAACTAATTTTAGCCATTATAGCAACTAATAAACCCTATCCGAATAAATAAATTCATAATATATGTTATAAATTAGTGCATCTACTTCAAAGACAATATCAACTGATGATATGTTCACCACTATCTCGTCTTAACACTCAATAAGGAATTTAGTTGATATTGTCTTTGAAGTAGATGCACTAATTTATAACATATATTATGAATTTATTTATTCGGATAGGGTTTATTAGTTGCTATAATGGCTAAAATTAGTTTAAAACTTTATTAAAATTTGTTTACTGAATTATATATTGGTTGTTTTCCCCTTTCCCTTAAATTATATAACATTTTCAATAACCTGTATGCATCGAACAAGATAAGACCACAATAATTTCTTATTTTTTTGTATGCGCCCTCAAACAAAAAACGCAAAAAACAAATCCCTGTGAACAGTCATCAAGCTTTTAAAAATTATTAGGTTTTTCTAATAATTTCATCTGAGGCACAAATTACCATGCACGGTTAAATGATGAAAGCGTGGGGGGCATTTTGTAGACTGTCAGTCAAAGGCGTTTATTAGAGCAGAGGCACATCGCTAGAGCTCCCTCTCGCTGGCATTCATGATTTGCATAACTTTTTAGGCACAAAACCAACGGAAGATCTTAGCCATTTGCGATTTTATGGCAGCGCCTCTCGCCTGTACTCAAAACGAAACAATGCCAAAGTGAAGTGGCTGTAAATGAGAAAATTCTATTTCAACAGGCGAAAGATATCTCGGAGGAATTTCTTTTTTTGTTTTGATGCAAAATAAAATGATGGGCTCCTTTCACGAAGGCACCTTAGGGCCTTAACGAGCGGAATTGCGTGCACTAAAATGCCGCCCGCGTTAGCTGCTACCGCCTCCTCTTTAGCAGGCGGTAGTTTTTCGACTCGCGCGCGCTACGGCACGCGCTAATCTGGGGCGCGCGTTAAAAATGCTAGCGCACCTTCGTAAGAGAAGCCCTATGTGTACAGAAATGTTAATAGAAACACAGTACTGGGGTCACGAACGATCACACCGTGAAATTAAACCCTACTAAAGAAGGTGGCTGTGAAAACAAAAATGGACTGTTTACTGGGGTAAAGTTCTAATCGGATGCCTATGTGAGAAATCTTAAAAAAAAAACCAAAAAAAAACACATCCATTTAACCCTTTAATTGGCAGATGGTGAAACGGCTACTTGAACGAGAGCAACGGTGCCAAGTAACTGGCAGATTAGAGAATGACACGGGGACAAATTTGTCCCGGTCCCCACAAGAACCCAGTTTACCCATCCCATCCCTGCCACTGTCTCTGCCACATTCCTGTAAGCTCTGCCTTAACCGCACAAGCCTTGTGCTTAAGCTTCACTAGGTCCTTCCTCGTGCTTTCCACACGATCAGGGGTGTCTACTCTATTGCATATTCTGGTATCATCTGCAAAGAGGCAAATCGTACCAGTCAGCCCTTCAGAAATATCTCTTACAAAAATGTTAAAAAGAACAGGCCCAAGAACCGAACCTTGAGGCACACCACTGGCAACAACTCTTTCATCAGAGGGATCTCCATTGACCACTACCATCTGCTGCCTTCCACTCAACCAGTTCCTAACCCAGTCCATCACTTTGGGGCCCAAACTGAGGGCACTCTCAAAGGTCCATGAAGCCCAGTATCCTGTTTGCAACAGTGGCCAACCCAGGTAACAAGTACCTGGCAAGATCCCAAGGTGTAAAATAGATTTAATTCTGCCTATCCTAGGAATAAGCAGTGGATTTTCACACATCCATCTAAATAATGGCTTATGGACTTCTTTTTTCGGAAGTTATCCAAACCTTTTTTTAAACTCTCCTAAGCTACCGTATTTGCCGGCGTATAAGACGACTTTTTAGTACCTTAAAATCCTCCCCAAAGTCGGGGGTCGTCTTATACGCCGGGTACTGTTTACATGCCCTTACTTTACATGCCCTAACATCTCCTTCCTTACCTCCTTACGGTGCTTACGGTACTAGTAAACCTGCCGGGACATCAGCGGGGCCATGGCGGGACATCAGTGTGACAAGGGTGCCAGCTCCTTCATCCTGCGCAGCGGGAAGCAGCGGCGCTCTGGCCCCACCCCTTTTCTCTTTACTACGTCTCTCGCACATGCGGCCGTGTGTGGAGTCTAGCCCTTAAGGAAGTTGCGGGGGCGAACAGGAGGCTTTTGAAGGCTTTTAAAGGGAAACTGTCATGCCAGCAAACTTGCTAGGGACTTGCCCGGCACTTGCTCTCTCCCTCTATGTGTTATCTTCCTTCTATCATTGACAGTTTCAGTTTGGTTAACAGTTTAGAAAACAAATAGCATGGCAGCTCCCATGGGTTTATTGTTCTATTCAGCTTTAGTGAATTAATTAAAATTGTTGAAATAGATTCTGATGTTCTTTTAAGTTTTATTTGTTGTGCAGAAGGTGTGCGGAAGAAGGGGTCGTCTTATATGGCGAGTATATAACAAACTCTATATTTTAACTGTAAAAGTTGGGGGGTCGTCTTATACGCCCAGTCGTCTTATACGCCGGCAAATACGGTAATTGTTTTCACCGCATTCTCCGGCAAAGAATTCCAGAGTTTAATTACACGTTGAGTACAGAAATATTTTCTCCAGTTTGTTTTCATCTAATACATAGTAGCTCCAATATATGCCCCCTAGTCCTAGTATTTGTGGAAAGAGTAAACAAGCAACTTCACTCCACTCCACAAGTCTGAATTTCTTTTCACTCCACTCCACAAGTCTGAATTTCTTTTTTTGCAGATATTTATAAGCTTGAATTTCTACTTAAAGATTTGCACTACTTTGAAACCTTTGAATCTGTCCACATTTTCATAAACTTAAACTCAGTCTGACTGAAGAGAGATATTGTTGAAGTCTACAAAATCCCGAGTGGAGTAGAACGGGCACAAGTGGATCGATTTTTCACTCCGTCAAAAATTACAAAGACTGGGGGACACTCGATGAAGTTACAGGGAAATACTTTTAAAACCAATAGGAGGAAATATTTTTTCACTCAGAGAATAGTTAAGCTCTGGAACGCATTGCCAGAGGATGTGGTAAGAGCGGATAGCGTAGCTGGGTTTAAGAAGGGTTTGGACAAGTTCCTGGAGGAAAAGTCCATAGTCTGTTATTGAGAAAAGCATGGGGGAAGCCACTGCTTGCCCTGGAATGGTGCTACTCTTTGGGTTTTGGCCAGGTTCTAGTGAGCTGGATTGGCCACCGTGAGAACAAGCTACTGGGCTTGATGTACCATTGGTCTGACCCAATAAGGCTATACTTATGTTCTTAGGGGCCCAACCCCGTTTGTAGTCTCTTACCTAAGAGGTTCCGCGCACTTTTTTAAAATTTTTTATGATTATTCATTACAATAATAACAAATATTCATGAATACCACAAAAACTCTGTATATAAAATACATTAAAACATATATAAGGTAATAAATCAACTTGATCTAGTCCATATTACACTGGTTGCCAGTTACTGTAAACTTAACTTTTTCCCTAAAAACAGGGAAAAAGTGAAGTTTTCATTAAAATGTGTGGGGTTACAACCCCCCAAAACCCCCACAACGCCCCCACAACGTGGCGCGATGTCTATTAAGTAAAGTGGGGGGGAGGGTTCCCCCCCACGCCCCCCCGTCAGAGCCCTAAAAACTGTAATTTTGAGCAGCGCGCGCCTCCTTGCTGCGCTCAATTGTCTGGGCGCGCCTTTGTCCCGACGCGCTTTTGACCTGACACCATAATCTACTATCATGGACAGGCTAAATTGTGGCTTATTTTATATATCATACATCATCCTCCCAAATGAAAATAGCGATAACAAGTTTTCCTTTAATAAAATCTTCTAGCTGGGCTGGATCAAAGAACACATATTTATCACTTCCATATGAAATAAGGCATTTACATGGGAATTTTAAAAAGAAAGTGGCTCCCACTGCCATAGCCTTGGGCTTTAGCTGAAGGAATTGCTTCCTTTTAAACTGAGTATGTCTCGAGACACCTGGAAAAATTGTCACTCGTTGACCACAAAACAGATCTTGTTTTTTTTTAAAAAATATCATTTCAAAATAGCCTGCTTTTCAAGATTCGTCTTAAAGGCCACCAACAAGGTAGCGCATTTACTAATTATATCTTTAGAGGATTCGAGAAACTGTGATACATTCAAATTATCAGGTGAAACTAGTTGGCCCATACCACCTTCTTCTACTATTTCCTTAGATACTCTTGGAATGTAATAGAGGTTATCTACTTCAAAGGTATCCACATTAGCATCTAATATAATAAAACCCTAAGCCGCGCATGCGCACTCTTACCTGCGTGCTCCCGTTTTCCGTGCGCTGTAGGTCCCCGCAGGTAGGAGTGCGCATGCGCGGCTTAGGGTTTTGTCGGCTTCAGGCGGCGTGGAGGCTGTCGGCCGCGGCAGCTCTTGGCGTCTGCAGGCCGCAGCAGCTGTTGGCGTCTGCAGGCTGCGGCGGCTGTCGGCGCCTGCAGGCCGCGGCGGTTGTCGGTGGCTGCAGGCCGCCATGGCAGTCGGCGGAGGGCACACTCAAGGTAAGGGGTGCTGCTGGACAGGGGAAGAGACGAGGGGAGAAAAAGGAAGGGAGGCCTACTGCTGGACAGGGGAGTAGGAAAGAGGTGCTGATGGACAGGGGAAGAGACAGGGGGGGAGAAAAAGGAAGGGAGGCCTACTGCTGGACAGGGGAGCAGGAAAGAAGTGCTAGGGGGGAAGAAAAAGGAAGGGAGGCCTACTGCTGGACGGGGGAGCAGGAAAGAGGTGTTGATGGGCAGGGGAAGAGATGGGGGCGGGGAGAAAAAGGAAGGGAGGCCTACTGCTGGACAGGGGGACAGGAAAGAGGCGCTGCTGGACAGGGGGGAGATTAAGAAAAGGCAGAAGGGCTGCTGCTGGATAAGGGAAGCAGTGAAGAGGTGGTGGTGGACATAGGGAAGGTAAAAGGAAGGGTGGACAGCCAAGGAAAAAGAAAGACAGAAAGAAAGGCAGAAATACAGAAAGCGGCTAAGGAGAGAGAGAGAGAAAAAAATAAAGACAGACACACACATATATATTCTAGCACCCGTTAATGTAACGGGTTATAAGACTAGTATTGTAATATATCCCTCAAATACATTTTCAAGAGTTCTATTGGAGAAAGGTAATGTGTAATAGGAAAATTTAAAAGACGAAGGTGCTCTGCGCACTTTTTGCACATCTTATAAACTTGTTATGACATCCTGATTCTGCAGAAGAGATCTTTGAAATAGCGGTAAAAAAAATTAAACTCCCCTTTTAGAAAACCGTGTAGCGCAGGCCGGCATGCTGAATGCTGTGCGCTGCTCCAGACGCTCATAGGAGCATTCAGAGCGCCGGCCTGCACTACAAACTGCTGTCGCAGTTTTGAAAAGGGGGGCGGGGGTGATCAATTCAACCCTACCTAAGAAACTAGAGCTGATGGGGTCTGCCCAATGCAGTTTTCTGAATCAGCGGCCAAAATGACCCCAGGAACAGGTCAAAAAACCCAAGGCACCAAGAAAAAAAAAAAAAAAAAAAAAATTTTTGTCGGCCTGTATTTAGTCAATGTTAAAGTTACATTTTCTCTTTCATTTTCACCCAACACATTAAGGGCTCCTTTTACAAACGTGCGCGCTGGCCCCAAAACTACCGCCTGCTTAAAAGGAGGTGGCAGCGGCTAATGCGTGGGGTATTTTAGTGCGCGCTGAAACCGCTAGCGCACCTCTGTAAAAGGAGCCCTAAATTAACCGTGATTAGTCAGCTGGAAAAATCCGACAATCTGTTTGCTCTTGTGCAGTAGCAAGAGTTGTAATGTCTGGCCAGTGCAGTGCCAAGAACACTGTGCCCTTTGAGGAGTAAATCCTTGGTACTGTGTTTATGTTAAAAACATATAAAACCCATCTGCTCTGATGTGATTAACCAAGCTATAAACTGCCCCACTAGTACTGGATGTGCTATTGATAAATGTGAAACCTAGTCACCCTCTAATAAAGCCTCCCGATGAGCTTCGCTGGGACAGCATAGCGTATCGTAACATAGAAACAGAGTATGACGGCAGAAACGGGCCGACGGCCCATCAAGTCTGCCCACTCAATAAAATTTGAAAAAACTGGACAAAATGCAGTTGCCGTTGGACGGCTCGTATCTTTCATTAGGTTGGAAGAGGAGGAGAGAGGGAGTGGGCCGGGGTAGTCCAAGGCGAACTTTCAACCCTGCACAACAAGTAAGGTGATCAGGTTACCCATTCCAGAAGGGAGACTTTTTGGCCAGTCCAGGTTTTCAAATTGCAATCCCAAAGCAGTGCTGTATTTGTGGCCCATGATTCTATCCATTGGCATCCGTGCTTCAGGTCCCATAATGCACCAGGATAAGTTTGGCAGAAATTCAGGACTGGCCAAAAAAAGACTTCCTTCTGGAATGGGTAACCTGGTCACCCTGCCTAACCCAAACAGCCTGGGTTAGCTCAAGGCTCTCTTGCATCCCTCTCCCTGCTCCTCCATAGTCCAGCATGTTCTTTTCCCTCCCTCTCCTTACTTATTTTCTCCACCCCCTCCCATTCCGAGAGATTCAGCGGCTTCCTTTCTTTATTTACTCCCTTGGGGTGACAACGAGAGAGGTGGTGGAGAGGAAGACGATGACGGGAGTTCAAAAAAGCATGGGATGAACACAGAGGATCTAGAATCAGAAAATAATAGCAACTATTGAAGAACTAAGGCCAGTACTGGGCAGACTTGCACGGTCTGTGTCTGTAGATACCGTTTGGTGGAGGATGGGCTGGGGAGGGCTTCGATGGCTGGGAGGGTGTAGATGGACTGGAGTGAACTTTGACGGAGACTTCGGTAGTTGGAACCTAAGAACAGTACCGGGCAGAGCTTTGGATCCTTGCCCAGAAATAGCTAAGAAGAAGAAGGAAAAAAAAAAACAACAACAAATTTTTAGATTAAATCAGGTTGGGCAGACTAGATGGACCATTCGGGTCTTTATCCTCCGTCATCTACTATGTTACTATGCAACAGCTTGCCTATGTTGGTGTGTGGATCTGAGATCTGCATATGCCCAAAGCTCGGAAGGGGTGGGAACCAGTGGGCCTTGAACATGCATGAACGCTCAAGTCCTGATGCTGGCCACAATGGTACTGCCCCCCTCCCCTCCCAGCAAATTATGCTAGCTTGGGTGGATGCCTTGTCTAGCTAGTGATCAGGCCAGCACTGGGATCAGGCACCGGTTCGGCATGGGGGGAGCAGGGTGGGGATGGGGCGGTCCACCCCAGGTGCCATCTTGGTGGGGGTGCTGGCACTTCCCTCCTCTGCACCCCCGCTCCTCCCTGCCACAAGCGCGCGCCCTTTTCCTTCCCTCGTACCGCTGCCAGCGTCGGTGTCGGCTCTCTCTGATGCCACTTATGGGTCTGGCGCCTAGGACGTGACATCGGAGGAAGAGTTGACATGACGTGGGCAGCGAGTTCGTGATGCTGCTTGTGACGGGGGGGGGGGGGCGTGCAGCAGGGGGACTCGAGAAGGAGTGGGGGGTGGGGAAAGGGATTGGGACTTGTATACTGGCTCTTTGTCATTTTACAACCACACTCAAAGTGGTTTACACACAGGTACTTCCTTGTCTGTCGCGGTGGGCTCACAATCTATCTAATGTGCCTGGGGCAATGGGGGGATTAAGTGACTTGCCCAGGGTCACAAGGAGCAGCGCCGGGTTTGAACCCATAACCTCAGAGTGCTGAGGTTGTAGCTCTAACCACTGTGACACCCTCTGCTCCAAGAAGATGGGGGCAGGGGCACCCCCCCGGGCGCCATTCACCCTCGCTACGCCGCTGCTCAGCATATAGCAGGGGTGGGCAACCACTCTCCTCAACAGCCACGACTCAGTCAGCTTTTTAAGATTTCCACAATGACTATGCATGGGATTTATTGGTATACAATGTAGTCCATGCAAATCAACGCCATGCATCTTCATTCTGGAAAACCAGAATGGATTGTAGCCCTCGAGGACCATGGGTACACACCCCTTTAATACAGTCCCCTCCCCCTCCCCAGTGAAGTGCAATCGAAATGACGCAAGTACGTTTAACCTCTGCGCAGACACGCACACACACATATTCCGTGGTATCTTTCAAGGACAAAACAAAAACTGCAGATCATGTACAAGATGCAGGCACTGTTTATTGCAACATTAGTGGTATAAATCCTTATTGCCAACCAAGGGACCCGACACGGTCCGTGTTTCGGACAACTTGCCTTCCTCAGGGGTCCGTGGTAAGTAAGTTATTGAAACAAACAGTTATTGAAACGGGCTGCCAAGCTTGGAACTCACAGATCGGCTTCTTTGGAACAGAGAGGAGGGGGTTGGGCACTTGCTTCCCTTTCTGAGAGGAGGGGGCCAGTATGTCTGCTGAAGCAGCTGTCCCTGGCATCCTGGTAGCCTGCATCTTGTACATGATCTGCAGTTTTGGTTTTGTCCTTGCTCGTTCTTGGTTCACTGCAGTCTTTGTTGGATTCTTTTTTGCGTTCTGTGTTATCTTTCTGCATAATCTACATTTTACCTGGTCCTTCTAGAATTCATTTTTCTAGACATTTCTCAAGCTCTGTTTAACTTGTCCAGATCCAGTGAGGCTCCCTTGTAAAAAGCCCAGGTTTCTGCAGCCGGAGTTGATGCCTTCACTTCTCGCTGTGCGGCTACACCTCAACATGCCAATGCACTGATGTAAGCATTTCCAATCAGCCTCCTCAGAAGCGCCCAGATTAGCTGGGCTGTCGCGCTCTTCTCTCTCTCTCTCTCTCTCTCTAACCCCCTTTTCCACTTCACTGGGCTGAGCTTTTGACACACTGAAAAGGCATCATTTGGAATTAATTAAAGCGCCTTACTTTACATCAGTTCTCACTACTCCTGGGTTCCGGATCTGTTTATCTTAGTTCACGGTAGCCGTTTGCGCAGAGTGGCACCTCACTTCTCGCACTTATAATAAAGCAAAATTGTTTTCAGCATAACTAGGTAAGCGAGAAAGCATAATTTGCAAATGCAGCCAAAATAGTTTCAATAGTTTTTTTTTTTTTTCCGTGCAGCGAGCACTAAATAAAAGCTCGCTGCACGGAAAAAAAAC
Source organism: Geotrypetes seraphini (assembly GCF_902459505.1). Taxonomy (NCBI): domain Eukaryota; kingdom Metazoa; phylum Chordata; class Amphibia; order Gymnophiona; family Dermophiidae; genus Geotrypetes; species Geotrypetes seraphini. The sequence continues at coordinate 177,514,781 of NC_047092.1, read as the reverse complement.
AAACAACTATTGAAAAGCACAAATCCAAAGTGCACAGCCCTGAGCGTTTTGGCTGCATCTGCAAATTATGCTTTCTCGCTTATCTAGCGGTGCGGAAAATAATTTTGCTTTATTATAAGTGCGAGAAGTGAGGTGCCACTCTGCGCAAACAGCTACCGTGAACTAAGATAAACAGATCCGGAACCCAGGAGTAGTGAGATCTGATGCAAAGTAAGGCGAGTTTTGCAATCACTTTTAGATCCAATGTACTATCCCCCTTCTTTTACAAAGGTGCGCTAAGCTTTTTAGCGCACGCTAAACACGCACTAAACGCTAACGCATGCATGCTATCCTGCGAACGCGTTAATGGTTAGCGCACTTGTTGATCTAGCATGCGCTAAATCCATGCTAAAACGCTTAGTGCGCCTTTGTAAAAGAGGGCCTTTGTGTATGGCTTGGTAATTTAGGGGTTCATATACTAAGGCACAGTAAAACGATTTAGCACGCACTAAACGCTAAGGCGTCCATTATATTCTTTGGGCGCCTTAGCACTTAGCGCATGCTAATCGTTAGTGCATGCTAAATCGGTTAGCACGCCTTAGTAAAAGGACCCTATAGAGGGGCGTAATCGAAAGGGACGTCTAAGTCCATTTACGTCCATCTCGCAAGTCGTCCAAAGTAAAAAAAGCAGCTTAAGACACATTTTCGAAAGATACGTCCAACTTTTTTTTTCATTTCAAAAATTGTCTAATTATACGTCCTGCCGATCTGATCGTCCAAGCCACTAAATCGTCTATCTTTATACCACATTTTCGTCCAACTCCAAAATGCCAAGAACAAGCCCTGTTGGACGTGGAGTACCTTACAGGGCACTGCTGTGAACTTCACAAATAGGGTGTCATATCATCATCTCACTACAGCTCCCTTATAGGTTATGGTGAGCCCCCCCAACCACCTCCAGAATCCCCTAGACCCACTTATCTTCTACCCCAATAGCCCTTATGGCTGCAAGAGCCACTTATATGCTAGTACAAAAGGGTTTTGGGGGTGTATAAGGGAGTGCACATGTTTAAGTATCAATGCAGTGATTACAGGGGCTTATGGGCATGGGGCCTCCTCTCCATGAGTCCCTAACCCACCCCCAAGACGACTTAAGCTGCCTCTGGGCTGGACGACTAGGCTTTCCTATGCCAGGCGGCCAGGTGATGATGGTCTGGAGGCTGAAATTTAAAGTTGTGAAAATTTTTATGGGGGTGGGGGAGGGTTGGTGATCACTAGGGTAGTGTGTGTGTGTGTGTGTTTTTTTAATGTGTTTGCAGTGCTTATATGGTGACTTTAGGTGGGTTTTTGTGACTTAGACCATGTTTTACATGGTCTAATCAGTGTTTTTCAACCTTTTTACACCTATGGACGGGCAGAAATAAAAGAATTATTCTGTGGACCGGCATCGGTCCGTGGACTGGCGGTTGAGGAACATGGGGCTAAGTCGTGGGCCAGACCCCACTCATCTCTACCCAATCTCCACTCCAGACCCCGCCCCCATAATAGTACTAATTGCACCTTGCACGTCCAATGCCTCATCTGGAAGCCTTCCCTCTGATGTTGCAACGTCAGAGAGAAGACTTCCGGTTCAGGCACAGGATGCCTGTAGGAGCCACTGCCCGTGGCTTTGTGCACTGAATCAGTTAGGAAGAGGGAGCTGGCTCGTTGATAACGCCACATCGATCACACCGTGGACCGGCGGTTGAAGAACACTGTTTTGGGCCTGATGCACGTGCTGGCCCTGTGGACCGGCAGGAAATTTCTGTGGACCGGCACTGGTCCATGGACTGGTGGTTGAAGAACACTGGTCTAAATCACAACGTCCAAGTTCCGTCTAGGCTCTGTTGTAAAACTTTCGGTTATACATGCTGTACGACTAAGTCTAAGCCAGCCCACGTCCCGCTCAACTCCTGCCCTCGACATGCCTCCCGAAATGCCCCGTTTAGCTTTGGTCGTTCAGCGGCACTATGAAGGCCTAGGTCATTTAGAAATACGTCCAAAACCCGTTTTTATTATCGGCACTTTGACGTTTTTGAGAAATGTTCGTCCAAGTGCCGACTTAGGCCGGTTTTTGGACATTTTTCTCTTTCGATTATGAGCCCCTTAGTCTCCAGACTAATGACTTCCATCAAATTGTTTCCTAAATAGCAAAGACCAGGCGATCTGGGGATATAGTTCTGCTTTCACATTACTGTGTTTGCCAATCTGATAAAAGCAATAAAAATGGGACCAACCCAGCAAATGACAGATGAACTTACACCAGGAACGCTCGTGTAGACACAGCTTGTACTAGATTGTTTAAATTTGTGTTTGGGGGAAGAACGAGCTGATGTCTCATGAAGGACAAGAAGAACAAAGACTCGTCTTGTGTGATGTCATCTCTTGGAACGGTCAAGCATCTGATTTTAGGCCCAATAATCTACAGATAGGTGACTATTTTATGATTTCCACTGTCCATACTGATTCTGGGATGTTCCATACAAAAGAAAAAAGTACATGTATGTTTGTTTCTTGTACATTTGATAGCCCACTTAATGCAAAAGGTCAAAGCGGTTTGACATATTCGAAAGAAAAAAAAAATATAGAAAAGAACGCCAATAATCATAGGAAAGATATAACAATCAATCATAAAAGCCATACAATTAAAACAAACAATAAAAAAGTTAAAAGTAACTTTTACTAAGGCACGCTAGCGCTAAATATTAGCGTGCGGAAACACTAACGAGTCCAAAGAATATAATGGCACTATGAACAATGCCTCCCCTCTCCTCCTGTTTTACCCTTCTCCGTTCTCTTTTTCTTAATTTTATGGTAGTTCACCACTTTCCCTCTTGTATCCCGTTAGTTTGCCCTGACTTTGTAATATGTTCCTCAGTTGTTATTGAATCCCCCTGATCTTATTATACTATTTATAATCGCTTAGAATTACATGACATTGATGTCTTCTATCCCGCTAATACCTTTCAGTTCCAGGCGGTTTACAACCAGAAAGTAGCCTGGGCATTCCCAGGGAGATTACAAGGTTGATAGCTATAGTATGCGTCGGGATCTGGGAATGGTCGATGCGGTTTGGTTAGATCTTTTACGACCACATCACAGAGGCATGCCACGACTCACACTGGCTCCCAATACAAGCCAGAGTACACTTCAAATTCCACTGCCTACTATTTAAAGCTATAAACGGAGACAGCTCAACCTACTGGAACAACTGACTAACTCAATCCACCTCAACCAGACACAGGAGAAACCATTCACTATTCACACACCCGCCAACCAAAAATGTCAAACGAAGAAAACTATATGACAACCTAATGGACACCAGAGCAGCAAAACTAGACAGACAACTCATCAACCTGCTGATTTCGACCACAGACTACAAAACCTTTAAAAAAGAAACAAAAACCCTACTCTTCAAAAAATGCATAAAACCAATATAACACAACCAGATATGTCCCAAGCTTCACCTGCAATACTATCTACTCAGCAAATTAGAAAATGTTCAGACTATTCCTTATGTACTTCTTAATATCATAAGAATTCTTATGTAATCCGCCTTGAACCGCAAGGTAATGGTGGAATAGAAATTACTAAAGTGCTGAGACTGGAGTCGGTCCAGAGAATGGCCACCTGGATGGTCTCGGGACTCAAGGATCTCCCGTACGAGGAACGGCTGGATAAGTTGCAGCTGTACTCACTCGAGGAACGCAGAGAGAGGGGTGACATGATCGAGACATTCAAGTATCTCACGGGCCGCATCGAGGTGGAAGAAGATATCTTCTTTTTCAAGGGTCCCGCGGCAACAAGGGGAGATCTGTGGAAAATCAGGGGCGGGAAACTGCACGGGGACACCAGGAAATTCTTTTTCACTGAAAGGGTGGTTGATTGCTGGAATACCTTCAGGTTATTGAGGCCAGCAGCATGCCTGATTTTAAGGCCAAATGGGATAGACACGTGGGATCTATTCACAGAGAAAGGTAGGGGAGGGTCATTGGGGGTGGGCAGACTAGATGGGCCGTGGCCCTTATCTGCCGTCTATTTATATGTTTCTAATGTAATGTATTGTAATCATTTGACAAATTTCTTTCCTGAATGTTTTGTCGTTGGGCGTTGTGGTCAGCAGACTTGAGAGATGGTGGCCTATGTTTGCTGCTCTGGTGGCTTGCAGATTTTTGGCTTTGCATGCCTTTGATCGGGGGGTGGGTAAAGTGTGTTTGAGTTCTCCTTGGTCTGGATGTGTTTTTCCTGATTAGGCGGTTGTCCAGATAGCTTGGTCCACTTCCATTTAGGGCGATAAATCAAATGTTTATTAAACTTGAAACTTAGGGCTCCTTTTACGAAGGTAAGCGTGCTACAATGCCGGGCACGATTGACGCTACCACCTCCATAGATCTGGCGTATTTTCTGTGTAGCGCAGGGTTAGCGCGCGGGGCATCGAAGCGTGCTAAAAATGCTAGTGCACCTTCATAAAATGAGCACTTAGTGTTTAGCGCAGTCTAAATCAGCTAGCACGCTTTAGTGAAAGGACCCCTAAAATACACATAGCAGGGCCTGTTATTCTATCCAGCCTTCCCTATCATAGCAAATGCTTTCTGGAAAAAGTAAATTTTCCGTAATGCTTTGAATTTAGGCAAGGACTGCTCAGCCCAAATAATAGGTGGAAGATCATTCCAAAATAAAGGGGTAATTAAAAAAAAAATATATATATATATACTAGTCTTATAGCCCGTTACATTAATGGGTGATAGAATATATGTGTGTGTGTCTGTCTTTATTTCTTTTTCTCTCTCCTTAGCCGCTTTCTGTATTTCTGTCTGTCTTTTTTTTTTTTTTCCTTGGCTGTCCACCACCACCCCTTGCCTGCTCCCCCTGTCCATTCTCCCTTCCTTTTACCTCCCTTGTGTCCTCCACCTCCCCATCACTGCTCACCTTATCCAGCAGCAGCCCTTCTCCCTTTGTTTTATCTCCCCCCTGTCCATCATCACTTCCTTCCTGCTCCCCCTGTCCAGCAGTAGGTCTCCCTTCATTTTTCTGCTCCCCCCCCCCCCGTCCATTACATGGGCTCAGTTCCATAGAGAGCAATGGAAAAACCATAGCATTCAAAAGCTGCTCCTAACAGTCTGGAACACAGTCCCACTACTTTTCAGACTCCTGCCCCGAAAGCCCGCTAGACCACCAGGTAAGGCCGGGATGCCGGGGGGAAGGCAGGAGGGAGGCGGGGGTGGGTCAGAGCCGGACCAGAAGATATTTGTGGTATTTTACCATTCGCGGTCCGGCTCTGCCCCTATCCCCCACGAATCCGGAGGGAGAAGTGTATATATACACTATGGAAGTGGGGGTTTAAGGGCTCCTTTTACAAATGCGCACTAGCGTTTGTAGCGTACGCACAGGATTAGCGCGTGCTAGCCTGCATAAAAGGAGGCGGTAGTGGCTAGCGTGTGTGGTATTTTAGCGCACGCCTTTGTAAAAGGAGTCCTAAGTTTTTAAATAAAAAATATTCTTGAAAGCTGCTCACTATAATAATTCTGTTGGAGAGTTGTTATTTTTTTTTTTTTTTTAATATTCGTTGTATTGTTTTTTAAAAACTGTGTATGTATCTTGTGAACCGCTTAGGTTTAAGCGGGTGGTATATATTTTAAATAAATAATACAATTAAAGAGAGAGGGGGGTATGATAGAGGCATTTAAATATCTCTCTGGCATTAATGTACCGGAGGAGAGCCTATTTCAATGGAAAGAAAAATCCAGAATGAAGTTAAAAGGTGGTAGGTTCAGGAGTAATGGAAGGGGTGGCAGATATGTGGAATGGCCTCCCGATAGAGCTGGTAGATGCGCACCAGACAAGCTTCCCTGCTCTCCTCCTCACAATACGGCCCTACCGGCCGAAGTGTCTTTAGACGCTGCCACGGCAAGGCAGTGCGGAGCGGCGGCTGCCGGGAGGAGGCCGCGGCGGCTTGAGGCGAAAGGCGGTGCGGAGCGGCGGCTGCCAGCCACTAGCACCCCCTGCCCTCTTCGTCGCGGCTCAGGAGAGACGTGGCAGTGCAAGGCCTGGACGTCACCGCCGCGCGATGCGACGCCTGCGCGCTGCAGTAGGGACTCTAGAGGAAGTGGCTAGAAGTGCAGGCACCAGCTCCCCGCGACACGGCAGAGGCCCCGCACCAGAGTGAACTCACGCTGCCACCCAGAACTCCCCCACCTCTGCTGACCCTTGCCCCTGCCTGTCCCACAGGGCACCCCTGGCAATCCTGGCCTACAATAGTCGGCCCAGAACCAAGGCAAGGAACACGAACAATACAACAGGTACTTTAATGATGCTGGATGGGGTGGAAAAAGGTGGAAATAGGAAAGGTAAAAGGGGAAATGGGAATATTGGTAAGTAAAAAGAAGGGAGAAGGGCTACTGATGGACAGGGGGAGGTAAAAGGAAGAGAAAAGGGCTACTGCTGGACAGGGGGAGCAGGAAAGGGGTTCTGCTGGACAGAGGGAAGGTAAAAGGAAGGGAGAAGGGCTACTGCTGGACAGGGGGGACAGACAGAAAGAAAGGGGGGCAGGGAGAAAGAAAAAAAGACACATACAGAAAGAGAGAAAGAAATGCCTAAGTCTATTCTAGCACCCGTTAATGTAACTAGTGTATTATAACACCATTACGGAAGCTCATGTATTGTAACACCATTACGGAAGCTCATGTATTGTAACACCATTTACTCATGCATTATAACACCATTACGGAAGCTCATGTATTATAACACCATTTTACTCATGTGTTATAACGCCATTAAGGTAGCTCATGTATTATAACACCATTACGGAAGCTCATGTATTGTAACACCATTTACTCATGTATTATAACACCATTACGGAAGCTCATGTATTATAACACCATTTTACTCATGTGTTATAACGCCATTAAGGTAGCTCATGTATTATAACACCATTACGGAAGCTAAGCTGAGCAGGTGTCCTCCAGCTGCATTGCTACCACTAGGGGGTGGAATATTTTCAGTCGCTAAGGACTGTTCCCTGGAGTCCTGCAGAACTTGCATGTCCCTCACAATTGAAAAATGTGACAGTAAAACAGCACCCTCTATTGGTGAGACTGTGGGTGGAGGACTCCTGCTCAGCTTAGAGGGAACAGTGATTATAACACCATTTTACTCATGTGTTATAACGCCATTAAGGTAGCTCATGTATTATAACACCATTACGGAAGCTCATGTATTGTAACACCATTTACTCATGTATTGTAACACCATTATGGAAGCTCATGTATTGTAACACCATTTACTCATGTATTGTAACACCATTACTGAAGCTCATGTATAGTAACATCATGTATTCATGTATTATAACGCCATTAAGGTAGCTCATGTATTGGAACATCATTTACTCATGCATAGTAACTCCATTACTGAAGCTCTTGCATCGTAATACCTTTATAGAAGCTAATGTAAACCGCTCTGAATTGACTGCCCAGTCATTAGTAGCGGTATAAAAACTTTCAATAAACAATGAACAATAACAAGTTTCAAGTTTAATATATCTCTTGATTGATCGCTTAGTCAGATTTCAAAGCGATGAACAATTTAAAATACATTCATTAGCAATTACAAAATAAACAATACAATACAAACTTTGAATAGTAACATTAGGTTAAAAACTAAGACATCATGTAAAAAACATAGGGAGGGAAGGGATAGCGAAATAATAACTGTATTAATAGGGCTATAAGTACAGAGAAGTAGGGTAATATGCATTGATTTGTCCTTAGTCATGTAGTAGCTATTCGCAACCCATCAACTCAACACACTTCTCACACAGAGTTGCACAAGTAAAAATAAAAAACTGAGGAAAAACATGGTCTTAAAAACTCCTCTTTTTTTTTTACTCAGAATGGAATCGACAGGAGAGTAATCTCTTGTTGAGGGTTGGTTTTTTTTTTTTTTTTTTTTTTTAAGATAAAAGAGTATGAACATTTGCTTCCCTTGTTTTCCTAAACAAGTCTTTGAAAAACATCAGTTCATCTCTCAGGCTTTAGGAAGTTTACTGATCCTATCGGATTAATAGCACACGGCTTCATTCAGTGGAAGGCTCTATTGTTCTCAGTCCTAAGGCGAAGCAAAAACACCAGTCGCTCTGCTCGTCACGAGTGTATAACTTAGAGGAAATGGCCAGATAGTTCAGTATTTATAGGTATATTGGCTTTAAGTTATTTGGAGGGGGGAAAAAAAATGTCCCCTATGCAGTGATAAAGTGAGCTGAGAATTTAGTGTCCCATGTCAGACGTTCGGTAACTTAAATAATTCGACATCTCACAAGTGTAACCTTGTTGTTTCAGAATCAGAAATTAAAATGAAGCCTTTCCCGTGTGTCTTAGCGATTCGTGATGGCACCGAATTCAAATAAGAGCTCCACCTGGTATCGGCAGGGAGGGGAGGAGAGGAAAGCATCCGATTTGATGTTTCTGGCATCTCAGCGGTCAACTGTGTTCAATACTGGTCGCTGTACCTCAAGACGGACATGGCGGTACTCGAGGGAGTGCAGAGGAGGGCGACTAAACTGATAAAAGGTATGGAAAATTTTTCATACGCTGACAGGTTAAAAACGCTGGAGCTGTTCTCCCTGGAGAAGAGGAGACTTAGAGGGGACATGATAGAAACCTTCAAAATCCTAAAGGGCATAGAGAAAGTGAATAAGGACAGATTAGTCAAACTGTGGGGAGCCACAAGCACTAGGGGTCACTTGGAGAAATTGAAAGGGGACAGGTTTAGAACAAATGCTAGGAAGTTCTTTTTTACCCAGAGGGTGGTGGACACATGGAACGCGCTTCTGGAGGATGTGATAGGCCAGAACTCTGTACAGGGGTTCAAGGAGGGTTTGGATAGGTTCCTGGAGGATAAGGGGATAGAGGGGTACAGATAGAACTTGAGGTAGGTTATAGAAGTGGTCAGAAACCACTTCACAGGTCGCAGACCTGATGGGCCACCGCGGGAGCGGACCGCTGGGCGGGATGGACCTCTGGTCTGACCCAGTGGAGGCAACTTCTTATGTTCTTATCTAGGGACAGAAAAATACTTATTGTATCTGAATATGTACCTCTTTGGTATCCTTTAACCTTTTCCAGGCAGTATATAAGAAAATAAAGTGTAAAACATCCATATGGAACAAACAGAACAACCGTTTTAAGGTCATCACTAAGCAAAACTCCTAATATGGGACTTCAGAAAACCCAGGACAAGATCATCCATGATTTTACAAAGCTGGGATATGAATGTCCAAGTAATAAGGGGACATGGTCTGGGCAAGTTTATGGTGGGATTAAGGTTTATTCCCCAATTGAGATGGGGATTGTATGTCTGTGTCCAAAAAGATGGACATCAGGATTTAGACTTGCCACCTGGGACACCTAGGAATCAGACAAAAGGGCTCCTATTGGACAGCACTGCACAGGCGGGGTTAGGGGAGGTCACTTCCTTGATCTCCAGTAGTTGGTGTACCCCCTTGAAATTGAAACTGACAAGGGATACGGGGCTCTATGATGGATTCAGGAGAAATATATGTCTATGCAATGGCGTGGTGTGGGGGGGCAGGTGGGTGGCTGATCAGCCCAGTCACCGTCATGGCGGAGGCACTGGCACCTCTCCTCCTCTTCACCCACCCATTTCTTTAAATTTTTACCAGCAGTGAGTAGCATCTCCTACCTACTGCTTGTGCTGGCCTCTACTCTCCTGATATCGCTTCCTGGATGTGGGACCAGGATATGACATCAGAGGGAGCTGAGGCCAGTGTGAGCAACAGGTAGGAGATGCAGCTCTCTAGGATCGAGCTAGATACTTGGGACCTGGGTTGGCCACTATTGGAAACAGGATACAGGGCTCAATGGACCTCTGGTCTGTCCCAGTACAGCAATTCTTATGTTGTTATGTGAGCCAAGTATAGTGCAATGAAGCCATTGTGACATCATTGATGAGGTTGGCTCTTAGGCATTGGTGGAATGAGGCATTATGACGTCACAATCTGAGCTCTAGAATGTTGCTACTTAGGATTTTAAAGTGTTTTAGGTTTTGTGCAGATGAGGACAGAGCTTGCAGGAACAGGGCAGGGACAGGAAAAGAACTCACTGGGATGGGAAAATGAGTTCCCGCGAAGACGGGGGAAATTTTGTCCCCATGTCATTGTCTAGTTTAAATGTTAATTTCTGCATCCCATCTTAAACGTCACTCAATATTACTAAGCAGGAGAAGCAGGTGCATCTGTGGGAGGAGGATACCTGTGACAGGTTTAGTTTAGTTTATGGATTATTGGAATGCTGGCATGCAGAACAAAGCAGTTTGCAGAATGTTAAATAAAACAGAGGAAGGAACTACAGTATCTCATGGAACAGCTGAACAAACATACCACAAGAAGCAGAAAAGGGTAGAGATGGGTTGAAGGCTTGGGGGGGATGGAACAAATGAAACAAGTTGTCAGGTGTGTAAAATGGGAAATGGGGATATAATAGCCCTTTGCAGAACAGCACTTAGGCCCTGGCGTCTAACGCCTAGGTACCATTCAGCCCGGTTGTCAATCAACCGCTAGGTGCCATTTATAAAATTGTGCCTAGAGGTACTTAAGCATTCCACTTTTGTGGAGAGGGACCACATCCGCCCTTCTCTAGTTTTCCGGTATCACTCCCGACTCTAGAGACCCATTGAAAAGGTCAGCCAGTGGAACCACCAGAACTTCCCTAAGTTCCTTCAGCGCCCTCGGATGTACACCATCCGGCCCCGTCGCTTCATCCACCTTTAGTTTAGCGAGCTCCTCACGAACACCGTCCTCTGGAACTAGATCAGGGTCTACCACACCTTCAGCCCTACTTGCATTTGTCTTCTGCGGTCCTACTCCCAAGCGCTTCAGCCGTGAACACCGAACAGAAATATTTGTTAAGATCAGATCACAGAACTCACGGATGACTTTCCGAAGAACAGTGAAGACCTTCCTCTTCGATCAAATGGCCCCAGCAGACTGTCTCCTCTACATCCGAGGGCTGTTCAAAAAGTATCAGACCTTTATTCATAAAAAATACTCGTATTCGGATACAACAATCTTATACTAATCTCCTTCAAAGTCGTCCCCTTGGGCTGCCACACACTTCTTCCAATGGTTCTGCCACTGTCGGAAGCAGCGCTGGAATGCCTCTTTTGCGATTGCTCGCAACTGGTCCGTCGCATTCTGAATGATGTCTTCTCTTGACTGAAATCTGGTCCCTTTCAGGGGCATTTTCAGCTTGGGGGAAAGCCAGAAGTCACACGGAGCCGTGTCGGGAGAGTAGGGAGCCTGAGGAATCAAAGATGTGTTGTGTTTGGCCAGGAAATTCCGTATCAAATGTGAAGAAAGGGCTGGTGCCTTATCGTGGTTGATCTGCCAATTGCCTGCTGTCCACAGGTCCGGCCATTTGCGTCTCACTGTGTTACGAAGGTGACACAGAACCTCTTGGTAGTACCCCTTGGTGATTCGACGATCCTGCATCACCAGGGTCTTCACTTGGTCAATGACGATCTCATTTCTGGATGTTGAGGGCCTACCAGAACGTGCTTCACTCTCCACTGATGTGCGGCCATCTCTGAAGCGGTTCTACCACTCCTTTATCTGTATGGTGCCCATTGCCTCGTCCCCGAAGGCCTGTTGAATTTTGCGGATCATTTCCACTTGGGAATCGCCAAGCTTTACACAAAATTTAATGCAGTAGCGTTCAACTTTTTCTGTCATTTTGTCAAAAATGAAAATTGGACGGCGCTCACTTACACTTTCTCACTCATCGGCGGTCTGCTAGTGACTGACAGCTTCTGTAGGTGGGGAAAAAAATTCAAGCATGCTCATTAGGGTCGCCTACATATGTGCACCGAACCACACCTCCCTAGCTTTATTTGTTTACGCAAGAAAAATTAAGGTCTGATACTTTTTGAACAGCCCTCATACACTTTTTCCAGTGAACGCTTGTTATGCAAACAGTCACGTCCTTTATTAACGGGAAACATCTCTTTGTAATTTACTATGAATGTCCCTTTGCAACCAGTCATGTCCTTAAGCTACTATAAATGTCTAATATCATTTACTGCGAATGTCCTTTTGTAACCTGTTCTGAGCTCAAGGGAGGATGGAATAGAAATCTAAATAAATAAGCAATTCAACCTTATCTTTATCGACTTCAACATGATTCTCCCCTTCATCTCTGATCATGGGATCATGGGAATCCTGCGGGTCCCACGGGGTTCCCGCGGGAATCCCCCCTTAACCCATGGGACTCCCACGGGGACCCCCATCTGATCCACGGGACCCCCTCTGGCCCACGGGACTCCCACGGGGATGGAAGGCTTTGGAAGCAGGGTTCGTCCATATAATATAATGGACACGTCAGCCTTAGTAAAAGAGGGGGTTTATAAGTTAATTACCTGAACAGAAAACAAAAAAAGGAAAACAAGGAAAACAAGGAAAACAGCAGCGCAAACACAAAAGAAACTGTGGAATTGATGATCCTGTCAGAAGTAATTGCTGCTTTTTATGGGGACGGGTGGGGATGGAGGTAATTATTTGCGGGGACGGGTGGGGACGGAGAGGATCCTGGCGGGGACGGAGAGGATCCTTGCGGGAACGGGTGGGGACGTAGAGGATCCTGACAGGGACGGGTGGGGACAGAGATGATCCTGGCGGGAATGGGCGGGGATGGGTGGGATTTCTGTCCCCGTGCAACTCTCTACTCTGAGTCTCACAATGCCTCTTTTGCATTGATTCTTGCACCCAACTTTCAGCTTGAGGATTTAGACCTGCTAAATCCTGGCGTAAATTCCAGTGCATCAATTGGGCGCATAACCATTCTATAACACTGCACTCAGCGGCATAGCGAGGGTGAGAGGTACCCGAGGTGGTGGTGCCCCACCCCGCCTTCTCCTCCACCCCTCACCCCTTCTGCTCCTTCCCCACCCCCTCCTGCCACACGCGCGCCCCTTCCCTTCCCCCGCACCTCTTTAACGTTCCCGGCACGAGCAGCAACCCCAACCTGTTCCTCGCATCACCGTTGGCTCTTCCTCTGATGTCACTTCCTAGACACAGGTCCAGGAAGTGACATCAGAGGAAGAGCTGACACTGGTGCGAGCAGCAGGTGGGGGTTGCTGCTTGTGCCGGGAACGTTAAAGAGGTGCAGGGGAAGGGAATGAGCGCGCGATAGTGGGGTGTGTGGAAAGGAGGAGAGGAGGATGGGTGCCGGCACCCCCACCAAGATGGCTACCGACTGCAGTGACAGTTTTGGAAACTCTCTGACCCATTCATGTACCTCCCTTGGCTACAGCCCTTTTTAGGTTTTGGGCAGATCTCCAGTCAACTGACCACGACACCAGACTACAAAACTTTCAGAAAAGAAATAAGAACCCTGCTAGTCAAGAAATCCATCAAGACAAACTAACTCCGCAGGAAGCATTTCAATCCCCCAAAGTAACCCGCTGAACTCTGTAACTCTTCTGGAAATGTCCAGATAACCTCTTATGTAATCCGCCTTGAACCGCAAGGTAATGGCGGAATAAAAGTCACTAATGTAATGTAATCTCAGATTCCCAGCCAAATTTTGGCAACCTATACAGAAATCAGGGGAAGAAGCAGAGTGCGTTGCATTATTATACTTTAAGGAGTTTGTAAAGTGTGCATTGCGATTGAGCTCATCGAGATCAATCAATAGAAATAGTTATAAAAATAACTACAGCTATGAAATTTAAGTATTTAATTTTTTATACTGTTCTCCCAGGGAGCTCAGAACATTTTCCCTGTCTGTCCTGGTGGGCTCACAATCGATCTAATGTACCTTGGGCAATGGGGGGATTAAGTGACTTGCCCAGGGTCACAAGGAGCAGTGTGGGTTGGAACCCACAATCTCAGGGTGCTGAGGCTGTAGCTTTAATTACTGGGCCACTCTAGAAATCAAAATGTAGTAAGTAAAAGTGAGCCAAGTATAGGACAATCAAGCCATTGTGACATTACTGAGGAGGTTGGCTCTTATTGGTGGAATGAGGCATTATGATGTCACAATACCAGCTCTGGTTCACACTATTTATTATTCAGTTTTCTATACTGTTCTCCTAAGGGAGCTTAGAACGGTTTTACATGAATTTATTCAGGTACTCAAGCACGTTTCCCTGTCTGTCCTGATGGGCTCATAATCTATCTAATGCACCTGGGGCAATGGGGAGATTACGTGACTTGAACCCACAACCTAAGTGTGCCAAGGCTGTAGCTTTAACCACTGCGCCACGCTGCACCACTCTATCTGCAAACAATTATGCGATAAATCACCTCTTGCTCCAAATCATTTATGTGGAGTGTTGCAAGATCTCATGAAATTTCAGATGGAAAGTTATTTAAATAGTAATGAGCTGACGCTGATATCCTTCCACGGATTTGCGAAAAGTTTGGGTTTTGTGAAATGTGCCATTTTGGAAAGCTTTTGCCTTGTTTTTTTTTTCTGACAAATGTGGTTCACGTCTCTTCCAAAATACTTAGCTTTTGGAAAAAAAACAGCTCTGACAGTGAAACGTTTCTCAGCTCGCCTTGTGAGTCTGTCTGCTGGCCATTAAACCTAGAAAGCGGCGAATATAGGGTGGTTCTCTACGACTTGTCTGCCACAATCTTGTCCAGTATTGGTTAATTTGTAGTGATTAATCACCAGCTTGTACTGATAAGAGACACTCCAGCCATGCCCACAATTCTGTCCTCTTGCAACAACCAAAATAGCTATTCTGCAAAGATCCAGGGAGTCCCCAATTAACCACATAAATACTTTCAGAATGAATACATTTTTTCTCAGCTGTGGGTTTGGGTTTTTTTTTTTTTCTGGGATCACATGTAAGGTCTGAATAGTGAATGGAGAATGGTCCCTTCTTGGACTTTTCACTTAGACTGAGAACCTGTATAACACTGGGAAGATGGAAAGGGGAAGGGGGGGGGGGGGCTTATGCCCTGTTATTCGATGCCAACTGAGAACACAAAACTGTCTGGACCCTGGCCACACTGGGAGGGGTAAAAGAAGGTTTCAATTAAGGCTGCTTTCTGCAGCTGTGCAATTCTACTAAAATCAACGGGAGCAACCCTTGCACATCCAGAAACCTGTCATAGACTTATTTTCAAGCATTTCTTTCCACTGCTTGTACCTAATTCCACCCCATCTCTGTTCCTTGAGGCTTCTGCTTTCTTGCTTCTGTATTGCTTTTTCCTGCTTTGCGTCTTTCCAGTGATGGTTCGCCACCCACCGCATTGGGTTGGCTTTGCAAATCTCCTCAACATTTAACCTATGTATGTTGTTATTAGAGAGACTGCATATGGTCATCTTTCCATTTGACTCAAAGTTTAGAAGTGCTGTAAGTTTTAACTGACTTAGGTGCTTATTTTAGAAGCAAAATGGGGTCAGGTTCATAGTAACATAGTAGATGACGGCAGATAAAGACCCGAATGGTCCATCCAGTCTGCCCAACCTGATTCAATTTAAATTTTTTAATTTTTTCTTCTTAGCTATTTCTGGGCGAGAATCCAAAGCTTTACCCTGTACTGTGCTTGGGTTCCAACTGCCGAAATCTCTGTTAAGACTTACTCCAGCCCATCTACACCCTTCCAGCCACTGAAGCCCTCCCCAGCCCATCCTCCACCAAACGGCCAGACACAGACACAGACCGTGCAAGTCTGCCCAGTAACTGGCCTTAGTTCAATATTTAATATTATTTTCTGATTCTAAATCCTCTGTGTTCATCCCACGCTTCTTTGAACTCCGTCACCGTTTTCCTCTCCACCACCTCTCTCGGAAGCGCATTACAGGCATCTACTACCCTCTCCGTAAAGTAGAATTTCCTAACATTGCTCTTGAATCTACCACCCCTCAACCTCAAATTATGTCCTCTGGTTTTACCAGTTCAGGGCAGGAAAGTGCCAGCTCATGGAATAGGACCACGCTGACAAATCACACAGGCCATTTTAAACACAGCCACACTGTTGGCAGTACAGAAGATTGTGGCCGCCTACAGGAGGAAAGCGGAGGTGGTTCCCCCCCCCCCCAACTCATTCCTCTCCTTCCACTCTTCCCTGACTCGAAGCTCCCTTCCAATCCCCACCTCAGGACAAAGACCCCCTTCTGATCTCCCAGTTCCCCTGACATGAAGCCTGTCCCCCCCCCTCAAAACAAGTCCCACCCGCTGAAAATGAGCACTGCCTCCAAAAGCATCCCTCATCCCCTCACTACCCCCCCCCCCCCAGGACTTATCTGATAGGGGACATCCTTCCAATGTGAATCTCCTAACAGCAATACTGTGTGTGCCACTAGGGGACATCAGCGTCATTCTGTTGCAGTCCTGGGCCACCAAGGCAACCCCCTGGAGAAGTTCCAAGGGGTCAGAATTTTTTGGGGGGAGGGCGGGGGGGGGGGGCTTTGTGTCAGAGGGATTAGATGGAGGTTTTATTCTGGGCTGGGAATTGAAAAGGGCTTTTATTGGGGGGGAGGGGGGAATGAGAAGGGAGGCATTGTGTTGGGGGAAAGGTGCCAGCGCAGCTGTTCTGCATTTAGGGGTCCATTAATTAAGGCGCGCTAACCCATTTAGCGCGCACTAAATGCTAAGATGCCCGTTAGGAATATAATGGATGTCTTTGCAAGTAGCGGGCTATTTCGATTAGCGCACCCTATTTATTTATTTTGAAGTGGGCCGGCACTGCTTTACAGGCTGTGGAAGATAGCGCAGGATCCCTCGTGCTATCTGCCACTGCTTTTAACGTTGCCCTGGGTGGTAAATGCAGGGCAGATGCTTGGCACAACCCCTGTGCTTACTACACGTCGATGAAGAAGAAAAACTTTATTTTTATACAGCTGCACCTCTCATTTTTGTGCTGTGCAGGGCAGGATTAATTCATCGAGGGCCCCTAGGCACACAAGTACACTGGGCCCCCTGCCCTGCCCCACCCCACCATGCGCCCAGGCGGAAACAGGAAGCTGCATCAGAGGGAAGCTTTGGGCAAGCAGCACCGCTTGCAAAATTACAGTTCCCGTTGTCTTTCTTACCCGCGTTGCTTGCTTGGCTTACTTTCCGTCGATGGGGGGGGGGGGGGTTTCCAATCGGGGTGGGGCCTGCATTGCCGATCGATGCTGGAGGGGCTCATCGCCGTTTGGAAAAAACAATGTTGATGCCCTCCTTCATCGGGCCCCCCTGATCATTTCGGGCCCTACTTGGCCTATTGGCTAATCCTGCCCTGATGCTGTGTATTATAAGAGGGCAAGCTGTAGAAAACACCGATAATACTTCAAGTACATTAAGGTCATATTAATCAATAAAACATTAGACAAATTCACCAAAAAGATAAATTTTTAGATTTCTCCTAAAGTATTGATACCACAATTGTGCTCTTGGGTTTGCCAGGAAATTTGTTGAGGGCATTACAGGTCGCTCAGAATTCAGTGGTTAGAGCCCTTTTCCGTTTGGAAAGGACTGAGCGTGTCACGGAGTACTATGGACTCCTTTTGCGAAGGTGCGCTAGCGTTTTTTAGCGCACGCACAAGATTAGCGCGCACGCGCGAGCCGAGAAACTACCGCCTGCTTAAAAGAAGGCGGTAGCGGCTAGCACGCGGGACATTTAAGCGTGCACTAAAACCGCTAGCGCACCTTTGTAAAAGGAGTCCTATGTGAAGCTATACTGGCTGAAAGTAGACGTTTCGGGTTGCTGGTGATGGTATATTTGTGTCGGAATGGTTTGGCTCTTGCAGGTCTGGTCATGCTTATGTCCCTTAGTGAAAATTGCGCTCTGTCCATCACGGCGATTTGTGCCATCTGTAAGGGACCCGAGATTGAATTCCTCCAAGGTGACTATGTTCTCCTGTAGGGGACCCCAGGAGTGGAATCTCCTACCTTTTGTATTTCAGAGAGCAATGTCATCTCGATGGGTTTCAGAAGTTATTGAAGAGACACTTATTTTGCAATATGGAATATGGGCATTAAGACGGCTGTTGAGATTTAAGCACTGGCGATACTCGAGAGGGTTCAGAGGAGAGCGACACGTTTGATAAAGGGTATGGAAAACCTTTCATACACGGAGAGACTGGAGTAACTGGGGCTCTTTTCCCTGGAGAAGAGGAGACTTAGAGGGGACATGATAGAGACCTACAAGATCATGAAGGGCATAGAGAGAGTGGAGAGGGACAGATTCTTCAAACTTTCGAAAACCACAAGAACAAGAGGGCATTCGGAAAAGTTGGAAGGGGACAGATTCAAAACCAATGCTAGGAAGGTTTTCTTCACCCAACGGGTGGTGGACACCTGGAATGAGCTTCCAGAGGGCATGATAGGACAGAGTACGGTATTGGGGTTCAAGAAGGGATTGGACAATTTTCTGATGGAAAAGGGGATAGAGGGGTACAGATAGAGGACTACTACACAGGTCCTGGACCTGTTGGGCCGCCGCGCGAGCGGACTACTGGGCACGATGGACTTCTGGTCTGACCCAGCAGAGGCACTTCTTATGTACTTTTATTATGTATGTTTATACTTGTGAGCCGCTTTGGGAAAAGCGGGTTATAAATCAAAACAAACAATGAAACCCCTTATGTTCTTACTCCATTTACCTGCTCGATAGGACAGAGTTCTTTCGAAAAATCTCTTATACCTACATACGTGAATTTTTTGTTAACTGTGTTGAACTTCTGGTTACGCGGTCTATAAGCACGATGTTATGCCTCCTGGCGCCCCATTTGTCTACCCCTTTTCCCTGTGACCCCCCCTTTCCCTAGCCTGCCTCGATTCCCCAATCCACTCCTCCCCCCAGCCCTCGTCAGCCCATCCTGGGCCGTTTTGTCGCCGCTGCCCACCCCACGTGGGGGGGGGGGGGTTAGGGCGCTCTACCTTGTTATCCCTTTAAAGATGGAAATGAAAACAGTGAGCTACTACAAGTGTGACGATCAGCTTCAGAGAATCTAAAATGCTTCAATAAGAAACACAGAACTTAACCATAGAGTGTTTGATAACAAAAACAAGCAAACTTGAAGCCAATGTCATTTCTGGTAATACGGTGTGACGTGTTCTGACTTTTTCAAGTTAAAGATTAATCACACTGCAGTGTTTTCGATAACTCTCATCCTCCTGATAATTTTCTTATAGGAACATAAGAACATAAGAACTGCCATCACCGGATGAGACCCTGGGTCCATCAAGTCCGGTGGTCCGCTCACGCGGAGGCCCAGCCAGGTGTAACCTGGCGAAAAACTTAGTCACCTGTAACCCTCTATGCGCCTTCCGAGAAGATGTGCATCTAACTTGCCCTTAAATCCTAGAACGGTGGGTTCCGCAGCAATCTCCACCAGGAGAGCGTACCAGGTGTCCACCACTTGCTGTGTGAAGCAGAACTTCCTGGCATTTGTCCTGGGCTTGTCCGCCCCTCAGCTTCAGTCCATGACCTCTTGTCCTAGTCACATTTGACATCGCAAATAACTTTTTGTCCTGCTCTATCTTTTCGATTCCTTTTATTATTTTAAAAGTCTCAATCAGATCCCCTCGCAGTCTCCTCTTCTCAAGGGAGAACAGTCCCAGTTTTCTAAGCCGTTCTTCGTAGTTCAAGTTCTCCAAACCTTTTACCAGCTTCGTTGCTCGCCTCTGCACCCTCTCCAGCAGTTTTATATCCTTCTTTAGATAGGGAGACCAGTGTTGGACACAGTATTCCAAGTGTGGTCTGACCATAGCTCTATAAAGCGGCATTATGACACACTCCGATCTACTCGTGATTCCCTTCTTTATCATGCCCAACATTTTATTTGCTTTCTTTGCCGCAAGCCGCACATTGAGCTGACGGCTTCGGGGTCCTATCTATCAGTATCCCCAGGTCTTTTTCTCGTTCACTCTTACTCAGAGTTGCACCTGACATGCTGTACTCATGCTCCTTATTCTTTCTGCCCAAATGCATTACTTTGCACTTTTCCACATTAAACTTCATCTGCCACTTCTCTGCCCATCTCTCTAACTGGCTCAAGTCTCTCTGTAGTTCCTCGCTGTCCTTTTGTGATCTGATTGTCCGACATAGCTTTGTATCGCCTGCAAACTTGATGATATCACTGGACGTTCCTTCTTCTAGATCGTTGATGAAAATATTAAATAAGATGGGCCCAAGAACCGAGCCCTGGGGCACACCGCTAGTCACTTTCTCCCAGTCTGAGAGCTTCCCATTTATGCCTACCCTCTGCATTCTGTTTTCCAGCCATTTACCTATCCACCTTAGTATGTCTTCCTCTATTCCGTGGCTTTGTAATTTCCTGAGAAGTCTTTCGTGTGGAACTTTATTGAACGCTTTCTGGAAGTCCAGGTATATTATGTCCACTGGTTCCCCGTTATCGATAGATTTTTTTTTTACTGTTTCAAAGAATTGTAGTAAATTCATCAAACATGACTTTCAAGGTAGATAATATTACAATAGCCCAATATATTTACAACCAAAGATTGCCCCAGCAGTCTGAAAGACATTTAATGGCGGAATAGAAATCTCTAATGTAATGTAATGTAATGTAATTAGTTCAAGAGCTCCCTAGTGTACATTGCTGCAGTGGCGAACCTGGCTTGCTGGCTACCCGGGGTGGAACACCTCATCCTCTGGTCGGAGCATCTTCTTCCTGCAGGAATAGGGGGTATATGGAGTGACCATGGGACTGTGGTCTGCATACATGCGGCCTCTGGCTCTGCTGGTTCCCCCCTCTCCAAAACAGGAAATTGATGTCAGTGTGTGGGGGTGGGTGGGAGGGGAGGGGGGCGATGGAGCCAACAACCACACGCATGTGTACCGTGGCCCCATGACCGCTCTATTCACCACTCTACTTCCTGCACCTGGTGCGGACCACCCCCGCCATCTAACCCTTGGTACGCTAGGCTAGAGCACTGCTGTAGTTTATTCAAAACAAAATCGCTTGTTTCTATCAAGGAACCGTTGAATTACATTACATTACATTAGTGATTTCTATTTCGCTTGTGCCTTGCGGTTCTAAGCGGATTACAAATTAGTAGTCTGGACATTTCCAGGAGCGTTACAGTACAAAGAATCATGTATATAGCAAGTTACAATTGATAGTCTGGACATTTCCAGGAGAATTACAAAGCAAAGAGTAAGTATATAATAGGTTACTGTGATGAATAATAATACATTCGGGATACAGTAGTGAGTTGTACAGTTGTACAATGTTGAAGGTGTTGCTGTGGTGGTGGTGGTGGTGGTGTTCATGAGAGTATTTTCTAGTGCTATAGTGAGGTTAGAATGATGGGAAGTGTTTTTTGAAAAGATGAGTTTTGATTTCTTTTCGGAATTCTTTAATGTCTGTTGATTTGATCAGTAGATTGGAGATGGTAGTGTCAATCTTCGCTGCCTGTGTCGCCAACAGGCTGTCGTATAGTTTCTTGCGTCGGGTAACATTGAGAGGGGGGTAGATGAATAGGCTCTGAGTTCTCCTTATTCTGGGTGAGAGGTTACGGTATAGTCGGTTGTTTAGGTAGCTGGGTGCCGTTCCATGGGTTACTTTATATAGAAGACAGTAGAATTTGAATTGGGATCTTGCTTTTATCGGTAGCCAGTGTGAGTCTAGGTATGCATTGGTGATGTGATCATATTTGCCGAGGGAGTAGATGAGTCTGAGGGCCGTGTTCTGAACGGTCTGTAGTTGTTTTATCATGTAGTTTGGGCATGGTAGGTAGAGGCTGTTGCAGTAGTCTACAATACTTAGTACAAGGGATTGTATTAAAATCTTGTATTGATCTTTGTTGAAGAATTTTCTTATTTTTCTTAGGTTTCGCATTGTGAAGAATGCTTTTTGGATGATTTTGTGGATTTAAGTCTGCATTGTGCAGTTTCTGTCTAGTTGTATTCCCAGAATCTTAAGTGTGCTCTGCATTGGGTACTTGATTGTGTTTAATTCCAGTTCTGTTAAGGATGTTTTTTTTTCCTTCTCTAGTAGTAGGAATTTTGTTTTATCCGAGTTCAGTTTCAACTTATGGTTTGACATCCATTTTTCTACCGTTTCCATTGAATGCCAGTGAAATGGTGGTAGATGAAAAAGATAAGACGACTTCCTTATGAGGAAAGGCTAAAGTGGCTAGGGCTCTTCAGCTTGGAGAAGAGACAACTCAGGAGAGATATGACAGAGGTCTATAACATACTGAGCAGAGTGGAAAGGGTAGATATGAATCACTTGTGTACTCTTTCCAAAAATACTAGGACTAGGGGGCATGCGATGAAGCTAATATGTAAGTAGATTTAAAACAAACTGGAGAAAATATTTCTTCACCCATTGTGTGATTAAACTCTGGAATTTGTTGCCAGAGAATAGAGTGAAAGTGGTTATCTTAGCAGAGTTTAAAAAAAGATTTTGATAAATTCCTGAAAGAAAAGTCCATAAGCCATTATTAAGATGCACTTTGGGAAATCCACTGCTTATTCCTAGGATAAGCAGCATAAAATCAGTTTTATGTCTTGGGTTCTTGCTAGATACTTGGGACTTGGGTTGGCCAATGTTGGAAACAGGATACTGGGCTTGATGTCCCAGTATGGCATTTCTTATGTTCTTATGATTGATGCCAGTGAACTCCTTTCTGTAAGTTTCATGAGCTGTGTGCAATTATCAAACATCTAGAGAGATTCAGGTCTTCCTTAGGATTTTTGTTTCTGTCCCCCGAGGATTTCTGTTGTGTGGAATTTCTTGTAGATTTCAGAATGCTTTGTTTATTATGATTGTTTTACGTGATAGATTTTTTTTATTAGGTATGCTCCTTTTGTGCCTAGCTAACACTGAGGATAGGCAGATTAAAAATATTTTTTAAAAATAAATGAACAAACAGACAAATAAATGCATCAGAGATTGGTCATCCGACGATGGCTGCGGATGCTGTAAATTGAAATTTTTTTTGCAGCCCTTGTTTGAGGCTTACTCAGGCAGATAAACAAAGATAACAAAAGTCTTTTGTGCGTTTGTCATTCCACTGCACTCCTCTGTTGTTGCCGTGTCAAATAATGCCAGTTATTTAAGGGCAATTACTGTAATTTTTAATTCCCAACAAATTAAGGTACAAAGACTAGCCATGCAATAAGGAGAGAGGAAGATACTGGCCATTTTTCCTTCATGAGACTCTTCACCATTCTTCCAGCTATATTTGAATGAACCATTTTTAGAATTAGAGCTGTTTCCTTTTCTGACGACAGTGTCTTATTTTCAGTTGTTTTTTTTTTTTTAAAAAAAGGAACACAGAGCTTATTGCCCTTTTGAATTACAAGAAGATTTTTAAAACCGAGGGGAAAGAGTTCAATATTGTAGATAGATTTACAGATAACATTTTTACTGTATGTCTTTTAAAATTGGACTGTTATATTAAATGGACCTTTCTGCACACTATACACCTGAGGCCTTCCTGGAGCTTTTGAGCACCTTGCATGTTTTCGTCAAATCTGCGGCTTGGCAGGAGACCCAATTTTAAAGTCCTAAATAGGGCCTATATCACTAAAGCGAGGGGTGCCCAGTTGTGCAGAAGGCTGATTGGCTGACCGTGGGGGGGAGAGGGGGAGGAATCAGCTGTGCAGAAGGCTGATTGGCTGACCAGGGGAGAGGGGGAGAGGAGGAGGAATCAGTTGTGCAGAAGGCTGATTGGCTGACCGGGGGGGGGGGGGAGATGGGGTGGAATCAGCTGTACAGAAGGCTGATTGCCTGACTGGGGGAGAGGGGGAGGAATCAACTGTGTAGAAGGCTGATTGGCTGATTGGGGGGGCAGGGGGGAGAGGGGGAGGAATCGGCTGTGCAGAAGGCTGATTCGCGGACTCATTCCCTGTATTTTCTGACCGGAAGAGGCAGTCAGAAAATACCGCGAATAACTGAGTCTGCGAATCGCGAATTCACAGAGGAACACTGTATACAGTATATTCACCCTCAGATTCTGTAAAGGGCGCCTAAATTTGCACACAACCCTGAGTTGTGCACGCAACTCAATGAGCCATTAATGCCCAATGATTGTCTGCTATTATTGGCATTCCTTTGGAGTTGTGCGTGCCACTGACTATGCGCAATTCTATAAAGAACCACACCTACATACCCTTCTGTGCAACCCAGCATAAGGACATAAGAATGGCCTTACTGGGTCAGCTCAATGGTCCATGTAGCCCAGGACTGTTTCCAACAGTGGCTAATCCAGGTCATAAGTACCTGGCAGAAACCCAAATAGTAACAACATTTCAGAGCTGAGATTGTGATGTCATAATGTCTCATTCTATCAATGCCTAAGAGTCAATCTCTTCAGTGATGTCACAATGGCTTGATTGCCCTATACTTGGTTCGGTGTCAGGTCAAAAGCGCGCCGGGACAAAGGCGCGCCCAGACAATTGAGCGCAGCATGGGGTTGCGTTCCGCACAAAATTACTGTTTTTAGGGCTCCGACGGGGGGGCGTGGGGGGAACCCCCCACTTTACTTAATAGAGATCGCGCCGCATTGTGGGGGCGTTGTGGGGGTTTGGGGGGTTGTAACATCCCACATTTTACTGAAAACTTCACTTTTTCCCTGTTTTTAGGGAAAAAGTTAAGTTTACAGTAAAATGTGGACGGTTACAACCCCCCAAACCCCCTATAACGCCGGCGCTATCTCTATTAAGTAAACTGGGGGGGCTCCCCAACAAAATCCCCCATCGGATCCCCTAAAAACTGTAATTTTCTTTGGCGCGCACCTCCGTTTTGTGCTCAGTTGTCGGCGCGCGCCTTTGTATTTCGTGGGGTTGTCTATGAACCCTTGGTTCACATAGGAATAGCCATACTGGGTCAGATCAATGGTCCATCTAGCCCTGTGTCCTGTTTCTAACAGTGGCCAATTCAGGTCACAAGTCCCTGGTAAAAACCCAAATAGATCCTCAGGGATCCGTTAAGAACTTAACTTTTTCAAATGTGGAAAATCATAAAAAGCTTAACCAGCCCAAATGAAACTGCCAATGAGGCACAAAATCTGATGTCTTGGATCCATAAGGAAGGCGTGCTTTGCTGAAACACGGCCTGTGTTGGGTCCATTTATGACGAGTGTGGATTTTGTATTTTTAAAGGATTTATTGACTAAAAAGCATCATCAGTCCTATTTATTTGGTTTGTCCCTTTTCTCCGGTGGAAATTTGGGTCTTCTTCTTTTGTTTTTAATTAGCAAGAATCGTCCTTTTTCCATGCCCCGTGGGTCCGTGAGCAGAACCGTTCCAGCCTTTGCTGATGAGTGATTGCACAGATGTGGAAAACTGCTCCAGGCAAAAATGCAGTTTGGAAGTGACTGTGTGTTATCTCTGGTCTGTTTTTCATTCACGTTCTCAAACAGCGACTGAAAATCACAATAGTTTGACCGTGGCTTCTTGCTTTCTTCACACCTTCCACCTGCCCTAAATTAGAAGAAAAAGTCGGATGCTTGCAACGTAGTGGGAGAAACTCTTTGCGGTCAAATACTCTGAAAAGCAGCATTCATGACAGGGAACCAGAAAGGCATTTTGTAGTAGAAAAAGCAAGGTCTAAGCAAAAGAGGCATGATGTTTATTAAAAAGTCTTTAAATACCGCTTAATTTTCCAAGCAGGATCAAAGTGGTTAACAAAACAATTCTGAAATTATTGAAAAGAGTGCCATTGAATAGGAAAAAAAGAAAAATTAAAGAGAGAACCCCCCCCACAATATGCAAAATAACATAACTCTAACTTACTTACAATGCATCAATAATGTATAAATAAAATCATAAAATCATATAATAAATGCAATATAATACTTTATAAAGAAAAGGACAACTGAAAATAATAAATAATAATAATAATAGCACAATAATCCTAGCCAAATAACAGAGATAGGGAAGATAAAAAATATAGTACAAAAAGATACGCTCTCCTATAGTAACATATATAGTAGATGACGGAAGATAAAGACCCAAATGGCCCATCCAGTTTGCCCAACCCTACCCACTCTTTAAATTACTGACTTAATTTAAATTGTCCTTCTTCTTAGCTCTTGCTGGGCCAGAACCTAAAACTCTACCTGGTTCTATGCTTAGGTTCCATCTACTGAAGTCTCCATCAAAGCTCACTTCAGCCCATCTAAACCATCCCAAGCTTCGAAGCCCTCCCCAGCCCAGTCCAGTACTGGCCTTAATTTTTTCTGATTCGAGATTCTCTTATGTTCATCCCACGCTTTTTCGAACTCTGTCACCGTTTTCCTCTCTACCACCTCCCTCTGGAGCGCATTCCAGGCATCTGCCACCCTCTCCGTAAAGAAAAATTTCCTTACATTGCTCTTGAGTCTCCTATCCCTCAACCTCAAATTATATCCTCTGGTTTTACCATTTTCCTTTCTCCGGAAAAGATTTTGTTCTAGGTTAATACTTTTTAAGTATTTGAACGTCTGAATCATACCTCCCCTGTCTCTCCTTTTCTCTAGGGTGTACATATTCAGGGCTTCCGGTCTCTCCTCATACATCTTTTAGTGCAAACCTTCTACCATTTTTGTCGCCCTCCTCTGGACCGCTTCAAGTCTTCTTATGTCCTTCTCTATACACACCAGCTATACAATGCATAACTTGAAAATATTTTTTTGTGAAAAAGAGGAGGTATTAGTGATGGTAAGTCCACTTCAGACACCAAGAGGGGCACAATTAAAATATATGTCTAAGTCTGATTTGGGCATATGACACGAGATGCCCAAAGTCAGAAGGGAAAATGCACATTAAAAAAAAAAAAAGTCTAGAATATTTTTTTTTCCGAAAATCATCTATCTGGACAACCAGTCTATTGTTCATCCAGACTGTCAGGAAGTCTATACACCACATTTTCATCCAAAATTCCATCCAAGTCCCAAACACCCAAAACAAGACCATTTGGACGTGGGAGGAGCCAGCATTGTGATGGACTGACCACCCAGACATGGCAACAGAGCAGTGGGGCACCTTACAGGGCACTGTTGTGAACTTCACTAAAAGGGTACCACATAAACATCTCACCAGAACTCCCTTATAGGTTAAGGCGAGCATCCCAAAACACACTATACCCATTGGTCTGCATCCCAAATAGAAACATAGAAAATGACGGCAGAAAAGGGCCATAGCCCATCAAGTCTGCCCATACCAATGACCCACCCCCCTGACTTTACTTCCTTAGAGATCCCACGTGAATATCCCATTTTCTCTTAAAATCTGACACAGCCCTTATGGTTGAAGGTGGCACCTATATGGCAGTAGAGTAGGGTTTGGGGGGTTTTGGTGGGCGCACATGTCCCACCATAAATGTAATGGTTAGAGTGGCTTATGGGCCTGGGTCTTCCTCTTTATGGTTCACTAACCCCCCCCCCCCCTCCCTTCCAGGCTGTTTAAGCCACCTGTGGGCAGCTCTACTAGGCTTTTCTATACCAGGTGCTGAAGTTCTGGAGACAGGTATGTACTTTATTATTCTGATCTTTGGGGGGGGGGGGGTGAGGGAGGTCAGTGAACACTGGGGGAGTGTGTGGGACGTTTTGTCTCTGCAGTGGTTATCTGGTCATTTTGAATACTTTTTGGCACTTATACCTGTTTTTACATAATCTAACTCACAATGTTTAGGTTTTGTCCAGGATGTGTAGTAGAACATTCAATTATCCCTATAGGTTGACTAAGTCTAGGTCGGCCCCCCATCCTGTCCCCATCCTGCCCTAACCACTCCTCCAGATATGCCCCTTTCTGCTCTGGGCGCACAGGGGCATTCAGAGGCATAAAAATTCCCACGATACGTTCAGAAAGTCGGTTTGATTATTGGCCTGATGACCTGTCTTTTAGGTTGTCCAAGTGCTGACTTGGGCGGGTTTTTAGATGTGTTTAAGTTTTGATTATGAGCCCCTAATTTGTCACAAACAATTCACATCATTTCACTCTTTTCAATTAAATATATATATAGTTGGCTGACCACTGCTGACGGTCAGTACAGACAGTTCAATGTTCAACTGTGCCCCAGGACCATCCCAAATGCTGCTCTCCCCCCCCCCTCCCCATCCTGCTAAATTTGGTGCAATTCTTGGGCCTGCTGAAAATGGCCTTGCCTAACCCCAGGTGCACCTTAGTTGCCTTTTCAACTTCTTGGGATCTAAAGCATAAACTAAAGGAAGCAGAGATGACTTATTGCTGCTATTACTGTATAGTGTTGTATCTCTGACACGTTGGCTCACTGACACGGTGCAGCGAAAGCCTGTTTCATGCCAGGATTAGTAATCTTTTGGTAATGCAACCAACCTAACAAAAAAAAATGGCCGAGCTAGGCCTGAGTTACTCGTATTATTTCTGTCTCACTTCTGTGGGAACGGCGCAGTTTGCCTGAAAGAAATGAAAACCCACTCCCTGAAGTGAGACAAAAACATCCGTGCCACAGAAACCAAACGGAAGGGAAGGGGTATCATTTGTTCACCCCTTTCTTTTTTTTTTTTTTGCATTATTTTAAGAAGTTTCCTCGTGTGCAAACCATGGGACGCACAGTAGCCTTTTCCTTTTGATGTGTATCAGTAAATATGTATAATGAAATGAAAGGCAGCCGTTCTTAGAAAGACGCCTTTGCCTGGGGTGGTTCCTGCCTAACCAGCCCCCCCGCTCTACCCAGAATTTTCCAAGGGATGTGCAGCTATTTGCTCAGTTGGACTGAAGCTATTAAAACCATTTCTTTATCTGATTACCTCATCCCCCACGCCTGTCATGCTTTGATCCGATGGCTCCAGACCACCATTATTTTTCATCTCCGTTGCCCTATTTAAGCTCATCAATTGTAGTTTTGGGAATTCGTGCAACATCGTGCCGAAATTATTTAAATTTTGACATGGAGTGGCTGCATGCAGCTTCACAGGTTAGGTTTTGTAACTGCAGGTGCCCTAAAGACAGCCTTTAAAGTCCTCGAGGTGTATATGTGTGAGTGTGAAGGGGGGGCAGGGGGGTAGGATTAGATCTCAGCGCTG
Organism: Geotrypetes seraphini; assembly: GCF_902459505.1. Lineage (NCBI taxonomy): Eukaryota > Metazoa > Chordata > Amphibia > Gymnophiona > Dermophiidae > Geotrypetes > Geotrypetes seraphini. The sequence goes on along the minus strand of NC_047092.1, from coordinate 177,485,795 downwards.
CTGCCGCTGGCCGCTCTTTGCTGTAACATTTGCAGAGTGACTCAGAGGTGAATCATAGGTTTCTGCAGGTGCAGGTTCAGAGGGGACTGGAAAGCTTCCAGCTCTCTGCGGTTGCCAATGTTTGCTTCATTAGTTCACGGGGTTACTCAGCAGTTTTGCCTTGCGTACTTTTTCATTGCTCTTAAATATGCCTGCAAATGCCAGGTGTGCACTCCAGCCTGAGCGTTTAACAGGCCATCCTGGAAGAGGAGACCGCCGCGCTTGTTGAAATGGTGTTATATAATGCAAGGGCCTTAGCCTGATCTTCTTGTTTCGGGAAAATAAAAACGTGGATCATATATAACTTTGATCTTTATTCCTTGTCCTCGAGGGCTGCCCACAGCTCAGATTTTCAGACTATCCCTAATGAATATGCACGAGAGAGAATTGCATATAATGGAGATAGTGGGCATGCCCGTTTCCCTTATGAATATTTATTAGGAATTTCCTGAAATCCTGGCCTGCTGGCAGCTCTTGACACCTGGGAGTGAAGACAGAGGATCCCCATCTTAGGTAGAGTGAGAAATTAGAATTGAAGCATCCAGGTCATATACAGTTCTAGTACTATTTTAGGACAGAATCAGCAAATGTGGACTCTATTCTAAATTACATTCAGGAATACACATGTATGTACCAGTTGCATGGGACAGAAGCCTCCATTTTACAAAGATGAATGTATGTGAATAACATCAGTGAAGGGAACAGGACTATGTAGATATATGTGTTTTAAAAACATAAGAACATAAGAAGTGCCTCCGCTGGGTCAGACCTGAGGTCCATCTTGCCCAGCAGTCCGCACACACGGCGGCCCAACAGGTCCAGGACCTGTGCAATAATCCTCTATCTATACCCCTCTATCCCCTTTTCCAGCAGGAAATTGTCCAATCCTTTCTTAAACCCCAGTACCGTACTCTGCCCTATTACATCCTCTGAAAGCGCATTCCAGGTGTCCACCACACGTTGGGTAAAGAAGAACTTCCTAGCATTCATTTTGAATCTGTCCCCTTTCAACTTTTCTGAATGCCCTCTTGTTCTTTTATTTTTTGAAAGTTTGAAGAATCTGTCCCTCTCTACTCTCTCTATGCCTTTCATGATCTTGTAAGTCTCTATCATATCCCCTCTGTCTCCTCTTCTCCAGGGACAAGAGATCCAGTTTCTCCAATCTCTCAGCGTATGAAAGGTTTTCCATCCCCTTAATCAGACGTGTCGCACTTCTCTGAACTCTCTCGAGTAACGCCATATCCTTCTTAAGGTACGGTGACCAATATTGGACACAGTATTCCAGATGCGGGCGCACCATCGCCCGATACAACGGCAGGATGACTTCTTTCATCCTGGTTGTAATACCCTTCTTGATTATACCTAGCATTCTATTCGCTCTCTTAGCAGCCGCTGCGCATTGTGCCGTCGGCTTCATTGTCATGTCCACCATTACCCCCAAGTCCCTTTCTTGGGTACTCTCATTCAATAATATCCCTCCCATCGTGTAATTGTACCTCGGGTTTCTGCTTCCCACATGCAATGCTTTACACTTCTCAACGTTGAACTTCATCTGCCATCTCGCTGCCCATTCCCCTAGTTTGTCCAAATCCCTTTGCAATTCTTCGCAGTCCTCCTTTGTCCGAGCTCCACTAAATAATTTGGTGTTGTCCGTAAATTTTATTATCTCACACTTCGTTCCTGTTTCTAGATCATTTATGAATATATTAAAAAGCAGCGGCCCGAGCACCGAGCCCTGCGGAACACCACTCGCGACCTTCCTCCATTCTGAGTAGTGGCCCTTCACTCCTACCCTCTGTTTCCTACCCTCTAATCAGTTTCTGATCCATCTATGCACGTCTCCGTCCACCCCATGGTTCTTCAGTTTCTGGAGTAGATGTTCATGAGGCACCTTGTCAAAGGCTTTCTGGAAATCTAGGTATATGATGTCTATGGGGCCTCCTCTGTCCATCTGTTTGTTAATTCCCTCGAAGAAGTGCAATAAGTTAGTCATATATATGTGTACGTAGGTATTTCAGATCATTGCTAAGGTAAGAGCTGGGTACAGCCCATGTGTATTTACAAAATTAAGTTTTATTTAAATATGTATGTTTAAAATGCTTGATATTTTTCACATATAGCTGATTTTTGAGGTTTTTAGCCTATGATTGATCTTTGTCTGACTGAGTGATGACAAGTTAGTTAAACTAAACTAAACTAAACTAAACCTTGGGTTTATATACCGCACCATCTCCACGAATGCGGAGCTCGGCACGGTTTACAGGAAGAAAGATGAGAAAGGAACTACAGTGGAGAGATTAAAGAGTTAGGTGTAAAGGGGGAAGGTGAGAGGCCTAAGAGGGGGGAAGTGTTACAGTTTGGAGAATAGCCAGGTTTTTAGGTGTTTGCGGAAGAGTTGGAGGGAGCTTGAGGTTCGGAGAGGGGAGGTGAGGTTATTCCAGATCTCAGTGATTCTAAAAGGGAGGGCAAATGAAGTGCTCGCTCTCAGATGACTGAGGTAGGGTCACCATATTTTTCTTGGCGAAATCCCGGATGCCTGGCCCCATTCCACCTTCGGCCTGCCCCGTTCTGCCTCAAGCCCTGCCCCCATTCCGCCTTTCGCCCCACTTAATTCCGCCCCAAACCCCGCCGCCGAAAGCCTCGCCTCATTATTTCTGATCTCCAGACCGTGCCCCGGGGCCTCCGAGCCTGCACGGATGCGTGCGATGGCACCCGCGCAGGCTCAGAGGCCCTCCAGGCATGGCCAGAGTTTTCCAAAACCCGGACAGCTGCTGGGTTTTGAAAAGTCCGTCCGGGCACTCTAAGAAGAGGACATGTCCGGGTTTTCCTGGGCATTTTGCTAGTGAGCAGCGGGTCCAATTAACCCACAGTCGATTTGTTTTTCTGGTATGTCGGAAACCTACACGTCTTTGTTTCCCCAGATTATCACACGACTTCATATCATTTAGCAGTATGGCTTTGTGTGTATGTGTGGGAGGGGATTAAGGGTGCATCTTTAATAAACCAAGACATCCCTGGGAGCAGCTGTGAATCCCAATGTTGATTTTGGAGGATATAACAAGCATTTTTTTTTTTTTTTTAAGAGTTGCCATGCTGGGACAGACTGAAGGTCCATCAAACCCAGTATCCTGTATCCAAAAGAGGCCAATCCAGGTGATACCTGACAAGATCCCATAAGAGTAGAACAGATTTTAGAAATAAGCAGTGAATATACTAAAACCCATCTTAGTAATAGTTTATGGACTTTTCTTTTAGGAAGTTATCCAAACCTTTTTTTTAAAACTTGCTAAGCTAACTGCTTCTACATTTTCTGGCAACAAATTCTAGAGTTTAATTACATACTAGCTGATGCCCCGGCGTTGCACGGTTATTTAATTATAGCAATAACACTGTAAACGGATTCAAATAAAGATACTTTATAGTGGTGAATGAAATTATTGTTTTACAGCTTAATAAAAAGTACAATATTCAAATTATAATGTGAAATATTTGACAAAATGAAGACAATACAACTAACGCAAAACGTGATTATAAACAACATTTTTAGTTTCACCTCCTGGAGCAAGAACATATAAATTGTTGGGTGAACCCACCCTTGAGCAAGCAACATAGAGTTGTGGGCCGAGAGACCCCCAGAACATATCACCCCAGGTAGTGAGGGATCTGCATACCAAGTTTCGTTCAAATCGGTCAAGCCGTTTTTGAATTACTGTGAGAATGGCAGCTTTTTACATTTTTTCCATTGACAGGAATGGGTGAAATCTGATTTTATGTTTGTAGCTCCTCCCACGTGTGCAGGTGGGCCGCGAGACCCCCAGAACATATCACCACAGGTAGTGAGGGATCTGCATACCAAGTTTCGTTCAAATTGGTCAAGCCGTTTTTGAATTACTGTGAGAATGGCAGCTTTTTACATTTTTTCCATTGACATGAATGGGTGAAATCTGATTTTATGTTTGTAGCTCCTCCCACGTGTGCAGGTGGGCCGCGAGACCCCCCAGAACATATCATCCCAGGTAGTGAGGGATCTGCATACCAAGTTTCGTTCAAATCGGTCAAGCTGTTTTTGAATTACTGTGAGAATGGCAGCTTTTTACATTTTTTCCATTGACATGAATGGGTGAAATCTGATTTTATGTTTGTAGCTCCTCCCACGTGTGCAGGTGGGCCGCGAGACCCCCCAGAACATATCATCCCAGGTAGTGAGGGATCTGCATACCAAGTTTCGTTCAAATCGGTCAAGCCGGTTTTGAATTACTGTGAGAATGGCAGCTTTTTACATTTTTTTCCATTGACATGAATGGGTGAAATCTGATTTTATGTTTGTAGCTCCTCCCACGTGTGCAGGTGGGCCGCGAGACCCCCCAGAACATATCATCCCAGGTAGTGAGGGATCTGCATACCAAGTTTCGTTCAAATCGGTCAAGCCGTTTTTGCGTGATCGCGGCACATACACACACACATACATACCTCCGATTTTATATATATAGATTGTGTGAAGAAATATTTTCTCTGGTTTGTTTTAAAATTAACTACTTCGTAGCTTCATTGTGAGCCGTAGTATTTTTTGGAATGAGTCAACAAGTGATTCATGTCTACCTGTTTCATTCCGCTCACGATTTTATAGACCTTTATCATATCTCCCCTAAGCTCTTCTCCAAGCTGAAGAGCTCTAGTCACTTTTGCTTTTCCTCATACCGAAGTCGTTCCATCCCCTTTATCATTTTTGGTCTTTCTAAAATGCAGTTCAGTTCTGAAAGCTTCACCATGACCAGCCGAGCCAGTCTTGAGATCTCAGGCATGCTGCAGGGCTGGGAGGGGTCAGGAATGGTTGGTTTCTGGGAACACACCTGGCCTCTCCTGGAAGCTGCAGGAGCTCTCGTTACCTGCGCTTAAACAGGATGTTGGAAGAATACTATGGTTTAACATTTTTCCTTTAAGTGTGTTTTGAACTTTTGATGAATAGAAATCACCTTGGCATAGAGAGAAGGCCTACAAACGGAACCAAAACGCTCTCTGGCTCTAGCTGTGGCATTGTGCTCAGACCTCTCCCGTGAGAGGATGGGAGTCGGTGAGTGAGAGGATTTGAGTTATGCAGGGCAGGATTAACCATTAGGCCAAGGCCTAGGGCCCGAAATGGTCAGGGGGGGCCCGATGAAGGAGGGCATCAACATTGTTTTTTCCAAACGGCGATGGGCCCCTCCAGCATCGATCGTCAACACGGCCCCCCCCCCCCCGATCGTCAACGCGGCCCCCCCATCGACGGAAAGTAAGACAAGCAAGCAACGCGGGTAAGAAAGGCAACGGGAATTGCAATTGTGCAGGCGGTGCTGCTTGCCCAAAGCTTCCCTCTGACGCAGCTTTCTGTTTCCGTCTGGGCACATGGTGGGGTGGGGCGGGGCAGAGGGGGCCCAGTGTACTTGTGTGCCTAGGGGCCCTCGACGAATTAATCCTGCCCTGGAGTTATGAGGGGATTGGAAACGATTTGGGGGAACGAGTCATTATGGGAGGTGAAGGAGGGGATCAGGGAGATAAGTGAAAAGCTCATAGAGGATGTAGGGAGGCAAATGAGGGGAACGATGGCACTGTATGGACATAAACTTTAGCCATATGTTATCTGGGCAATTTTAAAAGAACAATCAAAAAAGAAAAAATTAACCACAAAAAACTAGATCCACAAAAGGTTAATTGACTGAACCCCCCCCCCCTCAATTATGAAGATTTAATTAAACTAATGAAGGGAAGAATCTCAGAATTGCCACTCCAAGGATTATAATAAATATCATCCAAAAATAGTGTGACCATATGGCTCTAGAAAAAAGGGGACGGATTGAGACATTCGGGTTTTACATCCATTGAAAGCAACCAAGATGTCTCATTTTGTTCTCCTTACTTCCATTGTTTTCAATGGAAGTAAAACCCGGATGTCTCAATCCGTCCCCTTTTTTCTGGAGCCATATGGTCACACTAATAGGAAATTGTGGCGTGGGTATCTTTCATTGATTCAAAACCTTCATATACTACCGTGACCTAATTAATCACTAGTTAATAAATATATGTATCATACACTACTCAAAAATTCATTATTATTAATGTGTATTGACTATTTAATTTATTTAATATTTAATTTATATTTTTTTATTTATTTATATTAAAAAAACATTTTAGTTTCAGAACTGTGCAAAAATAGCAAAACACAGCCCTGTGCAAAGTAGCATATCATGTGCAATTAAGCAAATATGAAAAGTGGAACTGTGCAAATAGCAAAACTTGTGCAAAGTCGCTTATCAGATGTGCAAAAATGCAGATGTAAAATCAGAACTGTGCAAATGGCAAAACACAGAAACTTATGCAAAATCGCTTATCAAATATGCAAAATAAGCATATAGCTATATAGAACAAGCAAAATAACTTGCGCATAGCTTGCAATTAGAGAATGACACGGTGACAAAATTCATCACCGTCCCCGTCCCCGCGGATAACCGCGGGAAACCATCTTCATGTCATTCTTTAAGGAGAGAGGGAAGAATCAGAGTATGAATGGCCACAACCACTGACCCGCAAGCTTTGCTTTGAAGAATGCTGGTGTAGAAGGACTGAGGTTGAAACAGACACTACAGAATGACAGTCTCTGGTATCCAGAGCAGATATTGTGATGTCATAATGCCTCATTCCACCAGTGCCTAAGAGCCAATCACATCAGTGATGTCACAATGGCTTCATTACCCTTGGCTCACATAAGAATCAGAGTATGAATGGCCACAACCACTGACCCGCAAGCTTTGCTTTGAAGAATGCTGGTGTAGAAGGACTGAGGTTGAAACAGACACTAGAAAATGACATGGGATTATTTCCCGCAGTTATCCGCGGGGACGGGGACGGTGATGAATTTTGTCACCGTGTCATTCTCTACTTGCAATTAACATCAGTTGAAGCTTAAATCCAGCACTTATCTTTTCAACTTGATGTTTATGGACAGCGGCATACAATCTAACACCGCTGAAGCCATATGTTATCTGGGCAATTTTAAAAGAAGCTCAATCTGCTGCTTAACCCTCTTGGCCGTTATAACCTCTATGCTGACGACTCCCAGATCTTCCACTCTGCGCCAAATATCTCTACTGAAACCCAGACCAGAGTCTCAGCCTGCCTGTCCGAAATTGCCGCCTGGATATCTCACCGCCATCTAGAATTGAACATGGCTAAAACAGAGCTGCTCATCTTCCCGCCTAAACCCACCTCTCCGCCTCCCTCCTTCTCCGTCTCGGTGGACGACGCTCTCATCCGTCCTGTTTCGTCTGCTCATAATCACGGGGCCATCTGTCTCTTTCTCATAATCACGGGGCCATCTGTCTCTTTCTCATAATCACGGGGCCATCTGTCTCTTTCACCGCCCAGATACAACATATCGCTAAAACCTGCCCCTTCTTCCTCTATAAAATTACCAAAATCCGACTCTTCCTCTCTGAGCACCAAAACCCTTAGCCACGTCCTCATCACCTTGCGTTTAGACTCCCGCAACTCGCTAGTCTCAGGCCTTCCGCTAAGCCATCTCGCCACCTTCCAATCTGCCCAGAATTCGGCTGCATGACTCATATTTCGGGGGAGCCGCTATACTTACGTTACCCCTCTCCTAAAGTCACTTCATTGGCTTCCCATCCGTTTCCGAATATAATCCAAACTCCTCTTACTGACCGACAAATGCACTCACTCAGCTGCCCCTCACTATCTCTCTTCGCTTATCTCCCCCGTGTTGCCCCTCGTGAACTCCGCTCAGCTAGTAAGTCCCTCCTATCCATGCCCTTTTCTTCAACTGCCAACTCCAGACTCCATCCATTCTATTTTGCCACGCCGTATGCTTGGAACAAGCTGCCCGAATCCCTAAAGCGGGCTCCGTCTCTGGCAGTGTTCAAAGTTCAGTTAAAAGCCCACCTCTTTGAGAGTGCTTTCGACTCCTAACTCCTCTCGCCTTAGGTTCTGCATCCCCAACCCTATATGTCATGTCTGTCTGTCCAAGTTAGATTGTAAGCTCATCTGAGCAGGGACCGTCTTTAAATGTCAGCCCACCTCTTTGAGAGTGCTTTCGACTTCTAACTCCTCTCACCTTGGGTTCAGTATCCCCAGCCCTATATGTTATGCCTGTCTGTCCAAGTTAGATTGTAAGCTCTTCCGAGCAGGGACCGACTATAAATGTCACAATATGCAGCGGTACACCTTTCAGCTCTATATAAATGATAAATAGTAGCAGTCCACAATGCTCTCATGAGATCGTTTTAACATTTTTGTAAGTGATATTGCTGAAGGGCTGTCTGTTAAGATTTGCCTCTTTGCAGATGATTCCAAAATGTGCAATAGAGTAGACACCCTGATGGTGGGGAAAACAGGAGGAAGGACCTAATGAAGCTGGACTAATGGTCTGAAATTTGGCAGCTAAGATTTAATGCTAGGAAATGCAAGGTCATCCATTTGGGCTGCAAACAATAGAGGAAACGGTACAGTTTAGGGGGGTGAAGAACTTTTGTGCACGAAAGAGGAGCGGGACTTGGATGTGACAATCTTCAGGTGGTCAAACAGGTTGAAAAGGTGGCAGTGAAAGCTAATAAGATGCTAGGGTGCATAGGGAGAGGTATGGCCAGTAGAAAAAGGATCTATTGATGGCCCTGGTGAGACCTCATTTAGAATATTGTGTACAATTTTGGAGGCCGCACCTTCAAAAAGATATAAATAGGATGGAGTCGGTCCAGAGGAAGGCTACTAAAATGGTGTGTGGTCTTCATCATAAGGCGTACGGGGACAGACTCAATCTGTATACTTTGGAGGAAAGGCGAGAGCGGGGGAGATATGAGAGAGGCATTTAAATACCTACATGGCATAAATGCGCATGAGGTGAGTCTCTCTTAATTGAAAGGAAAGTCCAGAGTGAGAGGGCATGGGATGAAGGTAAGAGGTGATCAGCTCGGTAGTAATCTAAGGAACTACTTTTTTTTTTTTTTACAGAACGGGTGATAGATGCATGGAATAGTCTCCCAGTAGAAGTGGTGGAGACAAAAGACTGTGTCTGAATTCAAGAAGGCGTGGGACAGACATGTGGGATCTCTTAGGGAGAGGAGGCGATCAAGTTTCAAGTTTAATTTTATTTTGATATGCCGCCTATCTACAAATCTAAGCGGTGTACTTACAAAGTTAAAACAGCCAAACAAAATTACCAATGGGGGCAGACAAATGCAAGCAATAGAAATAGACTTGGTACCGGAGGGAGGAGGGGATTCTGGTAACATTAGTTTCCTATAAAAAGACAAAAAAAAAAAAAAAGAGGGAGGCACAGTAGGAGGGAAGAACGGACTAAGGGCTCCTTTTACTAAGGTGCCCTAGCAGTTTTAGCACATGCTTACCATGCGCTACATTGCCGTGCGTGCTACATGCTAACGCCTCCATAGAGCTTACATTAGTATTTTTCATGTAGTGCGAGGTTAGCGTGCGCTAAAAACGCTAGCGTACCTTAGTAAAAGGAGCCCTAAGTCTTAAATGGTGATGGTGGATGCTGCAGGTGGGCAGACTGGATGGGCCATTTGGCCTTTATCTGCCATCATATTACAATGTTTCTTTAACCATAAAGTTCTATGACCTCATAATGCAGGTGTAAAGAACTTTAGCCAATAGGGAGAGGAGGAGATAGTGGATGCTGTGGATGGGCTGTTTGGCCTTTATCTGCCGTCATCTTACAATGTTTCTATAATCATAAAGCTCTATGACCTCACAATGCAGGTGCACAGAGCCTTAGCCTATAGGAAGAGGAGATGCAAATGATAAGAGCCTTAGCCAATAGAAAGAGGAAGAGATAGTGGATGCTGCGGATGGGCCATTTGGCCTTTATCTGCCATCATGTTACAATGTTTCTATAATCATAAGCTCTATGACCTCACAATGCAGGTGCACAGAGCCTTAGCCTATAGGAAGAGGAGATGCAAATGATAAGAGCCTTAGCCAATAGGAAGAGGAAGAGATAGTGGATGCTGCAGATGGGCCATTTGGCCTTTATCTGCCATCAGGTTTCTGTCTACTTGCAATAAGATAACTGGCTTTCTCTAAGAATTAGAACCAAAGTTTAGTCTCTCTTTGGATAAGAAAAGGCCTTTCGCCACAGTATGAAAAGTAGCAATACCAGCAAGTACGTCATAGATAATTAGATCTTCCTTAGAGGAGGGGGTTTCCATTTTTATTTAATTCCTGAGGAGATGCCCCGAGGTGAAGGATTTTGAACGCTGGTTTAGCTTTGCCACTCCCATCTTTATGAATTCCACTACGCAAAGGAGAAGTCCTGTACATACTGGTAAAAAAAAGATGTGGACCTCATGCCCACAGCTCTAAATTAATTTTTGATAGAATTAATTTCATAAGTCAAACTTTACCAGGTGCTGCCCCTCCGACCCAGAACTTGGAACTGAGGTGGAAGCAGGCAAAACAGCATTAGCTGAGCTGAAAACAGTCCGACCTGCCAGGTGAACTGAGCACCACATTCTTAATTGAAACCTGCTCTCACTTTGAAACTGAAAATCCCAAATCACATCTCCAGAAATCTCAAATCCTCAGGTGCTCATGACATGCTTGTTCTGTATCCTTCCACCGCCCGCATCAACAGCTGCTTCACATCATTTCAAACTAACAAATCCCCTACTTACACTGCATTCAGCTAAAATCCCATGGGAAATCAGGATAAACCATTATGAAGCGATCTTTTCTAGGGTTGGCTGTAAATGCCTAAGAGAAGTAGGTGGAGGGGGGGAGCGGGGGGAAAGAAGGAGCAGTAAGTCTTAAGGCTTCTGTAAATCTCCTGTTTTTCTAAACCCGATGTAGGTGTGCTTGGCATTTGACTTTGGGAGGTCGGGCATTTTTTTCTTCTTAGGTAATATTGCTTGGCGGCTTTCCACCGCTTCTCACCGCAGATCCCTGCCAAGACCTGAATCGACTTCCGTCAGCTTAACTGTCTCCAACAACAAACCGGCATTTCTTCTGAGGGCCTTGAGTGAAGAGATAAGCCTGAATGACACCCGTCTTAAACTGCTGGGCCGTCTCGCAGGGCTGGCAACTCAGAACGCGGAGCCCGAGAGCCCATTTCCAGTCTTCAAGGCTGTAATATATTGAACTGCATGCGAGATCGATACATCGATTCACATGCGCCCTGATCTGGGGACTCTGCTAGGCTCATTTGATTTTGTAGGTTAGAAAAATAAGCTAGCTGACGTTAGTTCTAGCCTAGTAGCGCGGGTTTAGCGCACGCTAAAGACGCTATCGTAGCTTAGTAAAAGGAGCCCTAAATACTATTGTTAGTGACAGAAATCTGTTCTACATTACAGGCCCAGACATTTATTCCTGCCCTGGAGCAGGTGTAAAGCACATTCTGAGATAAATCCTATATATGGCACCCCAAAAAATCAGTGCCAAAAAAGCACTGTTCTATAAACTGCGCTTAAAGTTAAACCTGGCTTATAGAAGCATGCCTAAATTTAGGCCCAGAGGCCCTGATTCTGTTTCCGAATACAGGTCAAACTCTTCTTACTGACTTAGAGGTGCATTCACTCTGTAGCCCCTCAATATCTCTCCTCACTCAGCTCCTTCTAAGCTCCCATCCCCCACCCCCGTGAACTCCATTCATTGGGTAAGTCCCTCTTATTTGTATCCTTTACCTCCACCACAAACTCCAGACTCCATTCCTTCTTTCTTGCCGCATCCTATGCCTGGAACAGGATGTCAAAATCAAGACCTCATGCTTCATCTCTAGCGGTCTTTAAATTCAAACTAAAACCCACTTCTTTGAAGCTGCTTGCAATTCTCAATACCCACTCACTGTTAGATATCGTTACCCATTGTATCATTCTTTCTATCAGAAACTCCCCAACCCTGAGATGTCCTGTCTCTGTCCATATTAGATTGTAAGCTCTTCTGAGCAGGGACCGTCTGTTGAATATTAAATGTACAGCACTGCGCACGCCTTTCAGCGCAAAGAAATGATAAGTAGCAGTAGTAGCAATTATACGCATAATTTAAAGGACACCCCCCCCCCCCCGATTTTCCCATTTCAGCACCTCCTTTTTGATGTATGTGTAAAGTTTAGGTGCAGATACTGTGCCTAAATTTGCACGCACAACCCTTAATTGATTCTAATTAGGGCTGCGCATTTTAACATGTTCTTAACGCGATTAACGTGTTAAAATATGAACGCACGTTAATCATTTTAATGCGTTAATTGCATCACGCTCCCTACCTGTACCTCTCTTCATTTCACTATTTCCTCCTTCCGGTATCTCTCTCCTTTTTCCGTTCTCCCTGTACGTGCATGCTCGACCTGGACCTCTTCTTCCAGTTTCAAGTTGATTAGTTTCTTGATATACCGTCTATCAAACATATCTAAATGGTTTACAATAAAATTGGTTATAAAAAGGAAACCTAAATAAAAAAAAGTTGAAAGGCGTACATAGACAATACTTAATTGACTAACCTGAAACCAAGAGGATATCCTCCCCTTGCCAGCCCCCCCCCCAGCTTCTCTAAAGCTGCACTGTACTGTACTGTCCTGCTTTAGGAAACAGGAAGTTCTGTTTGGAGGGGGCGGGATCTACAGAGGGAGAGTTTGTGGCTGCAGAGGGGGCCAGCAAGGGTAGGCAGATGGAGATACCGCGTGTGTGTGTATATGCAGGATGGGAGAGGCATTATAGCAGTGGCAGCAGCAGGAGACTACAATGGCAAACAGGGAAGGTTGGGGAGAGTCAGATGCCTGAGTGCAGGGGGAGAGGAAAGGCAGACAAAGATCCGGGACCCACAGGAGAGATCCAGACTGTGCCAGAGTGCAGGCAAAGGGAAAGGAGAGATGATGCTCTTGGAGCGGAGGGGGTGCCCATGAGGGGAGGGAAGGGGAGAAAGGAGATGTGTCCATGGACGGGAAGTAAGAGGAGATGAAATGGTGCCCATGGAGGGAAAAGAAGAAAGGAGATGGTGCCCTTAATGCAAAGAGGAGATGAGATAGTGCCCATGCAGTGGAGGGGAGGGAAGAGATGAGATGGAAAGGATGAGATGTGCCTGTGGAGGGGAAGGAAGAGGAGATGAAATGGTCCTTGTGGAGGGGAAAATAAGAAAGCAGATTGTGCCCATGGAAAGGAGGGGGTGTACACAGAGTAAAGTAGAGATGAGATGGTGCTCATGGAGGGGAAGAGAAGAAATGAGATAAGATGGAAACTAGACAGATTTCAGGAGGAAGAAAAATGGAAGAAAGCTGAACTTGAAAGTTGGATATAGGACATAAAATGAAGAAGAAAGGAGGAAAGAAAAGAAATAATGAATGGACATAGAAACATGATGGCAGGTAAAGGCCAAATGGCCCGTCCAGTCTGCCCATCTGCGGTAACCATTATCTCTTCCTCTCTCTAAGAGATCCCACGTGCCTATCCCAGGCTTTCTTGAATTCAGATAGTGTCTCCATCTCCACCACCTCTTCTGGGAGACTGTTCCATGTAACCCCAATTATAAAGTATTGCAAAGGGTCAGTTAAATTGGTCGCCAAATATAGGCCTGTAGCCTCCATTCCTTTCTTAGTTAAACTTTTGGAAGGTCTAGTTTCTCTCCAATTAACAAATGATATGGAACGTTTCTATCTACTGCACAATTCAAAATCTGGTTTCAGATTATTCAATAATAACTTTATAATAATAATAACTTTATTTTTGTATACCGCCATACCCCGAAGAGTTCTAGGCGGTTCACATTAGTTAGACAGAGATTACAAGTGGTTATATATCAAATTGATCATAGAGTTGCGAACAGCAAGGAGAGAAGTAGGGGTGAGAGGAGGGAGATAGGGGAGGGGAGTAGATCAGAAGGGGGGGGGGAGGAGGAGGATTGAAAAGGGGCATTAAGGGTCTTGGTCACGGAATAGGTGAGTTTTGAGTAATTTTCTAAAGTCGAGGTAGTTGTAGGCCTTAAGGACCGTTTGGGCTAGCCAAGGGTTTAGTTTGGCGGAAACAGTGCTGGCATCTCTATTGGACCACATACAAGCACTCTTTAGTGGGGGATTGGGAGCTTTAATCTTACAGCTCAATCTTAGTTGTGTCTTTGACCTTGTTGATCACAGCACATTACTTCAATGACTGGATTCCATGAGAATCTCTAGTTGTGCTTTTGAAAGGCTTTGTAATTTCTTCTGTTCTTACCAGGTATTATGTGACAATACACTTTCTCAAACTTGGAGCAACCCTTATGGGTTCCACAAGGGTCACCCCTTTCCCCTCTGCTTTTTAATACTGACACAGTAAAATGAAGAGACAAGACATTTTTTAGATTTATTCGTGATAAAAAGAGGTACAAAAGTGACATTGTGAGACACATAAGAATTGCTGCTGCTGGGTCAAACCAGTGGTCCATCGTGCCCAGCAGTCCGCTCACGCGGTGGCTCTCTGGTCAAAGACCAGCGCCCTAACTGAGACTAGCCCTACCTGCTTACGTTCTGGTTCAGCAGGAACTTGTCTAACTTTGTCTTAAATCCATGGAGGGTGTTTTCCCCTATGACAGACTCCGGTGAAGGGGAGGAATATGTAAAAACTGATAAAGAAAAAGCTGAATTGCTTTACAAATATTTCTGTTCTGTGTTCACGGCTGAAGCGCCGGGAGCGTGACTGCAGAAGACAAACGTGAATAGGGATGGAGGAGTAGTGGACCCTGATCGATTCCAGAGGGTTGTGTTCGTGAGGAGCTAGCTAAAATAAAGGTAGACAAAGCGATGGGGCCAGATGGTGTACATCGGAGGGTGCTGAAGGAACTTAGGGAAGTTCTGGTAGCTCCACTGACTGACCTTTTCAACGAGTCTCTAGAGTCGGGAGTGGTACCGGAGGACTGGAGAAGAGCGGATGTGGTCCCTCGCCACAAAAGTGAAAGTAAGGAAGAAGTAGGGAATTACAGGCCGGTAAGTCTGACTTCTGTGGTAAGGAAAGTAAGATTTGCCTCTTTGTGGATGATACCAAAATCTGCACTAGAGTAGACCCGTCGGATGGTATGAATAACACAAAGAAAGACCTGGCGAAGCTTGAAGAATGGTCTGAAATTTGGCAGCTAAAATGTAAAGGTAAGAAATGCAAGGCCATGCATATGGGCTGCAAAAACCCGAGGGAGCGGTACAGATTAGGGAGTGAAGAGCTTATGCGCACGACAGAAGAGCGGGACTTGGGTGTGATTGTAGGTGACGATCTTAAGGTGGCCAAACAGGTTGAAAAGGTGACGACAAAAGCTAGAAGGATGCATAGGAAGACGTACGGCCAGTAGGAAAAAGGAGGTATTGATGACCCTGTATAAGACTTTGGTGAGACCTTGTTTAGAATATTGTGTACAATTCTGGAGGCCCTGTCTGGCCAAGTTAGATTGTAAGCTCCTCTGAGCAGGGACCGTCTATTAAGTGTCAAAATGTACAGGGCTGCATACGCCTTTCAGTGCTATATAAGTGATAAATTGTACTTGAATGTAAACCACTTAGGCTATAATGAGTGTATAGATAATAAAACGAATTTGTATCTTACACATACCAACCCCGCTCTCCCCTCCCCTGACAGAATTTCTTATCTTTTCAACAATGAAAGGGAAAATTGGCAAGACCTGTCTTAAATGTAAACGGATTTAAAAGCATAACTTCTGTCTTAGTACTGTACGCCTTATAATTGTGATATACTGTAGGGATAAGTGATTGTAGTGTTATGAACAACATTATGTCATCTATATCATAAAAACTTTATCTCCGCAGATGTAGATCTCACAGCTCTAATTGAAGGTCTTATTTCTAAAACCCTTTTGGCAAAAGTATGAGCTACAGTTTCGTATGGGCAAGGGATATCGTTATCTACCGGTGCAATTAATTGTTGAGATGAGAAGAGTGTTTGTCATTCACCTGCAGCCAAATTAAAATAAGATTTGTTTCCAAGACCAGCTAAGTCCGAGTGGATGTTAATCCCTGTACAATCTAGGACTGTGATATAGCCGTTAGCGTGCAATGCAATAGCCCATAACGTGGCACGACAGTTTCGTCACATGCAGCGACGTACAGTATGCGGATAAATAGGCAACAGAAATATGTTTTGATGTTTTAAACTTAGTTCAACATTAAAAAAAAAAATACGTTACACCTTCCTGTTTCGTTTTCATTTTTTCATTTCCATCATATGGACATTACGGGGCTCATAATCGAAACAGAAATTCGTCTAAAAACCGGCCTAAATCGGCACTTAGACGATCAGTGAGACGAGTCGTCCAAGTGCCGATAATCGAACCGGGTTTTAGATGTACCTAAAAATGAGTTAGGCCTTCACAGTCCTGCAGTACACCCAGAGCTAAAAGGGGTGTTTTAGGAGGCGTGTCGAGGGCGGGATTCGGGCGGGACGTGGGCCGTCCTAGACTTAGTTGTACTGCATGTATAACCGAAAGTTTAACAACACTGCCTAGACGGAACTTGGACGTTGTGACTTAGGCCATCTAAAACCAGGTCTAAGTCACAAGAAGGTATCCAAAGAGACCAGATAACCACTGCAGGGACAAAGTACAGACCCCCTACACACTCCCCCAGTGATCACTGACTCCCCCCCCTCCCCCGCCATAAAAATCGTAATAACAGTTTACATATCTGCCTCCAGAACATCAGCACCTGGCAGCTGGGCATAGGAAAGCCTAGTAGAGCTGCACAGAGGCGGCTTAAGTGGTCTGGGGTGGGCTAGTGAACCATGGAGAGGAAGACCCAGGCCCATCAGCCACTCTAACTACTGCATGCATGGTGAAACATGTGCACCCCCCAAACCCCCCCCCCCCAAAAAAAAAAAAATACCAACTTTTTTGTTTTATCAGAGTTGAGATAAATATGGAAAAGGATGCTTTCTGATAGGGCCTAACTGCTGGAGTGTTGCCTGAAGCAGAAAGGGCTGGCGTGGAGTTCACGGTTATATTCACATTTCCTACTGGCCCTTTTATCTGGGACTAATAGACCATCTTTAATGTGCTTTTCAGGAGGCAGAAAGGATGAAAGACCAGAAAGAGGTCCCTAACATTGCTGAGGCTCAATTTGCCGTCACATAAATTGTTTCCACGGTATTAATTGAACAACTTTTGAGGAGCAATCGAGAATCAAATATCACAAATTATCATGGTATTTATCTGAATTATAGAAAACAGGGGGAATTTAGACTGCATCCAATTCAGTAAGGCCAGTATATACGGTTCTAGGGGAAGGATTTAAAGCAACAGTCTATGATATACACTCCTCCCTCCGTATTCGCTGTGATAGGGGATTAACAGAACCGCAAATAACTTTTTCATATGTTATTCGCTGTTTTCTATTAAAAACCATCGTGAATATAGTGAAACTGAGAATAATATGGTGGGAGACCTGGTCTGTTCCTGAAGGAGAGGCAAAACACGGTGAAGAAAGTGCTGGGAATCGGCGATTTTCTCTGTGAACGCTTAGAAACGGTGATTTCTCTATGCAAGCTGATGTCATTTGGGGGGAGGAGCCAGCAAGCTAAAAACCGCGAATGCTGAAACGGCGAATACAGAGGGAGAAGTGTGTGTATATATATATATATATATATATATATATATATATACTGTACATTCTTGTGTCAGAGACAGAAAGACAGATTGACTTCATGGTCCATTGGTCTGCCCCAAAAAGCCATTTCATAAGTTTGTATGGCAATAGTATATAATTTTGGGGGGTGAGCAGCCAGAATATTATTATTTCTTATTTCCCCCATGTCATTTATGAGAAATTCCCTTTTTTCATTTGGCCAGTGTGTCATTTAATATTTCTTTAGCTTGTGATATTTGAAAATTATGAAGCTTCTAATGAAAATTAATGCTGTGAATACATAGGGTGTCAACTATGAAACTATCACATAATTCCTATAGAATTTTAAACTCTTCCTGCCTTCTGAGGTCTTGGCTAGATAGCTC
This sequence comes from Geotrypetes seraphini, assembly GCF_902459505.1. Classification (NCBI taxonomy): domain Eukaryota; kingdom Metazoa; phylum Chordata; class Amphibia; order Gymnophiona; family Dermophiidae; genus Geotrypetes; species Geotrypetes seraphini. The sequence continues at coordinate 177,467,783 of NC_047092.1, read as the reverse complement.
TGATATCCTGCTGGGCCTTTTGGCAGGTAATTTCACAAACTGCTACATGTATCCTCCTAATACCACATATTATGGGCTTTCTAGAAAGGTGTGCTCTTTTTTCAGCACTGTGCGCCCATGTCAGACGCTCTCTCTTCAAATGAGTCTAAGACAGTTACGGCTTTTCACTTCTGAAAACAGAATTAGGTTTCCTAGGGCTCCCACCTCATCCAGACCATGCCAAAAGCTTGATCCAGTCCTGACTGCTTTTCTTACCCTTTTTCAAGTGTGGCACAGTGCTTAAAGCTACAGCCTCAGCACCCTGAGGTTGTGGGTTCAAACCCACGCTACTGTTTGTGACCTCAGTCAAGTCACTTAATCCCCCTCTTGCCCCAGGCATTAGAGAGATTGTGAGCCCACCAGCACAGACAGGGAAAAATGCTTGAAGACCTGAATAAATTCATATAAACCATTCTGAGCTCCTCTGGGGGGGAGAATGGTATAGAAAATTAAATAAACATTCAGTCTACTATACATTCAGCTTACTATAACTCTTGGGGTGGGGGCAGTTTGAGATGGATTAGGGAAATTCCACTTTACGGAGAGGTTGGTGGACGCCTGGAATGCCCTCCCGGGAGAGGTGGTGGAGAGGAAAACGGTGACGGAGTTCAAAAAAGCGTGGGATGAACACAGAGGATATAGAATCAGAAAATAATAGTAAATATTGAAGACCTAAGTCCAGTACTAGGCAGACTTGCACGGTCCGTATCTATATGTGGGCTGGGGAGGGCTTCAATGGCTGGGAGGGTGTAGATAGACTGGCGTGAGCTTTGACGGAGACTTCGGTGGTTGGGACCTAAGAACAGTGCCGGGCAGAGCTTTTGGATTCTCGCCCAGAAATAGCTGAAGAAAAAACCCCCCAACAAAATTTTAGATTGAATCAGGTTGGGCAGACTGGATGGATCAGTCGGGTCTTTATCAGCCGTCATCTGCCTGAGTGAGGTGAATTGCTTCCAAAATAGTTCACATGGGATTATTTTTGCAGGATCCTTGCATTAGTGACTCTCTCATCTCTCTTCCTCACTTCTCTCCTCACTCCCCGTTTCTATCATTACCACATTCCATGTAACAAGTTTATTACTTAAATGCCGGTGTCTATAAAAAGATAGTCCTGCTCTTTATTTTTCTAGCAGTTTCCTCTTTCTTTGTGCTATCTTGTAGAGTACAGTATTTCTATATTGAGCAGTAATTACTAGTGATATGATTAATTCTCCGTTTACTAGTGACTTTGTTCTTTCTGGGAGGGGGGGGGGTTTGTGACAAAGCTAATTACTCTAATTTAGAGAGAGATTTACTTGCTGTCCTGATCATATGGCAAATTAATTATAGGCTTTTCCCAATTTGCTTTCCTAAAAGCACACACAAAAAATGCTGTTAAAGATCAATTTCCGACCTATTTAAACATTTTTTTAAAAACTATTCAGCTCATTATTTCCAATGCCGAGTCCTTAAAGGTATTTATGGAGATACCTACCAACGCTGGCTCTGGCAAATGGCAATTGTTGCTTCTTTTTATTGACTATATATTTTTTTTAAATTGTTCTAGTATTTTGAGAACTAAAAACATAAGAAAATATAAAATCAATACTTTTTAACCTTAGTTATAGTCAAATAAAACAATTAGGGAGATTTAAGGATGGGATAGAAGCAGTGGTTCCCAACCCTGTCCTGGAGGAACACCAGGCCAATTGGGTTTTCAGGCTAGCCCTAATGAATATGCATGAAGCAAATTTGCACGCCTATCACTTCCATCATATGCAAATCTCTCTCATGCATATTCATTAGGGCTAGCCTGAAAACCCGATTGGCCTGGTGTTCCTCCAGGACAGGGTTGGGAATCACTGCCCTAGAGCAGTGGTTCCCAACCCTGTCCTGGAGGAACACCAGGCCAATTGGGTTTTCAGGCTAGCCCTAATGAATATGCATGAAGCAAATTTGCATGCTTATCACTTCCATCATATGCAAATCTCTCTCATGCATATTCATTAGGGCAGTGGTTCCCAACCCTGTCCTGGAGGACCACCAGGCCAATTGGGTTTTCAGGCTAGCCCTAATGAATATGCATGAAGCAAATTTGCATGCCTATCACTTCCATCATATGCAAATCTCTCTCATGCATATTCATTAGGGCAGTGGTTCTCAACCCTGTCCTGGAGGACCACCAGGCCAATTGGGTTTTCAGGCTAGCCCTAATGAATATGCATGAAGCAAATTTGCATGCCTATCACTTCCATCATATGCAAATCTCTCTCATGCATATTCATTAGGGCTAGCCTGAATACCCGACTGGCCTGGTGTTCCTCCAGGACAGGGTTGGGAATCACTGGGATAGAGGATTGACGCAGATGATTCTACAGCAGGGCTGTCCAAGTCCGGTCCTCGAGATCTTCTGGCAGGCCAGGTTTTCTGGACATCCACAATGAACATGCTTGAGAGAGATTTGCATACCGAGAAGGCAGTGCAGGCAAATCCCAGAGACGACAGTATGATCTCAGCAGGTCATTTTAATACGATCATGCGCGGTGGACCATCAAGAACTAGACAGACAGCAAAGGGCATCCCGATCACCAGCTTGAACCGCTTTCGCCTTCGCCGTCCCTCGTTGCTGGCACCTGTGCTCAGCTTTCTTTGAGAAAGAAAATCCGTCCTGTTTTTCCTCACTTTTACTTTGTTTAAATAATTCCAGGCACTTCTCACTGTTAAGGCATTTGATTTACTTTTAATTATACAGAACCGCAGTGTTGCTAGAACTGAAAGCATGCGCCATATTATTAACACTGGATTTACTCATAATTATTTTATTATTAGTAACATTAAATTAGATATTGTCATGTGTCTGCCGACTCGGATTTCTGAGTAGCTGGTATTTAAACTGATGGTTACCTTTGTTTTCTATAGGTAAATGCTTGTTTTCGTAATGGACAGGTTTAGTAGCTGCTTCGAAAGAATTCAAGAGTAAATAATGTAAATTTGAAAGAAAGGAAAAAAAAATAAAAATATATATATAAATATATATATATGAACAGCCGCAAAGATTTGGAAACTGTAAGAGTAACTATAATGTACCATGACAGTCTTAAAAAGCTTTCTACTTAATGGCATACCTAGGCAAGCCTGCTTCCGACTCCCCAGCTCCATTCCTGCACATGCACACCCACCTACCCACCCACCCACCTACACACCTCTGTTTTTAGAACATCTGGAGTACTTATTTCTCTCTGGGTGTTCTGGCTGTGACATAAAGATGGTACAAAACAGCAGATGGTTTGTATTTGTTGATAGCTCTTAGGAATGTATATAGGCATAAGAGCATAAGAACAGCCATACTGGGTCAGACCAATGGTCCATCAAGCCCAGTAGCTCGTTCTCACAGTGGCCAATCCAGATCACTAGTACCTGGCCAAAACCCAAGGTGTAGCAATATGCCATGTTGCTGATACAGGGCAAGCAGTGGCTTCCCCTGTGTCTTTCTCAATAACAGACTATTGACTTTTCCTCCAGGAACTTGTCCAAACTTTTCTTAAACCCAGAGTATTTATGCTTTATAGTTCAGGTTTTTTACGCTTTCTCCCAATTTTCAGGCATGCTTTTTGTTTCAGCCTATTTAATACAAAATTTTTAAAGCACATTTGAACTTCTTAAGGCATGGAAATCGTCTGTTTAAGGCTTTAAGCATTATTGGCTTGTAGGTTAACGTACATTAAATCAATTTTGCTTGCACTAAGGGGTTCTTTTACCAACACTCCCTCATACAAAGCCGTGCTAGCGGCAGCTGCTGCTGTGGTAATCGCTCCGACGTCCATAGGGAATTAATGGGCGTCAAAGTGTTTGCCGCGTGACAACCGTTAGCGTGGCTTTGTAAAAGAAGACCTAAGCTGCGCTAGGGAACTAAGGCATGCCTAATGTAATTTAAAATGGTGTAGTATGGCCTGCGGTACATTTGGTAAGTGCGAAATGTACATGTGTTAACCGCGTTTTTAAAAATATTTTACAATTTTTATGAGGCCATGCGTCTGGGAACAGGTTGTGGACATTCCTGTGCTAATCAGTTACCTCCCCCTCCCCCTTCCCCTTATACTAAACCGCGATAGTGGTTATTAACACAGGGAGCCACACTGAATGCTCCATGCGGCTCCCGCGCTGTATGAGCTCTATGAGCGTCCGGAGCATTCAGCGTGGCTCCCTGCGCTAATAACCTCTATCGCAGTTTAATAAAAAAGGGGGTTAGTGCGGCTACATTTCCTGATGCTAACAGGTCAGCGCAAGAATAGCACTTGAACCTTTACTGCAGGGGTAGGGAACTCCGGTCCTCGAGAGCCGTATTCCAGTCGGGTTTTCATGATTTCCCCAATGAATATGCATTGAAAGCAGTGCATGCAAATAGATCGCATGCATATTCGTTGGGGGTCTCAAGCTCCCAGGAAGAGTATTCCACAGTCTCGCAGCAACTATTGAAAACATAGAGGCTTTCGACCTTATCCGTTATCAACTTCATCCCTCCCTCAGACCTCAACCTTCTTCCAGGTTGGTAAATTTTCCAGAGATTTTGAAAGCACAATGGGGCCGACCAGTATAAAACTTGGTACATTATCGATAGCACCTTGTGTTGTATCCTCAGAGCCAGTGTAACTGTTGTAATATGGGCCTCTTGGACAGGGTTACCAGAAGTCCAGATTTCCCCAAACATGTCTTCCTTTTGAGGATATGTCCGGCGGTCCGGACGGCTTTTCACAACCTGGCACTTTTGCCCGGGTTTTGAAAAGCTTTCCTTTGCGCAGTAGAGCATCCGCACATGCGCGGACGCCCTGCCTGGCGAGAACAGGCTTAATCAAATAGACAAAAAGAAGCAAAAACCTCTCTAAAACTTCGAGAGGGAGTGATTAAAGAAAATATGGCGATATATATAAAGTAATCACTCAAAAAATGTAAGTAAATGCTTATAAACATACAACTTGTTCATAGAGTTTTTTGGAGCTCAGAGAAATGGAGGTGATAACAGGGACGATTCCCAACACTACCACCTCACCGCCCAATCATTGCTACCACTCTAGAAAGCTTGTTGTGAATGATGTCTTTATTTAAAGAGTGCTGAAAGCTACTACTTTTACGAAATGTAAAACAAAACTATAAAGGTATGGAACAGCAAACTTAACACATGCCATGAGGAGATAGTTGCATCAGAACGCCGTTAAGAAAGATTAGTATATACAATAGAGGTCCATCACGCCCATAATTAGAACTCTCTTTCTGAACCCTTTTTCGGTTCCCTGAAGCAGGAACGAAACGTGCCAAGTCTGTCGGAACCTGCAAGCCAAAGTTAAGTTTGCTGTTCCATACCTTTATAGTTTTGTATTACATTTCGTAAAAGTAGTAGCTTTCAGCACTCTTTAAATAATGACATCATTCACAACAAGCTTTCTAGAGTGGTAGCAATGATTGGGCGGTGAGGTGGTAGTGTTGGGATTCGTCCCTGTTATCACCTCCATTTCTCTGAGCTCCCAAAAAACTCTATGAACAAGTTGTATGTTTATAAGCATTTACTTACATTTTTTGAGTGATTACTTTGTATATATGGCGAGAAGAGGCAGCAGGGGGCGGGATTGGAGGACCAGGGCAGGATTGGGGCAGGACCAGGGTGTGACAGGTGGGGATGGATGGAATTGGGTGGGCCACTAGGGGTCAGGATTTTCCAGACGGAAAATCTGGTCAAGTTTCAAGTTTATTATAAAATTTGATTAATCGCCTATTCCGAATTCTAAGCGATGTACAAATTGATAAAAGTTACAAAGTTAATGATGACAAACAAAACTGACAAGTGCTAAATTGACTAAAACATATTAATAAGTCAACTTGCACATACAATCAAACATGATGAAAACTAGGAAAGAAATACAATCTGGTTATAAAGAAAAACAATTAGGGTTAAAAACAATAGGAAAGGGAAATGAAAACTATCAAAAAAAATCTAAAGATGGATTAAGAGCCATAAGCAATTCATTTAATCTTAGTCAATCCAAGGGAAAGTGCATTGCAGTAATCCAATCTAGCCAGTATTAGGGTTACCAGATGTCTGGATCTCCCCGGACATGTCCTGCTTTTGAGGACATGTCCGGGGATCCTGACGGCTTTTCAATACCTGGCACTAACTCGCAATCTAAATGCAAAAAAAAAAAAAAAAAAAAAAAAGGACTCACAATTTAAAGGCACCTCTCCTTTTTTCTTTACCCCTTGGGTGCTGATGATGTTGCTTTCCTTCCTTTCTCCATGCCGCTGCAGCACTGCACGCTTTTAAACTTACAGGCTGCCAACAGTGCCAGCGAGGTAAGTGCTGCCTTTGGCCTGCCCCGGAAGCCTTCAGTGTCCTGCCTATGCAGGAACAGGAAGTGGCCAGGGAAACCTGACTGGCTAGGTGGGCCCCAAGCACTGGAAGGATTATTTGCATTTTCTAGAGCGACTGCAGGGATGTCAATTTACCCAATTTTGGGCTGGAAATTTTGGGACGGTCCTGGATTTCTGACCACTCCGTCCTGGTGCACTAAGGGAATTACAGCACTGATTTTGATGGGCCTGTTGAGAAACTATAAATCCCACACTACTTTGGAATGTAAGTTCAACACCAGGACTGACTTAAAAAGTCCCCAGCCTGGAACTGGGGAAAATGGCATCCCTGTGACTACATGATCCCAAATGTAATTTATATTGAGATGAAAATCTTGGAAGCTGGCAGACCCTCCTTATTATATAAGAGTGAGTATTACGGTCAAATAATTTCAAACAAGTTCACTTTGGACTGTGATGCAACTTCTGGTTTGTAGATACTTTACTGGAATGTGAACTTTATACAACTGGGGAGGGGGGTATTTTTCTTTCAAGCTTCAAGTTCAAGTTTTATTAAAATTTGCTAAAATCGCTTATCAGGATTTCTAAGCGAATTACAATATAAGATTTTGGAATTAAAAAATTATAATACGGATAACAGAACTAAACTTGGACATTTGACTAACGGGAAACGCAAGGTTGAAGAGTATGAAATACAATTGTAAAAAGAAAGGAGAACATTTAAGATAAGGACAAAAGAACCGGGGCAAGACAGTGTTTCCTTGATAATTGATGGACAGAGTCTAGAAATGAAGGACGTCATAGTGTAATGCGTCTTAACAAATGACTTTTAAGTAAACCCTTTCGAATGTCCCTTTCTATTTATCCTGTTCATGTAATGGTACATCAAAACAGAGCTCTCAGGAAGGTTGGAGTGACCTACGTGACGGGACCATAGTTGAAAACCAATCTTCAGTGAGCTTCAGTGGATTTGATCTTAATAGGTAGACTTGATTTTTCACAACAGTCTCACCAAATTGTGGGGATTATTGCAAGACTTGGTAATAAAAATATAAATGTGGACCTGGATGTTGCCTTACATATTGGTGTTGTAAGAATCAAAGTTGAAGATGGCAAGGTTCGAAATGGCTTACCAGTGGAGGTGGCAGAGGGGAGCATGCTATTAATTACATTTAAAGTCCTACTATTCAAAGCTCCGCTATTCCTAGACAGAGTCATTATCCCGTATAATTCCTTCCGAAGATAAAAATGTTCTTGTAATTCTATCATTACGAACTATAAACACTCAGCGAAACACACTTTTCTCAGTTACTGCTCCCCAAATCTGAAACCTATTACTCGCCCAGGTAAGGGAAGAAAAAATCCTCAAAAAGTTCAAAACAAAGTTAAAAAGCTTCCTATACAAGGATGCTTTTAATTCATCTGATTTTGGAGTCCATTCAACACTTCCACTTGAAGCAGGCAAACATTGATCAATCAAATTCCCTTCTGTTTTATCCCATTTTTGTTCTCTTTCCTATACCAAGTTGTAGTTCTTCCCTCCATCGCCCTCTCGTCAAAAGTATGTCTGTGAACCCCCTAAAAATTGTTAGTCTCCCCTATTTTTTTTATTGTTCATCACTTTGTAATCTATGAAAAAAGCGATTTTATCAAATCTCAAATGAACTTGAAACTATGCATTGGCTATACATGAAAGATGCAGTAGTTAAGCTGGAAGTTAAGATAAAAGACATTGAGGTGTGGGGAGCAAGTCCTGGGTTGCTTATAGGAATGTATATTCATATCTATCCTAAGTGGGTGAATATCAACTGAACAAACTGGATGGGCCATTATAGTCTTCATCTGCCATCATTTACTATGTAACTATATTATTTAACCATCCTTTGTTATTTATTATATATGTAGACTGAAACCGCTACTGGCTCCTTGTGATTTTAGAGCAGTTGTACAGGGCCTTGTTTTGTCCAAATTAGACTATTGTAATTCTCTCTATTTGGACACAATAAACTCAAAGATTAAGTCATTACAACTGCTGATGAATTCAGCGGCTAGATCAATCAGTGGCACCCCAAGAATGGCTCACATTACTCCAACTCTTAAGCAACTACATTGTCCACCCATAAAACGACAAGTGTGATAGAAGGTGTTATCATTAGTGCATCTATGTCTGGTTTCTATCACTGTGGGAGGTTTACAAACCTGGAAGAGCTTTGAGATCAGTGGGAGTCATGAAATTAATAGCTATTATGGAAAGAGGAGTTCGCTATGTGGCCACAAAATCTAAAATGTGAATTTATGGAATAAATTTATGGAATGCTCTGGTTGGTCAATTAAGGCTATGAACAGATTGTCCTAAATTTAAGAAATTACTAAAAACTCAGTTGTTCATTGACGCCTATATGTAAAGGTTGAATTAAGTGTTATAGATTTCAGTTCTTGAAAACTTTATTTCTCGAACTGTTTGTTATTGCTTGTATATAGGTTGCAGAAAATCCTGTATGATGTATGTGGATAAGATGGTTGAAAGTCATTTGCTTTTATGAATGTTTATTGCTTGGAAACCACTTAGAAATTAGGCGGAATACAAATGTTTTAAATAAATAAATAAAATAAATATTTTCAAGGACAAAGGGTGGTCATTATTAATGAGAAAGAATTTAACATGTCCCTACTGCAAGGCATCTTCATAAAATGAGACTCGGCACTCGGCATTCATCACTACCCACTCATTGGGTAGCATATAGCAGCTTCTCCATGTAAACGATCTACTTAGCTCTAGCATTTCCCTGGTCAGGGGGGTCATCAGATAATGTCAAAAAGGTGGTGGACAGCTTGATATGAGAAATCTGTATTGAGCAGTTATGACCCGAAGGCTGTACACATAATTCAATGGTCCTAGTATTATGCAATAACAAATCTTGTTATAAGAATATAGAAATTCTAAATTCTTCCCGACAAAAAAAAAAAAAAAAAAAAAAGGCAGGGTCAGAAATATGCACATCAGTCCCCTGAATCATACGTGGCACGTGGAAGATTAGCCACCAGCCCGCTAAAGATTTTAAGACTGCTTATTCCAAAGAACTCCAAATAGATGGAAACATTCAACTCAACTTTTGTATGTGTGAAAATAGACTGTGGAGTTTAATTATAATATATAATTAAAGCTTGTTCTATTGCTGTACATCATAATTGGTAAAACTACAAGTAATTATGGAGTGTATATAACTAATTTGTGGCATAATAATTATTTGAGGTGCGTTTGGCTGTGATCACAGGATCTTTGTTTGAAAGCTGAAATACAAAAAATGGCTCTCCTCCAGGCAAATTCCTGTCCCTACTCAGTTCACTGGCATCACAAATGTTATGTAAGTACAATTGAATACCACACCTGCACATAAGGTTGGAAGCGCACAGAAGCTTTTCCAGGGAAGGGACTTGACCATTGACTGTCTCTAGATTTTGCCCATATTTGTTTTTCTTGAAGACCACTTGGGTAACGCTGGGGCTTTCGTTCCTTCCAAAATCCTGCATTGCACAAATAGTCAAATATGTATTTAACTCCCTTTCCCATTGTTTTAGCATATATAGACTGAAGAAGGATCTGTTCAGTCCTATCAAGCAGAGAGTTGTATCTGTACATAGCTTCTTTCTCAGGGAGGATTAGTTGAATACCCAAAAACAAAAACACTGTGGAGAAGATGTCCAACATGCAGGCTTTATGGAAGATACAGTCATAAAATCCACATAATACAATGTCTAGGACCCATAAGATGGGAACTGTGGACCCAACACGGTCCGTGTTTCGACAACCCTGTCTTCCTCAGGGGTCCCTAAGAGTCCTAAGTCAAAGAACGTGGATCAAAGGCTGAGAACCATCCTGCATCTTGGACATCTCCACAGTGTTTTTGTTTTTGGTTGCTCTTTGATTCTGTGGAGTACCAGGGTCAATTTCTGTTTGGTTGTGGATTAGTTGAATACTTCATCCTGAATTGTTTTGCCAGGAATGGATAGCTTTCCTGACCTTGTAGGAAAAGAGTTGTGGACCATTTCTTGTAAAACCTATCCTAATCGTCCTTTCCGAGTATTTTAGCAGAGTGAAAACTTCTATTTAGGTGACCACGGGACTCATTTTCGACAAAAAATGAAAACTGTGTTCCAAAAGTGGCGATGTCTGATTTTCTCACCAAAACTTTCAAATTGCTATTTTCAAAACCCGTTTTGTAGACGAATTTCAATGCTGTTTGACTTCGGTGTGTATAAATCTCAAGGGGGGGGGGGGGCGTGTTGGAGGTGTGGTTTGGGCGGAACTAGGACAGGCGTTTGATTTGGAAGTTTTACTGCATCCGTGGCACAATGTGGCCTTTTGAGGCTAGACCTGTATTAATAACGAATAAGTGCCAAAAAGGTGCCCAAACTGACCAGATGACTACTGGAGGAATGAAAGCATGATCTCCCCAAACTTCCCCAGTGGTTCTTCCCACCTCCCAAAGATGTGAACCGAAACCCTACATACCAGCCTGCCTGATAGCTTAAGACGTTATAGCCAGTCCTATTAGAGCAGCAAGTAGGTTCCTGGAGTAGCGTAGACTATAGAGATGGGGACTCAGGCCCATATCCCAGTCTAGCCACTACACTTATAGTGGAATATGTGAGCCTTCCACAACCAACTCAAATCCTACTGTAGCTACATATAGGTAGGAGGTTATCAGATGTCTGGAAAAGCCCGGACATGTCCTCTTTTTAGAGGACTGTCCGGGCTTCCGGATGGACTTTCCAAAACCCGGCATTTGTCCGGATTTTGAAAAGTCCCTACCAGTTCTGGCCGCATCCGCACATGCTCCAGGCCCTCCAGATGTGGCCGGAGCTGGTTGTAGAATAGAGGAGGCTTGCCAGGGGCAGAATGGGGGGGGGGGGAGGGGGGTATCACAGTGGAGCCGGAGGCAGAACAGGGCGGGATTATGTGTCCTGGGTTTCCTTTTTCAAAACATGGCAACCCCACATAGAGGTGACACCTGCAGGCATAAGGACTGTTGTTGTGGTGGACAGTTGGGTACAGTAGGTTTAAGGTAGGCTTTGAAGGGCTCACCATAGAATATAAGAGGGTTGCGGTAAGATGTGTACCTGGAACTTTTTATATGAAGTTCATTTCAATGTCCCCTAGGGGGCCCCACAGTGCTCTGCTGGGATGTCTGTGTGGCCAGTCTACTAAAAATGCTGGCCCCTCCTACATCCCAATAGCTCTGTGCACAAATACATCAATGAAATAGCCATTTTCGAAACAAAATATAGACATTTTCCTCTTTTGAAAATAGTCTTGTTCACTACTGGATTTTTGTGTGCGTTCCCCAAAATGCCCAAACATGGATTTAGACATCATATGGAACATGCCCCTGTATAGGCGAGTATCCTTACTGCTAAAATGATTCCAATACCTGCTATAAAGGAAAATATATAGGCACTGCAACCTGCGCAGGTTAGTTCAACAGAAATAGTATATTAAAAGAGGAAGCCAGTGCTTGACCTGGATCGGTAGCATGGAATGTTGTTAGTATTTGGGATTCTAGAATCTTGTAACTCTCTGGGATTCCGGAATATTGCTACTCTTTGAGATTCTAGAATGTTTCTACTCTTTGAGATTCTAGAATGTTGCTACTCTTTGGGTTTTGGCCAGGTACTAGGGACCTGAATTGGCCACCGTGAGAACGGGCTACTGGGCTTGATGGACCATTGGGCTGACCCAATAAGGCTATTCTTATGTTCTTAAGTTATCGAGGTGGGTTACCATTAAGATAAGCTATTTTACTGTTAACCCTAGTTATTGTTAACTAGGTCTCATTGCATAAACCTACGCTACAATAGCATGAGTTGTGGTAAAATAACCCATCTTAACAATAGTCCGCATTGATAACTTGTGTGAAGAGTTTCAGACTCTGGTAACCAGAGTTGACATTATGATGTCATAATGCCTTATTCCAACAATGCCTAAGAGCTAGCCTCATCAGTGATGTCACAATGGCTTAATTGTCCAATACTTGGCTCATATAAGAACATAACAATTACCATACTGGGACGCACCGAAGGTCCATCAAGCACAGCATCCTGTTTCTACCTAGCTAGCTCCCAAGTAGTAAAACAGATTTTATTGTGCTTATCCTGGGAATAAGCAGGGATTTCCCCAAGCCATCTATTGTAGGTGCTCCAGTTTAATGATTTCCTGCAAAAAAAAAAAAAAAAAATATATATATATTAAATGGGAAAGAATTGCATACATAAAAGAGATTTTCTTGACTTCCTCGTGACACAAGAAGTGCTGAAAATATGCTTAATGTAATGTTTCCTGCAAAGTGGCATTTTCAAGACAGTTCGGTTAACTTTGGGGAGGATTCACTAAGCCCACCGATCAAGTTCCGTCCCCTTTATGACCCGATTTCCCTCCGACCCGATTCACTAACCTCTGTCTCGATCATCCTCCGATCCGCGCCTGCAAATGAGGGGGGAACGGCATTCAAATGTAGGCAGGAAGCGATTCACTAAAAAAAAAAAAAAAAAAAAGGAGGGATACCGAATGGGCTGCCCGATCCAAAAATAAGCGACTGCGGAGGACCAGTCGCTAAGGTCCTTTCTGACTGCCCTGCCTTCTGCCGCCCTGCTTCTCTGCGCTCTTCCCGGATCTCCTGCTCTCTGCCCCATCTGTTCTCAGCACGATCTCCTGCTCTCTTCCCCGCAGTGCAAGCCCGTGGTTTTAACCCGTGGGTTACAACCACGGGCTCGTGAAAAAAAAGTAAAAATTTCTGCTGGGCACGGAGGGCCAAGCGCATGTGTCGGGATTGCTATTCAGCGATCCCTGGAATCGGTTGGGGGCGTGATTCCGATCGCCCTCATTTGCAAGAGGGCGATTCGTGAATCAGCCTCCTGGCCGATCCGTGCACTCAGTGAATCTAGCCCTTTGATAAGAGATGCTCATATCTCTCAGACAACTGACTTCCCTATTATCTCTGATTGCAGGCAATTGGAACTTAAAGTATGCCTATCTTTATCAACTACTGTTTTAATAGTTGATTAATTAGAACTATGGGTATCCAGTGAAGAGCTTTATCTGAAGAGCCGGTTCAGCCATTAGCAGAAGAAACTTCCTTGTGCACTCCTAGCTCAGATAACAAGGCGAGATAATAGTTCACAATCCTTCCCAGGCTAATGCAAACAGAGGCGCTCCCTCTTGTCCTAACACAGAAGGGCCAAACAGAAATCTCCCTTCACCCGGACTTTCTTAGACGCTTAGTGAATGAAAAGGTTCTGAGCTCAATTTTCGAACCACCCACCTTGGTGCAAAAGTTGTTGTTTTTTTCACCTTGTACTGATTTTCAACATAAAAAAATAAGAGATGACTCACTTTGGGAACTTTTTTTTTTCAGCTCCGGCACACTAAACAGAGTAAATGTTTCTCGCGGCACGTTATAAATGAAAATTATAAAATTGGAAAAAAAAAAAAAAAAAAAAGACCCCCCCCACCAAAAAATTAATGGCCCCTTTGTATCAAGCCGTTTTAGGGTTTTTTAAATCATCAGCCGTGACAGAAAAAGCTCCGAAGCTCATAGGCATTCTATGAGCATTGGAGGTTTTATCACCGCAGCCTGCAATAAAAACCCTAACGCGACTAGATAAAAGGTGTGTGTGGGGGTGGGTGGGGGGAATAAATTTAAGAGTTATTTATTTAAAGTTCTATAACCTCCCTTTTACAAAGCCGCGCTAAAGGCTGTTGCTATGGTATATGCCCCAAAACTCATAGGGGTTTTAAAGGGCTTTAGGGTAGAGAGAACGATAGGGCACTCTCTAAAGCTAAAAGGGGACAGATTCCATACACACGTAAAGAAGTTCTTCTTCACCCAGAGAGTGGTAGAAAACTGTCCGGAGTCTGTCATAGGGGAAAACACCCTCCAGGGATTCAAGACAAAGTTAGACAAGTTCCTGCTGAACCAGAACGAATACAGGTAGGGCTAGACTCAGAGCACTGGTCTTTGACCTAAGGGCCGCCACGTGAGCGGACTCCTGGGCATGATGGACCACCGGTCTGACCCAGCAGCAGCAATTCTTATGTTCTTATTTTGCCGCTTGGCAGCTCATAGTATGGCTTTGTGAAAGAGGGGGTAATTGTAACATTGGTGAAACTGAAGTAGATAGAATAGAATTGCTAATCGATGCGATGGATGTGCTTGTTTTTGAGTGCAAATAAACTCAAAATGCAGCTCGATAGTCAACAAGCCAACATGCATTTCATCGTCCAGCATCTGTAGTCATTCTCTCTTTTTTTTTTTTCAATTTTAATTTCTGTTGGAGCAGAAAATCCAAGTTCGCAAAGATAAGAAGATCCAAAGCGGTAACAAAGGGCTCCTTTTACAAAGCTGCAAAAGCGTTTTTAGCGCGCGCTAAACCCGTGCTATGCGGCTAGAACTAATGCCAGCTCAGTGCCGGCATTAGCATCTAGCACGTGGCAATTTATCGCGCGCTAAGCGCGTGCTAAAACCGCTATCGCAGCTTTGTAAAAAGATCCCAAAGCCTTGATTGCTTTGTTGCTCAAGTTAGGATAGAAGCATAGAACAGGGAAAAAATGCTTGCGCACCTGAATAAACGCATGTAAACCATTCTGAGTTCCCCTGAGAGAAGGCACAGAAAAATAAAATCAATCAAACATTTGAAAAATTTCCATTCGTATACTGGGCCCACGCTAATATACATAGAAAAAGGTGAATTAGCATGCATTTCAAACTTGCGAGTTCACAGCTAAGGTTGAAGTTTGTTGATTTCAGACTTCTTCTTTTTTTTTTTTCCAGGTTTGTTTGAAAGTTATGCATATGCAACCTTTTATATGCCAGCTATTGGTTAAATGGTCTCCTGTGGCCGCCTGGTCTTGTGATCTTCTTTAGAGAAAATGCAGAGGCTCTGACCTCAAAGAGAAAGCAAGAAAGGGGGTGGGAATGGAGTGTGGAGGAGGGGCCTATCTATTTGCCTTCCCCTCCCTGAAGGGCTGTGTATACAAGAGATTCCTTGATAGAACACTGTCATTCCAAGCTGGCAAGTGGAATAATTGTCTGGCTACCCTCATTTCATGTGCCCCCTCCTACCAATCCTTCAGGAAATCAGTTAAACCCTATCTCTTTGATAAATTTCTCTGACTCCTTCCTACCTTGCCATATCACTGCATTACCTGCTGTATCTCCGACATATTTCCAGTTATATAGATAGAGGTAGCGATAGGTTCATAAAAGGGTATAGATGGAAAAATAATGAGGATTGAAAGGTTTTAGTCAAAGGATCACTTGCAGGTCATGGACCTGATGGGCCGCCACGGGAGCGGACTGCTGGGCGCAATTTCTTATGTTCTTATATCTAACCTCTTTTGGCTCACTAATGTAATTGAAATTTGTTACCAATGTACTTGACAATATTCTCTGTATCATCATTATATATGCACAGTCTCTTCCTCTGTAAACCGCTCTGAACTGCTTGTGGTACTGCGGTATACAAATAAAAAGTTATTATTATTATTATTATATAGCTTAAAATCTGTACTAAACAGAAGAAAATAAGAAGCCACGGACATATGATCTACTTATGTGGGAGAGATAGATTCAGAGCTTTATTATCGGGAAATAGTTCCACATAGAATTTAGTCAGATGAATTTTATATATGTTTCATAGGCCAAAAGCTTTGTAAAAAAGGAATATATATATATATATATATATATATATATATATGCTTTATTTTTCAATGCATATACAATAGAACATTGTCAAACATTTGGTGATTTTGACCATTTGTTGAAACATCAGATCTGGAAAAAAGAAAGTAAATATTTCTTGGCCTATGGAAAGAATGACGATCTGAAACTTGTCAGCAGTTGACTCCTTCTGCTTTATAGATCACTGGAGTTTTGGATAGAAAGGGAGATGTAGCAAACGCAGGTCTCCCTCCATATTTGCGGGTTTGGCAAGTCGATGAAGCCGTCTGCGTAATGTGCGGCGGCGGCGAAAAGGGCGAACAGAACGCTAGGAATGATTAAGAAGGGGATCACGAACAGATCAGATAAGGTTATCATGCCGCTGTACCGGGCCATGGTACGCCCCCACCTGGAATACTGTGTCCAGCGTTGGTCGCCGTACATGCAGAAGGACACGGTACTGCTCGAAAGGGTCCAGAGAAGAGCGACTAAAATGGTTAAGGGCTGGAGGAGTTGCCGTACAGTGAGAGATTAGAAAAACTGGGCCTTTTTTCCCTTGAAAAGAGGAGACTGAGAGGGGACATGATCGAAACATTCAAGATACTGAAGGGAATAGACTTAGTAGATAAAGACAGGTTGTTCACCCTCTCCAAGGTAGAGAGAACGAGAGGGCACTCTCTAAAAGTTAAAAGGGGATAGATTCCGTACAAACGTAAGGAAGTTCTTCTTTACCCAGAGAGTGGTGGAAAACTGGAACGCTCTTCTGGAGGTTGTTCTAGGGGAAAACATCCTCCAGGGATTCAAGACAAAGTTGGACAATTTCCTGCTGAACCAGAACGTATGCAGGTAAGGCTAGTCTCAGTTAGGGCACTGGTCTTTGACCTAAGGGCCGCCACATGAGTGAACTTCTGGGCATGATGGACCACTGGTCTGACCCAGCAATTCTTATGTTCTTATGGCATTTGCAACTTCAGTTATTTGCGAGTGTTCCATTAATAATATACAGTAGTTAAAGCAAATCTTGGCAGTCTTTCTGTTCTGCTCATATTCAAGGAGATATGCCAAAATATTAGGGTTACCTTATTTGTGAAGACAAAAAAGAAGGCACATGACCCCCCCCCCCCCACACACACACAGCCCTGCCACCTTTTGCCCATTTCCTTGATCCACCTTTTTATCCTTTGAATCCTTTTAGTGCTTTTCTCTCTCCCTCCCTCCCTCCAACCCTCTTTTCCCTTGGGTGCTTCTCCCTCTCTCCTTCTAAACCCTCTCTCCTGTGGGTGCTTCTTTCTTTCTCTCTTTCCCTCTCCTTCCAACCCCCAACTTTCCTCCCCTCCCTTCTCTCCCTCCTTCCAACCTCCTCTCCTGCTGTTTGTCTCTCCCCTCTCATCTAGCAGTACCCTTTTCTCCAGCACTCTCTCCTTTCCATAATGCTTCTCCAGCCCTCCCTTCCATCTCCCCATGCTGTTTCACCAGCATTCCCACCCCCAACTTCTGATGCTGCTTCCACTCATGACAAATCTAGCTCCTGATGTCCCCATCTACCTCTTCCCCAGCTGCTGTAATTCAATTTTCAGGCAAGTGGCACAGCAACGAAATGAGCCTGCTGCTGCCAGCTATTCCAGAAGCCGCCTCTCTGCAGTTGGACTTCCTGTTCCCATGTAGGTGGGACATGCAGAGAGGCAGCTTCCGGGGCAGGTTGGCAGCAGCAGGCTCACCTCATTGCTGCAGTTGGCTGCTCAAAAATTGAATTACAGCAGTCGGGGAGGAGGTAGGTGGGCAAGTCAGGAGAGCCGGCTAACCCCGGACAGACTCCCCATTAAAAAAGAAAAAGTCCACGTTTTCCGGACGTATGGTAACCCTACAAAATATTAATTAAACTGGGAATCAGAAGACTCCATTGCGACTTTAGATGTTGACTAGTAAGAGCAGTTAATATAGCTGGTTTTAAAAAAAAAAGTTTGGACAAATTTCTGGAGGAAAAGTCTATAATCTGCGGTTGACACAGACATGGAAAGGTAGAATGGAATGTTGCTACTATTTGGGTTTTTGTCATGTACTTGGCCTCCGTGAAGACGGGATTCTGGGCTAGATGGACCAATGGTCTGAACCAGTAATGCTATTCTTATGTTCATAAATGTAACTCACCTTGAGTACTACTTAAAAAGTTGTGCGCAAAATCCAAAGAAATAAAATAAAATATGTCACTAAAAAGCAAAAGACAGATTATGCACTGGCCATCTCTCATCTACTCCACGTACACCTGAGATTGCGAAATGTGCTCATCAATCATTGCAAGGAGTAGTCATTTGAAAATATGTTCACAAAATATCTGGAAGGGAGTGACTGTGCTAAAAATAACAGTTCGCTCAAATAAACCGTGAAGTTTCTAGCCCAGATGAATCACTGGAATCACTCGATCTTACACTTCAGGACTGGGAGGGAGCTGGTAGAAAGAGTTTGAACTTTGACGTGTGCAAATCCTGAAGACAACTGAATTCTTTTGACACTTGCCATACCTTGCATTGGGCCAACAAGAAAAAATGATCCCACAATGCAGCAGCAGAGAAGCTACATTACATTACATTAGTGACTTTATATTCCGCCTGTACGTTGCAGTTCTAAGCGGATTACAGTATAAGATAGCTGGGCTTTTCCAGGAAGTTACAATTTGGGGGACGCTTACATAGTAAATGCAGGGGGATTACAGTTTAGGGGAGGTACAATAAAGGAGGCAGAGGGGAGAGGTTGGGGAAGGGAGGAGAATTGAGGAGGTTAAATAGAGGAGGCAGAGGGGAGAGATAGGGGAAGGGAGGAGAATTGAGGAGGTTAAATAGAGGAGGCAGAGGGGAGAGGTTGGGGAAGGGAGGAGAATTGAGGAGGTTAAATAGAGGAGGCAGAGGGGAGAGGTTGGGGAAGGGAGGAGAATTGAGGAGGTTAAATAGAGGAGGCAGAGGGGAGAGGTTGGGGAAGGGAGGAGAATTGAGGAGGTTAAATAGAGGAGGCAGAGGGGAGAGGTTGGGGAAGGGAGGAGAATTGAGGAATACTAGTAAGGAAGAAGAGTTTAGGGTTGGTTACTTGTTAGGGTCGGTGGGGAGGTTGTATAGTTTTTTTTAGTAGCAGGGTTTTGATTTCTTTTCGGAATGATTTAAAGTCACTTGTAGTTGACAACAGGTTGGAGATACAGGGGTCCGGTTTCGCTGCCTGCGTCGCTAGGAGGCCGTCGAACATCTTCTTTCGCTGAGTTCCCTTGAGCGGTGGGTAGGAGAATAGGATCTGGGTTCTTCTTATTCTGGATGTGCAGTTGAAATTTAGACGGTTGTTGAGGTAGGTGGGGGCAGATCCGTTTATTGCTTTGTATAGTAGACAATAAAACTTGAATTTGGACTCGAGCTCGTATTGGTAGCCAGTGTGAGTCAAGGTAGGCATTAGTGATATGGTCAAATTTTCCAAGTGAATAGATCAGCCTGAGGGCTGTGTTTTGAATGGTCTGCAATTGGTTTATCAAGTTTGTGGGGCATGGAAGGTAGAGGATATTGCAATAGTCCACTAGTCCTAGGAGGGGACATCAATATGGGCTTGGGTTACCAGATTTTCCGTTTGGAAAATCTGAACTCCTTGACCTGCCCCCATGCCTGCCTAGTTCCATCCATCCCTGCCCTATCATACCCCAGTCCTGCCCCCCAATCCCCTCCAGCATCCTCCCCCCTGCTGCCTGACCTCCTGCCCGACACAATGTGGAGGAAAGCAGACAAAGTGCCGGGCTTTGAAAAGCCATCCAGACCCTTGGACATGTCTGAGGAAATCCAGACATCTCGTATCCCTAATATGGGCTGCTGTTTAGATTTATTTTGTACCTGTGTTTGAGGGCCAAATATGGGTTTTTATGTTGTTTGCAGGGGCAGACAGACTGATAGAGATCTGTGTCCTCCCCCCTCCTGGGCAATAGGGGATATGGGTAGGGTTATCAGATTTTCTAAACGGAAAATCCGGACCCAGGGCCCCATCCCCAGTCCTGCCCCGTTCTGGTCGGCCACGCCTCATTCCATCCTGAACCCCGGCCCCACATAAACTTCGTCTCTTTGGGCTGCATTTGGGAGGCATTTTTGCATGCGCAGATGCGACACAGTGACATCATGTCACATGCATGCGTGCATGCGGGTGACGTCAGTGCGTTACATCTGAGTATGCAGAGATATCCTCCAGATGCAGACCCAAGCTCAAAGCTTTTCAAAACCTGGAAAAGCCATCCGGACGCCTGGACAGTCCTCTAAAAAGAGGACATGTCCGGTTAAATCCAGACATCTGGTAACCCTACTAGGCAGCAGGAATCCATGCAAAACTTACACACTTAATGGTGAAACCTTAGTTAGGACCAAGGCAAAATGTGATTTGGGGGTGATCATTAGCGAAGACATGAAGACTGCCAATCAAGTGGAGAAGGCTTCATCAAAGGTAAGACAAATGATGGATTGTATCCGAAGAAGCTTTATCAGCCGGAAGCCAGAAGTTATAATGCCGTTGTACAGATCCATGGTGAGGCCTCATCTGGAATATTGTGTACAATTCTGGAGGCCACATTACCCAAAAAGATGTGCTGAGAGTTGAGTCGGTTCAAAGAATGGCCACCAGGATGGTCTCGGGACTCAAAGACCTCCTGTATGAGGAAAGGCTGAAAAAATTGCAGCTATACTCACTCAAAGAACGTAGAGAGAGAGGAGACATGAAAGAGACGTTTAAATATATCACCGGCCTTATTGAGGTGGAGGATGATATCTTCTTTTTTAAAGGTCCCTCGGCCACAAGAGGACATCCGCTGAAAATCAGGGGAGGGAAATTTCATGGCGACACCAGGAAGTTCTTCTTCACCGAAAGAGTGGTCGATCATTGGAATGAACTTCCGCTTCAGGTGATTCAGGCCAGCAGCGTGCCGGATTTTAAAAGGAAATGGGATACACATGTGGGATCTCTAGGGGGGTAAAAATGTAGATGGGATACACATGTGGTATCTCTAGGGGGGTAAATTCAAGGGGGTGGGGTTGTTAGAGTGGGCAGACTTGATGGGCTATGGCCCTTTTCTGCCGTCATCTTCTATGTTTCTATGTTACTCTGGGTTAATTTTATGAAAGTCTTTTATGTGCATAAAAATGACTTTATGCATGAGAAAACCTTTATAAAATTATCCCCTTGATACACAAGTTACTACCTTAGCAAAAGGACTCCTTGGGTTCCAAAGTTTAGCTTAAAAAGCAACAAGAAAAAAAAACAAACCAAACCACTTGTGGTTAATGAAATGTCTGTAGCTTCCAGATAACTAATCTCTGGTCAGGTTACTTACTGTAAGTGAATTGAGAACAGGCCTGGAAGCAGGTGTTTACACATACAGATGTGATACCATCACTCCAGCTGGTCAGATTTCAAGAACAGACAAAGGGCAGAACACAATTAGCATTCACGTACATAAGGCACAGGAACTGGAACCGCTTTGCCAAGGATGAATTAGCGGGCATGACTGCACCCAGTCTTATTGACATCTTTCTAGGGCACCTTTTATTCTACATAGTCATCTCATAAAAAGGATGCTGATGGTTATATTAACCCTGGAATAAGATTTAAGGGGTTAGAAAATCAAATGCAATTGGCGTGGTAAGGTTTAAAGTGTGCAAAAAAAAATATGCATTGGACTAAAGTTACAGGAAGTCAGATTTCTGGATTTAGCTGTGAAGGTATGTGAAAGGCCTAAGGAGATAGCAGACATCAAATGGGTGACCTCCTGCACTCACATATCACAGGTCAACTTACGTTTTTGAGCTGGAGGCCTTCGCTGTACTTATACAAGTGTTAAATGATTCCTTTTAGTAATATCTGAGAACAAAGGAGTATACTTGTGGTTTCCGGCTGAAAAGAACAAGAAAGGCCTGAGACTTTGGCATAGAGATCTCTCTTTTTTTTTCTCTCTCTCTCTCTCTTTCTCTCTTATGCATAGGAATTTACAAAACAGTTTATGTTCCCTACGTACTTCAACGGAATATCTTTCTGGCAAAAGAAATGACTTCACGATTAATAAAATGTTTATTTTTCTGCAGAGGTGTCAAACGTCAAACGTCATATCCTTTGTTTTTCATTTATAATTATTAAGTATTGCAACAAAGAACACGAGTAAATACTACTTGCTGACGAAAGTCATTAGCAAGTGATAATTTCTCATCAAAGTGAAAAAAAAAGAGAAAGAGAAAAGAGACTCCATTACTCCTCCAATCAAAAGGGAGGGAAAAATAGAAATTAAGGGGCCCTTTTACTAAACTATGCCAGTAAACAGACTTAGTGCATACCAATTGACAACACTCGCTGTATACGCGATATGGTATTCTTCCTTGATTGGCCTTTTAGTCGAATCCAATTGGGTGCCAGTATACTCTGTATTTCATCATTCACGATTTTTAAGACTCCTGAGGCAGGCCTGAGGGCCGAAACATGTACATGTCAAGTCATTAAGTCGTTGAATGTGTTATTTTGATGTTTGAACAATAAAGATCTTCGTATCATCAGACATATTGGAGGACATATTTTCCAGTGCACATCTTTCTTATTTAGACAATTCCACTCTGTTGTTCACGTTATTGTATATGTATACTTGTAACCCGTTCTGAGTTCTCCTGGGAGGATGGGATGTAAATCTAAATAAATAAGTAACTTGGGACTTCCAAGTGCACTAACACCCAAATTCTATCTACTGCAACCAAAGCTGCACACACAAATCTATGGATATTGCCGATTTGTGCATGCAACTTGATTAAGACACCAATCAGAGCTGATAATTGCCAATTAACAAGCAATTATTGGCACTAATTCAAAAGGTCCTGGGATAGGCACATGGGATCTCTTGGAGAGAGAAAGAGATAATGGCAGGGCAGGATTAACCAAAAGGCCAAGTAGGCACATGCCTAGGGCCCAAAATGGTCAGGGGGGGCCCGATGAAGGAGGGATTCAACATTGTTTTTTCCAAGGCGATGGGCCCCTCCAGCATCGATCGGCAACACGCCCCCCCCCCCCCGATTGGCAAAGCAGCCCCCCACATCGACGGAAAGTAAGACAAGCAAGCAACGCAGGTAAGAAAGGCAACGGGAACTGTAAATGTGCAAGCGATGCTGCTTGCCCAAAGCTTCCCTCTGACACAGCTTCCTGTTTCCGTCTGGGCGCATGGGGGGTGGGGTATGGCAGGGGCCCAGTGTACTTGTGTGCCTAGGGGCCCTCGACGAATTAATCCTGCCCTGGATAATGGTTATTGTGGATGGGCAGACTAGATGGGCCATTTGGCCTTTATCTGCCGTCATGTTTTGATGTTTCTATAACCATAAAGCTCTATGACATCACAATGCAGGTGTAAAGAGCCTTAGCCTATAGGAAGAGGAGATGCAAATATTAAGAGTCTTAACCAATTGGGAGAGGAGGAGATAGTGGATGTTGCACATGGGCAGACTGGATGAGCCATTTGGCCTTTATCTGCCATCATGTTTCTATGTTTCTAAGTGCATTCTATAAAGTGGTGTGCATAAATTCAACTGTGTGGATCTTATATGGGGATGTGGCCAGGGGAGGGGTAGTTTGTCTTTGTAAACAGTGGTTCGACTAATCTGATTAGGAACTGGGCAGTCTGTTGGTCATCAATTAGAATTTTGGCGGGAAAGTCAGTTGGTCAGAAATTTGAATTTTGGCGGGAAAGTCAGTTGGTCTCTTTTTCCCATAGAATGGAAAAGTCTCTGGTGAGTTTAAAGATTTTCTCCCTCTGAAGCTGTAGCGTGATCTGTAAATATCTACTACACTCCGTACACAAATTGTCTCTCTTTCCCCCTCCCCTCTTTTTCTTTCTCTTCCTTTCTTTCAAGGTTTAATAAGTATTTTGTATATAGTAAGTGCATCCTTAGTAGACTGTGTGCTTTTATTCCCAATTAGTATATTTAACCCTTCTAACCCTTTGGCAATGTCTCTCACAAATATATTGAATAAGTACTCATAGATACATTACATTACATTAGAGATTTTTATTCCGCCTGTGCCTTTCGGTTCTAAGCGGATTACAAAATTGGAAGAGGACATTTCCAGGAAGTTTACATATCAGGAATATAACAAGTTTACATATCAGGAACATAATATGTTTACATATCAGGTTTAAATCACAGGTAAGGATAGCAGTACATTCAAGTTAAGGAGATTATTACATAGCGCTGAGGAAGAAATATTGGTTACATATGGAGGTTGCTTACATGGCGTTGAGGGATGTTGTAGGAATGATGAATAAATACCAATGAATAAAGCCATTAACTTTTATAAAACTGCCTACAGATAGATGTGGCAAACCACAGAAGGTTGCTGTTGTTGTTAGGGGCCATCGACTCGTGTTTGAATCCAAGCGACTTGATGAATTGCAAATCTAAAAAGAAATTGGTTTTGTGTTAGTCCAGAAAGGACCTCCAGCGTTATCCCAATAGTTGTTTTCAATGTGTCCAGCCATCTGATTGTCTGGTTCTTCCTTCGATCTTCCCAAACATGATGTCCTTCACCAGTGATCTCTCTCTTCTGATGGTGTGACCAAAATAAGACCGTTGTAACTTCATCATTTGAGCTTTCAGTGTAATAGCCAGTTTGATCTCTTCCAGAATTGATTTGTTAGTTCTTCTGGTGGTCCACAACATGCCTAAAATCCTTCTCCAGCACCAAAGCTCAAATGAGTCACTCTTCTTTCTGTAGTGTCCAGCTTTCGCATCAGTAACTGACCACTGAGAAAATGAGTGCTTGGACAAGTCTGCTTTCAGTGTAATAGCCAGTTTGATCTCTTCCAGAATTGATTTGTTAGTTCTTCTGGTGGTCCACAACATGCCTAAAATCCTTCTCCAGCACCAAAGCTCAAATGAGTCACTCTTCTTTCTGTAGTGTCCAGCTTTCGCATCAGTAACTGACCACTGAGAAAATGAGTGCTTGGACAAGTCTGGTCTTTGTTTGGAGTGTTACCTCCTTGTCTTTGAATACTTTGTCGAGAGCCTTCATTGAAGAGTGACCAAGTGCTATTCTGCGGAATATTTGTTTACAAAATAGCCCAGGAGGTTGAAATCCTTTATAACTTCTATTCTATCGCCTTCAAGCTCAAAATCTTCATTATTTTCCATGTTCATGATCTTTGTCTTGTTTATGTTCAGTTCTAATCCCGTGTTATGACTTTTGGCTTTGCCTTTTCTCTGTAAATACAGCATGTCTTCTTTGCTGATGGTGATGAGCGTTGTATCATCTGCAAAGGCAGGTTGTTTATATTTCAGCCACCAGCTTTGAAACCAGCACTCTCTTCTTCCAAATTTGCTTTTCTGAAGATGGTTTTACTGTACAGGTTGAACAGGTAAGGTAACAAGATGCATCCTTGCCTGACCGTTCTTGTATCCCGCTAAATCCCAACCAAGGAAGGTTCAAAGTGGTTAACAAAAAGAATAATAAAAAGAAAACAAATTATTTCCTAAATAAATAAGTTTTTTAATTCTTGCAAAAAATAACATAGAATGGCATTGAGCTGCGTATTATTGGAAACCAGTCAGTGTTGCCGTATTCAGTTCTCACTGCAGCTTCTGTGTTTTGGGTTATTCCCATTTGCACTAGCGTTCTCCAGAGTTCATTGTGATTCACACAGTTAAAAGCTTTGCTGTAGTCGATGAAGCAAAGATATAGAGGTTTTTGATATACTTTGCTCTTCTTGAGCAAAGATCCAAAGGAAGAGCTAGCCAGAAACGGACTGCCTGATGGCTAAAAGAATTGCCCAGCATTTGTTTAAAAGGTATCCCTGAAAATGAAGGGAAGAGAACCAGAAAAGGACCTCTAGAACATGATCCCTTTCGATTGAGGGAAAATGGCAGTAAGCTTAGCAAATATAGTTGCCAGTTTGAAAAGAGTGTGGGCCTCAACAGGGAGCCAATGAAGGCTGTGTACAGAGGCTGGGATGAAGAGAGAGACCTTGGGCTGATAGCGTCTGAGGATCTGAAGGTGAAGAAATAGGGTGAGAAGGTGCTGGCTGTAGCCAGAAGGATGCTAGGCTGTATAGAGAGAGGCATAACCAGTAGATGAAAGGAAGTGTTGATTCCCCTGTACAGGTCATTGATGAAGCCCCTCTGGGATTATTGTGTCCAATTTTGGAGATCACATCTGGCGAAGGATATAAGAAGACTTGAAGCAGTCCTGAGAAAGGCAACAAAAATTGTAGGGGGTTTGTGCCAAAAGATGTATGAAAAGAGACTGGAAGACCTGAATATGTATACTCTAGAGCAGTGGTCCCCCAACCCTGTCCTGGAGGACCACCATGCCAATCGAGTTTTCAGGAAAGCCCTAATGAATATGCATGGAGCAGATTTGCATGCCTGTCACTTCCATTATATGCAAATCTCTCTCATGCATATTCATTAGGGCTAGCCTGAAACCACGATTGGCCTGGTGGTCTTCTGGGATAGGGTTGGGGACCACTGCTCTAGAGGACAGGAGGGACAGAGGAGATATGATACAGATGTTTGAATACTTA
The DNA here is from genome assembly GCF_902459505.1 of Geotrypetes seraphini. NCBI lineage: Eukaryota > Metazoa > Chordata > Amphibia > Gymnophiona > Dermophiidae > Geotrypetes > Geotrypetes seraphini. The sequence goes on along the minus strand of NC_047092.1, from coordinate 177,441,137 downwards.
AAAGATATTAATACAGAACCAAATCTTTTCCGGAGAAGGGAACATGGTAACATTATAGGGCATAAATTCAGGTTGCGGGGTGGTAGACTTAGGAGTAATGTTAGCAAATTCTTTTCCACGGAGAGGGTTGTGTTTGCCTGGAATGCCCTTCGGAGAGAGGTGGTGGAGAGGAAAATGGTGACGGAATTCAAAATCGCGTGGGATAAATAGAGAGGATCTCTAATCAGAAAATGAATGGGGATAAATTGAAGAACTACTGGGCAGACTTGCATGGTCTGTGTCTCGTATTCAGTTCAGGATAAGCTGGGGAGGGCTTTGATGGGAACTCCAGTAATTTGGAGATGGCTTAAATAAGCCGAAGTGAGCTACCAGGGCTCTGTCTTGGGCCCGATACTGTTCAATATCTTTATAAGGGACTTGGCAGAAGGGCTCCGAGGTAAGATAACATTATTTGCCGATGACGCCAAACTAAGCAATGTAGTGGGCAAAAGCACAATAGATAAAAATTCAATGCCCGACAATATGATGCATGATCTATTCTTACTAGAGAGCTGGTCTAAGACATGGCAACTCAGCTTCAATGCCAAAAAATGCAAAGTTATGCACCTGGGTACCCAGAATCCATGCAGGACTTATACCCTTAATGGCGAGATCCTAACAAGAACGGTTGCAGAACGAGACTTAGGGGTGATCGTCAGTGAGGACATGAAGGCAGCCAATCAAGTGGAGCAAGCTTCATCCAAGGCAAGGCAAATCATAGGTTGTATACGCAGGGGTTTCGTCAGCCGTAAGCCTGAGGTCATTATGCCACTGTATAGATCCATGGTGAGGCCCCACCTGGAATACTGTGTGCAATTCTGGAGGCCGCATTACCGTAAGGATGTGCTGAGGCTGGAGTCGGTCCAGAGAATGGCCACCCGGATGGTCTCGGGACTGAAGGATCTCCCGTACGAAGAACGGTTAGATAAATTACAGCTATACTCGCTCGAGGAGCGCAGAGAGAGGGGAGACATGATCGAGACGTTCAAGTAGCTCACGGGCCGCATCGAGGTAGAAGAAGTTATCTTCTTTTTCAGGGGTCCCACGGCAACAAGAGGTCACCCGTGGAAAATCAGAGGCGGGAAACTGCACGGTGACACCAGGAAATTATTTTTCACCGAAAGGGTGGTGGATCGCTGGAATGGTCTTCCACTTCAGGTGATTGAGGCCAACAGCGTGCCTGATTTTAAGGCCAAATGGGTTCTATTCGCAAAGTAAAGGCAGGGGAGGGCCATTAGGGTGGGCAGACTGGATGGGCCGTGGCCCTTATCTGCCGTCGATTTCTATGTTTCTATGTTACCATGGCAACTCCAGTAGCTGGAACCTAAGGACACTACTGGGAAGACTTTTATGGTCTATGACCCAGAAATATCAAAGAAAAAATAATTTAATCATGAATTTATAATGTGTGTACCTATTGAGCAGACTGGACGGAATATTCAGGTCTTTATCTGCTGTCATTTACTATGGGCTCCTTTTACTAAGGTGTGTATTTTGGAGCAATTGAAGCTTCGTACGCAAATTAATTGCTAGAGAAGAATATGGAATATTGTTTAATGGTAAAGCTTCATAGCCATTCCATTTCACTAGGAAAAAATGCTTGAAATCAACAACTATTCTAGTCTTCAATGGAAGATAGTGACATACAGCTACATTTGACCGTGTCTATCGTACAATGACTGAGAGGCACATTAAAAAGAATCTTTGATCTTTTACTGAAAAGGTACCCTCTGAAATTAATACATGTAATTTTATTGAAGCTCATATCTGACTCACTTCCAGTTTTCTTTAGAAAACTGTGTTTGCCTTTTGACTCTCTGTTACTTTTAGCATTGGCGTAAGATTAGAGGATAACCATTGTAATATTACAAAGGAAACACCATAGAGAAGTTTGTTCGTTTGCCTCAAGTGACTGGAAGGTATCTCGGAGTACTTTCTGGCATAAACATCAAGAGTCTTAGGATCAACAGCCTAATAATTGTTTTAAATTTTTTTTAAAATTCAACATTAAAGCAGACTGCTCTACGCATCATGACTTGACATTCAACCTTTGGCTGACCAAAGACAAAACGTAGCTGGTTGAGGAACCTTTCATCTATTATTTCAGTCTCTTAGAGGCCCATTCACAAAATCACGTTAGACATTTAAGGGGTAATTCTCAAAAGGATGCCTAAAATTGGATATCGGGATGCTATGCACGCAGCATGCACAATTGTTATAGACCAAGGGTAGGCAATTCCAGTCCTCAAGAGCCACAGGCAGGTCAGATTTTCAGGATATCCCCAATAAATATGCATGAGATAGATTTGCATGCACTGCCTCCTTGAGATGCAATTCTATCTCATGCACATTTATTGGGGATATCCTAAAAACCTGACCTTTCTGGTCCTCGAGAGTCGCAGGCAGGTCAGGTTTTCAGGATATCTACAATGAATATGTAACATAGAAACATAGAGTATGACGGCAGAAAAGGGCCATCGGCCCAACACGTCTGCCCACTCAAAAGAACCCTCCCCTTAAAAGAACACTCCCCCTAAGCAATTCCCGAAAGTGAACCCACATGTTTATCCCATCGTTTCTTGAAGTCGAGCACGTTGCTGGCTTCAACTACCTGACGTGGAAGGCCAATCCAACGATCAACCACCCTATCGATGAAGAAGTATTTTCTGATGTCACCATGAAATCTCCCACCTTTGAGTTTGAGCAGATGCCCTCTTGTTGCCGTGGGATCCGTAAGAAAAAGGGTATCTTCCTCCACCTCGGTACGGCCTGTAAGATATTTAAATATCTCTATCATGTCTCCCCTCTCTCTGCGTTCTTCGAGAGAATATAACTGTAGCCTACTTAGATGTTCTTCATATGGAAGATCCTTGAGTTCTGAGACCATCTTAGTGGCCATTCGCTGAACCGAGATGCAAATCTATCTCATGCACATTTATTGGCGATAGCCTGAAAACCTGATCTTTCTGGTCCTCGAGAGCCGCAGGCAGGTCATGTTTTCAGGATATCCACAATGAATATGTATGAGATGGATTTGCATGCACTGCCTCCTTGAGATTCAAATCTATCTCATGCATATTTATTGGGTATATCCTGAAAACCTGACCTGCCTGTGGCTCTCAAGGATAAGAATTGCCTACCCCTGTTATAGAATATTAGCGTAAGTTGACAATTATGCGCCGAATGGCTGGTGCAATTACTCGTGCCTAATTGGGCAGTTTGATGCACAACTGCAAGTATTCTATAACCTTCATCAGTGGCGTCCGGTGAGAGTTTTCAAGGGATTCAATGAATCTACAGCCCTGTCTTTTAATTTTTTTTTTGTTTTGTTTACTGTTTGCTTGATTTGATTTGTTGAGTAGGCAGCCTGCTCAATCAGTCAAACTGCATCAAACAAAAAGTAACCCCCCCTCCCCACAAAAAAGCAAGGCTCTTGGGCTGGGGATTCTCTGAACACCCTGAAGGCCCTGACAGTACGGTACACTGACAAATCCGCGTACAACAATTGCGCCCCGACAATTGTGCGCACAGACAAATGCATGCATGCCAATGGCAGCCTATCAAGGATATCTGGAAGACCCTAATTTGCTCAGACTCCAGATATCCGGTATAAGGGTTCCCATAATCATGATGTAAACCTAACCCTAACACTAGATAGGAAGTGAATGTTTAAGTGTAGTATAGTGTGTGTGTGTGTGGGGGGGGGGGGGGTCCCCCACCTCCCTCAAAAAAGAGGGTTACTTTGTAACCCTCATAAAGACAAAATAGTGTCCTGTCGGGGCGCAATTGTCGGGTCACCTCCCATTCAGTATGTGCAAATGTCGGCGTGCAATTGTCCTTCGTGCCTTTGATGGGTCATCGACAGTACTGATCTGAATTTGATTGGCTGAGCAACATCTGCCTGCTCAACTAATCAAATTCAGAGCAGTGTCCTCAAGGCCTTTAGGGGGTGGGGCGAGTCCCCTGAAGGCCCTGACTGTACACCGCTGACCTGAGTGCATAAGCACCAGGCACATCCCTGATTCACTCATGCTCCTCTAAGGTTTTTGTCCCCCTGACGTTGTGTGCTTTAGAATAGAGAATGACACGGTGACAAAATTCATCACCGTTCCCGTCCCCGCGGATAACCACGGGAAATAATCCCATGTCATTTTCTAGTGTCTGTTTCAGCCTCAGTCCTTCTACACCAGCATTCTTCAAAGCAAAGCTTGCGGGTCAGTGGTTGTGGCCATTCATACTCTGATTCTTATGTGAGCCAAGGATAATGAAGCCATTGTGACATCACTGATGTGATTGGCTCTTAGGCACTGGTGGAATGAGGCATTATGACATCACAATATCTGCTCTAGATACCAGAGACTGTCATTCTTTAGTGTCTGTTTCAACCTCGGTCCTTCTACACCAGCATTATTCAAAGCAAAGCTTGCGGGTCAGTGATTGTGCCCAATTATATTCTGATTCTTTCCTCTCTCCTTAAAGAATGACATGAAGATGGTTTCCCGCGGTTATCCGCGGGGACGGGAACGGTGATGAATTTTGTCAACATGTCATTCTCTAGAACAGTGGTTCCCAACCCTGTCCTGGAGGAGCAACAGGCCAATCAGGTTTTCAGGCTAGCCCTAATGAATATGCATGAGAGAGATTGACATAGAATGGACGTGACAGGCAAGCAAATCTGTTCCATGCATATTCAGTAAGGCTATCCTGAAAACCCGATTGGCCTGGTGGTCCTCCAGGACAGGGTTGGGAACCACTGCTCTAGAATATAGGAACAATTATTCACATAACTGCTAATTACTGCGAATTAACACCAATTATTGCCAAAAATTGTTAGCACCAACTAGCAGCTCATTACATAATTAACGGACCTTTTTATTAGGGTGTGCTAATGGATTTTATATTTAGCGTGAACTAAATTCATTAGCACGCCTTCGTAAAAGGACCCCTAGAGTTATGCGCATAACTGGCCCTGTTCTATAAATGGTGCATGCAACTTTGGACACCAGTCGCAAAGCGTGGTATGCAACTTTATAGAATTAGGGCTTAGTGGGCAGCTCTATAAATGATACCAAAAGTTAGGTTTCAAAATTTGGGGGGGGGGCTAAGTGCCGTGACCCCCCCCATGACATAGGACACTAGAAAGTCTGCTGAATTGAAGTAGATGAATAATAAGAATAAGAATAACTTTATTTTTGTATACCGCCATACCCCGAAGAGTTCTAGGCGGTTCACATTAGTTAGACAGAGATTACAAGTGGTTACATATCAAATTGATCATAGAGTTGCAAACAGTAAGGCGAGAGTAGTTACAAGTGGTTACATATCAAATTGATCATAGAGTTGCGAACAGCAAGGAGAGAAGTGGGGGGGAGAGGAGGGAGATGAGGGAAGGGAGTAGATCAGAAGGGGGGGGAGGAGGAGGATTGAAAAGGGGCATTAAAGGTCTTGGTCTCGGAATAGGTGAGTTTTGAGTAATTTTCTGAAGTCGAGGTAGTTGTAGGCCTTGAGGATCATTTGGGCTAGCCAAGGGTTTAGTTTGGCGGCTTGGAAGGCGTAGGTTTTGTTAAGGAATTTTTTTGAGTGGCATAGTTTTAGGGAGGGGAAGGCGAAGAGTTGAATTTTACGGGAGTTCTTGATAACTAGGCTGAAGGCAGTGTAAGAGAAACTGCAGAAAGGTTTGTGCATTTGAACCCCACATCAAAGAAGGAGGGAGAAGGGTTTATTTATTTATTTTAAAAATTTATATACCGTTTAAAACTAAGCGGTGTACGTAATTTACATACGTAATATTTAAAATAGACACATGATAAAACAAATACATAGTCAAATAGACATGATAAAATAAACGTGCAAACAATCCTCAGAAAGGTACTATAATTCAAATAATAAAATTGTGGATAGTTCATCAACTTTACCAGTAATAGCTAAAAAAAGGCATCTACAAATAACTGCGTCTTAAGGAGTTTTCTAAATCTGCCCTTTTCACAGTAATTTCGTATCTGACCCACCAAGGAGTTCCAGAATTTAACTCCTGCTAGGAAGTTCTTTTTTACCCAGAGGGTGGTTGACACATGGAACGCGCTTCCGGTGGTTGTGATAGGCCAGAGCACATTACAGGGGTTCAAGGAAGGTTTAGATAGGTTCCTAAAGGATAAGGGGATTGAGGGGTACAGATAGAAGTAGAGGTAGGTTATAGAAATGGTCAGGAACCACTTCACAGATCATAGACCTGATGGGCCACCGCGGGAGAGGACCGCTGGACGCGATGGACCTCTGGTCTGACCCAGTGGAGGCAACTTCTTATGTTCTTATTTTACCAGTCTCGACAAGTCTGGGTTGATGCTGCCGTGCATTAAATGTAAAAATTAGCATGCAAAATAGCAAAGACTGTGGGCCCAATGCTTAAAAGTCCCTGTTAAAATCCTGTGAGCCGTTGTAGCGCTAGTGGATTTTCTGATTTCAAAATGATGAGCGATGCTCCCAAAAACTTTGCTTGCGAACGAGGTCCATGGGAATTCAAGTTTCAAGTTTCAAGTTTTATTTAAATTTGATGGTTCGCTTAATATTTCTAAGCGAATTACATAAATATATGATTGGGATAAAACATTAAATTTAGATTTAACATTAATACATTAAATAAGTAAACAGGGGAATATTAAACTGACAATACAGACATTAAGGACAAAACTGGAATACTTTGGTAAAAACGTAAGGGAAAAAAGTTACAATATTTTATATCTTAAAAGAAGAAAAAAGAACGTAGGCAGGGGAGGGGTAAAACACTAGGGTTGGGTATAGAATTGCAGAATAGTTCATCGCAAAAGGAATAAATGTGCACGTGTGCCACGAAAAGCTACATCGCAGGCACGCACGAGCATCAATCATATGCGCAGTGGTGTAATACGGGGGGAGGGGGGGCGGTCCGCCTTGGGCACCTTCCTACTCTTCCAGTTACCTTGTGAGCGCCCCTTCCCCGTACCTCTTGTTGTTCACCGCCGCGAACAACAACATCAACGTGCTCCTCGCGACCGCCTCGGCTCTCCCGCTGATGTCACTTCCGGGTGCCGCGTGTAAGAAGTGATGTCAGAGGGAGAGCCAATGGGGTCGCGAGGAGCACGTTGACGCTGTTGCTCGCGGCGGTGAACAACTGTAGGTACGAGCGAAGGGAAGGGGGCGCATGTGCGGCAGGGACGTGTCAGGGGAGGAGCGGAGGGGGGGGGGCATCACTGCCCCAGACGCATCTCACCCTCACTATGCCACTGCATATGCGTGTCTTATTGTAGTGCATCATAGGCGCACGCCATGGAGGGAGGGAGGGAGGGAGGAGAGGGGATGGAGAACCGTCAATGTGAAAACGCAAGGTATATATGCTTTTATTGTACATTGCTTTGGCAGGACATATGTACCATACATGCCGGTATATGCGTTTAATGAACGCGTATAAGACACGTTTTTAACACATGTATATATCATATGAAGGATGCTGAAAAGTTCTCAGCCCAACCCACCAACTTCCTAAATCCTGAGCATTATTCTGCCACTGCAGCTGAAAAGAGGCGGCGGCCAAAAAAACAAAGATGCTAGGAATTATTTAAAAAGGGATGCTTAACAAGACTAAAGATATTATAATGCCCCTGTATCGCTCCATGGTACGACCTCACCTGGAGTATTGCGTTCAATTCTGGTCTCCCACTCTCCTTATCTCAAGAAAGATATAGCGGCGCTAGAAAAGGTTCAAAGAAGAGCAACCAAGATGGTAAAGGGGATGGAACTCCTCTCGTATGAAGAAAGACTAAAAAGGTTAGGGTTCTTCAGCTTGGAAAAGAGAGGGCTGAGAGGAGATGTGATCGAAGTCTACAAAATCCTGAGTGGAGTAGAACGGGTACAAGTGGATCGATTTTTCACTCCATCAAAAATTACAAAGACTAGGGGACACTCGATGAAGTTACAGGGAAATACTTTTAAAACCAATAAGAGGAAATTTTTTTTTTCCACTGAGAGAATAGTTAAGGTCTGGAACGCATTGCCAGAGGTTGTGGTAAGAGCAGATAGTGTAGCTGGTTTTAAGAAAGGTTTGGATATGTTCCTGGAGGAAAAGTCCATAGTCTGTTATTAAGACATGGGGGAAGCCTCTGCTTGACCTGGATCGGTAGCATGAAATGTTGCTACTGTTTGGGTTTTGGCCAGGTACTAGTGACCTGGATTGACCTCTGTGAGAACGAGCTACTGGGCTTGATGGACCATTGGTCTGATCCAGTAAGGCTATTCTTATGTTTTTATGTTCTTAATACTTTTAAAACCAATAGTTAAGCTCTGAAATGCATTGACAGAGGATGTGTTAAGAGTGGTTAATGTAGCTGGTTTTAAAAAAGGTTTGGACAAATTCCTGGAGGAAAAGTCCATAAACTGCTGTTGAGACAGACAAGGGAGAAGCCACTGCTTGCCCTTGATCAGCGGCATGGAATGCTGCTACTGTTTGGGTTTTGGCCAGGTACTTTTGACTTGGATTGGACTCCGTGAAGACGGGAAACTGGGCTAGATGGACCATTGTCCTGACCCAGTAAGGCTATTCTTATGGCCTAATGGCCTATTCAGTCTGCCCATCCACTATCACTTCTCCCTAAGAGATCCCAAGTGCCTATCCCACGCGTTCCTGAATTTCGTGCTTTGGCTGTAGCTCTAACGATTGTACTCCAGTGGCATTTTAAGCACAAGGTCTGATTACTCATGGGAAAAATCTGTATTAATACCATCCCAGCATAATATGACAACAGTTTTATTACAGAAGAAGTGCAGAAAGCGACATGAAGCTAATACAGTTCCTGTGTTTCTGCGCACCTGTGTATTGTGTAAATACAGAGAAGCAGGTTTTGTTTTCGCCTGTTTGAGAGTAAATATGCTTGACATTAAAGGTGGCTTGCTTTTCTTTAACAAGTCATGGTCAATTGTAACTTCCTTCATATATTCCTCCTTCATTTTTTGACAAGATTATGTGATTATTATAGCATTACACTTCTCCCTCCGGATTTGTGGGGGATAGGGGCAGAGCCGGACCGGGAATGGTGAAATACCGCGAATATCTTCTGGTCCGGCTCTGACCCATCCCCGCCTCCCTCCTGCCTTGCCCCCCGGCATCCCGGCCTTACTTCTTTAATTTTATTATTTATTTAAAATGTATACCACCCGCATAAACAATACAACGAATATTTAAAAAAAAAAAAACAACCTCTCCAACAGTATTATTATAGTGAGCAGCTTCAAGAATATTTTTTATTTAAAAACTTAGGGCTCCTTTTACAAAGGTGCGCGCTAAAATGCCACACGCACTAGCCACTACCGCCTCCTTTTAAGCAGGCTAGCACGTGCTAATCCTGTGCGTACGCTAAAAACGCTAGCGCACCTTTGTAAAAGGAGCCCTTAAACCCCCACTTCCAGAGTGTATAAATACACTTCTCCCTCCGGATTCGCGGGGGATAGGGGCAGAGCCGGACCACGAAGGGTGAAATACCACAAATATCTTCTGGTCTGGCTCTGACCTATCCCCGCCTCCCTCCTGCCTTCCCCCCGGCATCCCGGCCTTACCTGGTGGTCTAGCGTGCTTTCGGGGCAGGAGCGATCTTTCTACGCTCCTGCCCCGTAAAGATCGCCAATAGGAAATAGCTGCCGTGAGTTCCCGTAGTCTCTTGAGACTACGACGGGAGCTCCCCACAGCCATTTCCTATTGGCGATCTACACGGGTCAGGAGTGTAGGAAGATCGCTCCTGCCCCGAAAGCCCGCTAGACCACCAGGTAAGGCCGGGACGCCGGGGGGAAGGCTTAACTGTGGGGTTTTTTCTTTTTTTCCCCCTCCCCAAAAAATCACGAATATGTGAAATCGCAATTGTCGAAACCGCGAATGGGGAGGGGGAAGTGTATTACTTCTGAAAACAGAGTTTAACTTTAATAAATATCCCAAGTCACATTGCTACTAAATTAGTGAAACTAGCTACTGATATGAAATTAAATAATGATTTGTAGCTAACATGCAAATGCATTTTGAGTTACATCATGAGTTATTCATGTGGAACTCAGCCCTCTTTCTAATTCGGAATCTCTTCCACTCAGGATTTCACTATAAAGTGAATATGATTTGTAGGCACAGTATAGACGAGGAGGTGCTGAAAAAGTTCTCAGCTCAAGCAACCAACTTACTAAATTCTGAGCATTATTTTGCCACTGGAATTGAAAAAAGGGTTATCTTAAACTAAACTAAAGCTTAACTTTGTCTACCGAGTCGTCATTCTGAGAAGGCTCAACTCGGTTTTCAGCAATTACATAAATAGGGAATGATTTATAAACGATAAATAGAAGATAATAGCAAAATTTCAAAATAATTAATTTTCTAAATGTTTGGCAAATAGAGTCGTTTTTAAAGATTTACGGAAAAATTGAAATGAACTGGAACTCCTTTAAAAAAAAAAAAGGGGGAGATCATTCCAGAGTTGAGAGAGTTTAAAGACCAAAGATTGACTGAAGATCTCAACTCCTTTAATCCCTTTTTTAGAAGGAAGGGAGAGTTTAAATTGTTGGATACCTCTTGCAACGGAGAATCGGTAAAAGTTCCAAAATAAAGGAATAAGAGGATTAAAGATACCATGTAGAATTTTAAAAGAAATACAAGCGCATTTCAATTGAATTCTAAAATAAACTGGGAGCCAATGAAGACTGAAGCACATCCACGTCATTCTCTTCTTGGTTGGTCTTAGAACTTTTCAGCACCCCCTTCGTTTTTTTGAAGTCTGAGGCCCAAAGAAGAATACTTTAACCTAGAAAGAAGTGCTTTATTGTGTTCAGAGAATGATTTTTAAAGTAATTTCACAGATTAAAAAAAAAAATCTAATCAATACTGTTACATTGCTAGATAGTCAGTCTCAGGTAATGGAGAGACACAACACGGGATCTCAGGTTATGGAGAGAGACTGCATGCAATCTTTTTAATTATTATTTGCAATCATCATATTTACATCATATCATAAAGATACAAAGAAAATGAATAAGGTTTCACGAGAAAAAAGATCAATTTTTCACAAAATATATACTGCACAGAAAAGGGAAAAGACTAAACAAAAACTTGCAGGCATAGAGAAATAGAAATAAATCCCAATTAAACCAGCTTAATTTAAATCTATGAGGAATTCTGAGTTTCAACAACATCTCTAGTTGATAAGAAAGTGGATAGCGTAGCTGGTTTTAAGAAAGGTTTGGGCAAGTTCCTGGAGGAAAAGTCCATAGTCTGTTATTGAGAGAGACATGGGGGAAGCCACTGCTTGTCCTGGATCGGTAGCATGGAATGTTGCTACTCTTTGGGGATTCCGCATGGAATGTTGCACTCTTTGGGGTTCCGGAATCTTGCTTACTCTGAGATAATGGAATGTTGCTACTGTTTGGGGATTCCGCATGGAATGTTGCTACTCTTTGGGGTTCTGGAATCTTGTTTACGCTGAGATAATGGAATGTTGCTACTGTTTGGGGATTCTGCATGGAATCTTGATACACTTTGGGGTTCTACATGTTGCTACTCCTTGGGTTTTGCCAAACTGGAAAAATGGGAGATCTATTAATCTGAAAAATATTGTAGTCACCTACCATATGAAATAAGTTGGATCATAGTAAGAACATAGGTAGTAATGTTTTATAATCTTCAAGCATCCAAACGGATCGTTTTTTAAACAAAGACCACTGTCTAAATCAAAAAGCATCCATCACAAAAAACTTTCAAAAACTTCATTAGTACACAACCAATCTTTTTGATAAGCACCAAAAAAGGAGGGGAAACATCAGAGTCTCGATTGGAAAGGGATCAGGGGGCCTCTTGTGGTTCCTGCCATTACAGGACCCACTTCACCGATCCTCATCAATTATAATCAGATGCTTCCTAATACATAAACTTTATTCAAAAACTGTTTTAAAATCTTTTCAATATATTTGAAAAAATACCAAACTGCTTTGTATGGAAACCTTTTCTCAATAATGATATTATCATCAACGTGTAAAGTCCCCAGGACCCCAGCGCTGTTACTCCTTGAAAACTCCCGACGCCAACACATAGGGACAGCGACGCTGATAAACACAATAGCCGTCGCAAGGGCCTTTTCAGCGTTTCGATTAACCGACCTGTCTCGTCTGATAACCGACCACACACGTCTGATAACTGGCTTGCTTTTCACTTCTGCAGTATGCTCATGAAGTGTAGGCCGAAGGGAAGATATTAGCTGGCTTTACTGAAGAAGTGAACAGGCAAGCAGAAGAACGCCTCGCCTTCGACTAAAGACAGTCAAACAAAAAAGGCAAGGGAGGTGTCTTTTCAACCAGTGATAAAGTCTTTATTAAACGAGTAATGGCCCCAACAAGGATCCCTGTTTCGGCGCACATCCTCTATCCAATTCTCTGGTCACCCAGTCAAAGAAATTGATCAGATTTGTCTTACAAGACCTACCTCTAGTGAATCCCTGTTGCCTCTGGTCCTGTAATCCACTGGATTCCAGAAACTTGACCATTCTCTGTTTTAAAAGCATTTCCATTAATTTGTTTATCGCAGAAGTCAGACTTACCGGCCTGTAATTCCCTACTTCTTCCTTACTTCCATTTTTGTGGAGAGGGACCACCTCTGCCCTTCTCCAATCCTCCGGTACCACTCCCGACTCTAGAGACTCGTTGAAAAGGTCAGTCAGCAGAGCTACCAGAACTTCCCTAAGTTCCTTCAGCACCCTCGGATGTACACCATCCGGCCCCATTGCTTTGTCTACCTTTATTTTAGCTATCTCCTCACGAACACAACCCTCTGAAAATCGATCCTCCATCCCTATTCACGTTTGTCTTCTGTGGTCCCGCTCCCGGCGCTTCAGCCGTGAACACAGAACCGAAATATTTGTTAAGCAATTTGGCCTTTTCTTTATCAGCTTTTAGGTTCACCTTTGATTCTCACAGTGCCACTTTTGCATTTCTTCCTATCACTAATATATCAAAACCAGCCTTGGCTCCCCGTTTTACCGTGTTGTCTATTTTCTTCCATTTGCCTCTTTGCTTTCCTGACTACACGACCAGCCTCTCTTCACTGTCTTCCTCTTTCTGCAACCTTTTGTAGTTTATGACAGCTGACCTTTTATTCCTTACCTTCTCAGCTACTACTTTTGAGAACCAAAGCGGCCTTCTTTTCCTCTTACTTTTACTTACTTACCTCACAAAAAGGTTTGTCGCCCTTACAATCGCTCCTTTCAGTTTTGCCCACCACATTTACACTCCTTCCAGACGTTCCCACCCAGCCAACAAAGTAAACCCCCATCAGAACAAAGTTAGTTTTTTGTTTTTTTTTAAGTCTAGAACTTTTGCTTTTAAATGAACCATCTCTATACCCATCTTAATATTAAACCGTACCATGCTGTGATCACTGGATGCCAGACGTTCACCCACTGTAACATCAGAAATATAGGCGTTAGAACTGAGCTTCTTGCTTATCAGAAGGCGATCATTCTTTTGGTGGTGTAATCGGCTGCAGCTTACACATCACTTTGCATCCGTGTACCCTTTATTTCCTGTGAGGAAAATGGTTGCATTAAAAACGTTGCTTAATCGTTCTTGGCATTCTATTTTATCTGCCTTCAATAAAACAAAAACTGCATTTTATTGTAAGTAATGTAATTTATTTATACCTGATATCATTTGAAAATGCAATGACACTTTGACAGCTTCAGCAGGAAGGCAATCCTTTTCCTTCCAGATGAAAGGAGACATGATTCTCAGAAAACAAGAGGAATTCTAATGTGTTAGCTTGCATTGTGACCCCTACCTGTTACTCTACTAAACATGTCTATGACACTGCCAGGTATGCCTGTTCTTGGTAGGTGCCATCGACTCGTGCTTCACTCCTAGCGACTTGATGAATTGCGGATCTAAAAAGAAATCAGTTTTGTGCTAGTCTGGAAAGGTCCTCCAGCATCATCCTCGTGGTTGTTTTCAACGTGCCCAGCCATCTGATTGCAGGCCGCCCTCTTCGCCTGGTTCCTACTACTACTATGAATTATTTCTATAGCGCTACCAGACGCACGCAGCGCTGTACAGAGTCACAAAGAAGAAAACAGTCCCTGCTCGAAAGAGCTTACAATCTAAACAGCCGACAGACAAACAGGATTTCACGGATACAGTTAAGGGGAACGGTTAATCAGCTGGCTGGGTTGGAGGGCAGAGGGGAGTCCCAGGACAATCAAGCCATTGTGACATCACTGATGAGGTTGGCTCTTATTGGTGGAATGAGGCATTATGACATCACAAGCTCAGCTCTGCTTCCCATAGACTGAAACTCTTCACACTTACTACTACTATGAATTATTTCTATAGCGCTACCAGATGTATGCAGAAATGGAAGTGGAAGGTACCATTGAGAGGGTTGGGGGGAGCTGGCATTGGTTTAAGCAGAGGAATTTACTGTATTAGTTTCCTGTGATATCGTAGGCATTTTTTGTTTTGTTTCCTTTTGTATTTATACATTTTCATTTTGTGCTCATCATTTTTTTTGTTAGGGCACAACTGGACAAGAACAATTCTGAAGTAGAAACTCAAGACCCAGCTAGGCAAGGGCACTCAAGAGGTGGAACTATTATTAGCGTTTAAACGCTTCCACGGCATGACACCTGACTATGTAGCGAGGAAACTCCCGATACACCACTCCCAGCGGCCCCTCCGTCCACAACGGGAACTCAGACTTTCCAACCCTCCAGCAATCAGCCTCCACCGGGAGACCATATTCCTATAGCATTTCTAAATTATGGAATCAGCTCCCCTCCTACCATTAGGGCAATTGATAACCTACTGCCCTTCCGGAGAGCAGTAAAGACGCTTCTTTTTCGTGGATCGGATCAATTCTGGTCTCAAACTTTTAACAGGCCTTGCTTCGACGTACCTTACCTCGGAACACCTGAGCCTGCCAACCAGTTCTTCTGCCGTTCACTGCAGATATGTTAATACCCATTCGTGACCCTATGATTTATTTTCTTAGATTCTGCAAAGCGTGTGTTTTTGGTCACATTAGTTGTAAGTTATTGACTCTATAGCAGGGGTGTCCAACCTGCGGCCCCGTGAAGTATTTTGTGTGGCCCCCGGTCGAGGGCAATGCAGTGTTTTCCTCTGCTGCCCCCAGGTGTTTACCGTCTTGCCGGCTCCCGCCTATGTCTTGCTGCAGCGTTTGCATGTTTGTGCGGCCCCAGGAAATTTTTTTTCAGCCAATGCGGCCCAGGGAAGCCAAAAGGCTGGACATCCTGCTCTATAGCTTGGTGTCTTTGATCCTCTAGCATGTTATTGACTCTGTAACGTACGTATCTCTGTTCCTGAAAACTTTGTGTGTGTATCCTTGTAACCCGTTCTGGGCTCCTGGGGAGGACAAGCTGTAAAAATGAATATAAATAGTTCTTCCTGGATGATAGCTGTTATCTAACCCAAGGATCACAGGTTCAAAACCAGCTTTCGGTTGGTAGCTTTTAACACTGGAGGGAAAAAAAAAAAAAAAAGCTGAAATTTAATTACACTGGAAAGAAAGCCGACATTTCAGGTTTGTTTTCCTGTCCTTTCAGGTTAGACTCAAATTTAGCTGAGTTCATGTATCAGCTTTTTTTTTTTATTTATTTAGGTAACTAAGGGCTCCTTTTACGAAGGTGCACTGGCGTTTTTAGCGCACGGACCGGATTAGCGCACGCTACGGTACGCGCTAGCCGAAAAACCACTGCCTGCTCAAGAGGAGGCGATAGCGGCTAGTGCGCGTGGCATTTAAACGCGCGCTATTCTGCGCGTTAAGGCCCTAACGCACCTTCGTAAAAGGAGCCCCAAGTCAATACTGCAGTTTTACTTTGGCTGCTTCATTCTGTCACAGAGACCCTAGTAGGGACTCCTGAGGCTTGACTGCTAGACTAGGACGAGAGAAAAACTAGGATTGCTCAAGGTGAGTCTTAATGCCATTGTGCCTCCAAGAAGTACATCCAACAACATAAGGATTACACTTCTCCCTCCGTTTTCGCAGTTTCGAATAACATATGGAAAAGTTATTTGCGTTTTTTCTGTATTTGCGGTTCTATTAATCCCCTATCACAGCGAATACAGCGGGAGAAGTGTACAAATAATGAGTTGATACGTTCTGAAGTACTACACTTCTCCCTCCGTTTTCACAGTTTCGATTATTCGCAGTTTTTAGCTTGCTGGCTCCTCCCCCAAAATTACATCAGCTTGCATAGAGAAATCGCCGATTCCAAGCGTTTACGGAGAAAATCGCCGATTCCCAGCACTTTGTTCATCATGTTTTGCCTCTCCTTCAGGAACAGGCCAGGTCCCGTTGTTTTTCCTCCACCTCTGCATTTACCTGGGCCGCCTCTCCTGTTCCCTGTATTTCTGCTTTGCCCTTAGCTTTTACCCTCGTAGCTTTCAGTTTCCCCACATTCCCGTCACCCCACTTCCCCGCTTTTCCTCCGGGTTTTCTTGCCCCCTCTTGGGCCCTGGCCTCTGTTCGATCCCCCTCGCCTTGTGTCACCCCTATATTGCCCTCCGTTTTCGCCCTTGTGCCCTCCAGTCCCCCTGTGTCCCCATGCCCCTTAGTCTCCTCCCAGCAAGCTCCCTTTACCTGTTGTTTCCCTCGCTGTCTGATCATAAGATCCATCGGTCTCTCTACTTCCTCTATGCAGTCAGCCCGTTCAGCATCTGTTCTGGATACTGTTGTCCGAAGCGTCAACATCAGATCAGCTGTCGGCTTTCCCCCTCTCCTCAGTTTAAAGCCCTCTCGATCTCCTTCCTCACATTGGTGGCCAGTAGTCTAGTTCCCTCTGTGCTCAGGTGCAGGCCGTCCCGCCGGTAGAGCCTACTCTTTTCCCAGAACGACGTCCAGTTCCTCACAAAGTGGAAGCCCTCCTCCTGGCACCATCTCCTCAACCATGTATTCACAGCCTGGAGGTCTGCCTGCCTCTTTGCATCTGCTCTCGGTACAGGCAGGATCTCTGAGAATGCTACAAAATGGGGGGGGGGGCATTGTTGGGAGAAAGCAGTCTTGAGAGAGACTTGGGTGTGCTGGTGGATGCATCACTGAAGCTATCTGCACAGTGCGCAGCGGCCTCGAAAAAAGCCAACAGGATGCTGGGCATCATAAAGAGGGGCATAACAACCAGGACGCGGGAAGTCATCATGCCATTGTATCGATCGATGGTGCGTCCTCATCTGGAATACTGCGTTCAATATTGGTCGCCGTACCTCAAGAAAGACATGGCGGTACTTGAGAGAGTCCAAAGGAGAGCAACGAAACTGGTAAGAGGGCTGGAACACTGCCCATACGCCGAGAGGTTGGACAGGCTGGGGCTCTTCTCTCTGGAAAAAAGGAGGCTCAGGGGTGATATGATAGAGACCTTCAAGATCATGAGGGGCATAGGGACAGATTCTTCAGGCTGAAGGGGACAACAGGTACGAGGGGGCATTCGGAGAAACTGAAGGGAGATAGGTTCAAAACAAATGCAAGGAAGTTTTTCTTCACCCAAAGGGTCGTGGACACTTGGAATGCGCTACCGGAGGAAGTGATCGGGCAAAGTACGGTACAGGGATTCAAACAGAGACTGGACAGATTCCTGGGGGATAAAGGGATCGTGGGATACTGAGAAAATATAGAAACCCAACCAGGTCGTGCATGTGCAAGACCGGAGGGCTAGGACTTCGATGGGAAGATAGGACTCTTCAGGAAACCAAGGTGGCATGGGGGCCCCTTCTGGTGATTTAGACAGGTCATGACCTGTTTGGGCTGCCGCGGGAGCGGACTGCTGGGCGTGATGGACCTATGGTCTGACCCGGCGGAGGCACTGCTTATGTTCTTATGTTCTTATGAATGATTTGTACGTTTCATGGCTCATTATCATTCTCTTCTTGGTTTGGCTGAGAACTTTTCAGTGGCCCCTCATGTATTTTGAAAGAGAAAGTTTCTGTAAGGGCTAGTGTTCATTAATTCTGTCCCATACTGAGAATCAATATTATCTTATGTTGACACAATAATACAGCATATGTGGAAGAATCCTCAATTCACTTAGACAAGACCGACAGCTACTAGAATTAGCTGTCGTAGCTTAGCTAGTTTAAAAGACACTGATTGATAATAATAACATGACTATCCTACATTCCTAGAACCTAACTTTGGCTGTTAATTATAGTTTGAAGTGAGAATTGTGGCCTGGAGTAAATTTTGCAATTACCGTAGGTTGTAGCTTGGAGACTCCCCTTTGCCAACAGGTATTTAGCCAGATTCACAACAGAGAAATGTTGAAGGGAAAACCCCCCATCTAAAACAGAGAGGAATGATTTTCTTATTTGAATGCTAGTGCGATTGGCTTCTTGAGCATCTGGTTGGCCCTCTGTGTATTTTGAGGTTTCTGCAGTGCTAATCGTATTGAAAAACATTGTGAGGGCATGAGTAGATAAGCACCCCAAAAAAATTAGGTTCATTTTCAAATTCTCTGAATTTCTTCAGATTTTGGGGTACGTATTTCAGTCATTGCACACATTTGTCTTGAATGCACTAGAACCTTTTGTGCTCTCGAATTCATTATATATATGCATTAATTCCTAAGTATCTCCTAGGGGGAGATATGATTCAGACGTTCAAATACTTGAAGGGTATTAACGTAGAACATAATCTTTTCCAGAGAAAGGAAAATGGTAAAACCAGAGGACATAATTTGAGGTTGAGGGGTGGTAGATTCAGGGGCAATGTTAGGAAATTCTACTTTCCGGAGAGGGTGGTGGATGCTGGAATGCGCTCCCGAGAGAGGTGGTGGAGAGGAAAACGGTGACTGAGTTCAAAGAAGCGTGGGATGAACACAGAGGATCTAGAATCAGAAAATAATATTAAATATTGAACTAAGGCCAGCACTGGGCAGACTTGCACGGTCTGTGTCTGTGTATGGCCGTTTGGTGGAGGATGGGCTGGGGAGGGCTTCAATGGCTGGGAGGGTGTAGATGGGCTGGAGTAAGTCTTAAAAGAGATTTCGGCAGTTGGAACCCAAGCACAGTACCGGGTAAAGCTTTGGATTCTTGCCCAGAAATAGCTAAGAAGAAAAAATAAAAAAATTTAAATTGAATCAGGTTGGGCAGACTGGGTGGACCATTCGGGTCTTTATCTGCCGTCATCTACTATGTTACTATGTTAGGTGTGTATATATATATATATATATATATACAATTGACTCATACTAATGGTTTTTTTAGGCAACCACATCATCCAAATATTACATTACATTAGGGATTTCTATTCCGCCATTACCTCGCGGTTCAAGGCGGATTACAAAAGAGTTATAGAAGGTGGATTACAGAAGATGTCTGATCATTTTTCAGGGAGAATAGAGAGCAGAGTAGGTTGTTTCTGGGGGTTGGGGAGTTAGTGGAGGGATGGAAGAGGACTTGTGGTGGTAGGTCTTTTTCAGGGATTTCTTGAACAGTATAGTCTTTATTTTTTTCTGAATATTTTGTAGTCTGGGGTCGCTATCAGTAGATTGGAGATTTGGTTGTCAAGTTTTGCTGCTTGAGTGGCCAGGAGGCCATCATAAAGTTTTTTTCCTTTTAACTTCTTTGATCGGAGGGTGTGCGAATGGGGTGTGAGTTTTCCCTATGCCTGGTTGAGGTGGTTTGGATGAGGCGGTTGTTCAGGTAGGTTGGGCTGTCTCCATTTATAGTTTTAAACAGTAGACAATAGAATTTGAATAGTATTCTTGCTGGAATTGGAAGCCAGTGTGAATTGAGGTATACTTCTGTAATGTGGTCTTGTTTCTTCAATGAGTAGATGAGTCTCAGTGCTGTGTTTTGAATTGTTTGTAATTGTTTTGTTATTGTTGCAGGGCAGGGGAGATAGAGGACGTTGCAATAGTCTAGTCCAGTGGTTCCCAACCCTGTCCTGGAGGACCACCAGGCCAATCTGGTTTTCAGGCTAACCCTAATGAATATGCATGGAGCAGATTTGCATGCCTGTCACATCCATTATATGCACATCTCTCTCATGCATATTCATTAGGGCTAGCCTGAAAGCCCGATTGGCCTGGTGGCCCTCCAGGACAGGGTTGGGAACCACTGGTCTAGTAGACCTAGTATTAGGGATTGTACTATGAGCTGGAATTGTGTAATCTCGAAGAATTTCCGAACTTGTCTTAGGTTTCTCATGACTGCGAAAGATTTCTGGATTTAGTTTGCGAGACACTGTACTAGACCTTACCAACTACAAAATTTAGCCCTATTCAGAACTGCATGTTTTCTGCAGTGATACCTCAACCTTTGTAGGTCTTTGAATTTCGAGCAATTGAAATATACGAAGCTAGATGAAAATTCTCTAAAATACTCGCATAGCCCTTAAAAATGAAACAAAACCAATGATCCTCATACAATAATATGCAGCTCAGCCATTTTCTGTGATCGCTTGAATCATGCCAAGTCTAATAGAAGCTCACTTAAAAAAAACATGCCTGTCCCGGAGATTTGGAGCTCTGAAGGATCCCATAAACAGAGTGCTGTCTTTACTTAGCACTCCAGCTGTCTGAAGCATATTTTCCAGGTGAACAGGATGTTTCTATATTTCTATCTTAGTAGAGGTGGTGGAGACAAAGACTGTGTCAATTCAAAAGAGCGTGGGACAAGCAGCTGGGTGGGATCTCTTAGGGAGAAGAGGAGATCGTGGATGCTGTGGATGGGCAGACTGGATGGGCCATTTATCTGGACTTTATCTGCCATCATGTTTCTATGTTTCTATAATCAGAAAGTTCTATGACATCACAATGCAGCTATAAAGAGCCTTAGCCTATAGGAAGAGGAGATGCAAATGTTAAGAGCCTTAGCCAATAGGGAGAGGAGGAGATAGTGGATTCTGTGGATGGCCAGACTGGATGGGCCATTTGGCCTTTACGTATCTGCTGTCATGTTTTATGGACATGGCTGAAACATATAGGGCCGCGGTAAACATGCGGCAAGCCCATTCAATTCTCTTGGGGCATTTACCACGGCAGCGTTGCTACTCTGACTTTTTAAAAGGGGCCCATAATGCTTTTCTAGCACAGTGAAATCCCACTGTAATACCACTTGGGTTCAGTATTTCCTTTTGTTCTGCAAACTTTTTTAAAATATATATTTAGTTCACAAGCCATTAAAATCTCAAGTCTTTAAATCAGATTTTTTTTATTCTCTCTCTTCAGGTATATAAGACTTCAGTGCTGTCTTTGCTTAGCACTCCAGCTGTCTGAAACATACATTTCAAGTGCACAGGATGAAGGAGGTTGTATGAGTGTAACCTTCTCCGGATCATTTTGTGCCTAATACTTGTTTTATCTGAAGCCTGCGGAGGTTCTCAAATATGAGAAGGCTCACTTTCTGAGAACTACCTTTCTAGTGGCCTGAAGATACGCTCTTGATCTCGGCCAACAAAGTTATTCCCTGTAATCCTCTTGATGTTGTAAAGGAGAACGAATGAAGAGAGTGTCATCTGAACTTTGGACAAACCATTTGCTCAAAGCCACCATCAAAGAACCAAACTCTGCCAAGAGCCAAAGCATACGCAAAATGAAATTGGTGTCCATTGTGTTACCGGAGGATTGCAAAACAAACCCCATCATAGTCTATACAGGAAGGTCACACAAGAGACAAGGGATTGAAGCTGTAGCTTCTTAGTAGACATTTTTAACAGCTTGCTTTCGCCTTTCATATAGAGAGAGATAGACAGAAAGATAGAGAGATAAAATTAAAGAAACATTACAAAATTTAACAAAAACAGGGTGGATGGGAGGTGGAATCCAAATTCTCTGAAAACGAATCAAACTTTTTTCGCCTGTTACATCCCTACAATATTCTAGCTATCCAGTTTGTTATCAAATAAGATGCTAAATTAGGAAATGTTCTAAGAATGTAAAAAATATATATATATACTGTATCTTGGAAGTCAGTGAAAAGTAGTCCGTATTAACGTGATCAGCATGAGAAAAGCAAATGAAAGTTAAACATTACCAGTAGCCAGGCAGGGCACCTGCTAAAGAGCCCTTCTGCTGCCGGTCACAGCTGGAAAGAAAAAAAATGAAAGAGATGCAAACATCTGGTCTAGAGGCATGAAATTGTCCTTCTGCCTTTTTTTTTCTTTCTAGGAACAATTACAATATGCAAAACCAGGGCACTCTCAAAGCAAGGAAAGGGAAATTTCAACCGACCGTGCATATTAAAAGCTAAGGCAGGGAAGCGTGCCTCTTTCAAACAGGAACACTTTTGGGAACTTCCCTGGGCCTTCAAGAAAGTGATAATTCATGCAGAGTGAATGACTTTGAATGAAGAAGCAATGGGAGCATGGCAATAGGACTTTATATCAATATAGATCTTGTTTGCAGATGCTTTTCTCGAAGATCAGTGGCTTCTTTGATTGTTCCGGGTTTAAATGGGGGGTTTTTTATTGAGAGAGAAAATTAGGAAAGATTGATTTGAATGTATTGTAATATTTAGGGCTCCTTTGACAAAGGTGCGTTAGGGCCTTAACGCGTGGAATAGCGCGCGCGCTAGACCTTAACGCCAGCATTGGCCTGGCGTTCGTTCTAGAAGTGTAGCGCGGGTTTAGCGCGCTAAAATCCTGCGTGCGCTAAAAACACTAGCGCACCTTAGTAAAAGGAGCCGTAATGTGGTCTTGTTTGACTTTTAGCATTTGTGTATGTATGATTGTATACCGCTTAAACTTAGGCAGTCTATAAGTTTTAAAAATAAATAAATTATTATTACATATATACATATAAAACCTTGGATTGCAAGTAACTTGCTTTGTAAGTGTTTTGCAAGACAAGCAAAACATTTAATTAAATTTTAACTTGATATACAAGCAAGGTCTTGCAATACAAATCTATACAGTATACAAGTGTCACATCATCACAACTGAGCCGATGGTTCTTCTCTCTCTGACGCTGCAAGAGTGTAGTGACTGTTCTAAACGAGCAAAGTCTTGCAATACGAGTACATACAGTATACACGCGTTACATCATCACAACCGAGCTGATGGTTCTTCTCTCTCTGATGCTGCGGGAGCGTAGTGACTGTTCTAAACGAGCGAGGTCTTGCAATACCAAGTTTCCAAGTTTTATTAAAATTTGTTATCCCGCTTATCAGATTTCTAAGCGGCTTACAGTAATAAAATTTATAAAAATGGAGGGATATACAAACAATAGTCATACAGTATATACGCATCACATCATCACAGCTGAGCCGATGGTTCTTCTATCTCTGACGCTGCAAGAGTGTAATGACTGTTCTAAACGAGCAAAGTCTTGCAATACGAGTACACACAATATACAGGCATCACATCATCACAACTGAGCTGATGGTTCTTCTCTCTCTGACGCTGCGGGAATGTAGTGACTGTTCTAAACGAGCAAAGTCTTGCAATACGAGTACATGCAGTATACACGCATCACATCATCACAGCTGAGCCGATGGTTCTTCTATCTCTGACGCTGCAAGAGTGTAATGACTGTTCTAAACGAGCAAAGTTTTGCAATACAGAGAGAGTGTGGTGCAGTGGTTAAAGCTTCAGCCTCAGCACCCTGAGGATATGAGTTTAAAGCCACGCTGCTCCTTGTGACCCTGGACAAGTCACTAAATCCCCCCATTGCCCCAGGTACAGTAGGTTCAGAGGAAGGCTAATGAAATGGTTATGGAGGCTGTATCTGGTGACTGGACAAAAGCGCGCGAGACACCAGTGCGCCAACAATTCGGTGCAAGACACCAGCGCGCCGCTGGAAAACTTACCTTTAAAGAGCTCTGACGGGGGATGGGGGGAACCCCTCCACTTTACTTCATACTGTTCGTGCTGCCGTTGGGGGTGAGGGGGGTGAGGGGTGCAACCCCCCACATTATAGAGAAAACTGAACTTTTCCTCAAAAAAATCAGAAAAATTTCCATTTTCTCTATAATGGAGAGTTTCAACTCCCCAACCCCCCCCCCCCAAATGGCAGCGCGAACACCCCGCTTCAGAGCTCTTTAAAAGTAAGTTTTCCCGTGGCATGCTTGGTCTTACGCCAAATTGTCTGCACGCTGGTGTCTCGCGCGCGAATGACTATGAACCCTGTATCTTGCTAAAGATGCGGAAAAGATTCAGAGAGAAATGACAAAAATGGTATGGGGTTTGCTCCAGAAGTATGAGGAGAGATTTGATGGCCTGGAGCAGTGTTTCACACTTTTTAAGCTTCAGCACACTACACAGAGCAAATACTTTTTGCGACACGTTATAGCTGAAGGTCTTTAAGCTGTGTGTGGGTAATTGTAACAACGGTGAAACTAAAGTAGATAGAATAGAATTGCTAATCAAGGCGACCGGATGGGCTTGTTTATGAGTGCAAATGAACTCAAAACGTAGCTCGATGGTCGACAAGCCAACATGCATCATCCACCATCTGCAGTTGTTCGCTTTTTTGTCGATTTTAATTTCTGTCAGAGCTGAACATCCAAGTTCGCGAGGATAAGAAGATTTAAACAGTAACAAAGCCTCGATTGCTTTTCCCTCAAGTTAGGATAACCACTGCATAAAAAGTAAAAATAAAATGCCTTTAGTTTTCAAGGAGCAATCACGTCAAGGAATGATGCTTGTCTGGGCGGCTGTATCCTTACGCACACAGATGCTTGTACCATTGACGAACTCTTGCTTATGCGGTGTACATGTCATCTATTATAGTGTATACTTATGAAGGGAATTTTTTTTTTTTAATTCTGGAATCTCTCGTAGCACACCCGGAATCTCTTCGGGGCACACATTACATTAGTGATTTCTATTCCGCCATTACCTTGCGGTTCAAGGCGGATTACATCCAAACTAAAACAAGAATTACATTCAAAATTTGAAGGAATAGAATAAGCGATGACATAAAATTTTTAAGGTAATAAAAATGTCGGGTAAAAAATAGTTATCAACGGGAAGTAGAAGTTTTTAGGAGATAGGAATAGGGTGAATTATGGGTTTTAGATAACGTTTGGTAAATAGAAGAGTATTGGAGAGTATTAAGGTATAGAGAGTGTTGGATGTTGGATTGGGATTGGTTGTGCTGGATAGGTTTTATGTATTTTCTGAAGAGTATGGTTTTAGGATCTTTCTTGAAGGCTTTGTAGTCTGTAGTCGAAGATAACAGAGTGGTGATTTGTCTGTCCAGTTTAGCTGCTTTGGAGGCTATAAGGTTGTCATAAAGTTTTTTTCGTTTGACATTTTTGGATGATGGGTGGGAGAATAGTTTGAGAGACACTGCTCTGAAGGAATGGAGAGACAGATGTGATACAATACTGACATTCAAATATTTGAAAGATATTAATATACAAACACACCTTTTTCCAGAGGAGGGAAAGTGGTATAACTCCAGGAAACGAATTTGGATGGCAGAGGGTTCGAATCAGGAAGTACTTTTTCATGGAGGGGGTGGTAGATGTCTGGAATGCTCTGCTGAGGCAGACGATTGAGATGAAAACAGTAACAAAATTCCAAAAATGCGTGGCATGAAACCAAACAAGCTTAGCAGTGATTAGATGGCAACACCGGTAATTGAGAAGCAAAGTCAGTGCTAGGCAGACGTCTACCCTATGGGCCCTAAACCATGGCTGGATAGATTTAGCTTTGGTGGTTGAAGAACAAGGCCAGTGTCAGGCCGACTTCAAAGGTCTGTGCTGTGATCATGGCTGGACTGTGCCAGGCAGTTCTCTATGGTCTGTGCCCCGATCATAGTTGGAGAGATATGGAAGGGCTGGAGTGGGGCTTCGATGACAGCTTCATTAGTTGGGGAACAAAGCCGGTGCCAGGCAGACTTCTTTAGTCTGTGCCCCGATCATGGTTGGGCAGATTCAGCTACGGTATTTAGAGAACAAGGCCGGTGTCGGGAAGAGTTCGACGATCTTTGCCCTAATCATGGATGGACTGATAGGCCAGTGGCAGGCAGACGTCTACGGTCTGTGCCCCAATCATGGCTGGAGCGATGTGGAAGGCCTGGAGTGGGGCTTCGATGACAGCTTCAGTAGCTGAAGAACAAAGCTAGAGCCAGGTAGACGTCAACGGTCTTTGCTCTAAAGATGGCAAAGACAAATCAAGGTCAATTATGGACCGTACAGGTTTTTATCTGCCGTCATCGGCTTTATTATGTATGTAGACAGTGAAGTGGTTAGAGAAAAGCAGGCAGTGTGGTCAGAGACAGAAACACAAAGAAGGTTACAAAGAACTAAGGAACAAATATTATTCAAGTTTATTAGGTGTTTAGATATGGCCTATCAAGGTTATCTAAGCGGTTTTCCAATCAGGTACTTAAGCATTATCCCTATCTGTCCCGGTGGGTTCACAGTCTATCTAGTGTACCTGGGGCTATGAAGGACTGAATGACTTGCCCAGAGTCACAAGGAGCAGCACGGAGTTTGAACCCAAAACCCCAGGGTGCTGAGGTTGTAGATCCAAGTAACAGAAACTGCTCTGGGTTCATTCTGAATGAACGGCACACCATGCTAGTCACACAGGGATTAATACTATAACAGAATGCCTGTAAATTAGTAGTACCAAGGTGCATACGGGCAGTCCCCAAGTTACAGACGCCTGACTTAAGTATGACTCGTACTTAAGAACGCGGTTACAGCGTCATTTGATTTCACTGAGCAGTTTTTCCAGTGGCCTAGACTCCTATACTTATCCTGCAGCAGATTCGGGAATGACGCATGACCACATTAAGAACCGTGTGTGGTTGTGCATGCTGTACCTTAGAGGGAACACTGGCTAGGGACAGTTGATTCTGTTATCAGCTGGGAGCAGAAGTAAGCAGCAAGAAGCTTAAAATCTACAAGCTCTGAGTTACATACAAACCCGACTTAAGAACAGCTTTAAAAACATAACTTGTTTGTAACCCTGGGATTGCCTGTACCATGATAAACAAAGATGGAGAGAAAACCTGGAACCTCTCTCAGGCCCTGCCCCAGAGATACTGGGTGAGGCAATGCTGGATTATGTCCTGAGGGAGCCAAAGGGGGAGAAAGAGACTCCCATGGAGGTGGAGGAGGAAGGACCTGAGGTAATGGAGAATAGCCCCTTTGAACAGAAGAACATGGATAGGGCTTACCCATGAATCTCCAAAGAGACCCAAACTATGGATCAGAACTAAAAGGAGGATTCCCAAAGACCCTTTCTCCTTTAGGGTGATGGCAGATGGGCGGTGGGCTGAACGCATGGGGTAAAAGAGGAGGTGTCCCAAGGGGAGGTGTTTCCAGTTGGCCTGAGGAGAGGGAGAGGAAGTAACCCTTAAGGATATCATATTTACCTGAGAAAAGAAGCCCAAGCTGGAATTTGCATGTCATTTGCACAAGAGACTGAGTTGTGCGAAAGGACAGGAGAAGACTTTTGCAAAGGGGATAAGGAAAGGAGAAAGCCCTCCTTTAGGCTTAGGGGAGGGGCCTCTGAATTATACACGTTTTATCCAGTGGACCTAGGCTAAGAACTAATGTTTGGTTTTTACACCTCACCACAAGTGTTTAGAGATTCCTTAGTCAGGACTTGAAAGACTTGAGCCTTGAAGAGGAAGAGCACTCCAACAAGGGAGACTGCGGTTGGCTGTGGAGTCGAATGCCCACAGTGGATCTTTCCAGAATCCTGGCATGTTTGGAAGCATTGGATATTGATACTGGACTGGGTCTGGTGGAAAGGAGATATCTACCTCCTTTTAAAGAATACTAGCATAGGCTCTTAAGTGCAAGGAATTCTGTCAGCTAGACCTGGGTGTATCTACCGTGTTTCCCCAAAAATAAGACCTACCCCAAAAATAAGATCTAGCATGATTTTCAGTGTAGGTCTTACTATAAGCCCTACTCCCACAATAAGCCCTAGTCCACAGATTCCTGGACTCGCCGGCAGCAGCGCTTCGCCCAGACCTCACCCATACGTATGTCCACACTATTGAAGATCTGGTACAATTACAGAATAGAGAGAGGAAGCACTTACTCTGCATGAATTCACAATATGTGCACACCTATGCATGCCTATACCCAGTATAATAATCATTGAAGCGCACAACTAGTGTAGATTTACCCTGACGGTCCTTCTGCTGCTTACCTGGTCCATCCTGCCTGAATCCGGGAAGTGCCGCTCAGCTTCCTTTCCAATTATGTTCTCATTCTCATCGCAATTTGCTGCAGAGAGGGTGTCATTTATGGCAATTACTCTAGCGATGCGCCCTCTTGAAAAGACAGAGATAGGGAACAGATAGAGGGCAGCTGAAATCGAGCCTGGCTCACCTGCTGCAGTCAGCTGGCAGGAGCAGCCGAACAAGGTACAAGGTAGGCAAGGCTGGAAAGAAAGCTGCGCTACACGGATGTAAATTGCCTACTGACAAGCCAATCAAGCAGAAGAGGCAACTAATTGTTGTGGATGAGGATGTCTTTATTTGTTAATGCATATATACAATATCACAACAAAAGAATATTGTGCAGAAGGGTAATAGGAACAAGAGCTGTCATTCTAGGGAAAGACCTGTGATAGAATGTTTTTACTTGACAAATCATTCAGATTGATTCCCGGACTCTTTTCCCTTTCATCAGTAAACTCTGGGGGTGCCGCTTCCTACAAGAGTTTTGTGTACAAGATGATGGCTGGTGGGTTCCCTGAGCTTTAAATCAACCAAGGAAATAGAAGACAAGGGCTAACTTAAGAACATAAGAATAGCTTTACTGGGTCAGACCAATGGTCCATCAAGACCAGTAGCCCGTTCTCATGGTGGCCAATCCAGATCCCTAGTAAATGGTCAAAACCCAAAGAGTAGCAACATTCCACCCTGGCTGCTGGAAGACTCGGAGGCGGAGCTTAACTAAAATGATGGTTGGCGGTTCGTGTTGAGATGCCGAGGGGCCGCTAGAGGAAATTGTTGCCTTACCATCTGTTTTTCGGATGGTAAAAAGAAAATCTAAACCCCCCAGGTTTTCCCGGAAGAATCTACTGTACCAGTTGGCCCGATGGATCTCTTTATCGAGCGCGGTGCTTGAACGCAGGGTCCGGAGATTACCTCAGCTTTGGGAGGCGCGCAGACTGAAGCGTCGTGCCTTTCCTTTGGGGGCACCACCCTTTCTCCGGAGGAGCAGAGTCCTCCGAGTCACCCTGGGGCATTTGAGGAGAAGTTGGAGGAAGGAATTGCCCAGTGTTCTCTTACGTTCCCATAAGAGCTCGGAAGTTGTCTCTGGAGGGGGGGTCTCTGAAGCCATTGAGATCTGAGCACTCGGAGTGTGAGAAATAGCATATACCCGAAGATTTCCTCAAGTTGAAAGGGACATTGATTCAACCAGCGGGTCTTGGAATAGATTTTGCAACCATGCAAAGACCCAGGGTCTTCAATATGGAAACAATATCTAATTTACAGCTCTCCCTGGGGACTCAAATGCAGAATCTTAAAGCACGTTACACGACAGTTGTTTCAGAAAATTTGGACTTAAAAAAATAGCGTATCGAGCTTGGAAAATAAGATGGAAGGACATGAGACCAAACTAAAATTATTGAATCTCAAACCTTAACCTGGGTTAAGGACAGTGGGAATCTTCATTTCAAAGTAGAAATGCTCGAGAATGTGTCAAGAAGACGTAATCTTTGGGTTGTAAATTTTCCAAAGTTATCACTTATGTCTCCGCTTGATATGTTTAAGAAATACTTAACTGAAATTTTGAAAGTACCTAAATCTTCATATCCACCTCTCTCAAAAATTGATTATTTACCTAATAGGGATGAGTTCAAAGAAGCGTGGGATGAACACAGAAGATTTAGAATCAGAAAATAATATTAAATATTGAACTAAGACCAGTACTGGGCAGACTTGCACGGTCTGTGTCTGTATATGGCCGTTTGGTGGAGGATGGGCTGGGGAGGGCTTCAATGGCTGGGAGGGTGTAGATGGGCTGGAGTAAGTCTTAACAGAGATTTCGGCAGTTGGAACCCAAGCACAGTACCGGGTAAAGCTTTGGATTCTTGCCCAGAAATAGCTAAGAAGAAATAATTAAAAAATTTAAATTGAATCAGGTTGGGCAGACTGGATGGACCATTCGGGTCTTTATCTGCCGTCATCTACTATGTTACTATGTAAGGTTCTACATCCAAACCAGCAGAATCTATCTGCAGATAGCTTGGATTTAACAAATTTCCTTCAGAGATCGGATAGCGAGACACCGGTTACCATCACTGCTACACTGCTTGTACAATTTGTCATTGATTCAGACAGGGAAGGGATGCTTAAACTTTTTAAAAAATATAACGATGTTCCATTTATGTCAAAAGTAGTGAGAATGTATCCAGACGTGTCACGTTCAACTCAAAAGAGAAGAAAGCAGTTTCTTATTTTGAGGTCCCAGGTTTTGCAGTTGGGTGCAACGTTTGTTTTGAGATACCCCTGTAAATGTGTTATGCACCATCAAGGGAGTACGGTAGATATGTATTTTTTGAACCTCAGCAGTTGTCAAAATTCATTTCCGCCAAATTGTAGATAAGTCGTGAAATATGCTCAATGAAGTACATTCAGAGCCCATCTAGTCACATCTTTATTTTCTTTTGAATAATTACCAATGAAACATTTCAGTTAAATTGGCAGTTCTAGCCGGCACAGCTGTTACTTCTTGGGAAATTAGGATTTGCCTCTTGAGAATGATTGTTAAACTGGCGTTGTATTATTTCTTTCTTTTTGATTATCTCTTTGTCAAAAAGTTAAAATGTATAAATAAAGAATTTTTTTAAAAAATTAAAAAAGAGTAGCAACATTCCATTATCTCAGAGTAAGCAAGATTCCATACAGAATCGCAAGATTCCGGAATCCCAGAGAGTAACAAGATTCTAGAATCCCAAAGAGTAGCACCATTCCATGCTACTGATCCAGGGCAAGCAGTGGCTTCCCCCATGTCTTTCTCAATAACAGACTGTGGACTTTTCCTCCAGGAACTTGTCCAAACCTTTCTTAAAACCAGCTATACTATCCGCTCTTACCACAACCTCTAGCAATGCGTTCCAGAGCTTAACTCTGGATTGAAAAGAAATGTCCTCCTATTGGTTTTAAAAGTATTTCCCTGTAACTTTACATTGAGTGTCCCCTAGTCTTTGTAATTTTTGACGGAGTGAAAAATCGATCCACTTGTAGCCGTTCTACTCCACTCAGGATTTTGTAGACTTCAATCCTATCTCCCCTCAGCCGTCTCTTTTCCAAGCTGAAGAGCCCTAACCGTTTTAATCTTTCCTCATACGAGAGGAGTTCCATCCCCTTTACCATCTTGGTCGCTCTTCTTTGAACCTTTTCTAGCGCCATTATATCCTTCATGAGATAAGGAGACCAGAATTGAAAGCAATTCTCCAAATGAGGTCACACCATGGAGCGATACAGGGGCATTATAACATTCTTAGTCTTGTTAACCGTCCCTTTTTTAATAATTCCCAGCATCCTGTTTGCTTTCTTGGCCTCTACCGCATATTGGGTGGAAGGTTTCTTCGTATTGTCTACAATGACACCGAGATCCTTTTCTTGGTGCACAAGCGTCTTAGAGGGGGTGGAGAAGGAGTAGGGGGGCGCCACTGCACTGACCACCTTTGCTACGCCACTACCTATGCGCCTACTATGAAAGGACGCAAAGGGTAAGGCAAGCCTCACAACTGTTCGTCTCCTATGATCCCAACAGACCAGGACTCCCGGTCACCAAATGCATGCTGTCATACTGGATAGCCCAATGTAGGTACACCGCAGGAGAATGGCACCCCGACAATTTCGCTCTGTTAAATGCACGCACGAACGGAGCGGAATTGTTGAGGTGCAATTGTAAGTGTGTGTGGGGGGGGGTTGTGGCATTATTCTAATTCAGAGTGCGTTGGCATTGGTTTTCCCCCCCCACACCCTCCTCAGAGCAGAAACAGGAAGGCATAGGCCGGCAGAGCAAGTGTATTGGGGGTTCCCCCCATGCCCCCTCTATGAGAGCGCGAGTGTAGTGGGGGGTTCCCCATCCCCACCCCCACCCATGAAAGCGCAAATGGGAAGGCATAGGGCGGCGTGCATATGTTCTGCGCGCAAATGTCGAGACCGAATTGTCAGCGTGCCAATGACCTGCGCGCATTTGATGGGTCACCCACAATGTATATCCTTCGGCTAAAGAATGGTGCAACTTGAACCCCCCCCCCCCTCCGGGTCTCATGCCCACCAACTAAATGTACCACCAATGTATAAGCAATAGCGTAGTAAGGTAGGGCAAGGGGTGGTCCGTCTTGCTAGGAGTGTTGGCACCCCCTCCTCCTCTTTGCCTCCTCTTCCTCTCCTTGCTGCTTGTGCCCCGTGACTTCCCCCTGTATCTTTTTTACTTCTCTGGCATGAGCAATATTGCTGCCCGCTTGGGCATCCGTGCTCTCTTTGACATCACTTCCGGGTCCCGCACCTAGAAAGTGACATCAAAGGGTGAGCCGATACTGACGCGGGCATGCTGCTCATGTCGGCGAACTTAAACAAAGGGGGGGGAGGGGGAACAAGAAGGGGAGCGTGTGCATGGCAGGGTGGGCAGAGAAGTGGGCAGGGGAGGGGCGCCAGCAGCAGTGGCGTACCTAGGGAATGTGACACCCGGGGCCCATCATTTTTTACACCCCCAGCCCAACATTTTTTGACACCCCCTCCCCCCCTCCGCCCTTGGTATGCCACTGCTATGGTTCAAAAAAGGCTAAGAAGCCTGCGGGAGCGGCGAAAGCATCCTTTAAGGAACACCCTCCCGATCTGGCTCTATCCCGCCCCCTTCGTGACGCCACCGGACAGCATTCTCGGCCATTGGTCGACCTTGCCTGGGTCACTGCGCCCGGGCAAGGTCGACCAACGGCTGAGAACGCTGTCGGTGGCGTCACGAAGGGGGCGGGATAGAGCCAGATCGGGAGGGTGTTCCTTAAAAGGACGCTTTCGCCGCTCCCGTCGGCTTCTTAGCCCTTTTTTTGGCCGCGGGGGTGGACCGGCAGCTGCGCTGAAGTGCAGGTGCTAGGAGGTTCTGTGCACCCCCCCCCTAGTGTGTGCATCCAGGGCAGTCCACCCCTCCCCCCACGCCCTTGGTACAACACTGTCTATAACCATAAAAAATGGTATACAAGTCCCATTCTCTTCCTTCCTCCCCCCCCCCTTTCTTTTATTTCTTCCTTTCTGACATATCACTAAATGGAGGTACCTCTTCATTGTGCTGTTCGGGAGTGAAATAAGCTCGGGAAGAAAAACAGCCAAGGTGTTTCTTGTTATAGGTCTTTGTAACATATGACAGTAGAACACAGCAAAGTGTAAAATAATTGGTAATTAGCAACTTCAGTTGAAATTCCTCAGAAAGAGAAAAGCCGCAAGAATATAGTAATTACGTGCACAAAACTAATTTGCTGCCAGTTACTTGAACCATTGTAATTTCTCATAGGGTAAAGCATATGTTCAGGCTTCCTCCACTGTTGTTTACCGATGTCCTCCCATGCGCACCTGAAGATCAGATATGTGCAGAGCAGCTGCGAGATGAAGTTGAGCCAGGTGAATTTCAGGCTAGGACAAAATCTGTTGGAATTGTACCAGCAGGTTTGGGGAACATCTGAACAAATAAAAAAATAGATAGGGAAGTTTGAAAAATTCAGAGAAATTTTTATTTTAATTGAAACAGGAATCCTATGTACTGTTCCAGCCATGAGCTCTGTACGTTTTAGACAAAAAAAATAAAAAAAAACTACCAAACTGGAGGGACCAACACAATAGCAGTAGAAACATAGAAACATGTCGGCAGAAAAGGGCCATAGCCCATCAAGTCTGCCCACGCTACTGACCCACCCCACTAAGTCTACTCTCCTAGAGATCCCACACCTAATGACCCAATTTCTTTAACTCGACCCTCGTAGGGATCCCACACAGGCATCCCATTTATTCTTAAAATCTGGCACGCTGTTGGCCTCGATCACCTGTACTGGAAGCTCATTGCAATGATCAACCACTTTTTCGGTGAAGAAATACTTCTTGGTGTCGCCATGAAATTTCCCGCCCCTTAGTTTGAGCGGATTCCCTCTTGTGGCCGAGGGTCCTTTGAGAAAGAAAATATCATCTTCCACCTCGACACGTCCAGTGATGTATTTAAATGTCTCAATCATGTCTCCCTTCTCCCTGCGTTCTTCGAGAGTAGAGCTGCAATTTGTTCAGTCTCGCTTCGTACGAGAGACCCTTGAGCCCCGAGACCATCCTGGTGGCCATCCGTTGAACCGACTCGGCTCTTAGCACATCTATAGATATAAGTGAAGTACGAATGAAAATCCACCAATCTAACAATCCCCCCTCTCTTTTATTAGCAAGAGTGTGGGAGTATTCAGTGCCCCGGGCTGCGGTAGAAACCTCTACCATGGCT
Organism: Geotrypetes seraphini; assembly: GCF_902459505.1. Classification (NCBI taxonomy): domain Eukaryota; kingdom Metazoa; phylum Chordata; class Amphibia; order Gymnophiona; family Dermophiidae; genus Geotrypetes; species Geotrypetes seraphini. Next base: position 177,406,697 of record NC_047092.1, on the reverse strand, counting down.
TAGTCAATGAGGGTCAAAATTTGGAGCAAGTTTTACCAAATCTCCTTGGAATTTCTTCAGAAAATGTTCAAATGAACCCTGACAGAATTTTTCTGGGTTTTATCAGGTTGTTCAGTGAATTTTTTTTTTTTAAAGATGTTTGAACATTTCTACTGAAGATTACTAAATGCACGAAGACTGATAGGGTCCCCTTTTCCTTATTTATTTTTATGTAGGCCGTCTTTTACTAAGGGCTCCTTTTATCAAGCCGCGCTAGCGGGGTTAGCGCGCGTGACTTTTTTATCGCGCGCTAACCCCTGCGCTGGCCAAAAAACTACCGCCTGCTCAAGGGAGGCGGTAGCGGCTAGCGCGGCCGGCGGTTTAACGCACGCTATTAGGGGCATCGAACCGCCAGCGCGGCTTGATTAAAGGAGCCCTAAGCCACAGTAGAGGTTTCAACCTCAGCCTGAGTCACTAAATGCTCCAGCGCACACAGGAATTCTACGAGCGTCGTAGCATTTAGCGCTCCGGCCCGTCGCAGCTATCGCATCGTGTGATGTCCTTTGGAGAGGGTGTGGTTAGGGGTACACACTAGGAGAGATTGCAGAATTTGACGTTATTTTCAAAAATTCCTTTCATAAGGACACACTACAGTAGATGTCACGTGCGCAAGATTCTGTCAACGTTATGAGCGTCCGTGTGCGTAAGGATACAACCGGCCAGACAAGCGTCATTTTTTGACGTGATTGATCCTAGAAAGCTAACAGTATGCCATTATTTTTTTTTTTTTTTAATGCAGGAGTTATCCTAACCTGAGCAACAAAGCACCGTTTGGATCTTCTTATCTTTGCGAACTTGGATTTTCAGCTCTGACAGAAATTAAGAGGCCCTTTTTGCTAGGGCGCGCTACCGTTTTAGCGTGTGCTAAACACTAACGCGTCCATAGACTATAATGGATGCATTAGCGTAAACGGCTATCGCACCGTAGTTAATGGACCCCTAAATTGAATAATAGAGCCAGGCGGACGTACGGCGCATTTCGAAAATCAATTAAAACCTTTCTGTTTGACAAATTCATCTCCTAAACAGAAGCCTCTCCACTGACAATGATACATTTTCCCTCTACCAACCTCAGTGTAATTTGCTGTCCTTTACCTATTTCTTATGTAACCCTCACTTCTGGCATCCTGTAACTCGCTGGATTGTCCAGCCTTCTTCGAATGTGAACCACCTAGAACAGTGTTCTTCAACCACCAGTGCCGGTCCACAGAAATTTCCTGCCGGTCCACAGGGCCAGCACGTGCATAAGGCCCAAAACAGTGTTCTTCGACCGCCGGTCCACGGTGCGATCGATGCGGCGTAATCTTCAAGCCAGCTCCCTCTTCCTCACTGATTCAGTGCACAAAGCCATGGGCAGCGGATTCTACGGGCATCCTGCGCCTGAACTGGAAGCCTTCTCTCTGACGTTGCAACGTCAGAGGGAAGGCTTCCAGATGAGGCACGGGACGTGCAAGGTGCAATTAGTACTATTATGGGGGCGGGGTCTGGGGTGGAGCTTGGGTAGAGATGGGCGGGGTCTGGCCCACGACTTAGCCCAGTGTTCTTCAACTGCTGGTCCACAGAATAATTATTTTATTTCTGCCGGTCCATAGGTGTAAAAAGGTTGAAAAACACTGGCCTAGAAGTCTTTCGACTATGGCGGTATAGAAGAATAAAGTTGTTATTATTATATTTAAAAGGGAAAGACTGCAGATGGTGGATGATGAAATGCGTGTTTTCGTGGGGAGTGGCTTAAGGAAGATGGCCGCGGGTGGCTGGAGCTAGACGCCACGGATGTTCCCGGACTGCTGTTACCTTGTAATGGTGAAACGAAAGTCCAAACTTTGGGTTTTTCCCGACGAATCTTTACCAACAGCAACGGGCCCGATGGACGCCTTTCTTCAGCGAGGGACGCCAACGCATCCGGAGGCTTTCTCGGCTGGGAGAGACACGCTGGCTGAAGCGTTACAGCTCTCCCTCGAGGCAACATCCATAACCCCGGAAGAGCGGAGTCCTCCGAGTCGCCCGGGGGCGTTTGAACGGACGATGGAAGAAGTCCTCCGAGTTGTTCGGGGGCGTTTGACCAGGCGAAGGTGGAGGAAATGCCCCGGGGTGTTTACTCTCCAGACCTGCTGAGATCGGGAATCGGCCCAGCAGGAGGAGGGGTGAAGCCAAATCAACCATCTGTGCATTCGGAGGAGCTGGGACAGAAACGGCCTCAGGATTTCCTGACACTGACTTCATCGCCTGCTGAAGTTCCGGGTACTTTTTCACCAGAGGTTCTGGGGGCTGAACTGATACCATTGCAGAGGCCCAAGGTTTTCAATATGGAGACAATTTGGGAAGCAATATCTAGTTTGCAAATCTCTTTGGGAACCCAAATGCAGCAGCTTACCACACGTTATACCTCTGTTGTGTCTGAAAATTTGGAAATGAAAAACAGGATATCCAGCGTTGAAAATAAAGTGGATGGACATGAAACTAGAATAAAAACAGTGGAGTCCCAGGCTTCAGTCTGGGTAAGAGATAGTGGAAACCTTAATTTTAAGGTGGAAATGTTGGAAAATATGACTAGAAGAAGTAATCTTCGGATTATTAATTTTCCAAAATTACCACTTATCTCAGCGCAGGATACATTTAAAAAGTATTTGAAAGAAGTTTTGAAAGTTCCCGAAACCTCCTATCCGCCTCTCACTAAAATATATTATTTACCAACTAGAACATCTGTTCAAAAACCAAACCAGCAGAATTTGTCTGCTGATAGTTTGGATTTGACAAATTTCCTGGAGAGGTCAGGTGAAGAGATTCCGGCAACTGCTACGCTACTTGTACAATTTGCTATAGATGCTGACAGGGAATGGATGCTTAAATTGTTTTTTAAGTTTAAAGATGACTAAAATAGTGAGAATGTATCCAGACGTGTCACGAATGACCCAAATTTCTAATTTTGAGACCAAGGGTTCTGCAATTAGGTGCGACGTTTGTACTCAGATTCCCCTGTAAATGTGTAATGACCTATCAAGGGAATAGATTTATTTTCTTTGAACCTCAACAGTTGACAAAATTTATTTCTGCTAAAGAGCAAACTTTAACTCCTGAGAGAAGTTCAGTCTCAACCTGCTCAAGCATAAGCCTTTTGGTTTTTGTTCTCTCCTGCTACCATCTTTAATTTCTTGTATTATTTGATAAAGAATTCAGCCACTGTAAAGCTTTCTCCCCCCTTAATTGAGGTCTAAAGATACAAACCAGTAATAATTCACATTTGGGTTTAATGACTTTGCCGTATGAGAAAGAAAAATCTTGTTCTGTTTTTGTATTTCAATTGTATATTTTTATTATTACCTATTGTCTCATTTAAATGTATGTACTGAGTTGTATTATTTTCTTGTTTTGACTAATATTATGTCATAAGAACATAAGAACATAAGAAGTTGCCTCCACTGGGTCAGACCAGAGGTCCATCTCGTCCAGCGGTCCGCTCCCGCGGCGGCCCATCAGGTCCGCGACCTGTGAAGTGGTCTCTGACCATTCCTATAACCTACCTCAAGTTCTATCTGTACCCCTCTATCCCTTTATGCTCCAGGAACCTATCCAAACCCTTCTTGAACCCCTGTACAGAGTTCTGGCCTATCACATCCTCCGGAAGCGCGTTCCATGTGTCCACCACCCTCTGCGTAAAAAAGAATTTTCTAGCATTTGTTCTAAACCTGTCCCCTTTCAATTTCTCCGAGTGACCCCTAGTGCTTGTGGCTCCCCACAGTTTGAAGAATCTGTCCTTATTCACTTTCTCTATGCCCTTAAGGATTTTGAAGGTCTCTATCATGTCCCCTCTAAGTCGCCTCTTCTCCAGGGAGAACATCCCCAGCATTTTTAACCTGTCAGCGTATGAAAATTTTTCCATACCTTTTATCAGTTTAGTCGCCCTCCTCTGCACTCCCTCGAGTACCGCCATGTCCTTCTTGAGGTACGGCGACCAGTATTGAACACAGTACTCCAGGTGCGGGCGCACCATCGCGCGATACAGTGGTATGATGACTTCCTTCGTCCTGGTTGTGATACCCTTTTTGATGATGCCCAGCATTCTGTTTGCTTTCTTTGAGGCTGTCGCACATTGTGCCGATGGTCAATACTATAAAATGAAAATAAAGAATTAAAAAAAAAAAAAAAGAAATGCGTGTTTTCTTGTCGACTAGCTATCGAGCTGCGTTTCGAGTTAATTTGCACTCAAAACCAAGCACATCCATTGCATTGATTTGAAATTCCATCTACTTTAGTTTCATCATTGTTACAATTGCCCATACATAGCTACAAGAACTTTAAAATAAATAACGCTCAAATTTAATTTTTGTTGGTTTTGTAATTTTAGCATTTCAATTATAATGTGCCGTAAAAAAAACATTTTCTCTGTTTAGGGTGCTAGAGCTAAAAAAATGTTTGAAAGACACTGTATTAGAGCATCGATTGCACCCTCTAATGGTTTTTTTTTCAATTTGTCTTTTTGTTGCATCGAAGCTAACCTAGGTGCATGCTACGTTTTTCTGTGGTGCACTGTGCCACCTCTTAAGTTGCCCATGAAATGGTTCACACTTCGACAATGATACAAGCCTCTGAGGTTAGTCAAAAGGGCACAGTCTGACTGAGCAGAAATATTGCTTTTCCTATAATAAATTATAATTCTGTTAATATCTAGAGTTGGGTCGTCACACAGGCCCCAGGGATTCTATCACAAGCCAACATTTTTCTCCTGTTGCAGTTTTCCAACTGAAAAACAGGCATTTTTCCTATCCCCCCCCCCCCCAAAGCAGTAGAACATAATTTCCCACCTTAGAGCAATGTATATAAATCAATAAAAACTTAGAGATGTTAGAAACACGCAGATTGTCACGACTGGGGACGTCCTGGAAATCAAAATGATCAGAGACATTTTACAGACTAGAGATTTTTTGTTGCTGCTAACTCAATAATTGCATTGTGCTGCCAACTACAATTCTGCATTTTCTCTCGCCTGAGGGCTATAGCGCATTTGCACAATGGGGAAGCCTTTTCTCCTTCTGGATCTCAACTATGCACAAACTCTTCCTTTATTCATAACAGATAGATCTCCAGCTGCGACAGGCACTTTCCTATGGCTAGAGATGACAGCTTTCTGTGTTCGTTCCAAGCGCGGGGGGGGGGGGGGGTTAATAAACATATCTGGCAATCTTTCGATAGCTGAAAGGGCCGGGATGAGCACTGTATGTAAACAATATGCTCTCACTGTTAAGGAAACATGTTTATTCAATTATTTAATTAATAGATTAAAGTCAAGATTCATCCTGTCCTCTGATGCAAAGTGAAAAAGGAGTGAAAGGACCGGGAGAGGTAACGGTTTGATATCAGGCAGCCATCATCATCTCCTTCTGTTAGGTTAAAAGTAGCACAAATGCCCTGTTGGTTGCTTTTTATAATATATGACATAAAATATTTTCTAGGGAAATATATTGCATTATCCTATCCTGACTGGACAGTTGTCTGGAGAGCAGCGTCTGGTGGATAGGTGGCCTAAAAAATTGTTCAGCGGAATTATCTAGATAATGCCTCTAAATATCTCTCTGTGATAATTAAGAACCTAAGAATACTCAGACTGGGTCAGACTAATGGTCCATCAAGCCCAGAAACCTGTTTCCAACAGTGGCCAACCCAGGTCCCAAGTAACTGGTAGAAACCCAAATAGAAGAAACATTCTAGAGCTGAGATGGTGATGTCATAATGCCTCATTCCACCAATGCCTAAGAGCCAACCTCATTGGTGATGTCACAATGGCTTGATTGTTCTATACTTGGCTCACATAAGAGCTGCCATACTGGGACAGACCGAAGGTCCATCATTCTGTTTCCAACAGTGGCCATCCCAGGTCCCAAGTAACTAGCTAGATCTCAAGTAGTAAAACAGATTATATACTGATTATTTTAGAAATAAGCAGTGGATTTCCCCAAGCCATCTCAATAATGGCCTATGGACTTCTCTTTTAGGAAATTAGCCAAACCTTTTTTAAACCCCGCTAAGCTAACCGATTTCACCACAATCTCCGACAACGAATTCCATAGTTTAATTATACGTTGTGTGAAGAAATATTTCCTCTGGTTTGTTTTAAATCTACTATTTAGTAGCTTCATCGCATGCCTCCTAGTTCTAGTATTTTTGGAAAGAGTACACAAACGATTCACATCTACCCTTTGCACTCCGTGCTGTATTTTATAGACCTTTATCATATCTCCCCTGAGCCGTATCTTCAAGCTGAAGAACCCTAGCTGCTGTAACCTTTCCTCATAGGGAATTCGTCTCATCCCTTTTATCATTTTCATCGCCCTTCTCTGTACCATTTCTAATTCCGCTGCATCATTTTTGAGATATGGTGACCAGAAGTTGTACCCATACCATAGAGCGATATAAGGGCATTACAGCATTTCCATCTTTGGTTTTCCTTTCCTTTCCTGATAATTCTTAACATTCTATTTGCTTTCTTCGCCACCGCCACACACTGAGCTGAAGGTTTCAACGTATCCTCAACAATGACACCTAGATCCTTTTCCTGGGCAGTGACTCCTAACTAGAGAATGACATGGGGAAAAAATTTATCACCGTTCCTACCTCATCCCCGTCCTTGCCCCATCCCTGCGAGCTCAATCCCCGTCCCTGCCCCATCCCTGTGAACTCAGTTCCCGTCCCTGCCCCGTCCCTGCAAGCTCAGTCTCCATCCCTGCGAGTTCAGTCCCCATCCCCCTCCCCACAAGCTCGGACCCTGTCCCCGCCCTGCAAAGATCCCACCCGCACAAGCCTCGAATAGTTATGATTTTATACTGAACTTATTTTATTAAATTATAAAAAGAGACTATTCTGTACAATTGTCATTTTATAAACACAAATAATACAGAGCAAGGATCAACAAAACCCCTGTCTCCCCTCCCTTTCAAAAATATCCTCTCCGCTATTGTGAAAATTGAACAAACCAAATTACTACAGAATGCTACATAGAAAAATCAAGCTAACAGAATACTTCAGTCACACATTACAGGAATAGTGTTAGGGGAGAGCAACTAGGGCAACTGCCCCCTGGTCAGAAAGAGAGCCCTAAGCCAGCTGGAAGCTAAAGAAGCACAGCCAGGGCTTTGCGGTTTCCAGTTACGTCTAATACCAGCTCTAGCAGGATACATATTTCAAATCTGAAATAGTCTAATCACAAAATATAAAATAAATTTTTTATTCTACCTTTAGTTGTCTGGTAATTTTAGTCTTCAGATCACATTGGTCTCAGGCTTTGGTTTTGGTTTTCTTCTGTCTTCATCGTGGCATGGCTGGCTCCTGAAGGTAAAATAGGCCCAAGAGGAACTTGGGAGGAGATGACGAGTCTGACACCGGCGCAATTTTTTTTACCACAGGAGCAAGCCTTTTCACTGCTTCCACAGGGCGGTGAAAGGTCTTGTCCCCATTCCTGCAGTAAACCATTTGCAAATGTCCCCATTACTGCGGATTTACCGTGGTAAACGGTCCCCATGTCATTCTCTACCCCTAACGTGGAACCCTGCATCACGTAACTATAGTTTGGGTTCCTCTTTCCCACATGCAACACTTTGCACTTGCCACTAGGAGATAAGAAGATATCACCTTCCCAAAAAGAAAGCAAAGACAACAGCGAAAGTGACCTGGGGAGTTCAATTCCTTTATTGTATATATTGAGACTCGACACGATCGTGTTCGGCCAAAGGCCTGCTTCAGGAGTCTGAGTGTTTGTTGGGATGGTTTCAAGGAATATCACCTAAAATGTATGGCTACAGAAATCATGTGTTCTTATTTCATGTGCAGGTTTGTGTGTGAAGAGAAGTTAACAAACACATGACGACGGGATGCGTAGGTTTTAGCTGGTGAGAATCTTGGGGCTCCTTTTACTAAGGCGTGCTGGCGTTTTTAGCGCGCACTAAAAATTAGCGTTCGCTAACCACGCGGCAAAGATTAGCACGAGCTAACCACGCGCTAAATAAAAAATACTAACGCAAGCTCCATGGAGGCGTTTAGCGCTTGCGGTATTGTAGCGCGCGCTAAGCGCACACTAAAACCTCTAGCGCACCTTAGTAAAAGGAGCCCTTAGCCAAACATTTTTCATGTTTAGCCATCCACTGCTAACCTGCACATGAAATAAGAGACGAGGTTTGTGTAGGGCCAGTGTTGGGGGGCCGGGACTGGAGGCGGAATGTGGCGAGGCCACGTGTCCTCTTTTTCTTTTGACAAAAAAATCTGGTCACCCTATTTTTTACTCTAACTCGCCCCCTTCTTTAGAAAGCCGCACTAGCGTTTTTAGCGCTGGCCGCTGCGGCAAAAGCTCAGACGCACATAGAACTCCGATGAGTGTCCGAGCTGTTACCGCCACAGCCGGCGCTAGAAATGCTAGCGCGGACTTTATGCTTTGTGAACCGTGTCGAGCTCCACTTCCGTGGAGATGATGCGGTATATAAACCTAAGGCTTAGTTTAGTTTAGTTTAGTTTAGTCCTGAACAGAGGAAAATACTGGGCTAATGAGGTTCCTCAAAAGATGCTTACACGTAGATTACGTAGTAAAGCGTTTCTCAACTCGGTCCTGGAGTACCCCCTTTGCCAGTCAGGTTTTCAGGATATCCACAATCAATATATGCGTGAAAGAAATTTGCATAGAATGGAGGCGGTGTATGCAAATCAAGTTTGTGGATATCCTGAAAACCTGACTGGCAAGGGGGTACTCCAAGACCGAGTTGAGAAACATTGATGTAGTATACACTAACCCCCCTCTTTTGCAAAGGCGCGCTTAGGGGTGATCGTCAGTGAGAACATGAAGACTGCCAATCATTTTTTTTTTTTTTTAATTGTATTTTTTCTTTTTCCCTCCTTTCCTACTGTTTCATGTGTTTGTTACCCCAGTTCGTTTTTTTTAATTTTAAAGTAATTATTTTTATTTACGATGTATTTGTGATTTAAGAAATCCAATTTTATTTCTTTGTAAAACGCTTTGTATCCTGAAAAGCGTTTAATCAAATAATATAATAAACTTGAAACTTGAAACTTCATCCAAGGCAAGGCAAATCATAGGTTGCATACGCAGGAGTTTCGTCAGCCGTAAGCCTGAAGTCATTATGCCATTGTATAGATCCATGGAGAGGCCCCACCTGGAATACTGTGTGCAATTCTGGAGGCCGCATTACCGTAAGGATGTGCTGAGACTGGAGTCGGTCCAGAGAATGGCCACCCGGATGGTCTCGGGACTCAAGGATCTCCCGTACGAGGAACGGCTGGATAAGTTGCAGCTGTACTCACTCGAGGAATGCAGAGAGAGGGGTGACATGATCGAGACATTCAAGCATCTCATGGGCCGCATCGAGGTGGAAGAAGATATCTTCTTTTTCAAGGGTCCCGCGGCAACAAGGGGGCATCCGTGGAAAATCAGGGGCGGGAAACTGCACGGGGACACCAGGAAATTCTTTTTCACTGAAAGGGTGGTTGATCGCTGGAATAGTCTTCCACTTCAGGTGATTGAGGCCAGCAGCGTGCCTGATTTTAAGGCCAAATGGGATAGACACGTGGGATCTATTCACAGAGAAAGGTAGGGGAGGGTCATTGGGGTGGGCAGTTTAGATGGGCCGTGGCCCTTATCTGCCGTCTATTTCTATGTTTCTAAAGGCTAATGCATGTTATCCTATGGACGCGTTAGCGGTTAGCGCACGTGTTGATTTAGCGCACGCCAAATCTGCGCTAAAATGCTTAGCGCGCCTTTGTAATAGAGGGCCTAAATTATACAGCGCACACCAAAATGAAGTGAAAATGTGCATTTCTATGGGCTCAACTAGATTTCTGTAACTCAATCCTGCAAAGCCTTTATTTCAGAAAATCCAAACAGCTTATCACTCATTTTGGGAGCCATCCAAAGAAATCATTTAACCACATAAAATGACCGCGGTGTTCGGGGGGAAACAAATCCATGCCAAACACGATTGTCTTCAAAATGATTTGAAATTTTGGTGGTAACCTAATCTCCGATGTTTTTCTCTCTCATTACTCATGTGTCCTCCAGATACATGTATCACTTCCTGGTGCTTCACAGATCTCACCCTCATTTTGAAGACTGCTTCCTGGGGGGAGGGAAGGGGGGGGGGCGGTGTCTCTAAATATCATCTCCCAACTTCTTGAAAATGATCTGTGCTGTAACTCTTCTGCTAAGGTTGTAAAGAGAGCTGCATGAAGTTTCACAGCTGCAGGGGATACTCCTGAGCCCTGAAACTGTGAGTGATTTGAAACAAACACAACGTCCTCTATTCACTCAAGCAAGCTTTGTACAGTAGTAGCTTTGTTCGTTCTATAAGAAAAGAATGCAATATGTCTGATAAACTGCAGAAAGAGCTCTCAAATGTTGTTGACTTCCTTGCTTTGTATGTTAATTTCTAGGGCAAAGGTTTTTTTCAATTTTGCTTAAAGGAATTAAAATAATTCATAAAGTGCTTTCATGCTTACTAAAAAAATTTGGCAAAACGTTGTAGGTTCATAACTATGCCACACAATTGCATTGTAATTGGTTAATTCAGTAATCGTACAGTTAATCGGTAGCGAAACAGCACATTCAACCTTTGATATAAAGAGAACTGAGGCAGCTCATGAAAGGCGGAGAAAAAGGAGGCGGAGTCTGCATCAGAAATCCTACGAGATGAAACATGACAGGTGGAACCTACCATTATTTTACTGTGCTACAGTGTTTCAATCACAAACTGTCCAACCTTTCATGAACGTATCAGTGGTTGACAGTGACAGCGATAGAAATTACGAAGCAAATTTTTTTCAAGGGAAAGGACATCCATTTTTGGAAACTTGTTATATCTTTAATTTTTTAATTAATTGTTTACTCAGGTACTTTAGTTAGATTGTGAGCCTTCGGGACAGATAGGGAAGTTCGAAGTACCTAATTTTATTTTATTTAATGTAACCCGTTCTGAGCTTCTTGAAGGGATGCAGTTCTGAACCAGGGCAAGGCCAGCACACTGATCTTAGGCCTTGTGTGAGGATCTGATCTTAGGCCTTGTGTGAGGATCTGAGGCCCTGTGGAAGTATGAATCCTTTCTCATTTCCCTCTCCCCTCCTGCCACGTCGACATTCTATAGCAAGGACTTGCCCTGGTTCAGAACTGCATCCCTTCAGCTTCTGGGGAGGACGGGCTATAAAAAAGAATGAATAAACAAATAAATCTAAGAGCAATGGGCCATAATGGGAGAACTTAAAGGAGAAACATCAGAAAGTACTTTTCAGAGAAATGGTGGTGGAAGTGTGGAATGTTTCAAGGGGGGGAGGGAGGGGGTTAGGATTTAAAATCCTATTTGGCATCTTTATCACTCTGGGTCCTTTCAACTGGAATGTGCACAGATCTCATCTTGCTAGAAGTTCTCAAAAATTAAAACTTACATTTGCTTTCAAGAGATTCAGGTCTCCTTTTACTAAGCTGCAGTAGCGTTTTTAGCGCGCTCTGCAGATTAGCGGAAAAATTAATGCCAGCTCAATGGAGGTGTTAGCGTCTAGCTCGCATGGCATTCCAGCGCACGCTAAAACCGCTAACGCAGCTTATTTAAAGGAGCCCTCGGTTATTCTTTTGTTTTCAAACTAACAGCTCTGGAATGAGTTACCGTTTACATGGAGAAGCTGAGGTCCCTTCGTTGCATTCCGGAAAGCTCTGAAAACTTCCTTGTTCTCCAAACATTTTTGAAATTAAGCCATTTTTAGTTTGCATTCTTTTTTTTAGGTTCATGTATTATGTTTCACTTTATTGCTAAGCGAGTCAAGCTCCTTTTGGTTGAAGACCCGGTCTATAAAACTAAACTTTAGTTTAGGACATGATGGTAGCTAAAACAAAGATGACGTTTAAGAGGGCATGGGATAACCACATATGTAATGTGCTTCATTGCTAAGTGTAGAGAGACAGCAAGAAGCATGATCTAGCAACCTAGAGACACATATTTAAACCTTCATAGCACCCAGGGCAGGATTTCAGCACAGATAAACTAGGCACACAGAAAACAGAGAAAAATGAAGGCAAAGAAAGACCTTATGGCCTATCTAGTCTGCCTAAGCATGCCACTAATATTCTTGCCTCTCCCTTAGAGATCAACGTGATATCCCAGTTTCAGGCCACAAAATGCAAGGATGGACCACAGGCAGCAACAAGAAAAGAGGCGTTAGGGGTAAAATGAAAAAATATTTTATTGTAAGTACAAAAAAAAAAAAAAAAGTAAAGTAATTCCACAGAGGATTTGGATAGAGCCAAAGAGACCCGACACAGATCCGCGTTTTGGCATAAACGACCGTATTCTATAAATGGCACCCTAATCGCAATGCCTAGCAATGCATAAGTTTGGGATCGGCGCCAAACTTAATTTTTAAAAATTATTATTTGGCTTAAATCAGCCTCAAGATCCGTGTCACATTTTTTATGAAGGTTAGTACCAATAACAATATGTTTCATTTAACTTATTGATATATATCACAGTAATGATGTATTTTATTATCTCTCATGTAATTTACAAACTTAAAAATGGGAGGTGAAAGGGCCTCATAAGTGGAATAGCCTAGGGCCTCTTTTCATCTAAATCCGGTCCTGCCGATGCTGCTCCAATGCTCATAGGAATTCTGTGAGCATCGGAGCAGTGTCAGGGCACTGAGTGCTCCAGGCCCTGGTAGAAACCTCTACCACAGTTTAGAAAAAGGGTGTGTGTAAATGCTAGTCTCACCCCCCCCCCCTTCTACTAAGCCACGATAGAGGTTGTTACCATGGCCCGAAGCGCAAAATGAACCAACACTCATAGAATTCTTACGAGACTTGGAGCATTTAGCGCCTGGGGCCCTGGTAAAAAACCTCTATCGTGGTTTAGTAAAAGAGGGCTTAAATGAGGTACTTCTTTGGATTTCTCCTTTAGGTTTTCGGAATCCTCAAAAAACATAACTTACATTACATTAGTACCTTGCAGTTCTAGGCGGATTACAAAAGAGCTAACTGGACATTTCCAGGAGATATTGCGAGTTAGATAACAAATAAGATAATTGGACATTTCTACGCAATATTACAAATAGGATAACAAATAAGAAAGCTGGACAATTCCAGGAGCTTTACATTTTAGGGAACTGTATTCTTGGTTGATATTTATAAGAGAGAAAGATTACCAGAGAAGTGGAGGCTTTGAGAGTGGATTTTACCAGGGAGGAGAGGGATGAGGGTGAGTGTTAGGGTATCTGGACAAATTTCTTGAATCCGCAGGGTTTCGATCTCTCTTCGAAATGTTTTGAGGTCGCTGGTTGTTGTCAGCAGGTTGGAAACGGAGTGGTCGAGTTTTGCTGCTTGCGTCGCGAGTAGGTCGTCAAACATCTTCTTGCGCTGAGTACCTTTGAGTGGAGGGTAGCACTAATGAAATGTAGTTTAATTGGCATTAGGTAAATAATGTATAATTTGAATTGATGTCTGCAGTAACAAAGCCACGCTAGACACAAAATTATAATGCCATGCTGTCAATAAATGAATATCTAATCTAATCTAATCTAATCCTTAGGTTTGTATACCGCATCATCTCCACGTTCGTAGAGCTCGACGCGGTTTACAGTAGGAGAAATAGGAAGGAACTACAACAGAGGGTTAGAGGTAGAAGTGTGAAGAAAATTTAGAGGACTTGGGATGCCAAGATATAAGAGTTTCCTTGATTCCTAAGTTGGAGGGAGACTTACATTTTTTGAGCAAAGCCAGGTTTTCAGATGTTTGCGGAAAACTTGGAGAGAGCTCAAGTTCCGAAGAGGGGAGGTAAGGTTGTTCCAGAGCTCAGTGATTTTGAGGTGGAGGGAGGTCCCTAGCTTTCCTGTGTGGGAAATGCCTTTTAGCGAGGGGAAGGATAGTTTTAATTTGTGAGAGGATCTGGTGGTATTAGGGTTTGAGGAATTCCAAGAAAGAGGGATAAAGGGAGGGAGGATACCATATAGGATTTTGAAAGTTAAACAGGCGCATTTATAGTGGACCCTGGCGATTATCGGAAGCCAGTGGAGCTTGGCCAGGAGCGGGGAGACATGGTCAAATTTCTTACAAAATATCTTACAAAAAAAAAAAAACCCCCAAACAATTCTGTATTTAAGGAAACAACAAAATAGTTTAAAATGTGTATGATATTTTCACACCTATTGGTGCAAATTAATTAACTAACCCTCCCCCCCCCATCCTATGTTCCCTTTTTCTTCTATATCTGCTCAATTTTGTACATATTCCTCATAATTTGACAGATGGGAGGAATTTTGCAGTCATTTTAGCAGGCAGACAAAAGGCCGCCGGTACTACTCCCCGGGCTGATTTGTGAAGACAGAATATCACAAGCATCCATTGATGATTATATAGTTCTTTCCATCTGTCTGCCACAGGAGCTTGTGCGAGTGAGATACAGCTCACACCATCTCCATAAACAAAAGTAGACTGCGCTGTCACCAGTCAGACACGCCAACTAATTGGAGCTGTCGACGGGCACAATATTCTGTGTCAACAGCTCCGGTAGCACTTTGAAACAGCAATGATACGTTGGGTGATGGGTGAAGGTGACACATATGTCTTTAATAGCATGCTAGGAATCTGACATACCTCGAAAAGAATTACTAATGCGCGATTCCTGGCCTCCAGTTCGCCTGCAAAGACTAACCAGTCTATGCACGAGGGAGATTTAAGTGTGCGTGTGTGTGTGTTGTCGCACATCTTTTTTCTGGTTGAGAGCAAGGCAGAGTGCGTGCTTTAATGTTTGTCTCGACTGTCAGCTCAGATCTCTTTCTCTGCCTTTCGGCGAAGATCAAGCGATGCGTCAAACGTAAGCTATGAACTGAGGATGGTCCTTTGGGCTGTGATGTGTGTAGGTGGCTGCGTGAGAAAAGGCAAATCAGGGTCCTCGGTCTTATCATTAAATGATTAAAATGAGATCTGTTTTATAATATTTGAAAGATTGCTAATAGACAATTCTAAGTTACTTTTTCAGGGGCCTGCTTACTAAGGAGTATGAATACGGATTATGGCAGATTAACAAACTTCGGGAAGCAGGTAAAAGCCTGGCTCTTCACCCAAGCCTTCAATACAAAGGCTGATTGACTATGCACTCACTAACCCCCCCTTTTATGAAACCTCGTTAGGCTTTTTTATCACCGGCCGTGGGGGTATTAGCTCCGATGCTCATAGGAATTCTATGAGATTCAGAGCTTATACCGCTGCGGCCTGTAATGAAAAAGCCTAATTAAGCTTCATAAAAGGGGTGGAGGGACGGAGGTCAATAAGTTTCTTATACCTTGTTTCACTGTATGTTTAGCCTCTTATCTGTTTATTCCAAGGCAATCTGTACCACCCATCTTGTCCCCATCTAATTTCTGCGTTTGACCCCCCTTGGCTATAGGATAAGCTGTATTGTAGAAAATCATTAGTGTCATATTTACAGTATTTGAATGTTCTGATGTGTGCTTATTAGGTGTTTCATAAGTTTGTTGCTGACTTTGTATTTTAACTCTCATATTTGAATTTCAGTACTGTTAATAAATATATTTACGAAACTGTTTCATAGTACCGTACTCTCCTGAAATTCACGGGAGTTAGGCTCTCAGAGTGACTGGGAAAAGAGAAAAACCGTGAATAATAGGGGTGGTACAACAATGCCCTCCCCACTTCATTTTTGGTCGCCATAGTCTGTTATTGAGACAGACATGGGGGAAGCCACTGCTTGTCCTTAACCGTTAGCAAAGAATTGTGCTACTCTTTGGGGTTCCGGAATCTTGCTTACACTGAGTTAATGGAATGTTGCTACTCAATGAAGATTCCGCATGGAATGTTGCTAATCTTTGGGGTTCCAGAATCTTGCTTACTCTGAGATAATGGAATTTTGCTACTCAATGGAGATTCTGCACGGAATGTTGCTACTCTTTGGAGTTCCGGAATCTTGCTTACTCTGAGTTAATGGAATGTTGCTACTCTCTGGAGTTCCGGAATCTTGCATACTCTGAGTTAATGGAATGTTGCTACTCAATGGAGATTCCGCATGGAATGTTGCTACTCTTTGGGTTCCGGAATCTTGCTTACTCTGAGTTAATGGAATGTTGCTACTCTTTGGGGTTCCGGAATCTTGCTTACGCTGAGTTAATGGAATGTTGCTACTCAATGGAGATTCCGCATGGAATGTTGCTACTCTTTGGGTTCCGGAATCTTGCTTACTCTGCATTGTATCGGGCAATGGTGTGTTCGCATCTGGAGTACTGCGTCCAATATTAGTCGCCGTACCTTAAGAAGGATATGGCGATACTTGAGAGGGTTCAGAGGAGAGCGACACATTTGATAAAAGGTATAGAAAACCTTTCATACGCTGAGAGATTGGAGAAACTGGGTCTCTTTTCCTTGGAGAAGAGGTGACTTAGAGGGGATATGATAGAGACTTACAAGATCATGGAGAGCATAGAGAGAGTAGAGAGGGACAGATTCTTCAAAATTTCGGAAAATAAAAGAACAAGAGGGCATTCAGAAAAGTTGAAAGGAGACAGATTCAAAACGAATGCTAGGAAGTTTTTCTTCACTCAACGTGTGGTGGACACCTGGAATGCGCTTCCAGAGGACTTAATAGGGCAGAGTACGGTACTGGGGTTCAAGAAAGGATTGGACAATTTCCTGTTGGAAAAGGGGATAGAGGGGTATAGATAGAGGATTACTGCACAGGTCCTGGACCTGTTGGGCCGCCGCGTGAGCAGACTGTTGGGCACGATGGACCTCAGGTCTGACCTAGCGGAGGCATTGCTTATGTTTTTATGTTCTTAATGGAATATTGCTACTCAATGTAGATTCCGCATGGAATGTTGCTACTCTTTGGGGTTCCAGAATCTTGATTACTCTAAGTTAATGGAATGTTGCTACTCAATGGAGATTCCGCATGGAATGTTGCTACTCTTTGGGGTTCCGGAATCTTGCTTACTCTGCGTTAATGGAATGTTGCTACTCTTTGGGTTTTTGCCAGGCACTAGTGACCTGGATAGGCCACCATGAAGGCGGGCTACTGAGCTAGATGGACCATTGGTCTGATCCAGTAAGGCTATTATTAATTTTATAGATAGATTGCAGCTGACAACAAAAGATTTATAAAGCTTAGTTTTCAGCACTGTGTTGATTGATGTTTTTGCCCATATTTAATACATGCACTGAAATAAGGGCTCTGCCACACTAACCTTATAGCCTAATGGACTTGTTATCTGGAAATACTTGGCTCAACTCCCACTGCTTCTCCTTGTGATCTTGGGCAAGTTACATAACCTTCCTTTGCCTCAGGTACAAAAATAAGATTGTGAACGGGCCAGGAAAATACCTACTGTAATTCGTCTTGAGCTGCTACTGAAAAATGGCATAAGCAAGATCCAAATTAAGTACAGGAAGTCCCCGGGTTAAGAACGAGTTATGTTTTTAAAGCTGTTCTTAAGTCGGATTTGTATATAACTCAGAATGTGTAGATTCCTGCTTACCACTGCTCCCAGGTGCCAAAAGGCAGTGTTCCCTCTAAGGTACAGCATGCACAACCACACACTGTTCGTAATGCGGCCATGCGTTATTCCTGAATCTGCTGCAGGAGAGGTTTAGGAGTCTAGGCCACTGGAAATACTGTTCAGTGAAATCAAATGAAGCCACAACTGCAACATTCCGGAGCTCATATTGTGATGTCATAATGCCTCATTCCACGAATGCCTAAGAGCCAACTTCATCGGTGATGTCACAATGGTTTGATTATTCCTATACAGGCAATCCCCAGGTTAAGAACGAGTTATGTTTTTAAAGCTGTTCTTAAGTCGGATTTGTATATAACTCAGAATGTGTAGATTTTAAGATTCTTCCTGCTTACCACTGCTCCCAGGTGCCAAAAGGGCCAACTGTCCCTGTTCCCTCTAAGGTACAGCATGCACAACCACACACAGTTCTTAATGTGGTCATGCGTCATTTCCAAATCTGCTGCAGGAGAAGTGTAGGAATCTATGCCACTGGAAATACTGCTCAGTGAAATGAAATAGAGCTGCAACCGTGTTCTTAAGTACGAGTCGTACTTAAGTCAGGCGTCTGTAACTTGGGGACTGTCTGTAATGAAAAGGTCCGTTCCATAAACGGGTGCCGTCACTTAGGCGCACCGATGCAGAACAGGGGACGTGTATTCTCTAATGGCATCCTGATGCCCAAGTTCCATTCTGGAATACGGGTGGAAGCCAGCATCTGAAGAGAGGACATCGAGTGGCCCTATTAAAGGCATGGGTGTGGGTGGGTGGGGGAGGGTATCAAGGTGAGCTTTGCATAGCAGCCTACCCGTACGGTAGAGGAGTGGCCCAATGATTAGTGCTACGGGGACCAGGTTCAATTCCCCCCTGCAGCTTTTTCTAACTCTGGGTAAGTCACTCCATTGCCCCAGGTACAATATAAGTACCTGTATACAATATATAAACCACTTTGATTGTAACCACAAAAAAGGCAGCATATCAAATCCCATCCCTTTTTGTGGTTATGGTTTTCAGTGACTTAATAAATCTTTTTATAAAGTCTGCTGAAACCATTTATTAATGTCCATTCCAATACTTTAAAACAGTAATAATAATTTGCTATTTTACTCATGCTTATACAGTATAAATTTTAAAACACTTGCATAGTTGCAGGTTCATAGTATTCCTTATGTGATGGATCGTGAAACTATGCACTTGGCAGCTTCAGCTGGGAAGGGGGAGGGGGGGCCTATGTGCTAGATCAGCAAGGGTGAGAGGCACCCCCTCCTCCGCTCCTTCCCCGACCCTCCGATCGGGTGTGCGCCCCTTCCCTTCCCCCATACCTCTAGTTCACCGTGCCAGCAGCAACTTCACTGTGCTCCTCGCGACCGCGTCAGCTCTCCCTCTGATGTCACGTCCTATGTGCGGCATCCAGACATAATGTCAGCAGGAGCTGACGCGGTCGTGAGGAGCACGTCGAAGTTGCTGCTCGCAGTGGCGAATGACTAAAGGTAAGGAGAAAGGGAAGGGTGAGGAGGAGGAGGGGGGCTAGTGCTCACCCCATGATGGCGCCTGGGGCGGACTGCTCCCCCCCCTAACTACACCACTGCGTTAGATGACCAAGGGGCTCACAAACTTGTGATCTATCTCTGTTTATATTCCAGTTTGTCCAAAAAGCATCGCTTTCATAGGTATAACAGGAGGAGAAGCTGACCTAGGGTTACCAGATTTTTAAAGTGCAAAAAGAAGACACGTGGCCCCACCCTGTTCTGTCCCCAGCCTGGTCCCGCCCTGTTTTGTCTCCAGTCGTGCTCCCACACAAACCTTCATCATGCCTGAGCTCGGGGCCATAACTACCAGGTTTTGGAAATCCATCCGGGCACTCAGACAGTCCTCAAGTTTCAAGTTTTTAATAAAAATTGGATACTATCACTTATCAAATCTGCTAAGCGATTTACAATTAAAATAGGGGGAAATTAAGAAAAATGTAGACTACTATAAACCATCGGACAAACAGGAAACCGAAGGTATCTGGGTAGAAATGCAATGTGTGGGGGCCATTTTTAAATTATTATAATGAATAATTTACATGTTTCCCAATTTTAATTCTTACATGTGGAGCGGGGGGGAGGGGGGTTGGAATTCTATTAATAATATATATGAATAATAAGATATTATATTCATGTGGTATATTTTTTGTTGTATATAGAAGTGGGAGGGGGTGGGGGTTATATCTTTTTGTTGTATGATATGGTAGATTTTCAAGTGATATTGTATTCTAATTGTTTGATATTTACTGTACACTTGTGAATTATAAAATGAATAAAGAATTAAAAAAAAGAAAAAGAAATGCAATTTAAGATAGGAAAGAGGAACGATTAAGGGAAAAAATGAAAGGGGAATTCTAAAAGCTTGATAGAAGAAAGGCTTAAGGCTTGAATGCCTCCTTAAATAGTCCTCTAAAAAGAGGACATATCCGGGTTTCCCTGGACATATGGCTACCCCAAAACTAAACTCTCACTATCAAATCAATTCAGTTGTCAAAAGTTGTTTTCATAGGCTTCACTTCCTAGACGCCTCATCATTGAATACCTTAATACATTCCCTGATAATATCAAAATTGGATTACTGCAATTCACTCTATAAGGGTGTTGCTCAAAAGGAAATTAGAAGAATACAAATAATACATAACTACCACAATAAAAATAATTACAAAAAAAAAAATTTAATTTTTGATCATGTCACACCATTACTAAGGAATGCTCATTGGCTCCCTATCAATCACAGAATCACTTATAAATTGGCTCTAATCACATTTAACGTCCAACAATTCAACGTCCCACTATTCCTAGATAGAGTAATTATCCCTTACCTTCCGTTTCGCGCTCTACGATCAGAGGACAAAAACCTTCCAACAGTTCCATCCCTGAGAACAATCAACACCAGGGGCAATACGCTTTTTTCAGTAACCGCCCCTCAAATTTGGAACCTATTACCGGCCCAGGTAAGGGAGGAAAAAAACCTTGATAAGTTTAAAGGGAAATTAGAAAGTCAGCCATTTAGGGACGCCTTTGAATAATTCACCTTCGTATTAGTAGGACACCGATCCTTACAAAGGCATCCCGCCACCTATATTATTCCCTTATGCTTTTCTCCCCGTTTCGTTCTCTTTCCGATACATATTGTAGTTCTCCCCGTGCCATCCTCTCCGTTTCAGTAAGTCAGTCTTGTCCTAAATTGTCTGTCTCCCCCTTTTTTTTTTTTTTTTTGACTATTGCACATCACTTTGAATTTATGAAAAAGCGATTTGAACTTTACAGGGTTCTCCTCTTTTCCTGAAAGAGTCCTATTGCTTGATTTTTACACTAATTGCGGTGAACAGGAGAATGGAAAAGAGAGGAAGACAAAGCCATCGGGCTTCATCTCCTTAACCTGAGATAATCCACCTCTTCCTCTCCCTCCTTCCCTGAGAATTAAACCTAAATAAATGGATACATATTTGAGCTGTGCAGTGTTAAGAGATTGCTACGAGCGTGACTTCTTTATTACCTCACTGTAAAAACATAAAAAGTCTTTGAAAGGGAACTTAGGAGTGAAAAACACTAACCTTAGTCAGGAATGAAAAACACTACCCTCCCCCTTTTTTTTTTTTTACAAAACCATCGTGTGTTTTTTATTGCCGGCCATGGCAGTAACAGCTCCGACGCTGAGCGCTGGACTTGCTACCGCTAAGGCCAGCGCTAAAAAACGCGCAACCATTCTGTAAAAGGGGGTAGGGATACGTAACATAAGAATTGCCGCTGCTGGGTCAGACCAGTGCCCATCAGTCCGCTAACGTGGCGGCCCCCCAGGGCAAAGACCAGTGCTCTAAATGAGTCCAGCCTCACCTGCGTATGTTCCAGTGGGGGGGGGGGGGGGGGGAAAGGGAGGGGTTTAAGCTTCAGAATAGGCTGCAAATGGATAGTGGATATTTTTCCATTAGATTAGACGGCGTGAAAAAGAAGCGAAGATCTTGCCCCAACGAGAGAAACCAAATCCAAAAAAGAAGGGCAAGCGAGATGTCAGTTCAGGTGTACAATAAAAAAAACACAACTTTATTATAAGGTGGCATGGATTACAAGGAGAGAGAGATTTTGGGCCATTCCAAGAAAGATGAATTCAGTTGACTTGTTTTTGCATAACTGACTCTTAAAAACAAACCTGTAAAAAACATATCTATTTGCTTGATGAGTAATACGACATTTACATGGAAAACGCAGCTGAAAGGTTTTTTATGAACCTGATCAATTACAATATTTTTTGGAAGGTAAAGCGGCTTCCGTTACTCCTCAGATGCCCGTTGAGGTCACCGGCCAGACCGTATAGAAAGATACAACTGATGTGCTCTGTATTATTTTATGAATATTGAATATTTCCTTGTATAATCAACTACCCTTGATAAGTGCTTGATCCTCTCCTCTCAATAGTGGACTATTATCATGGTACCGTATATGTATTATATAATATCTTATTATTTCTTTGGACTTGTTATTTTTCTTAATCAAAGAATTTTCTTTGGATGTAAAATGAAAGTAAATAAATATTAAAAACAAAAACAAAACACAAAAACCACCAAACCTGTCATATATACTTAGGGTTGCCTTTCGGAAAATCCGGACCCCCTAGCTATGCCCACCACTACCCTAATCCTGCCCCCTAGCCCCTCCACCCGCTTCCTGTTCTTGTCTGGCGGAGAGGAAGTGCTGAGTTTTGAAAAGCCTTCCAGACCCCCGGAAATGTCCTCAAAAGGAGGACATATGCAGGAAAATTACATTAGTGACTTTTATTCTGCCATTACTTTGCGGTTCAAGGCGGATTACATAAGAGGTTATCTGGACATTTCCAGAAGAGTTGCAGAGTTGAACGGGTTACGTCAGGGGATTGAAATGCTTCCTACGGTGTTAGTTTGTCTTGATGGATTTTTTTTGAAGAGCAGGGTTTTTATTTCTTTTCTGAAAGTTTTGTAGTCTGGTGTCGTGATCAGTAGATTGGAGAGTTGGCGGTCTAGTTTCTCTGCCTGCGTGACCAGTAGGCCATCGTACAATTTTTTGCATTTGACGCCTCTGATTGGGGGATGCATGAATGGTGTCTGGGTTCTCCTTTGCCCGGTTGTGGTAGTTCGGATAAGGCGGTTGTTCAAGTAGTCTGGGCTGTCTCCATTCATGGCTTTAAATAGTAGACAGTAAAATTTGAATCGTATTCTTGCTTGTATTGGGAGTCAGTGTGAGTCGAGGTAGGCGGCAGTGATATGGTCGGATTTCTTCAGCGAATAGATCAGTCTCAGGGCTGTGTTTTGTACTGTTTGTAGTTGTTTTATCATGACTGCGGGACAGGGGAGATAAAGGATGTTGCAGTAGTCTAGACCAGTGTTTCCCAACCCTGTCCTGGAGGACCACTGGTCAGTCGGGTTTTTTGGGATAACCCTAATGAATATGCATGAGAGAGATTTGCATATAATGGAGGTAACAGGCATACAAATCTGCTCCATGCATATTCATTAAAGCTATCCTGACTGGCTGGTGGTCCTCCAGGATAGGGTTGGGAACCACTGGTCCAGAAGTCCTAGAACTAGGGATTGGACCATGAGCTGGAATGGTTTTGTCGAATAATTTTCGGATTTGCCTTAAGTTTCGCATGACCGCGAATGATTTCTGTATTGTTTTGTTGATTTGTGGTTTGCATGGTACAGCCTCTGTCTATCATCACTCCCAGAAGTCTTAGGGTGGGTTGAATGGGCCATGGTAACCCTATATATACCGGTTTTCTTTGGTTCAATCCAGTGACGTAGTAAGGGTAGGTGGCGCCTCCTCCCCCATTTCTTCCGTGCCCCCTGCTCTTTCCCGCCCCCCCATTACACATTTGCGCTCTCCCTCCCCCCTCGTATCTCTTGATCGTCACCAGCATGATTAGCTTCTGCAAGCATGCGTCCCTCTGACTTCACTTCCTGGCTCCCGTGACCCGGAAATGATTCAGAAGGGAATCAGTCTGGCGTGAGCAACAGGCAGAAGTTGCTCACGCTAGCGGATATATGATGGAGGTACGGGGTGGGGGGGTGGGACAGGGATGGCGCAAGGGCGGAGTGGTGTGGTAGGGTGGGGCAGAGAGGCGCCAGCACCCCCACCAACCTGGCGCTCGGGACGGTCCACACCCCACCGCACCCCCCCCCTTACTAAGCCACTGGTTCAATCACAGCAGTTTATGTATTGTGAGTATTTTCCCGATCCTTACAGAACACAAAGTGTTAGCCTTTAGGACTGGGAATAGATATAGAGGGGATTTTACCCACGTCCTCAGGTTTATAGTCCACTACACTAACCACTAGGCTATTCCTTCATTCCTAGTTATCGCCTATCTACATATATGAAACAAAAAAATTTGTTTAAAAAAATGTCCTGGATAGAAGATTTAACTCCTCCCCCCTCCTTTTTTTTTTTTTTTTACTAAGCCACAGTAGAGGTTTCTACCATGGCCTGAAGCATCAATTGCTGTGAGCGTCGTAGCATTTAGCACCCTGGGTAGGGTTACCAGACGTCTGGGGTTCGGTCGACTTTTCAAAACCCGGCACTTTGTCCGGGTTTTGAAAAGCGGAGTCGGGTAAGGGCGGACGCTACACGATGATGTCACGCCCACGTGTGATGTCATCACGTAGCGCTCACGCATGCGCGGACTTCCTCCCTGCCCGACAAGAGCAGGTGAGGGGGGCGGGGCTAGGGGGGCTTGGGGGCGGGATTTGGGCGGGGATGGGCATAACTAGGCGGGGCTGGGGGGTTCCGGATTTTCCGAAAGGAAAATCTGGCAACCCTAACCCCGGGCCACGGTAGAAAACTCTACCCTGGCTTAGTAAAAGTGGTCCTTAAGCAGACATTACTACTCCCTATAGCTCTATTCTACAAAATCTCTGTACCATATTAATAGCCTGAATCAGGAGAAATTTGTTTCTTGACATTTTGAACTAATCAGTATAAAGCAGGGGTCTCAAAGTCCTTCCTTGAGGGCCACAATCCAGTCGGGTTTTCAGGATTTCCCCCAATGAATATGCATCGAAAGCAGTGCATGCCCATAGATCTCATGCATATTCATTGGGGAAATCCTGAAAACCCCACTGGATTGCGGCCCTCAAGGAGGGACTTTGAGACCCCTGACCTAGAGCCTCTAGAGCAGGGGTGGGCAACTCTGGTCCTCGAGGGCTGGAATCCAGTCGAGTTTCAGGATTCCCCCAATGAATATGCATGAGATCTATTTGCATGCACTGCTTTCATTGTATGTTAATAGATCGCATGCATATTCATTGGGGAAATCCTGAAACTCGACTAGATTCCAGCCCTCGAGGACCAGAGTTGCCCACCCCTGCTCTAGAGTTGCCCACCCTGGATTGTGGCCCTCAAGGAGGGACTTTGAGACCCCTGGTATAAAGCTATGTGGCCATTTTGATGAATGCTATTTCGATTCTACTCCGCAGGGCATTGCTCTCATGTAAGCCCGTTTGCATATTTCTTTCTTTTGCAAAACACAGTCTTCGGTGCCTAGATTCAAGGACCCACCGGCTGGAAGACGAATATGAGCCACGGCAGCTATTTGTAGCGATGGGGAGGTTTGGCGGCCAGGCTTTTCACGTCCTCTTCAAACTCAGCATTGTTTGAACAAGGAAGGCAAAAATGCTTTGAGACTTACAAGGCAAATACTGGCGTGGGTAAAGGTCCAGCAAGAGACAAACCAAGGAGAAAAGACTGACTGAATTAGGAGCAGGATAAGAGAGCTGGGAAGAAGGAGCCCGTCTTCTCAGCAGCTTCAAAGCGCGCTGCAGAAACATAATGTTATTTTACCTGGAAACGTGAAACATTCGTCAAAGCTTTGGTAGGAATAATCTGTGTTCTGTAACCTGTAATGAATGTTCAGTAACCTCCCTTCAAGTTCATTATCCTCTCACAGGTTATCATATTATTTTAATCCAAATTTTCATATAGAACCTTCTAACTGTTGGGCTTCTCGTTACACTTCTCCCTCCGTATTTGAGGTTCTGCTTATTTGCGATTTTTCGCATGACGACTCATCCCTCCAAAATGGCGTCATGAGTAATGTACCTGCACTGTACCGACAAAAAAGTTTGGCGCTTACCAGATTTCACTCCGAAAATCGCTGCTTCCAATCTTTCGCCCTCAAAATCGCTGCTTCCCCGCTTCCCAGCGTGCACAGAGAAGATCGCTGCATGCCTGCTATCAGTCTGAAAATCGCTGCTTTCTTCACCGATATTTAGAAACAGGTCAGGTCTCCCACCATTGTTTGTTATTCGCGATTTCAATAGTAATAACGGTGGCGGTTACAAAAAACCGCATATAACATCTAAAAAGTTATTTGCGGTTTTTCCATATTCGGGGTTATGTCCCGCCCCTAACCACTGCAAATACGGTGGTTAGGGTCGGGACTTGCCTTTACAACAGGTTTCCCTCCCCACCTCCCCTCCTTCTGTTGTCCTTTTAAATCAGGCCTGCACTTCAGTTTTCAACCTAGTGCGTACGGTGAAACGAAACGCAATTTAACGTTTATTTATTATTTATCTAATTCGTTTTCTATCCCGATGTCCTCAAAGTTGGGTTACCAGACTTTCGGATTTCCCCGGACGGCTTTTCAAAACCCGTCACTTTGTCCGGGTTTCGAAAAGCTTCCCGTCCAAATCGCGTCGGGAAGGGGCGTCCGCGCATGCGCGGACCCTGTGCACATGACATCATTGTGTCGCGGCCGCGCACGTGCGGATGCTGTCCGGGGGCAGGGCTGGGGGGGGGTCAGAATGGGGTGTGACACAGGCGGAACTGTGCGGACCTGGGGGGGGGCGTGGCCATGAGTCTGGATTTTCCTTCGGGAAAATCTGGTGACCCTACCCCAAAGAGCTCAGAACGAGTTACAGGTTAAACATACATAATAATACAGTTAACAGGCTAGAATTTGCCACAGTTACAGCGCAAGATTTTTCAATACAAGTCTTATCCTAACGTGACATTTGCGGTGGGGGAGTTAAGTGAAGAGGTATGTTTTTTTATTGCTTTCCTAAAGTTTGCCTCGCTGTTGCCTGGCGATTCGGTGAAAACGCCCGTTGACCACACTGAACAGGCACAAATAAATCAGACAAGGCACAGCGCCCTGGGAAATTTGCTTCTCATGCAAATGTTATTCAAATGTCCGGCCGCACGTCGAGCCTCTAATTTGCTGGAATCTGATAAGCGTCGTCAGGCCACAGCTGCATTCGCCGCATCTTTTATGGCGTATTACAGGGTGTGCAGGCTCCATGTACAAATTGCTAAACAATTACTGATAAGAAGGATCATAATCATAGCCTAGAGGAGCCTCAGTAGTCTGTTGCTAGCTCAGGGGCATTAAGCTAGAACCATTTCATCCTATTGTTGTAAGCCTGAAAGGAAGTAGTTAAGAGGAGCAAACACAGGGCAAGAGAGAAGTGCTATATAACTTCTACTTTCACTTCCTGGCAGCCCCATTACCGCTAGTATTGTGGGAAAAAACAACATGACTGGAATGACCCGAAGGTTACAGAGGTGAACAAAATTTACCTTCTGAAAAGCATATGGAAAATTGCTTGCTACATCATTTTGAGGGCTGAAAGCGGTACCATTTAGCACAATACTAAGCTGTTATTTGGAAAAAAGCACAAAACGTGAATGCAACTTCTCCACTGACTTCACTATAGTTATTTTTCTGAGCATTTTTCCCCCCGCCCCCAGAAGAATGGGACCCAGTATAAAAATTTGATCGAGAAGCCTGGCAGGCTTGAAAGGCTGTATTATAACCATACCATATTGTTTCTTAAATCCTGCAAATTTCTGGTAGGAATCTACGCGGCTAACAATAAGAGTTAGGTCAAGATCGGATAATTACAGGACATTTCTCGAGATGTTGTCAATGCTTAGAGGAGAGGGATCAAAACCAGATGCTGCACAGATCGGCGAAACAGAAAGGCAGGTTTCAGTTCCTGGCTATATACTATGGGGAAATTTAAAAAGTGAAAAAACCACCCGTGTATGTGATCAAACAAATGCACAGCGTAAGGGACCTTTAAGGCAACAAGGAACATAAGAATTGCCGTTGCTGGGTCAGTGGTCCATCATGCCCAGCAGTCCGCTCACGCGGTGGCCAATAAATGAGCCCAGCCTCAACCGAGTATGTTCCAGTTCAGCAGGAACTTGTCCAACTTTGTCTTGAATCCCTGGAGGGTGTTTTCCCCTACGACAGCCTCCGGAAGAGCGTTCCAGTTTTCTACCACTCTCTGGGTGAAGAAGAACTTCCTTACTGAGACTTACCTGCGTACGTTCTGGTTCAGCAGGAACTTGTCTAACTTTGTCTTGAATCCCTGAAGGGTGATTTCCCCTATGACAGACTCCGGAAGAGCGTTCCAGTTTTCTACCACTCTCTGGGTGAAGAAGAACTTCCTTACTGAGACTTACCTGCGTACGTTCTGGTTCAGCAGGAACTTGTCTAACTTTGTCTTGAATCCCTGAAGGGTGATTTCCCCTATGACAGACTCCGGAAGAGCGTTCCAGTTTTCTACCACTCTCTGGGTGAAGAAGAATTTCCTTATGTTCGTACAGAATCTATCCCCTTTCAATTTTAGAGAGTGCCCTCTCGTTCTTCCTACTTTGGAGAGGGTGAACAACCTGTCTCTATCTACTAAGTCTATTCCCTTCATTATCTTGAATGTTTTGATCATGTCCCCTCTCAATCTCCTCTTTTCGAGGGAGAAGCGGCCCAGTTTCTCCAATCTCTCGCTGTATGGCAACTCCTCCAGCCCCTTAACCATTTTAGTCGCTCTTCTCTGGACTTTTTCGAGTAGTACCATGTCCTTCTTCATGTACGGTGACCAGTGCAGGACGCAGTACTTCAGGTGAGGGCACACCATGGACCAGTACAGCGGCATGATAACCTTCTCCGATCTGTTTGTGATCCCCTTCTTTATCATTCCTAGCATTCTGTTTGCCTTTTCGCTGCCGCCGCACATTGCGAAGATGGCTTCATTGACTTGTCAATCAGAATTCCCAAGTCTCTTTTCTGAGAGGTGTCTCCAAATACCGCCCCTGACATCCTGTATTCGTGCATGAAATTTTTGTTACCGACATGCATCACTTTACACTTATCCACGTTGAACCTCATCTGCCATGTCGATGCCCATTTCTCGAGCCTGATTATGTCACGTTGCAGATCTTCAACATCTGTGAATAACTTTGTATTGTCCGCAAATTTAATCACCTCACTCGTTGTACCAATGTCCAGATCATTTATAAAGATGTTGAAGAGTACGGGTCCAAGTACCGAGCCCTGCGGCACCCCACTGGTGACGCTCTTCCAGTCCAAGTATTGTCCATTTACCCCCAATTTCTGTTTCCTATGCTCCAGCCAATTTTTAATCCACGTGAGTATTTCACCCTCGATTCCATGGCAATTTTCCAAAGTAGTCATTCATGTGGAAACTTGTCGAACGCCTTCTGAAAATAGCAGGGACGCCCAAGTGCCAATAATCAAAACCAACTTTCTGGACGTGCAGCGGCACTTCTAAGCTTCTGTGCGTCCAGAAAGAAAAGGGGCGTGTTGAGAGGTGTGTTATGAGTGGGAATTGGGTGGGCTTCAAACCCAGCTATAATCAAAGCTTTCCTAGAGGGAACTTAGACGCCGGCAGTTAGACCTGTTTGAGTTGCATCTAAGTTCCATGAAGGCGCCCATACTGACAAAAAGACCATTGGAGGATTTAAGGTATGATCGCCCTTACTCTTCCAATGCATCCCAAGATGGGATGCATGTCTCCCCATTTGACCCCTCCTACTGCATCCTAAGATGCATTGGGAGAGGGAAGCCCCATCATTTGCAGCACGCGGTCCTGTAGGCAGGAGGGAGTGAGCTTCCCTCCTGCTGTTTTCTCATCTGTAGGTAAAGAGGGGGCCAGTGATGTGGAAAGGGCGACCAGGAATGTTGGAGGGCTGTGGAAGGGGGCGGAGATGTCAGGAGAGGTTCATGTTGCCAGGGGGATGTCAGGGCGATGTCAGGAATGTCAAGTGGGTGTGGGGGATGTCAGGGGAAGGGAGATAGGGCTCCATGGCTCAGCTGACCCTGGTAGGGGCAATCCCCATCAGCTGAGCCACCAGGAATCCCCGAAACCAACTCAGCTGATGGGGGATTCCTTCTGCCAGGATCAGACAAGGTAGTTGGTGGGTGCATCTACAAAACTTGCTCTTGCACTTTTTTCACGTGGACTTTTTTTTATTTTTGAAAATGGGCAAAAATGGTGGACATCCTAAGGACCAAAACGTACCTAGCTCGTTTTCAAAAATAAAAGAAAGACGTTTGGCAGCTTTGAAAATGGGCATTTTTCCTTCCGGGTGTGTGGACATCTTGTACAAAAACGTCCAACCTCAGACTTGGGCACACGTTCGATTATGTCCCTCCACACATTTCTGTAACGTGCTCTGAAATTACTTTTTTTCTTTTGCCCTTGATGAAGCATTGCAATGCCATTTTTGAGTCATCCTTATGACCCTGAGTAAGTCACTTAATCCCCCATTGCCCCAGGTACATTAGATAAGAGTGTGAGCCCACCAAGACAAATAGGGACAAATGCTTGAGTAGCTAATGTAAACCACTTAGATTATAAGTGGAGAAGTTAGGTCAGCAACGGTCCACTGATCATCGGCTGTTGTCTGGTTAACTTCTGGGTCAGTATACGTTTCCAGATAATCAATGCCAGGTCCCACGCATGCCCAGGCATTGAATATCTGAGGTTAATTTTGCCCATGCTTGGCACCACCATGGTTGCATGTTAACCCTGCATTTTTGCTTTTATTAATGTGGATAAAATCTACCTGGCATAGCTAGCAAGACCACAAATCATTTGATTACCTACTCTAGAATTTTGCTAAGAAATATAATCCTCAGTTTATGAAACAGGAAAGGTCTAGCTGTAAATAAGCCCAGTTTGGGTTTCCCCCTGGTTGTGCAGAGAGGTGGGGCATAACGAATGGGATTATGCATCTGCCTGCTGCAGCAAAAACTGTCACGCCAATAAAGGTATCTGAGTCTAAGGTGCTGTGGTTTATCCTCCCTGCGGTTATTTTTTTTTTTTAAAGCTAAAAAGCATCCCTTACACTGGGATGGACCGGCAGGTTAAATGGGATTTACACTTCTCCCTCCAAGTTTGCGGTTTTAGGACTTGTGACTTTGGTTATTTGCGAGTTTCTAAACCCTGACCCGCCCTCACCTCTCGGACCTCTCCGCGCCGTACCTGGTGGCCTAGCGGGGAAGGAGCGATCTTCCTACGCTCCTGCCCTGTGCAGAGCCATCATCAAAAATGGCTGCTGTGAGTTCCCGTGGTCTCACGAGACTACAGCGGGAACTCATTTTTGTGTGGAGCGGTCCGGGAGGCAGAGGCCATTCACGATTTTTCCATATTCCTGGACCATCTCTGAAAGGCTTTTCCTCTTTTTGAATTTTGTAGCGTGCACACTAGTGGGATGTTCTCTTGTGAGATACGAAAGGTATTTTATGAGCGAAGATTTTTATACCTCCAATAGTATTAAATATAGAAATGAGGGTTTAAGGATATTTAATGAGTCACTTTTATCTGGTAGTTTTAAGCATAATTAAATGCCATCAAAATGCATAATTATAACCCCTTTTGCTTAAAGACAACTTTCTAAACCATTGAAAACAATTACATATGTCAATTGATTCCCAAGTGGTTAATATACTAGGAGGGTGATATATTATATAGTATGAAAGATTTTCAGTGCATAACATACGCTATCTGAAGTCCACATTCTGTTCAATTTATAATCATTTATTTCACTACCTCTATCCCATTCCTTATATCCCTTCTCTCGTTGGGAGGCCTTCTGTGTGCGGCGTTACCGATGACAAGTTTATTTTAAAAAAAATTTTTAACTGCTTAATCAAATTTCTAAGCGGTGTACAATATAAAATTTACATAAAAACAGATTAAAAATCAGGGGTACTAGATAAAACCAAAACATCTTAATAAAACAAATGGACTTACTTCAAACAAAAGGAAAGAAAGGGAAGAACTGCAATTGTAAAAGAGAAAGCGAAACAAAAAAAGGAAAATACAATAGGTTAGGGTAAAAAGCGATAAAATGTGTTTGTTTGTTTTTTGTCCTTAAGAGGACAGGTGGAGGGACATAATCCAAAAAAAACGTCTAAGTCCCCTTTTGGCCTAAGGCCTTAAACGTTGAAAGCAGAAGCAGGGAAAATGTCCATAACCAAAAAAAACGTCTATAATGAGGTTTTTTTGATAATGGCCTGCCTCTATATTCAGCTGTTTAAACGCCCAGACCAACATGATGTCTACACTTATACCCCATAATGAACCAAAAAAATGCCTAAGCCCCAAACGTCCAACACGAAGGCCTTTAGGCGAAGGAGGAGCCAGTCCTTCGCTAAAAGCTGGATTCTGTAACCGGTGTATGTCAAAAACAACACCGGTTACAGAATCCCTCCCCCACCTTAAAATGATCCGGGCAGGAGGGAGCCCAAGCCCTCCTGGCCTGCGGTACCCCAAACCCCTGACTATGTTCAGGGCAAGAGGGAGCCCAAGCCATCTGGTCCCGGCGTCACCCTGAACCCTCGACATCATCGGGGCAAGAAGGAGCCCAAGCCCTCTGGCCCCGCCGACTCCCCGACAGCATCGGGGCAAGAGGGTTTGGGCTCCCTCTTGCCCCGATGCTGTCGGGGAGTTGACGGGGCAAGAAGACTCGGGCTCCCTCTTGCCCCGATGTTGTGTGTGTGGTGGGGGGTGATGTATCGCAGCAGGAGAGATGCCTCATCTCCCCTACCGCGATGCCATCCCTCCTCTACCCGAACTGCCGCAAACCGCGGCAGGAGAGATAGGGCATCTCTCCTGCCGCGGGTCGCGGCAGTTCGGGTAGAGGAGGGATGGCATCGCGGTAGGGGAGATGAGGCATCTCTCCTGCCGCGATCATTGCTGTAGGGGGTAGGCAGGTTACTGGGGCCGCTGAGCTGATTGCAGCAGCCACGATCAGCTCAGCGGCCCCGTTTTCAGCCCTTAGATCTGTTTTGACTTCGTCTAAGTCAAAACGTATAAGTGCCGACTAGGCAACCTGCCTAAGGTTTTGGCTATACCTGCTGCACGCCTAGGTGTAGGTCGGCCCACCTCCCGCCCTTTCCCCTCCTCTAAACACGCCTCTTTTCTCTCTGTGCGTCTAGAGCAGTCGTTCCCAAACCTGTCCTGGGGGACTCCCAGCCAGTCAGGTTTTCAAGATATCCCTAATGAATATGCATGAGAGAGATTTGCATACCTGTCACTTCCATTATATGCAAATCTCTCTCATGCATATTCATTAGGGATATCTTGAAAACCTGACTGGCTGGGGGACCCCCAGGACAGGTTTGGGAACCACTGGTCTAGAGACAGGGGAAAGGCCTAAGCTGGTTTTAGATACGTCTAAAAACCAGCTTTGGTTATGGGTACTTGGACGATCAGGCTTTTTGATCGTCCAAGTAGCCATTTAGGCCACTTTTTAGACGTTTTGGGTTTTTTTTATTATGAACCCCTTATTGTCCAAAAGCATCCTGGGACAAAAATGTTTTAAATTTTGATCTGCATTGTTTTATTTCGGATTCACTGCGCAAATGGTTGGGCAGTGAATTCCAGAGAGTGGGGGCAGTGACAGCAAAGTTATTGGAACACAACGTGTTGATTAATTTTAAAGAAGGTATGACGAGAAGATTTTGTGACATTGAACGAAGCGATTTTAAAGAATTATAAGGACTTAAAAGTCTGTTAATAAACTCTGGTTGATTATTTAGTCTTGTTGTAAAGGTTAAAAGTAGGATTTTATAACTAATTCTATGACATCATCAGTGATGCAGCAGAGGGAATTCCCCGATGAGAGAAGGCCGCAAAGCAGCCTGTTTAGAGTGCTGCCGGCCCGACGCTGCTCTGGAGGGAGGTATGTAGGGCTCGCGGTCGGCGGGCCGGATATGGTGCATGTCTTTACTAGACAGCTGGGTCACAAGAATTCAAACTCGAACTCAGTTGCCGAGTTGAGTTGATTTTGGACTTTTCCAGTCAGATCCTATATAAATTCTTGAAATCCAAAATCAGATACGAAAAAGCAAGTTTAAATCCACTCCATATTCATTTATGTTAGCTTATAATTCATCTTGATCAAGAACAAAAATTAGTACAGAAATTTAGCTTTTATCTCCAACAATTAATAAGGGGGGGGGGGGGGGTTTGGAGGGTGGGAAAGCTTAGGGAAAGTATTTTACCTCAGCATTTTAAATTTTCAAATAAACATTTGTTTGACCTCATGAAGGGAACATATTTCCTGAAGCTTGTTAATGAAATTATTTTTGCCCTATGCATTTTTACTACCTATCATGTTTTCTTACAAATACAGTCCAGTAAAATTGCACAAAAATCCCTCTGGACAGGAAAGTTCTTAAGTGGGATTGATAAATCCCCTTATTGTGAAATGGGGAGGAACGGCACGCAAAGTAGGAAGGACGCGATTCACTACGCATTTTTCTGGCACACCGACTGGCCGGCCAATCCACAAACAAGCGACTGGTGAGGACCAGTCACTTGTGCAAAAATCCTGCTGTCATCTCCATAGAAACATAGAAACATAGAAACACAGAAATAGACGGCAGATAAGGGACCACGGCCCATCTAGTCTGCCCACCTTAATGTCCCTCCCCTACCTTTGCCCTGTGAATAGATCCCATGTGCCTATCCCATTTGGCCTTAAAATCAGGCACGCTGCTGGCCTCAATCACCTGTAGTGGAAGACTATTCCAACGATCAACCACTCTTTCAGTGAAAAAGAATTTCCTGGTGTCACCTCGTAGTTTCCCGCCCCTGATTTTCGACGGATGCCCTCTTGTTGTCGTGGGACCCTTGAAAAAGAAGATATCTTCCTCCGCCTCGATGCGGCCCGTAAGATACTTGAACGTCTCGATCATGTCCCCCCTCTCTCTGCGCTCCTCGAGCGAGTATAGCTGTAATTTGTCAAGCCGTTTTTCGTATGGTAGATCCTTGAGTCCCGAGATCATCCGGGTGGCCATTCTTTGCACCGACTCCAGTCTCAGCACATCCTTGCGATAATGCGGCCTCCAGAATTGCACACAGTATTCCAGGTGGGGCCTCACCATGGATCTATACAATGGCATAATGACTTCCGCCTTACGACTGACGAAACCCCTTCGTATGCAGCCCATGATTTGTCTGTCCCCGATTCGCCTGCCCTCGTGCCGCCCTCAGCCCCGACTCTCCTGCCTTTGAAGCATACTCTCCTGCTCTGCCTCCCTTCCCTGCAGCGCGAGCCCGTGGTTTTAACCCGCTTTAAACCCGCGGGTTAAAACCACGGGCTCGCAAGTAAAAAAGTAAAGTGTAAAAAAAGTAAAAATAAAAAAGCGCGGACAGCAAACGCATTCGCAGACCGTCTACAGGCACAGAAGATGGTCTATGCATGCATCGGGATCGCTCAATAGCGATCTGTGCGGTCGGTGTGGGGCGTTTCTCCGATCGCTCCCCTTTGAATATTTTCCCATTATGAATTGGTCGGCCCTGCACGGATCGGACACGGATCGGTCAGTATCAGGCAGGTAAGTGAATCTAGCCCTTGGTTTTTAACTGTGCCTCCTTTACAAATGCCAGTTTTCCCCGTTGTCAAGCAGTCTCCAAGATAATTACAGATGACTATGAAGCTATGCAGAGGGCAACTCTCTGGTGGCTGGTGATATCGTTAATTTAATCTGATCATCTTTTTTTTTTTTAATTTATTTATTAATTTTCAAAAATACAATTCAAGATAATACTTGTACAGAAAGCTTGTAAGTCAAGAAATCTAGTAATAAGATAAATTCAAAGAAATTAATTTAAACTTAAATCAGCTCAAGTCCTCAAAAGATCCAAAATGTAATATATAAACGGAAATGCTAGGAAATAATAAACTAAGGAAAAATGATGCAAGTTAGCTGATATGGGCATCTAAATCCATTCTATACTCCTCCTTTCTTTTCCTTCTCAAGCCAAGATAGAGAGAGGAAAGAAGTCAATTGGTAGGGCTCAAAGAAAACATATTTTTGAGAATTATAATGTATAATACATTTGCAAGGATACCGAAGGTAAAAAGTTGCTCCAAGAGCTATTATTCCTGTTTTTTTAACATGAGAAATTATTTTCTTCGCTTTTGTGTGTCCCTAGCCAAGTCTGGGAACATTTGTATCTTAAGTCCCAAGAATTCTTTTGATCGATTTTTAAAGAAGAGTCTCAAAATCCAATTTTTATCCATCGATAAAGCTAAAGTTGCTACCAATGTTGCGGGAGTAGCCGTTTCTCTGTCTGATAAATCCAATAAAGCTGATACATCTATTGGTTCTTGGCTATTTTCCTGTTGTTGAGATAAATTTTTCTTGGGTAAATAATACACCTGTGCAAGTGGAGGTAATGAAGTTTCAGGAACTTCCAATATTTCCATCAAGCATCGTTTTAACATCTCACGAGGAGTAATTGTTGTAATTCTTGGAAAATTAATCAGTCTGATATTATTACTTCTTGAAAAATTTTCAAATGTCTCAATCTTCCTTCTTAAATTCACATTATCTTTAATTAAAGTTTTTTGAAGTTGTTTGGAAGATTTTAATTCGTTTTTGATACTATCTACAGATAACTTAGAGTCACCAATATCTTGTTTTATCAAAGTAATTTCTTTTTCATGATCTATAAACCTCCTCTCCACTTGCACCTGCTGAATGTTCATTGTCTTCACCAAATTGGCTACCAGTTCCCACAAAGCGTCCAAAGTAACTTCTTGGGGTTTAACTATAATAGGATGTTGCAAATGTGAATATGAAAAGTTATGCTCACCGGCCAAGAGCTCTCCTCCACCTCCACTTGCTTGATTAGGTCCAGTTTCTGTTGGTGCGGCAGCCCCGTCCGTACTCGGGCTCTCCTGGAAAACCTGTGAGCCCGAGTCGGCTTCCCCCATGCAGCTCCGCGAAGCCTCCAGGGGAGAACGCATGCCGACTTCCGGTAGGCTCTCAACCTCTGGGGAGCTAGTTGCTCGGGGATGCAAAGGAGGAAGTCTAACGTCGGGGGCTCAACGTGGTCTCCAAACTTCGCCGAGACGCCTCCAATCCGTTTGCCTGGAGTGTCTCTAGTTGCGGTGTCCCCGACGTTGTCATAATGCCCTGCATTCGCCTCAGCAGCGCTTCAATATTACCGGAGGTAGGTGTTCCGGAGCGCTGTGAGGCTCCTCCAGTGCTCCTTCCCCTCCGTTTCGGCATAATTGAGAAATTTGTTTTTAAGGAAATGCTCTAAAAATGAGCAGGTAATTGTAATCTGATCTAGAGAATGACACGGTGACGGTTTACCCGTGGGCACCGCATTTAAGCCGCAGGTCACCGCCGAAAACGGGGAAGAAAACTAGCAGTCGCTGCGGTGACGGGGACAAGGCCATTCACCGACCGCGGAAACGGTGAACAGGTTTGTCCCCGCGGGCCAATGCACCCCCTTCTAGGAACCGCTATTTACCTGTGTTTCACCGTGCTCCTCATTTGTCAGATCAACCCTTCCTGCCAATCGCAGCAGAAGGGTACCCAACCCCTCCTGCCGGTCCTCCCAATGGCCTCCCCTAAGATCGCCGGCAGGAGGGTACCCAACCCCTCCTGCTGGACCCCCTCCCCCCAACGAACCCTCCCACCCCGGAACCCCCTTAGTCTTACTTTCCAAGTTGGACCGGACAGCTCCTCGCTCGTCTGGCCAGCAGGCCTGCCTCCGTCCAAATGAGGCGGGCCCGCCCCTCCCCTCCCCTGCCTAACCCACAGGATCCTAGGGCCTGATTGGCCCAAGCACCTAAGGCCCCTCCTATAGCGGGAGTGGCTTTAGGTGCCTAGACCAATCAGGCCCTAGGATCCTGTGGGTTGGGCAGGGTAGGGGCGGGCCCGCCTCATTTGGACGGAGGCAAGCCTGCTGGCCATACGTGTGAGGAGCCGTCCGGTCCAACTTGGAAAGTAAGACTAAGGGGGGTCCGGGGTGGGAGGGTTCGTTGGGGGGGGGTCCAGCAGGAGGGGTTGGGTACCCTCCTGCCGGCGATCTTAGGGGAGGCCATTGGGAGGACCGGCAGGAGGGGTTGGGTACCCTTCTGCTGCGATTGTCGGGAGGGCCGTTGGGGGGGTCTACAGGAGGGGTTTGGGTGCCCTCCTGCCATGATCGCTGGGGGGAGGGGAGACTTGCAGCCGTAGCCGCGGTCACTATGCTAATCACGGCAGCATTTAAAGTACATGTCGTGTTTGTTTTTGCATTGCTAGCCCCAGGGGTGGTGGAAGATTAGTGATTGAAAAACTGTATGAAAAATAACTATTTTAAATTTAGTGATCAAAATGTGTCAGTTTTGAGAATTTTTATTAATTAATTTTTTCTCTGCGTGTTTTGTTTTTGTATAGTTATTAACTAATATTTAACTAAGTTTTAAAGTTTTAAAGAATGTTTCCTTTATACGTAAATAAAGAAAAGTGAATGGGATTGCAGTGGCGGTGACGGGGCGGTGAATGGGGTGGCAGTGGCGGTGACGGGGCGGTGAAGAGGATGGTGAGACGGGGACGGGGCGGTGACGGGGATGGTGAGACGGGGACGGGGCGGTGACGGGGATGGTGAGACGGGGACGGGGCGGGGGACGGGGATGGTGAGACGGGACGGGGCGGTGACGGGGATGGTGAGACGGGGACGGGGCGGTGACGGGGATGGTGAGACGGGGACGGGGCGGTGACGGGGATGGTGAGACGGGGACGGGGCGGTGACGGGGACCAATTTTTTCACCGTGTCATTCTCTAATCTGATCATCTTTAAGCCAACCTACCTTCAAAGAGCACATTCTTCTAACTCGCTGCTACTTTAAAGGAAACCATGACCAACTTTAAAAGCTCAAGGCAGGCATTTTTAAGTAGCAAACTAGTGGCACATTTCCTAAGCATCATTGCACTATAGCCTATAGACAGAATTTATGTTTATGTTAATTTAAGACTTGATCTAGCGCGCTCCTGCATTTTACTGACCTAAGCGGTTTACAATGTA
The DNA here is from genome assembly GCF_902459505.1 of Geotrypetes seraphini. Classification (NCBI taxonomy): domain Eukaryota; kingdom Metazoa; phylum Chordata; class Amphibia; order Gymnophiona; family Dermophiidae; genus Geotrypetes; species Geotrypetes seraphini. The sequence continues at coordinate 177,367,999 of NC_047092.1, read as the reverse complement.
TCAAACTAAAATGAAATTAGGTACTTGAGAAAAATGACCCGATGTGTCCCGAAGGCTCATAATCTAGCTAAAGTGCCTGATTAAACTAAAAATATGTAATACAGTGTCAGATACCATTTTAAAACTATTAACACCATGCTGATAACTTTGAGAAATATGTGTATTTTTACTAATTGTATTCTGTAATTCGCTGATTGTCCAGCACTCTTCACTGTAAACCGCCTAGAAGTCGTAAGATTGTGGCGTTATAGAAAAAAAAAAAAAATAAAGTTCATTATTATTATTATTCGCAGTCGGCGGTTCGCGGCCCCGGTCATTCGCGGTATTTTCCGACCGTGACCAGGAGAGGACAGCTGGAGAGGCAGGAGAGAGTAGCCGGAGCGCCGGCGAGTGAAGGAAACCACTCCCTGTATGCTCCGACCACCTCTTCCTGCACTAAAGTCAGGCTTTGACACGAAGTTCCTGATTGGTAAGGCCCGACTTTAGTGCAGGAATAGGCGGTCGGAGCATACCGCGAGTGGTTTCCTTCACTCGCCGGCGCTCCAGCTGCTCTCTCCTGCCTCTCCCACTGCCCTCTCCAGTCTCCCCCCACGAAAAACCGTATTCGCGGTTTTTTCAAGATTCGCGGGGGTTCCTGGAACGGAACCCCCACGAATATCGGGGAAGTACTGTACATTTCAAAGATCAAAAATCAAAGAAGTAGAAAATTTGTACTGTAACCAGTGGCATAGTATGAGGGAGGCAGTCCACCCCGGGCGCCATATTGGTGGGGTTCTGGTGCCTCTCCTCTCTTGCCCTGCCTCCTGCCTCTTCCCACCCCTTCCCTCGCCACACGTGCACTCCCTTCCCTTCCCTGTAGATGTTCACCGCTGCGAACATCAACATCAACGTGCTCCTCGCGGACCACCATCGTCTCTCCCACTGACTTAACTTTCAGGTACTGCGCATAGAAAATGATGTCAGAAGGAAAGTCAACATTGAAGTTCTTGTTGCTCGCAGCAGTGAACTAGAGACATATGGGGAAGGGGGGAGGGGGGCGCAGGCGCAGCAGGGGGATCGGGAAAGGAGCAGGGGGGCAGAGATGAGGGCAGGGGGAGTGGTGCCGCCGCCCTGTGGGCTTCTCACCCTCACCACTGCATCTCAGCGCAATCTCAGAACCTGATAGAAAATGAATAAAAGAAATAAAATCAGGTTTCAAGTTTAATGTAAATCTGATACATCGCCCGTCGTAATAATGTATCTGTTATTCGTTTACACCAGGGGTGCTCAAAACGTCGATCACAAAGGCAACGCAAGTCGATCACAGAGCCCATAATTTCTCCCTGCTGAAGCTGCCGCAAAGAAGCAAAGAAGGGCTAGGCGCATGCAGCAATTGCATGCCGCCAGCCCGCAAGCTTTCCCACCCCACCCCCCACTGCCCCCAATGTCAATTCTGATGTCAGAGAGGAAGTTCCAGGCCAGCCAAGCAGTGATTGGCTGGCCTGGAACTTCCTCTCCGACATCAGAATTGACGTCGGGGGAAAGGCTTGTGGGCCGGCTGTTGTGCAGTCGCTGCACGCACCTGGCCTGTCCCTGCTACTGCGTCAGCGGCGGGGAAGCAGGGAGAAAGGGGGGCAGGCAGAGAGCGAGAAAGAAAGAAAGAAAAAGTTGCAGGAGGGAATGGAGTATATCAGGTGGCAGGGGGCAAGCAGGGAGAGAGGAAGAAAAAGTTGGATTCATGGAGGGACAGAGAGAGATGTTGGTTAGGGAATGGAATGAGGTCTGGAGAAGAGGAAGCATGCAGGAGGTAGAAAGAAAGAAAGAAAGATTGAATGCACAGTCAGAAGGAAGTGCAACCAGAGACTCATGAATCACTAGACAACAAAAGTAGGAAAAATGATTTTATTTTCAATTTAGTGATCAAAATGTGTCAGTTTTGAGAATTTATATCTGTTGTCTATATTTTGCACTATGGCCCCCTTTTACTAAACTGCGATAGCGTTTTGTAGCACAGGGAGCCGTGCTGAATGCCCCGTGCAGCTCCCTGCACTAAAAACCTCTATCACAGTTTAATAAAGGGGGGGGGCTATATTTTGTCTATTTTTGTATAGTTGTGACTGAGGTGAAATTGCATATTTTAAAGTCATCTGCCTTGATCTCTTTGAAAACCCCCCGAATATAAATTTTTATTGTTGGTAGATCATTTTGACTCGGTCATTTTAAAAGTAGCTCGCAAGCCCAAAAAGTATGGGCACCCCTTGCTTTTCGCCATGAGCATATGAGAATGGAGAGAAGAGTGTCCAAGCACGGGCCATGGCCAGGATCTGCCAGGGTTTCTTTGTGTTTGAAGAGAGAAAGCTCAACAAATAAGCTGCAGGTTTATTGGGCTAAATTCATCCATTTGTGACCGGCTTCCCAGAGTTCAATGCCCTTCATTTGACCATTGTATGGAAACCAGTTCCTCCTGTCTAAAACTCCTGCCTACCTCTCTTTCCTATCTGTTGACGGGGATATGGGTTTAGTGAGAAAATAATTTAGAATTTCTTTTTTTTCTTCTGGCGTTTAGCTCTGTACTTTTGACATTTCTCTTATGTGACATCATAAACAGGCATTTCTGCCCCCCCCCCCTAAAAAAAAAGCATAAACCTGTTCTCTGTTTTTCAGTGTTCATTAGGAATTTTATGGGGGTGGTAAAAACCTTATTACTCTGCTCTTAACCAATCACCTTTTTATTGTTCTAAATTCTGATCAAACCCTCCAGGGAGCACATGAAAGAAATTCTCTAGCCTGCATGCTGCTTCTGTGTGGGAAGGATGGGTAAAAAAAAAAAAAAAAAGGGAGGAGGTTGATGTAACATGTGGAGCTGTCAGATTTCAGCCGAGGAAAGCTGAACCTACTTTTTCCCCTCCGGTACTTGCGGAGAAGCTGCTCTCGTTCACTCTTCTAACCATTCAAGTAGGCATTTGAACTTGTCATTCGCCATCACGGCTTTGCGCCCAGCCGAGGTCCTGGAATGCGTAACTTGCACACAACATCCGGTGTACAGCACAACAGTGCCATTGTGTCGCCGTAACTTGAAATAGAGCGGTTTTTGCCTCCACGAGAACACTCGCGTGAAGCAGTCGTTTATCAACAAGGTCCGGCCAACTCATTGACTGGGATTCACGCATCGCAGGGTTTGAATTAAGCTGAGCTTATCTACAGGGCTGTCGTCAGAGGAAACCACAATGCCACACAGAGTAATTTCACTGCGGCCTAGCAAATAAGCTTCCAATGGAGGAGACCGAGCAGGAGAGAATTGGGAGGGTGATTCCAGGTAGAGAAATACATGCAGTTTGGGGGGAGGGGTGAATCTTTTGTCAAAGTGCATCATAATCCATGGAAATATAAAACAATTTCTTTATTAGTCATTTGAGGTTTGCATTGCTTGTTATCCTTCAGCTCACTATTACTCCAATACCTCTTGGTATGAAAGGAAATAGGACTAATTTTAATAATAATAACAATATTATTCTTCTATACCGCCATAGTCAGGTGACTTCTAGGCGGTTCACATCGAAGAGGGCTGGACAATCAGCGAATTACAGAATGCAAGAAGTGAGGGTATAACTTATTACACAAGAAACAGATAAAAGGAACATATGAAACTTAAGTAAGTAATATGGATCTCATGTATGCAATCCAGAGAATAGAAGTTGGACAGCCAACGAGTTGCAGAATGTGGAAAATGAGGGAACAACATATTACATAAAAAATAGACAGAGGGAAAAATAAACATAGAAACATAGAATATGATGGCAGAAAAGGGCCGGCGGCCCAACAAGTCTGCCCAATCAAGATCCCTCCCTCGAGCAACTATTCCCTGTTATACCTCTGTAGCGACCCCATCTGCTTGTCCTCATCGTCTCTTGAAGTCTAGCGTACTACTGGCCTCGACCACCTGACGTGGAAAACCATTCCATCTATCAATCACCCTCTCGGTAAAGAAGTACTTCCTGGTGTCCCCATGAAATCTTCCTCCCCTAAGTTTCAGCGGATGTCCTCTTGTCACCATGGGACCCGTAAGAGTAAGGATTTCCTCCTCCTCGATCCGTTATGTATTTGAAGGTTTCTATCATGTCCCCCCCTTTCTCTGCGCTTCTGTTTTGGAGATGAACCTGTCAAACAGTACGGTTTAAATTTCTCTCCGAAAGGCACCGTAGGTCAGCCTGGCTCCAGTCTGTCTATTAACATAACATAGTAAATAACGGCAGATAAAGACCTGAGTGGTCCATGCAGTCTGCCCAACCATGGTCCTTTTTCTTAGATATTTCTGGGCCAGAAACCCGGAGGCCTGCCCGGTAATGTGCTTAGGTTCCAACTACGGGAGTCTCCATCAAAGCTCCCGCCAGTCCATCTTAACCATCCCACCTAAAACTGAACAAATCTAACAAATATTTAAGCCACGCTAGGGAGGCATGGGATGAAGTTAGAGCAGGAGTTTAGTCAAGTGTAGGGGACTATATTTAGGCCACCTTGCCCCTGCTTATTTTTGCCAATATAGACCTGAGGACATTAGCCTTAGCCCCTGTACAAATGGCCATTAGTTGAAATGAATTTCAGCAATATTGACTCGTCCGTGGCTCAAAGAAAGGTCTCTCTCTGCTAAGTGAAATGAGCTTGCCAACCAGCTTAGAGCTGGGGTTACGCCAATGGCATTGCATGAGCCTGAGCGAAGGGTTAAGTCTGGGAAGCACTTTGCTTACCTCTCCATAGTATTCTGGGTAATTACTGGGACTTAAGCTGGACCACACCTTAGATAAACCTGTAATGCTGGAGTTTTCTTCAAACATTTTCTTTCCTACAAGTCGTGGCTTGCCTCTCACATATATTTGCGCTCTGTTTCTGCTGGCTTTTTTTTTTGTTGTTATTCCTTTGGCTAGGTTCTACATAGCAGAACTAACAAATTAGTTTATGTTGATTCTGTTCAATAACCTCATCGCTGTTTGCGTGAAACAGCCATGCCAGTAATGCAGGTAACTAATACCGTGAGGGTCAGCTGACGTGACGGGGGAACAGAAAAAAGGAGGAACGGTTCACTGAAAGGTGAGAGTTCGGTTTATCTGAATGGATTTACACCAGACTTCATTATTTTTTTCTGTAATCCTAGAAACAATCAAATTTAAAACATTCACGACATGCTCCCACCACACAATATCCAGAAGCTGGCACAAATATCTTCCCCTTCTACCCTTAGCAATAAAAAAAAAGATCTTTTATATAAAACCATAAGCGTTGAAAGGGGGGGGGGGGGTGGAGGAGGTCATTGCTGCCTTCCCATAATCTAACACTTGCCAAATTGGAGAAATGAAATGCCAGAGAAACCCCCACAAGCTTACGACTGATAAACTTTAATGCAAAGTTTTATTTTGTAATATTTCTATACCCCTTATAGGCTAAGGGCTCCTTTTTCGAAGCCGCGTTAACGGTCTAACGCGCGTAATAGCGCCCGCTAATTTTCCGACCGCCCTAGCCGCTACCGCCTCCTCTTCGGCAGGCGGTAGTTTTTGGGGCTAGCGCAGGGGTTGTCACGCGCTACAAATGTGCGTGCAATAAAGCCGCCGCCGCGGCTTCGTAAAAGGAGCCCTAAGTGGTTTACATTCAGGTACTCAAGCATTTCCCCTATCTGTCCGGGGGGGGGGGGCTCATATCCACCTAATGTACCTGGGCCAATGCAGGATGAAGTGACTTGCCCAGGGTCACAAGGAGCAGTGTGAGATTTGAACCCAGAACCTCAGGGCGCTGAGGCTGTAGCTCGAACCACCGCGCTTCCCAGTCCCTTAGTGCACAAAAGCAGATAAATAAATGCAATCACCATCTCTAGCCTGCATTTTAAGCTTGCATGCAGTTCTTCCAAGAAGCAAACCCTACATTCGCACACAGTTATTAATGGCAGAGCAGAAAGAGCCAACCAGCTCTGTCCTCGTACCGCAGTCGTGCTCCCTCATCCTCCGCTTTCTGGGCAGGGTAATTCTCGTGAACTCTCCTGCAATCTGCCCATTACAAAGGAAACTTTAGCTCTGCCTAATTAAGGTGCCTTTTTTTTTTTTTGCTGAGCTGTGTTGAGGAGTAGTTTAGAGCTGGTTTTAACTTGCACTCCCAGTTGACGTGGAGGTCAAAGAACAGTTAATGTGCCATGTTAATAGCACACATTAATTGATATATTAAATACCCAGGAAGTGATTTTATAAAGGTATATTCATGCATTTCAGACGGTATACATAAATAAAATACTCATAAAATTACTTTGCATGGGCAATTATGTACAGCGACTGGAACGTGCATGACTTTAATGCAGATATGTTCTTTGGCAGCGTTTGGGTGGAGCACGGATGGAGTCATATTCTAGAAGATAAGACTGATGGCACATTTCAATTTTTTTTTTTTTTTTAATATACCACCTTACACCTGGTGCTGAGTAGGCATAAATGTCTTTTCAGGCTCAGTTTATGAAGGATTTGAAGTGGTATTTTGTAAAGACACATACCGGAGGCATCTGACCATCTGATATTCAGCTGGTGGCTGTCCATGTTTTGTTAAAGGCTGAGAAAACCAAAAAAACTCTCTGGAGTGCCGATGTTCCTAAATGGACTTTATTTGAAAGTATCAAAGTTCCAAAGGTACACTAAAATCATCCACATAAAATAATTCCATCCACATAAAAGTAAATCATCCACATAAGAGCCTTAAAGGACCTAGTCCGCTAGGGATACAGGACCCAACACGGTCCGCGTTTCGACAAAAAGTCTTCTTCAGGGGTCCTATAAAGGTGAGTACGTGGGAAACAATTGTGTGGTGAGCAGGAAGTGAGACACTGCTTGTGTTTGCAACATTCTAGAGCTCAAACTGTGATGTCATAATGCCTGATTCCACCAATGCATAAGCTCCGTCCTCATCTGTGTAAGCCTCAAACCCTTTAAAATCCTAAGTAGCAAAAAAACAAAAGGAATTGACCCCCAAATATCCACTAAGAAGAAAATCCAGAGAAAACCAAAAAAACTCTGTGGAGTGATGATGTTCCCAAATGGACTTTATTTGAAAGTGTCAAAGTTTCAAAGGTCCACTGAAATCATCCACATAAAATAATTCCATCCACATAAAAGTAAATCATCCACATAAGAGCCTTAAAGGACCTAGTCCGCTAGGGATACAGGACCCAACACGGTCCACGTTTCGACAAAAAATGCAAGCAGTGTCTCACTTCCGGCTCACCACACAATTGTTTCCCACATACTCACCTTTATAGGACCCCCCAGAGATCCCTGAAGAAGACTTTTTGTCGAAACGCGGACCGTGTTGGGTCCTGTATCCCTAGCGGACTAGGTCCTTTAAGGCTCTTATGTGGATGATTTATTTTTATGTGGACGAATTTATTTTATGAGGATGATTTCAGTGTACCTTTGGAACTTTGATACTTTCAAATAAAGTCCATTTAGGAACATCGGCACTCCAGAGAGTTTTTTTTGGTTTTCTCTGGATTTTCTTCTTTGTGGATATTTTGGTTTTCTCTGGATTTTCTTCTTTGTGGATATTTTGGGGTCAATTCCTTTTGTTTTTTGCTTGTTAAAGGCTGACCATCTCCGGCTAACTTAACCCCAGATACTCAGTGACGAGCTGTGTTTGGACACTGACAATGAATATGTGGGACTAATTCAGTGTCCTAGCCACTAGAGCTTATAGATGGCCAGGATCTACATAAGAAATTCCTTTTTTGGGGGGGGGAGGGGATAAACTTTATTGCCAGTGGTTGGATAAACAGCAAGGCATACCCCATTAATAGCAAAACAGATATGAGCATCAAGGATAGCCAGTTCAATCCACAAATAGAAACCAAACCAGGTTAAAACAGAAGGAACCTAAGCACACTACCGGGCCCAGAAATATCTTAAGAAAAAGGACCATTTAAACTGAATAATTAATTAAACAGAAACAAGAACCTTGTAGTGTAAAGCCTGACTTCACTTCCAATGCAAAGAAATGACACATTAAGAGTGAGTGTGAAGCCCTGTTATCCTCTCACCCTTTAAAAAAATTTTCTCCCACCTCCAAACATACACATCTAACCCCTACAAACGCGTCCCTCCGAAGGGCATCCCAGGCGTCCACCACCTTCTTCGTGAAAAGGTAGGAGCTGCTATTACTGCTATGCAGACGCACACCGTGCTGTACAATAAACACGCAAGAGACGGTCCCTGCTCGAAAGAGCTTACAATTTAATTTGGACATAAAGGGGTCGGGGAATTTATTGCAGAGAGGATGCTAGGATGGCGAGTGCAAGTTAGGAGTTAAAAGCAGATGGATTTGCACGCACTGCCTTGATATGCAAATATCTCTCATGAATATTCATTGTGGATGTCTTAAAAATCTGATTAGCAGGCAGTCTCGAAGGAATGGGTCGAAAACCACTCCTCGGAGATACTGTTGCAGTAGGTGATTATAGGGGTCCTTATATTAGGGCTCGCTAACCAATTTAGTGCCCGTTAATTGATTTAGCGTGCGCTAACGATTAGCACATGCTAAATGCTGGCGCGTCCATGGGTGCATTAACATTTTGTGGGTGCTAACTTGATTAGCGTGCCTTAGTAAAAGAAGGGGACAGTTTGGGTGAAAAAGGTAAGGCATGCTGAAATTGCTTCAAGAGAATCTCAGTGGCCATATTTTAGGAGCTGAGGAGAGAGTCTTCGCGGGAGGCCAGGGACGGAGAGGGAGAAACATGTCTGTAAATTCTAGAGCTTTACCGTGGGAGTATGATCTGGAATTCAGCGAAGAGTGAAAGCTGAATTTCCCATCTTGGACCTTTCAATCTGAGCCTGGAAACTTAGCACAGCTTTCTTCGAACTGGGCACGCTCATTTGTTCCTGCGGAGCAACATGTAAATATTTTTCCTGTAAATGAAAAAGCCAGACCAGTTGGAACCGCATTTTCAAAGCGTCTACCTCTAATCCAGGGTCTTGGCCACACTAACAGCTGTCACAGAGAAGATATGGTCACTCTTCGAATAACTTTAATCCTCAGGCCACTATTCTACCTGCTCAACTCTTTTTACACCCCCCCCCCCCTCAAAACAAAACAAAAAAAAAATTTCACCCTGTTAAGGATGACTCCTTGAAGATAAGGTTACACTTGAATCCAGTTTCCTTAAACTTTGTGAATCTTGCTTTTCATCATATTCTACACTGTGCTGAAATGATCCCATTTAAGACTTGCAGAAGACGAAATCCTCCAACTTTAAGAATACAGTCAAACCTTGGTTTACGAGCATAATTCGTTCCAGAAGCATGCTTGTAATCCAAAGCACTCGTATATCAAAGCGAATTTCCCCATAGGAAATAATGGAAACTCAGACGATTTGTTCCAGAACCCAAAAACTTTAATACAAAATACTCTACGTACTTGTATTGCAAGACCTCGCTCGTTTAGAACAGTCACTAAGTTCCCGCAGCGTCAGAGAGAGAAGAACCATCAACTCAGTTGTGATGATGTGACGTGTGTATACTGTATGTGCTCGTATTGCAAGACTTTGCTCGTTTAGAACAGTCACTACACTCCCGCAGCGTCAGAGAGAGAAGAACCATCAACTCAGTTGTGATGATGTGACGTGTGTATACTGTATGTACTTATATTGCAAGACATTGCTTGTATATTAAGTTAAAATTTAATAAAATGTTTTGCATGTCTTGCAAAACGCTTACAAACCAAGTTACTTGCAATCCAAGGTTTGCCTGTATTTACAAAGATACTTGTGAAATGAAAAACTGGCTTTTTGCACAGCTGTCTACTTTTGTAAAAGAAATATCTTCCATGTCGCTCTTTTTTTCTCCTAACTTCTTCACCACATTCAGGACACTGAGCAGCTTTTGAGACGCTCCATATTATCACTGTATGAAGCAGAGATGTGTATTGGGTACGCGACCAAAATTGTGCACTCAATTTTTAGCGCGTTTTATAGAATTCGGGAGTGTGTGTCTAGGGTTAGCAGGATGGGAAGACCCAGATGCATGGCCCCGCCCTGTCCCACCTCCAAACCCCCCATTCTGCCTCCGGCCCTGCCCCCCCAAAAGCCTCATCTCTCTTTTGCCAACCTCCAGGCCACGTCTGGAGGGCCTCCAGCACGCAAGGATGCGTGTGACGTCATCCGCGCATTCATGTTGAAGGCCCTTCCAGACACAGCCGGAACTCAGGGCTTTCCAAAATCCGGACAAACTGCTGGGTTCTGGAAAGTCCATCCGGGAACCCAGAGAGTCCTCTAAAAAGAGGGTACGTCCGGGTTTTCCTGGACGTCTGGTAACCTTATCTGTGTGCGCTAAATGCTAACGTGTCCGTTATATTCTATGGACGCGTTGGCATTTAGCGTGCGCTAATATTTTGCGTGCACTATATCAGCTAGTGCACCTTAGTAAAAGGACCCCAAGGTTAGGTCATTTTTTAAAACCATTTTAACGGGAAAGGCGCTGTTTTACCTGCAGAACTGCAGTACTTTTTCTGCTCTTTAACCTGTAAGGTAGAGTAGAAGAATTTTATATAATTAATAACAAAACTATAAGGCAAGAAATAACACGGTAGAAATTTTATTACCGATATTTGCAGCTCTGCAATGATAAACTGATGGGTACAAGAGGACAAGGTTCGCAGAAAGTACAGAATCGCAACAACGCACGCCATGGATTGGCTTTAGAATTAACACCGAATTTGTAACCGCCAGCATTAGAAAAAAAAAAAATAAAAGAACAGTAGCTGTTTCTTATGCTTCAGATACGTTGAGAATGAAGGGCTCCTTTTATCAATCTGCGCTAGCGGGGTTAGCGGCGCAACTTTTAATCACGCGCTAATCCCTGCGCTGGCCCAAAAACTACCGCCTGCTCAAGGCTAGCGGTTTAACGTGTGCTATTACGCGCTTTAAACCGCTAGCGCGGCTTGATAAAAGGAGCCCTAAGAGATAAAAGCTATTTACCTCCTGTGGAAAATTAAGAAGGGTTGAACAGGTACAATTTGTAGTCACAAAGGGAAGCGTTATTAACTCTAATAGCCTCTGAGGTGACAGGAAGGGCAGGGAGAGAACACGGGTGCAGAGGGGGGTGGGCCGGGCCCGCCCTGAGAAAGTCCATGTGTTCCATTCTCCAGGTGTAGAGACATCTTTTGATAATGTGCACAACTCATGAACATGGCCAAGGTGAAGCTGAAGTTGGCAAATAAACTCTCTCTCTCTGCTTGTCTGTCTCTTCTTCAAATAGAGACAACATGGATGATAATAGCCTGAAAACCACTTCTAACAAAAATTTCAACAATACACCAAATACATCTCCTCCCTTCCGCTCTCTATCTTGTGTGCTTTCCTTTTTAGGAAAAAAATAATAATAACAATGGCATGTGTGTTTACCCAAAAAACCCCATGCTTCTGAGAACTAAAGCACAACATGAATTCAAAAGGAATCCTATTCAATTCCACGGAAATATGACCTCATAATGAAGCAGGTAAAGACACGGTCAAGTACAAAACATAACCGTAGCAAAGGAGCAGACCTACAGCCTGATATTTTGTTGCCTTTGTCCCTTACCTTTGTTTATTTTTTTTTTTTTTAAGTTCATGCAGGGAACATTAAAGGAAGCAAATTCGTATCTCAAAATATTCATTAAGTGAAAGCACCGGCTGTTGATGGTCTCCTAATATGTGTGATTTGCTTCTCACAGCACAAACAAAGTGCAGACACTTCCGCCCTAATTAACAATAAGACGAAAAAAAAAAAAATAATGAAAGGTTGAAAATTATGTGTCTTGTTCATTTCAGGGCTGATTCTAATCTTTGCCTAAAAAAATTGGCACCAACTAGTCCAGCACTAAGTGCAATTCTATAAGAGTTAGGCACCCATTATAAAATAGCGCTATGTGGTCTAACATTTACGCCAAGGTTTTCTTGGCCTAAACGTCTGTGCTTAAGTTAGGCGCCCAGTGGCTCCTAACTCAAAATAAGGCGCCTGACTCAAAACCACACCCATGATCCACCCCTAGCCATGACGAAAGAAACAGGAGAGTCACCGCCACAAGTCGGAAGCAAACAAACAAACAGTGGAGATGTCCAAACTCTGCTTTATTGGTACACGCGTTTCGGCCCAAACGGCCTGCCTCAGAATTGCCGCTGCTGGGTCAGACCGGTGGTCCATCGCGCCCAGCAGTCCGCTCACGCGGTGGCTCCCAGGTCAAAGACCAGTGCTCCAAAATGAGTCCAGCCTCACCTGCGTACGTCCCAGTTAAGCAGGAACTAGTCCTGCTTAGTCTTGAAACCCTTGAGGGTGTTTTCCTGTACGACAGACTCCGGAAGAGCGTTCCAGCTTTCCACCACTCTCTGGGTGAAGAAGAACTTCCTTACATTCATACGGAATCTATCCCCTTTCAATTTTAGAGAGTGCCCTCTCGTTCTCTCTACCTTGGAGAGGGTGAACAACCTGTCTTTATCTACTAACATTATCTACCAACATCATCAACCAGTCCTCATCATACCTCAGTTTTAGAAAATCACTAAAAACAAATTTGTTTAACCGATTGTAACCTATGAATCTAGTGTATTTCTCCTCCCAGCCTGTACCTTATTTCCGATGACTTTGCATTGTAACTTCTTCGACTTTGTATTGTAACTACTTTGATGACTTTGTATTGTAACTACTTCGCTGATTGTCCAACGCCTCTTGTTGTAAACTGCTTCGAACTATCATGGCTTTGGCGATATATAAAAATAAAATTATTATTATTATTATTACTAAGTTTATTCCCTTCAATACCTTGAATGTTTCGATCATGTCCCTTCTCAGTCTCCTCTTTTCGAGGGAGAAGAGGCCCAGTTTCTCTAATCTCTCGCTGTACGGCAGCTCCTCCAACCCCTTAACCATCTTAGTCACTCTTCTCTGGAACCTTTAGAGAAGTACCGTGTCCTTCTTCATGTACGGCAACCAATGCTGGACGCGGTATTCCAGGTGAGGGCGTACCATGGCCCGGTACAGCGGCATGATAACCGGTTCATAGTCAAAAGTGCGCGCTGACAAAGGCGCGCCGAGACAACAAACCCTTGACGACAAACCCTAGAGACTGCTTGCCTGACTGCCTGTTGTGATGATGTTTTCATTGGTGACACATTTCTCTCTGCAAAACACATTGTGCTAACGATAAGACAAGTCGATGAAGCTGTCTGCGCAATGTGCGGCGGCGGCAAAAAGGGCAAACAGAATGCTAGGAATGATAAAGAAGGGGATCACGAACAGATCAGAGAAGGTTATCAGGTGACAGGTCAAAAGCGCGCCGAGACAACTGAGCGCAAGGCCGAAGCCCGCGCCGAAGAAAAACAGTGTTTTAAGGGGCTCCGATGGGGGGTGTTGGTGGGGAGCCCCCCCCCCCCACTTTACTGAATACAGATCGCGTCGGCGTTGTGCGGCGTTGTGGGGAGTTTGGGGGGTTGTAACCCCCCTCATTATACTGGAAACAACTTTTTCCCTGTTTTTTAGGGAAAAAGTGAAGTTTTCAGTATAATGTGGGGGGTTACAACCCCCCAAACCCGTCAAAACGCCGGCGCGATCTGTATTCAGTAAAGTGGGGGGGGGCTCCCCACCAACACCCCCCATCGGAGCCCCTTAAAACACTGTTTTTCTTCGGCGTGGGCTTCGGCCTTGCGCTCAGTTGTCTCGGCGCGCTTTTGACCTGTCACCTGATAACCTTCTCTGATCTGTTCGGGATCCCCTTCTTTATCATTCCTAGCATTCTGTTTGCCCTTTTTGCCGCCGCCGCACATTGCGCAGACAGCTTCATCGACTTGTCTTATCGTTAGCACAATGTGTTTTGCAGAGAGAAATGTGTCACCAATGAAAACATCATCACAACAGGCAGTCAGGCAAGCAGTCTCTAGGGTTTGTCGTCAAGGCACATACGGGAATCACCTCTTCCTTCTTCTTTCTCTCTCCGCCCACCCCGATCCCCCCTGCCGCACGCTCCCTTCCCCGTACCTCTAGTCGTTCACCGCCATGAGCAACAAAAGCTTCAACATGCTCCTTGCGACCCCATTGGCTCTCCCTCTGATGTCATTTCCAATACGTGGCACCCAGAAGTGACATCAGCAGGAGAGACGACGCGGTCGCAAGGAGCACGTTGAAGCTGTTGCTCGTGGCAGTGAACAACTACAGGTACGGGGAAGGGAAGGGGGCGCGCGCGTGTGGCGAGGGGAGGAGTGGGAAGAGGTGGAGGGGGAGAGGAGGAGGGGTGCCGGCGCCCCCAGCGACATGGCGCCCAGAGCGGACCGCTTCCTCGCCGTCCCCCCTTACTACACCACTGATTGGTGCCCAGATGCATATTCATTCATTCATTCATATTCTTATGCATATTCATTCTGAGTGTCCTGAAAATCCAATTGCTTACTGTGAGGGGAACCAGCTAAGCCACAAGGATTAGTTCCTTAGGAATAAGCAGTGCACGCCACAATAGGTTCAAGCAGATAGCGTAGCTGGTTTTAAGAAAGGTTTGGACAAGTTCCTGGAGGAAAAGTCCATAGTCTGTTATTGGGAAAGACACGGGGCAAGCCACTGCTTGCCCTGAATCAGTAGCAAGGAATGGTGCTAGTATTTGGGATTCTGGAATCTTGTTACAATCTGGGATTCCGGAATCCTGCTATTCTTTGAGATTCTGTATGGAATGTTGCTACTCTTTGGGGTTTTGGCCAAGTACTAGTGACCTGGATTGGCCACCGTGAGAACGGGCTACTGGGCTTGATGGACCATTGGTCTGACCCAGTTAAGGCTATTCTTATGTTCAGTAGCCTAAATATCACAGATAAATACAATATATGCAGAACTATCACAATGGAAAGGTTCCCTTCACTCATCTCTTTGCAGGAGTCCATAGGTAGGCACAGAACGTGATTCATAAACCACAGACAGAAGCATAGACAAGGAATCCAAGGATACACAAGACACGGCATACTGGAATGAACGACATGGATGTGACCTAGGAAAATGGAAGGGCAGGGATTACAGATAACTAGATAATGATTTGGTGCTTCTGGTCTGAGCCTAGCATCAGAGAATACACTCGGAGGTCACACTGACACAGCGCCTCCTACAGACAGGGAGGCTCATGTCCAGTACTAGTCAAGCTGCCTGCTGCACCCGACATTTAAGGGATCACCAGGACAGGTTTGGAAAGCTCAGATTTAACAGATAAAATATGTTAATTATCATATAAATTGCTTGGACTTAGAAAAAAAGAGAAAGGGATTTTGCTCACCCCTTTTTTCAGTTGTAGCTCAAG
This sequence comes from Geotrypetes seraphini, assembly GCF_902459505.1. Taxonomy (NCBI): domain Eukaryota; kingdom Metazoa; phylum Chordata; class Amphibia; order Gymnophiona; family Dermophiidae; genus Geotrypetes; species Geotrypetes seraphini. The sequence continues at coordinate 177,352,699 of NC_047092.1, read as the reverse complement.
GCAAATGACTTTCAGGGACAGCGTTTTATTGGGATGTATTAACTGCCTTTTTCATGAAGAGATTCACCCAAAGCGGTTTACAATACACTGAATAGGACTCAGGCACTCTTAAGCATTTTCCCTATCTGTCCTGGAAGTCTCATAGTCTAGCTGTACTTGGGGCAATGGATGACGTGACCCAGAGTCACAAGAAGCAGGCTGGGATCAAACTCACAACCTCAGGCTGCTGAGGCACCAGGTCTAACCACTAGGCCACACCTTCCCAGGTATTTTTCTGCCCCCCCAAAGGGCATACAGTGAACTGCAGTGGGAATTGAACTGGGCCCACTGCTTTGCACAAAGGCAACAAACATAGTAACATAGTAGATGACAGCAGATAAAGACCCAAATGGTCCATCCAGTCTGCCCAACCTGATTCAATTAAAATTTTTTTTATTTTTATTTTTTTTACATTTTTTCTTCTTAGCTATTTCTGGGCAAGAATCCAAAGCTTTACCCGGTACTGTGCTTGGGTTCCAACTGCTGAAATCTCTGTTAAGACTTACTCCAGCCCATCTACACCCTCCCAGCCATTGAAGCCTTCCCCAGCCCATCCTCCACCAAACGGCCATATACGGACACAGACCGTGCAAGTCTGCCCAGTAACTGGCCTAGTTCAATATTTAATATTATTTTCTGATTCTAAATCCTCTGTGTTCATCCCACGCTTCTTTGAACTCAGTCACAGTTTTCCTCTCCACCACCTCTCTCGGGAGCGCATTCCAGGCATCCACTACCCCTCACCGTAAAGTAGAATTTCCTAACATTGCCCCTGAATCTACCACCCCTCAACCTCAAATTATGTCCTCTGGTTTTACCATTTTCCTTTCTCTGGAAAAGATTTTGTCCTACGTTAATACCCTTCAAGTATTTGAACGTCTGAATCATATCTCCCCTGTCTCTCCTTTCCTCTAGGGTAGACATATTCAGGGCTTCCAGTCTCTCCTCATACGTCTTCTGGCGCAAGCCAAAGTGTGGAGACACAGCCTGATTGTTAGAGCCGTGGGCGGTATGCCATTTTAAGCTGAATTATTGACTAACGCAGCTTAATTAAAAAAAAAAAAAAAAAAAAGGACCCTTAGACAATATTTTTTACTGCACGAAAAGAAGAATGGCATGAGCCAAATGGTTCTATTTGTTTCTTTATTTGAGCGTCTCGGAAATTGCACTGCAAAGAGGCTCTGGCGAACAAGTAGATACGTACTTGAACCAAAAGAATTAACAGGAAATATTGCGTACCTGTTCTGTGTATTAAAGCTAATGACAAATCTTAGAAAAGCCAAATCATTGTTTCACAGTAACGTCTTCAACCTTATCAACTGTACAGCAAGAACAAGAGACATTTTTAGAAAGAAATCCCTATTGTTAACAAAACCACTGTCAGTTGTGTAGTCATCAGTTCAATAAAATGCAGTGTGTCACTGCAATTATTTCCGTATATTTAATGTAAAATACTTTCTTTAATTACACCATGGAAATTTAGACCCATGTTGCAATAAACCAACTCTTTGCCCTAGAGGCCAGGAATGTAGAAGTTTAGCCTTTGGTGAAAAAAGAGGATTAACCTATTTCACTAAATGCACTCTAATACCTTAACGATAATCTCTCGTTTTCTGCTCCTCCCAGTTCCTGCTTAAGAGAATTTGGAGGAAAGTTAGAGATTAGTACAAGTTATTTCTTATTCACACATGTGAAGGTCTATTTTAGAAGAGGTCCCGGAGAGAGCAATCGAGATGTCCGGGTTAGAGCCTTATGAATAACATAACAACGGCCATATTGGGTCAGACCAATGGTCTGTCTAGCCCCAGCATCCTGTTTCCACAGCGGCCAATCCAGGTTGCAAGACCCTGGCAAAAATCCAAATAGTAGGAGCATTCCATGCCAAGGATTTCATCTCCGAGAATTATGTCCTTATAGTCTTTGAAAATTACACCTCCAGTTTTAAGATTAACATAAGAACATAAGAAATGCCCCTGTCGGGTCAGACCGGAGGTCCATCGTGCCCGACAGTCCGCTCACGCGTCGGCTCCTCAGGTCCAGGACCTGATAGTGCTCATACCCTAAAACTGTCATACGCTTTTCGCTTATGTCCTGTAGAGTGACCTTCTATCTATACCCTGCAATCCCCTTCGCTTCCAGGAAGTCATCCAGTCCCATTTTGAAACCCAGTATTGTACTCTGTCCTATTACCTCATTTGGAAGCGTGTTCCAGGTGTCCACCACCCTCTGAGTGAAGAAAAACTTCCTTGCATTCATTTTGAATCTGTCCCCTCTCAGTTTTTCTGAATGACCTCTTGTTTTTGTTGTCCCCGCTAGTCTGAAGAATCTGTCCCTCTCCACCTTCTCTATGCCTTTCATGATTTTATACGTCTATATCATGTCTCCTCTCAGTCTCCGCTTTTCCAGGGTAAAGAGCCCCAGTTTGTCTAACCTTTCGGAATATGAAAGGTTCTCCATTCCCCTTATCATCCTAGTTGCTCTCCTCTGGACCCTCTCAAGCATCGCCATGTCTTTCTTAAGGTACGGTGACCAGTATTGGACACAGTATTCCAGATGTGGTCGCACCATTGCTCGATACAATGGCAGGATAACTTCCTTCGTTCTGGTAGTGATACCTTTTTTGATAATGCCCAGCATTCTGTTTGCGATTGCGCCGCTGGCTTCATTGTTGTATCCACCAATACCCCCAGGCCTTTTTCTAGGGTGCCTTTCCCCAGCACCCTTCCTCCCATCGTATAGCTGTACTGGGGTTCCCTTTCCCCATGTGCAAGACCTTGCATTTCTCCACATTGAAGCTCATCTGCCATCTTTTTGCCCATTCACACAGTTTGTTCAGGTCGCTCTGTAATTCTTTGCATTCCTCAACAGTTTCTACTCTGTTGGAGAGTTTCGTATCGTCCGCGAACTTGATAACTTCACACTTCGTGCCCGTTTCTAGATCGTTAATGAATATATTGAACAGCAGCGGTCCCAGCACAGACCCCCTGTGAGACACCACTCGTGACCCCTTTCCAGTCAATGACTAGAGTCTTTGGGACTTTTAGGAATAACCTTACCACGATAATGTTCAGATTCTGATGCAGTCTTGATATGTTTGGATATCAGTCGGCCAGAGACTCTTGACAGTGCGTTACACAAATGCAAAGATGAAATACAGAAATTCCGATGGTGGACTATAAGTAAAATCTGTGTTCTACACTGGTAGAGCCATCCAACCACAGGCGAGCACCCACATCTTCTGATCGAGGTGCGAACATGGCCAAACCAATCACAGCCGCTACTTACACGGACTGCTCGGCCTTGCAGTTGGAAAACTGCGTTAGAGATATTTTTTGGAGATTGCCACCCTGGCGTGTCTAAACCAATCAAACAAAAATGTAAAATGGAACAAGTCGCAAAGAGCAACAAAGAGAATTTCACATACGTCCAGCAGGCCAGAGCTATCTACACTTGCCACACATGTGCGACGGCGAATCCCAGGGAAAAGTACTAGCGGGAAAAGCACGGGTAAATTCGTGCTGGTACTTTTTCCCTGGGACACTTTTTAAAGGAAAGCAAGGTCGTATTTTCTCTTTGAAAAGTGCAGTGATTTTGAAAATTGCCCGAAAGTGGGAAAGCATCAGTAACGAAAAGGAAGCCAGATTATGGCATCTCCGTATGAGCTGCGGTACACCGTTTGGTCAAGTCTCTGGGCTCCTTTTTACGAAGGCGCGTTAGGGCTTTAGCGCGCGCGCTAAATTGCCCCGTGCGCTAGCCGCTACCGCCTCCTTTTGAGCAGGCGGTAAATTTTCGGCTAGCGCGCTAACCCGGTGCGCATGCTAAAAGGCTTAGCGCACCTTCGTAAAAGGAGTCCTCTAGGTTGAGGGTATTGAAGGAGATTGAAGGCATTCGCAGGTTACAAAAAAAAAAAAAAAAGATTATTTCAGTAAATCCTAGAAAGATTCAACAGTTCGCTAGGATATTCACTCGGGGGGGAAAGAAAAGGTTATGGGGGATTAAGTACCATTGCATTGCATTTAAAAGGTCTCTGTGTTCGTTTATATGATGCATTGTTCAAAGCAAAAGGAATGGTTAAGTATAAATTTACTCTACAATTGAAATACTATATTTTTATAGTTGGGTTATCAAGCTGTAAATATTCTACTCTTGGATCTATGTGACATCTTCTATAGGCCTTATTACTTATAAGCTAGATAAAAATGTTATTTGTGGTCTTATATCCCACCCAATCCTTTGGAGTGGAGTTTGAGGCAGGTTACAGCAACGATTAATGCATCCCAGACATTACAACGCTAATTATTACAATACTACTACTACTTATCACTCATATAGCGCTGAAAGGCTACAGTTTGACATCTATAGATAGTCCCTGCTCAGAAGAGCTTACAATCTAACTTGGACAGACAGCCATGACATATAGGGTTGGGGATGGGTGAGGTGAGAGGAGTTAGGAGTCGAAAGCACTCTCAAAGAGGAGGTGGGCTTTTAACTGGGCCTTGAACACTGCCAGAGACGGAGCCCGCTGTCGGGATTTGGGCAGCTTGTTCCAAGCATACGGTGCACCCCTCTCCTCCGCAAAGCACATTGGCTACCTATTACTCATTGTCTCTCCTATAAAATACTCCTCCTCACTTAAGAAAGAAAAAACTCTAACCAACCGGCATTCATAGATAAACCTTTGATCCCTTATTCATCATCCAGGATCCGCCGATCAAATAATCAAAACTTACTCTCAATACGGGAACTATTTTACGATACTACTCGCAAATCCATCTTTTCAGTTCCCGCCCCCTCTCTGTGAAATGCGCTCCCATTAGACGTTCGATTAGAGAATTTGCTTGAAAAATTTAAAGCCAAACTTAAAACCTTCCTTTTTAAAGATGCCTTTATTCCTTAGTATTAGTTTCAGCCTCTTAATTCCTTGATTCATGTTAAGCTTTGAAACATCTAATACTTTTTTTTTTAAATGATTCACCTCCTAATGTTTTTGCCATTCCCCTGTTACGGTCCTTTTTTATTAATTTTACTTCAATGTATTTTAAACAACCTCTCCCTTCCTTACTTTCCCTCCGTTTCATGTACATTAGTCTGACTTCGTCTAGTATTTTTAATATTTGATTAAATATTGCTTTTATTTACCTATTTTAATTGTTCCTTACAATCTTTTTATATCGTACACCGTCTAGACCAGGGGTGTCCAACCTTTTGTCTTCCCTGGGCCGCATTGGTCGAAAAAAATGTTTCTGGGGCTGCACAAAAGCGCAAACGCTGCAGCAAGACAGAGGAGGGAGCCGGCAAGACGGTAAACACCCAGGGGCAGCAGAGGAAAACGCTGCATCGCCCTCGACCGGGGCCGCACAAAATACTTCACTGGGCCGCAGGTTGGACACCCCTGGTCTAGACACTTGTTTTGATAGACGGTATATCAAAAATAAAGAAACTTGAAACTTGAATCAGAAGCTGAAGAGAAGGGCACAAATAGGAGGGATCTACCAGCTGAGCGGAGCTCATGGGGGGGGGGGGGAACACGAGAGAGATAAGCGAAGAGAGATAGTGAGGGGCAGCTGAGTGAGTGCATGGGGAAGGGAAGGGGGGAGGGGTAGCACTTCCCTGGCAAGAGCAGTATCAACGACTCACTGCCTGCGTCGACTCGCCTTCTGACATCGCTCCATAGGCACGGGACCCGGAAGTGACATCAAAGGGAAAGCCGACGCTGGCGCGAGCAACTCGTTGAAGTTGCTGTCCACGCCGGCAAAAGGTTAGAGGTACGGTGGGGGGTAAGTGAAGGTGCGTGCGCGGTGGGATGAGGAGTGGGAAGGAGCCGGGGATGGGGGAGGGCGGCAGAGAGGAGGAGGGATGTCAGTGCCCCTGCTCCCTATATTATGCCACTGCCTAAATCCCTACACCTAACTTGTGCACGCATTAGACCTATTCTATAACAGTGCGCCTAGGATCCGCCCATGCTCCTCCCCTAGCCCCGCCCCCTTTCAGATTTGCACACTAGAACTGGCGTGCACTCATTACCCAATATTTTCTTATGTATTTTCTTTTTTTTATTGAATTTATAATAACGTATAAAAAGAGAACCAAGTACACGTCCCCCTCCGTATCCGCGAGGGTTCGAGGCAGAACCGGCCCGTAAATATTAAAAAACCGCGAATAATATTTGGGCCGGTTCTGCCCCTAACCCCCACTTCCCCCGGCTATTTTAAACCCTGAAAGCCCCCTCTTTAATCCTTACCTGGTGGTCTAGCGGGTTTTCGGGGCAGGTGCGATCTTCCCGCGCTCCTGCCCCATGCAGATCGCTCACAGGAAATGGCCACCTTGAGCTCCCGCAGTCTCTCCAGCCATTTCCTGTGAGCGATCTGCGCGGGGAAGGAGCACGGGAAGATCGCTTCTGCCCCCAAAACCCGCTAGACCACCAGGTAAGGCTTAAGGCTTAAAATAGCCTGAAAAATGAAACAAGTATTTTTTTTTATTTAAAACCGCGAATAAGCGAATCCGTAGAAACGGAATTTGCGAATATGGAGGGGGAAGTGTATGCAAATATTGACTAGGACATGATACATTCCAGTTGTACAAGCCAAGCGAATTATATGAAAAATAAATTAACATAAACAAGGCAATACAATACAACCAGATATCTCATGGCAAACGAATACAACGATCCAGCACACATGTTATTACTGAGGTTACACAAATGTAAGGATACCACTCTCCCCTTGATGAGGGCTGAGAAACCTATTTTGCCTGATTGTTGAACAATTTTGTGGGTTTTTTTTTTTACCTAGATTAGGTTGTGTTTCTTTAAATTGTGTTATGGATTGTAATGTATTAGAAAATTTTTCATAAAAAAAAACCAACTGGTGTGTTCCTATTATAGGGCGAGATTCACTAAGCAAACCGATCGTGTACCAATCAGTTTGCGACCCCTTTGCGACCTGATTTTACTCTGGCATGATTCACATACCTCTTTGCCGATCCGATTCCGATCCGCACATGCAAATGAGGGGAACGGCATGCAAAGTAGGCAGGGACGCGATTCACGAAACAAATTTCGCCATTCGACTGGGCTGTCCGATCAAGCCAAGAAGCGACTGCTGGGGACCAGTCGCAAACGTCCTTTCTGACTGTCCAGCTCCATTGCCGCCCTGCTCTCTGCACGCCCCGAATCTCTCCTGCCTGCCGCCCCGATGCTCTGCCCCAAATCTGTCCTGCCTGCCACCTAAATCGCCGCCCTGTTCTCTCCTGAATCGCCGCCCTGCTCTTCCCCGAATCTCTCCTGCCTGCTCTTCCCCGAATATCTCCTGCCTGCCGCCCCAAATCCCTCCTGCCCTTCCCTGCACTGCAAGCCCGTGGTTTTAACCCTCGGGTTTAAACCACAGGCTCGCGGGGCTACAAAAAGTAGTAAAAGTTAAAAAAAAGAAATCGCTGCTCAGACGGGTCTTAGACGCATGCGCAGACCATCTACGGATGGTCTGAGCATGCGTCGGGATCGCACACTAGCGATCCGTGTCGGCAGATGGGGGGTGGTCCTCCGATCGCCCCCCATTTGAATATTGCCAGTTTGTGAATCCATCGGACCTGCCCCGGATCGGAAACGGATCGGTCACGATCGGGCAGGTTAGTGACTCTAGCCCATCGAATCATACTTTCCAAATTGTGCTCATAGCTTCTAATTACTGCCAATTAACGATGATTATGAGGTGTTAATTGCCAGTTATCGGTCTTGCTAAACAGTTCAGTTGTGCGTGCGAATTGCGCACACAACTTATGGAGTGGCCTGGCGCTTAGGGCTGCAGCCTCGGCACCCTGAGGTTGCAGGTTCAAGCCCAGCGCTGCTCCTCGTGACCTTGGGCAAATCACTCAATACCCCTTTGCCCCAGGTATGTTAGATTGAGAGCCCACTCGGAGAGAGAAGAAGAAATACATGAGTACCTGAATGTAAACTGCTTCGATTATGCCCAGTGCATAAATGCCAAAATAAATATATACAGAATTTGGGCATTATTAAACAACTCTGCTGGTAGAGGTTGAGTCTGTCAGTCTAACATAAGAACATAAGCTGTGCCTTTGCTGGGTCAGACCAGAGGTCCATCATGCCCAGCAGTCCGCTCACGCGGCGGCCCATCAGGTCCAGGACCTGTATAGTAATCCTCTATCTATACCCTTCTGTCCCCTTTTCCATCAGAAAATTGTCCAATTCCTTCTTGAACTCCAATACCGTACTCTGCCCTATCACGCCCTCTCTATATTATGTCTTAGCTCCTGTATTAGCTACAGACCCGCAGGCACAGTCGTTTATATCCTCCTGAGGACAGCTTTTCAAGATCGGTTCACCGTGTAACACTGTTTTTTTTCCCGTCAGTCTTGTAAGCTGTGGGCAGACCTATAGGAATAACTAAATCGCAAGCAATGACCTGAACTGGAAAATAATGCCAACAAACCCTCTGGCGAAAGAAAACGCACCGTCTATTCTTGGTTTGGGCTGGAGCCTAGCTTCCTCCATCTTGCTTCCACGCCAGCTCTGGGAGTTCTTGATTTGATGGATTAATGCCGCTCTGCGGATTGTTCACACCTGCGATTCCAACTAACCCCCTCGTTCTGCTTTGAGCAACCAGCCGTGCACGGGTGAGACCGCCAGCTTCCAAAGTGACATGCAAACAGACCCAGCTGACAGGTCTGACCACACACCTGTGGGAGAGAGACAAGGTGGAATTACGATATTAAACCGGCATCTATAAAAGTTAAAAGAACAACGATTTATTTAAGGAGTCCATCCTAGGCCAGAAACTTGGTAGGAAGCAAACTTCAAAGCCTGCTAATAGGTGCATTGAAGTTGCACATTTGGGCTGTGCACCCCCAGTGAATACGTTGCTCCTCTTTGTTCTTATTTAAAGTACCATTTATGAGGACTGATCAGGTCGCTTTGCAAACACATTTGTAGGAGATGTTTTCAAGCTGGACGTTCCCTGGTACTTCCTCCTCAGGTGCTGAAAAGTGCAGAATGATGCTGTCGGCCACTGAAACAGTTTCACTGAGTAGTATTTTTGTAGTTGTAGAAGTTGCGGGGTGAAGGTGGGCTTCAGAAAGTCAAATGTAGAAATTTCATGTCCTGTTCACCAAATTGCTTTAAATCAGTGGTCTCCAACTCAAACCCTTTGCAGGGCCACATTTTGGATTTGTAGGTACTTGGAGGGCCTCAGAAAAAAAATAGTTAATGTCTTATTAAAGAAATGACAATTTTGCATAAGGTAAAAAGTCTTTATAGTTTATAAATCTTTCCTTTTAGCTAAGTCTTGATAATAATATTGTCATTTATAGCTAAAGAGACATATGATCAAGAAACTGTTTTATTTTACTTTTGTGATTATGATAAACATACCGAGGGCCTCAAAATAGTACTTGGCGGACCACATGTGGCCCCCAGGCCGCGAGTTTGAGACCACTGCTTTAAATGTGACCCTGGGCAAGTCACTTAATCCCCCTTTGCCCCACTGGGACAGACAGGGGAAAAAATATTTGAGTACCTGAATGTAAACCACTTACCCCACTCTTTTACAAAGGTGTGCTAAGCTTTATCCTATGGACGCGTTAGCGGTTAGTACACGCATTGATTTAGCGTGCGCGAAATCCGCGCTGAAACGCTTAGCGTGCCTTTGTAAAAGAGGACCTTAGACTTTAAGTGGGATAGAAATACTAAAAAAAAAAAAAATAGTACGAGAGTCATTAGACAATATTCCTAGCACATTATTTCAGATATCAGGTAATCTTTGTTCACGTATCTGTACTCCAAAATTCTATATATGGAGCCAAGATAAGTTGGCGCTGATCAGAATGGCCCTTAGCAAGATTCTATTAAAGGCACCCTCCGTAAATAGAACTGCGCTTCGCGGCCATACATGGCATAGCCCAGGGTTAGGCAATTCCGGTCCTCGAGAGCCAGGTCAGGTTTTTCAGGATCTCCACAATGACTATGTACGAGATGGATTTCCATGCACTGCCTCCTTGAGCGTAGGATGATCGTTCCTGACCTGCGTCGCTGCTAGACCACCAGGTAAGGTCTGGGGATGCAGCGGTTCTTAAAAAAAAAATCGTGAATAACCGAATCCGCAGGTACTGAAACCGTGGATTCGGAGGGGGTACTGTAAACTCACTAATAAACTGAGAAACCTTGCAAATGAACTTATTAGCAATTCCACAGGAGGTCATAGAACTTTATGGCAATAGAAACATTGTATCACCATCTAAAGATATTCATAAAAAAGGCCCGTTATCAGGGATTATTCAAAGCAGGAACCTACTACGGAGAAAACATCTCAGTGTTCCCCGAGAATAAACCTGGGAAACTACTATGACAGTTACTAAGTTGTCATCCTCGGTCAAAGAAAAAAACTCCGTATTAAGTGCAATAAGAGCTCTGAATTCTAAATAAATATATTTCTTAAAGTCTCCTGACAGGCCCTGTTTCGCAATCTTGCTGCATCAGGGGAATTACTAAAAAACAAACAAAATAATTTTGTGATTATTTTGTTTGTTTTTTAGTAATTCCCCGGATGCAGCAAGATTGCGAAACAGGGCCTGTCGGGAATTATAAGATGATCTTCCGAAATTGAAAAGTGGAATGAGAGAGTATAATACACCGAGCTGCGGTGATCTTTTCCGTGTCAGAGGATATTATTGAGATAAGTGCGGGTTCCTATACCATTTCTATGTAAAGAGTCTTTATGAAATATATTTATTTAGAATTCAGAGCTCTTATTGCACTTAATACGGAGTTTTTCTTTGACCGAGGATGTGTTACCTATGGCAACTTAATAACTGTCATAGTAGTTTCCCGGGTTTATTTTTGGGGAACACTGAGGTCTTTTCTCCGTAATAGGTTCCTGCTTTGAATAATCCCTGATAACGGGCCTTTTTGTATGAATATCTTTAGGTGGTGATATAATATTTTTTTATATTCTGCTTGGTTAATAGAAACATTGTAACATGATGGCAGATAAAGGCCAAATGGCCCATCCACAGCATCCACTATCTCCTCCTCTCCCTATTGGCTAAGGCTCTTAACATTTGCATCTCCTCTTCCTATAGGCTAAGGCTCTGTGCACCTGCATTGTGAGGTCATAGAGCTGCCCATTCGCAGTAACCATTATCTCTTTCTCGCTCCGAGAGATCTCACGTGCCTATCCCACGCCTTCTTTAATTCAGACACAGTCTCTGTCTCCACCACCACTTTTGGAAGACTGTTCCACGCATCTACCACCCTTTCTGTAAAAATGTATTTCCTTAGATTACTCCAGAGCCTTTCACCTCTTAATGTCATTTTGATTTTAGTTTTTGTGCTGCTCTTTGTGACCCTGGCCAAGTCACTTAATCCCCCCATTGTCCCAGGTACATTAGATAGATTGTGAGCCCACCAGGACAGACAGGGAAAAATGCTTGAGTACCTGAATAGGTTCATGTAAACCGTTCTGAGCTCTCCTGGGAGAATGGTATAGAAAACTAACTAACTAAATAGTGTGAAAAGTTTCAGCCTCTGATAAGCAGAGCTGGTATTGTGACATCATAATGCCTCATTCCACCAATAAGAGCCAACCTCATCAGTGATGTCATAATGGCTTCACTGTTCTATATTTGGCTCACTTCTGGCATTATATCGGAGGAGAGTGTGGGGCAGTGGTTAGAGATACAGCCTCAGTACCCTGAGGTTGTGGATTCAAACCCCACACTGGCTCCCTACGACCCTTGAATCTTTTTTTAATATTATTATTTTGTCTTGTATTTTTAGCAACATTTTGACCCGTGTACGTTTGTTAAAAATCTAGTCGTGCATTTATTTATAACATTGAATTTCTTACTGTTTCACTGTAATAGAATTTTTTTTTTTTTTTTTTTGCAGGTTGGCTGCAAAGTGATATGATTAGCTACAGCAGTAACACTATAGCTTTGCTTAACAAGAAGACAGGCAGTACAAGCCTTGTATCTCTCTTTAATTAAAGAATTGCTGTCTTGTGGAGTCGTTGTCTAATTGAGCACCAGAATGTAAAATGGGATGAAAATATTTTGATACTCAATGTTAAAGCCAATTATAGAAGTATAATGTATTTTATTACACATTCACAGTTACTGGGAGTTCTTAAAAATTATTTTTAGCCAAATATATACAGTCTGTTTTAGTTAGCTCTTGTTCTAGGTTTTGTAATGGATTATTTCAGACCAGCACCAGGTAGAAATTTACTTATTCAATTTCTATAATTTATTCAGGTCCTCAAGCATTTTTCCCTGTCTGTCCCAGCAGGCTCCCAATCTATCTAATGTACCTGGAGCAAGGGAGGGATTACTGTATTTTTCGCACTATAAGACGCACCTGACCATAAGATGCACCTGACCATAAGATGACCTAGATTTAGAGGAGGAAACCAAGAAAAAAAACATTCTGAACCAAATTGTGTACTAGTATATACCAGGCTCTGCACCCAACCTCACACTCCTTGACAGGCTATGCAGCCAGCCCCTCTCCCTGCCAGGCTCTGTACCCTGTCCCACCGCCCTGCCCTGTACCCTGCTCCCCCCCTTCTGGTGGTCTAATGCAGTGGCGTACCTAGGGTATGTGGCACCCGGGGCCCATCATTTTTGACATCCCCCCCCCTATGTAAAAAAATATTTTTTGTAATGACCATGAAACAGAATAAATGGTCAGAATAGAAACAGGCAGTGAAAATTTTCTTATATTCCAAACATAACATAACATAAATTATGTCTGAATTGTCATGACATCAGAAGTACATATGGAGTAGTTGCAGGTGATGCTTGGGACAGTTCTGATTGTGTTAGTTCGGTTTTATGTGTTTTTTGAATAGAAGGGTTTTTATTTCTTTTTGAAGGTTTTGCAGTCTGTGGTCGATGTCAATTGGTTGTAGAGTTGGGGGTCGAGTGTTGCAGCTCGAATGGCTAGGAGGTTGTCGAACAGTTTTTTTCTTTTGACGTTTTTGGTTGGAGGGTGTGTGAATGGTGCGTGAGTTCTCCTATGTCTGTTTGAAGTGGATTGAATTATTTAGCTGAAGAAATTAGTTACCCCCTCATCCCACACACATTAATTCTCTTCCATTTTTGTTCCCATTATAAAAAACACTGATAAGTTCCCAGAAAAAAAATACATTAAAATAAGAAGTGAAAACAAAGGCCCCTACAGATGAGAACATAACATAAGAATAGCCTAACTGGGTCAGACCAATGGTCCATCATGCCCAGTAGCCCATTCTCATGGTAGCCAATCCAGGACACTAATACCTGGTCAAAACCCAAAGAGTAGCAACATTCCATGCTACCGATCCAGGGCAAGCAGACACTTCCCCCATGTCTTAATAACAGATTATGGACTTTTCCTCCAGGAATTTGTCCAAATCTTTCTTAAAACCAGCTACACTATCTGCTTTTACCATAACTTCTGGCCACTTCATTTTTAAGTTTAGATCTTTCCTTTCAAACAGAGATCTTGCTAGATGTCAAATACAGCACAAGGTAACTTTACATGGACTTAGCTGTGCAGGAAATATGAATCTCCTCATACACCCACCATATAGTGCAAAAATGTGCAAAGGTCTGTTTTTTTCTTTCGATCACTACATAGCCTAATGCCACACAAGCAGCGCTGTTACAAACATATTCTGTAGGTCAATGCTAAGGATAACAAAGTTTCCTTCCTTGGACCAGAAGGAGATAAACCACTGGAAGAGATCCCAAAATAACACCCAAAGACCCACTCAGTGTGTGAACCAGTTGAGTGGAGTGGACTAACTGGGGGGTGGAAATGGGCCCGGAGTTTGCTCAGCAGAATTTCCCAGACCACCTCTTCCTCTCAACACATTGACACGCTGCCACCATCACCACTAGGAACACCTCACTGGGTAGGCCAGCTTTGCTATAAACTTTATAAAACGCATTATTATATTTTCTTATAAAGCACACATTTTAACTGAACTCTCTGACATCCTCAGCCTTTCCATTCACAAAAATAGAAGGAAGAAAAGTTCCCATTTCCTGCTGTCTCATGTCCCCGGCCTATACAATATTTTTTTTCTTCAGACCCTTTAAAAGTCTGACCAAATCCTCGTTTCACTTGCATTATAAAGTACTGAGGATGCCATCTCTCCCCAATCCCAGGTCCTAAAGTCTAAGACAGTAGCGCAAACTAATGCTGCCAGATACAGGAAAAAATTTTTTGATTCGATTCAGCCCTATTGAATTGGTTTTTCAATTCGATTTTCCTGCCCAGTTGGGTGATTTTTTTCAAAACTCCTGGTGGGTTTTATAGCTTTTTCACCCCCTTTGGCTTCTCCTAACCACACTGGCGCTGTGGTATAAATAAAATAAAGAAACAAAAAGGACTTTTCCTCCTTTTGTTAAATCCTAGCTCACGTTTGCAGTCCAACACCAGCTCTGGCAGGATACACATTTCAAATCTGACATATTATAATCACAAAACAGAAAATAAAATTAATTTTTCTACCTTTTGTTGTCTGGTTATATTTCAAATCTTGTTGGTCCAAGGCTCTGGTTTTCTTCTGATAACTTGCTTGCCAGGGTCTCCTTCTTTCTGCATGCTAACCATCCATCTGCCAACTCTGTCCTCCCTTTCCATTTCCCTTCCCTTCCCAGGAAGTCTGGTATCTTTCCTTTTTTTCATCTCCCTCCACAGATCCACCTTTTCTTAAATACCCTTTCATCCGGCATCTCTCCCTCCTTCCCCACCATCCCAGAGTCCACCATCTCTCCCTTTCTTTTCCTAATTACCCTCCTATCCAGTATCTCTATCCCTCCTCCACACCATCCCTTGTGTCCAATTTCTCTCCCTTTCTGTTCCTTCCCTCCCTAAATCCCATGGTCCATCATCTCTCTCCCTCTCCTCTATTTTTAGACCCATTATTTCTTCCCCCCCCCAAAGTTTGGCATATGCACGTCTCTTTGAACACCCTCTTCCCTCCGTGTACTTCTAAATCATGGTCCCCCCCAAAGGCCTGACCCCCTTAAAGGTCTGCCTGTCCCCCCTTGAAGGCCTGCACCCCCCTTGAAGGCCTGTCTCCCCCTTGAAGGCCTGCACCCCCCCCTTGAAGGCCTGCACCCCCCCTTGAAGGCCTGTCCCACCCCCTTGTAGGCCTGTCCCCCCCTTGTAGGCCTGTCCCCCCCTTGAAGGCCTGCCTGCCTTTCCCCCCTTGAAGGCCTGTTCCCCCCCTTGAAGGCCTGCACCCCCTTGAAGGTCTGCACCCCCCCGAAGGCCTGCACCCCCCCCTGAAGGCCTGCCTGCCCCCCTTGAAGGCCTGCACCCCCCCGAAGGCCTGCACTCCCTTGAAGGTCTGCACCCCCCCCGAAGGCCTGTCCCCCCCTTGAAGGCCTGTCCCACCCCCTTGTAGGCCTGTCCCCCCCTTGTAGGCCTGTCCCCCCCTTGAAGGCCTGCCTGCCTTTCCCCCCTTGAAGGCCTGCACCCCCTTGAAGGTCTGCACCCCCCCAAAGGCCTACACCCCACCCAAAGGCCTGCACCCCCCCTGAAGGCCTGCCTGCCCCCCTTGAAGGCCTGCACCCCTTGAAGGTCTGCACCCCCCCCCGAAGGCCTGTCACCCCTTGAAGGCCTGCCTGCCTGCCTGTCACCCCCCTCCCCCTTGAAAGCCTGCTTGCCTGCCCGCCCGCCCCACCCTGAACGCCTGATGCCCCGACCCACCCCGAAGGACCGCTCGCCCCCCTGGCCTCCCCACACCACCTATGAAGCAGCCGCAGCAGGATCGCGAAGTCAGCGTCAGCGA
Source organism: Geotrypetes seraphini (assembly GCF_902459505.1). Taxonomy (NCBI): domain Eukaryota; kingdom Metazoa; phylum Chordata; class Amphibia; order Gymnophiona; family Dermophiidae; genus Geotrypetes; species Geotrypetes seraphini. The sequence goes on along the minus strand of NC_047092.1, from coordinate 177,336,863 downwards.
TCCCTGCGCTGCTTCCTGCGCCACGGTCCCGCCCCTCCTCTGACGTCAGAGAAGGGGCGGGATCGCGGCGCAGGAAGCAGCGCAGGGATCGCTGACGCTGACTTCGCGATCCTGCTGCGGGCTGCTTCACAGGTGGTGCAGGAAGGTCAGTGGGGCGAGCGGTCCTTCGGGGGTGGCGGGGGACTGAACGGCAAGGCCGGGAACACCCCCTTAGGGCTGGCACCCGGGGCGCACCGCCCCCCCCCCTTGGTACGCCACTGGTCTAATGGTAGGCTGGGACAGGAGGGATCCGTCCCAGCTGAGTAACAATTTTTTACACCCCCAGTACCTTTTAAAATCATCCCCTGTACCACCCCCGTACTTTTAAATCATCCCTCTGTATCTGGTGGTCCAGCATGTATCCCTCCTTTGTTAGTGGTGCACAGGTCAGGAGCGCGGATGTCAGGTGCGAGCTTTCTGTATTCCCGCCTGGCCCCACGCTGTTTTCTAAATGGCTGCTGTCACTTCTCGCGAGTCCCATGAGAACTGACGCCAGCCATTCAGAAAGCAGCATAGGCCCAAGCAGGAGCACGGAAAGCTTGCTCCTGACATTTGTGCTCCTGACCTGTGCATGCTAGCGAGGAAGGGATACACGCTGGACCACCAGGTACTATGATGGCGACGGAGGTGGCAGTTTTAAAAGGTGCGACGATGGTGGGCGAGTAGGAGTTTTAAAAGTGGCGGCGGCAGTGAGGGGTGTTTTAAAATGGTGCAAGGGGGTGTTAAAAATTGTACATTTGCTCTATAAGATGCACCGAGATTTCCACCCACTTTTGGGTGGAAAAAAGTGTGTCTTATGGAGTGAAAAAATACGGTAAGGGACTTGCCCAGGATCAAAAGGAACAGTGTGGGTTTCAACCCACAACTTCAGGGGGCTGAGACTCTAGAAATCAAGTTATAATAAAAGTGAGCCAAGAGAGGACAATGAAGCCATTGTGACATCACTGATGAGATTGGCTCTTAGCCATTGGTGGAATGAGGCATTATGATGTCACAATACCAGCTCTGGTTATCAGAGGCTGAAGCTTTTCACACTTTTTATTTATTCAGTTTTCTATACCATTCTCCCAGGGAAGCTCAGAATGGTTTACATGAAATTATTCAGGTACTCAAGCATACTTACGCAACAGTGCAAAAAGTCAGATTCCTATGGTCTTACTGGTGATTTCCCCTAATATTACTTTAGAATAATGTAGTTGTTTCTTGAATTCTGGTTAAACAGAGTCAGAATTTAATTTCCACCACTGGTGTTGGCTCTCTCCATCTTATCAGTCAAATCTAGGGTGAGGATCTATAGATGCTTCCTACTTGAGAAAACAGGAAGCAAATGAAAATTAGCTCTGAGCAATCTATTCCTTTTTTTATCTTAAAGAGACAAGAACAAACACAAATTAAGGGACTGAAATCTCCGCCCTCCCCCCCCCCAAAAAAAAAAACAAACCAAAACACAGAATGGGAAAATAGCTTAGGGGGTCTTTTACTATAGATTAACACAAGTTATTTGCAGCAAAGTCCACAGGAATAAAATGAGTTCTGTGGCAGATTATCCACCTCCTTCTTTTACAAAACAGTTTATAGCTCCGGCCACGGCAGTAACAGCTCCACTCCCAGAATTCCTACGAGTGTCAGAGCTATTACCGCCACGGCCGGCAATAAAACCACGCTACAGTTTTGTAAAAGGAGTTTTGGGGGGGATATGCGCTAATGTTTATATTCATGGTGATCATCAATATTCAATGCCATGCCACGTTTAGGCTTCAGCCTTAAATATCCGGTTTATGAGGCACTGACAACACATGACCAGTTAAGTGTAGGGTTACCAGATTTTTGCAGGGAAAAAGGGGATGTGTGGCCCCGCCCTGCTCCTCACCCAGCCCCGCCTCGTTCTGCTCTCCCCTCCCCCCCAACCCTGGACCCACACAAACTTCATCTCTTCAGGGTGCGGATGTGACAGGTTGATGTCATACGTTTGCACACATGCATGTGATGTCACATCACATCTACGCAGGCGCAGATGCCCTCCAGGCGCGGCCCCAATCCCAACGCTTTTCAAAAACTGGACAAAGAAGTGCCGGGTTTTGAAAATCCATCCGGACGCCTGGATAGTCCTCTAAAAAGAGGACATGTCCAAGTAACCCTAGTTAAGTTGATATGCAGAATTTAAGTGGCCATGGGTTGCTGCTTAAAGACAGGTCCTATTTATGTGGTTACCCTGACTGCTTAGTATGGACACTTAAGTGGCCAAGTGATGACTCCCAGTGGCATCGTGGGGGGAGGGGGGAGGGCGGGCCGCCCTGGGTGCCAGGTTGGTAGAGGGCACTGGCTCCCCTCTTCCTTTCCACTCCCGCCTCTTCCTACTTCTCGCCATGCGTGTGCCCCCTTCCCTTCCCCTCCCCCATACCGCTAGATGTTTGCCGCGAGCAACAATTTTTAACATGCTCCTCATGACCTCGTTGTCTCTCCTGATGACTTCGCTTCTGGGTGCCAAGCATAGGAAATGACATCAGCGGGAGAGACGACGAGGTCGCAAGGAACACGCTGAAGTTCTTCTCGCTTGCGGCAGTGAACAACTAGAGGTGGAAGGGAAGGGGGGGAAGCGTGCAATAGGGGGATAGGGGAAGGAGTATGGAAGGGGGCAGAGACGAGGGCGGGGAGATGCACAACCGCTCTGGGCGCCTCTCACCCTCCCTATGCCAATGCCGACTCCACACCTGGAACACTCTCAAATTAGCTGGATTTCACTTAAGCTCTAAAGCCCATATTCTATAAATAGCGCCTTAGCCCTACTGACGCCTAAGTGAGAAATGACATTTTAAAGACTTTTCTAAAATAATTCTCAAGGTGGCAAAAAAACTGCACTGGAACTACACCTACAGTGGTACTTTGCGATGCCTAATGCCACTGGGTTAATAGTCATAAGCGCGCTGACAAATGGGACCAGACAATTGAGCGCAAGACTTCAGCGTGCTGCACTAAAAACCTTATTTTAAAGGGCTCTGATGGGGGGGGAACCCCCACTTTACTTAATACTGTTCACGTTGCCATTGGGGGTGGTTTTGGGGGGTTGTAACCCCTTAAACCAGTGGTGTCCAACCTGCGGCCCCATGAAGTATTTTGTGTGGCCCCGGTCGAGGGCGATGTAGTGTTTTCTTCTGCTGCCTCCTGGTGTTTACCGTCTTGCCAGCTCCCTCTTCAGTCTTGCTGCAGCGTTTGTGCGGTCCCAGAAACATTTTTTTTCAGCCAATGCGGCCCAGAGAAACCAAAAGATTGGACACCCCTGCCTTAAACTAACAAATTATGTCCTATTGGAAACTATTGGAGAGACTTACCTAGACACTACAATGTCTACCCATTGCACTTATACGCAGACCCATTCACTCACTCAAACAATAAAACAACCACAAAGGAAAAAACAACCCAGAAAAATAGAAAAAAAGTGGAGAAAAAGCCTCAGTTTGTCTTCATATGGCAAAAAACTCCACTTATAAATCACATACAGGTAAGGTCCAAAATGTATCAGTCCAATCAGCAGTGAGAAACACAATAGTAGCCCTCGTAGGATCCACCCCCCCCCCTAAAAAATCCCCCCAAAAAACCAGCACGCCAAATTACAAAACTTCCAAAAGTATAAGTAAAGCAAGCAGGACATATATGAGTCTCAAACACTGTCAATGGTAAGCAGGAAAAACAATTAGCTGCAGACGGTGTCCATGCTGTCTTCCATGCATCCACAAGTGCAAGCCTGCCCGGCCCCGCAGCCATTCCTTCCTGACGGGGAAACCTCCGTTTCGCTGAGCTGCGTCAGGGGAATAATTCCAGCCTACTTCACCAGCCACCGTAGAGGCTCTCCAAGTGCTCCAACTGCTCACATCCAAACACGTAGAAGCTGAGTCGTTGTAACCCCCATTGTAGAGGAAACTTAACTTAACTTAACACCCTTCACACTCCCCAACACAGCAGCGCAAACAATATTAAGTAAATTGTTTGTGTGGGGGGAGTTCCCCCCCACACCCCCCGTCGGAGCCTTTTAAAATAAAGTTTTAGTGCAGCGCGCTGAAGTCTTGCGCTCAATTGTCTGGTCCCATTTGTCGGCGTGCGTTTTTCCGGCGCGCTTTTGTCCCGTCACCATGCCACTGAAGGCATGTCTACCTCCGGAAGTGGCGTTAGGCTCTGTAAAGCCCCTCCATAGGCTCGATTCATGACAAAGGTAGGCGCTTGAAAACCCTGGCCTACCTTTCCCAAAGGCGCAATTCTGTAGATGTCACCGTCGCATGGTTGACACGCGATTGGCAGCCACAGACAATGGGGCCGTTTAGAGAATCCGGGCCTAACTGCTAATTTATCTGCAGAGATAACCCATTAGATGTCACAGATAATTAGCGGATATCCCCAAACAAGCAACTTAACTAGCTAGTAGCCATTCCTGGCTGGTTAAATCACGTTGAATATTAACCAGTATTAACCACATAACCCTTAGGTTTTTGTTAGGATAGCTCTATCATATCATTTCTGATGGACTGAGCGCAGAGCATCTGTAGACAGTCTGTGGAGACCACGTTTATTAAGTGGCTTGATCATTTTGGCCTTAAAGGTTCTCTATTCAAACACCAGGGTAAAGTCACTTAATACTGGATGGAAAAGAACCTTAGAAACCCGCTCAGAATCCGACGGGTGGAACAAAAATCCTTTTACAGCAGGGATTTCCTCGTGAGAATTTTTGATAAAATCAAACTGTTCCGGCCTTTTCCCCAGAAGAAGCCGACTCAATCAGTGAAACGAGTCCTCTTGGGAACGGAACAAACATTAAGATAATTCTTTATACCGTTTATTTTTGCTGGTCCATGAGGTTTCCACCAGATGGCATGTGTCTGATGAGCCTATGGCCTTCTTTTGATTGACTCATATGATTGAAATAGTTATAAACACAGCACTTTAGGCACTCTATTAAGGGTTCACTTTATAAATTTAAAAAAAAAAAAAATATATATATATATATATATCTAACATAATAAAACGCTAGGCCGCGCATGTGCACTTCCTATGCGTGCGCCGGTTTTCCGTGAGCTGTAGCGACCCATAGGAAGTGCGCATGCGCGGCTTACGGTCTGGCCTGCTCCCTGTTGAAAGACGCAGCGGTGGCTACTCTCACGATCCCCGCCTGCGTTCCCTCCCTTCCTGTAAGTTGGCCGTCCCCGCCGCCGTCGTTCCCTTGCGCACCAGTGCTCCATTATTGCTCTTGGCATCTCCCTTACAGTAACTTTGCCGTCGCCGCGATGTAGGGACCTGCAGGTAGGAGTGCGCATGCCCCTACAGTACTCTCTCCGCTCTCTCTCTTCCTCCCCCCAAGGGGAGGGGGTAGTAGTGGACAGCCAAGGAAAAAAAAAAAAAAAGACAGACAGAAATACAGAAAGCGGCTAAGGAGAGAGAAAAAAAAATAAAGACAGACACACACACATATATACTAGCACCCGTTAATGTAACGGGCTATAAGACTAGTATATATATATATATATATATATATAAAATTACAGTAGTTCACAACAGTGGTATCGTTTAAAAAATCTACTGGAAGGTTTTTTAGAACCTATGACAGAAAGCCGGAGCCGATAAGTCTCAGACTAAGTTTACCTTTTGTTGCATTCTGAGCGGGTTTCTTTTCCTTCACCCTTGTGTTTGAATAGAGAACCTTTTTGGCTTGTACAGTGATTTTTTGGGGGGAGGGGGGTCTTTATCCATCTCTTTTGGGTATTGATCATTTTGGCACCTTGTGAAATAAATAAAATCAAGTCAAAACCTTTTTCAGTTGCATAAGAAAAAAAAAAAAAAATTCAAAATAGTGAATACACTTGATACTTGTCTTTCAAATTTGATAAAATCAAGTCCATAGTGCTCTCAGCAAGACATCATGTAGACTAATGATAACATATGCTACTCTTTCCTATAATAAATTGTATTTCTTTGAACGCACATCTGTGGTTTCTCAATCGACTGGTGTCTAATCTGTGCTTGATTAAATAGCACTGTTAGATGACAACCATTTAATAACTCTAAATTCACCGTATAAATTGGATGTAGAGTTTGGTAATCTTTGATGTCTTCCTGAAAATCGAAATAAATGCATGTTTTCCTGTGTCCTGTATGGTTTCCGTACTCCCAGAGGTGAGACAATACCCTTTGCTTGACTTGTTTGTTGTCAACATCCACTAGAGACTTGTTGAAATTCTGGTTGTATTTGGACATGATGGAATGCAACCGAACACGGAATGTTTGCCAGGGCAAAGGCTGCTGTGAAATGTTTTCACTTGATCGTTCTGATGGAAGAGGTTAGGCAGCCTGGAACGTCATTTCATCAATGAGAAGGAGAACTCATCCATCTAGGGTTCTCTAAACATAATCCTACCTTACACATACAATGAAATTATATATTTACCTGCTGAACCGGAGGAATTCTGGGGAATAAACATTCTATTCTTTACTTTAGGGCAGGGGTGTCCAACCTTTTGGCTTCCCTGGGCCGCATTGGCTGAAAAAAATGTCTCTGGGGCCGACCAAACGCGCAAATGCTGCAGCAAGACAGAGGAGGGAGCCGGCAAGACGGTAAACACCTGGGGGCAGCAGAGGAAAACACTGCATCGCCCTCGACCGGGGCCGCACAAAATACTTCATGGGGCCGCATGCGGCCCTCGGGCTGCAGGTTGGACACCCCTGCTTTAGGGCCATGCATTATTTTTAAGCTATCAAAACAAATGGTGCACGCAAATAAAAACTTTAAATAATGTACCTGCTTTAAGTGTTGTATGAAAGAGGTTGCATTTTGATGAAGTTTTTACCAATGCAGTCGTTACTGATATTTCAATGTAAATGGGCTGAAGAGGGATTTTGGATTCAGCTAATTCCTTTTCAGTAGAACGAGGGGATGCTGACAAGTTCTCAGCCCAACTGGGGAAGTCTCTATCGAGGGTTATTCGCTTGGTGCAGTGATTTTTTTAACGTTTTCATTCTGTCAGGAAAATATGGAAGGAAAAAAGTGGAATATTGCTGGACTACGTGTATAGCCCCCGATGGACACTGCCCCAACCTTGTTGGCTGGCCTGCAAACTTTTCAGCGGCCCCTCATAGTTCAAAGTGCATTATATTTGGGTATTTTCCTCCGTCTAGAGGGCTTACAATCTAAGGGGGCCTTTTACTAAGATGCCGTAAGAAATGGCCTAAGCGTGCAGAAAACTCTATAATAATAATAATAAGAATTTTATTTCTTATATACCGCTATACCCTAAGTTCGAAGCGGTTTACAATGAGAGTCGTGTCTAGTACAGTGTTAACGATAGGATACAGGATAATACAAAGTGAACAGGCACTGGGGGTGTTTACAATAAGGTACAGGATATTAACAAATGAACAGGTACAGGATGTTTACAATAAGATACAGGATGTTACACTAAGATATAGGATGATACAATATGAACAGTATACAAGAGATCAATGCTATTTACAGCTAGATATATACAAAGTGCGTAAGAGAGGTGTACAGCATTAGGCATTGGGGGAAGGGAAAAGAAGGGGAAGGACTTGCGAGGAGGATTATAACTGGTAGGGGGGAGAGCTTAGGTGGTGTTGAAGAGACCACCTAAGTGGTCTAGTGTTAACTATATTAACTCCATTTCTAGTGCGTCTCTAAAATAGGGCTTTTTGCTTTTATTCTTCTTATGCCGTTTTTCCATTAGTGCATGAGCAGTGGCGTAGCGAAGGTGAGAGGCACCGAGGGTGGTGGAGCCCCTCCCCCGCTCTTGTCTCCGCCCCCCCCACTCCTTCCCCGCTCCTGCCTGTCGTGCTCGCCCCCCCCTTCCCTCGTACCTCTAGTTAAAGAGTTGCTTGCAGCGGTTAACAACATGCTCCTCGTGACCCCCATCAGCTCTCCTTCCGATGTAACTTCCTACGCGTGGCGCCCGTACGTGACATCAGCGGGAGAGCTGATGGGGTCACAAAGAGCGCATTGTTCAATGCCGTGAACAACAACTTCAACTAGAGATATGGGAGAAAGAACGGGGCGCGCCTGCCTGGAGGGGAGGAACGGGAAGAGGTGGAGAGGAGGAGGAGGGGTGCCGGCGTGTGGAGTGGACCACCCCCCCCCTCACTACACCACTGTGCATGAGAACTGCAGAAATATTGGGGTCCTTTTTTACATAGCTATGATAGTAATTCTTCTGTAGCCAGGGCAGGATTAATTCGTCGAGGGCCCCTAGGCACCCAAGTACACTGGGCCCCCTGCCCCGCCCCACCCCACCATGCACCCAGGCAGAAACAGGAAGCTGCGTCAGAGGGAAGCTTTGGGCAAGCAGCACCGCTTGCACAATTACAGTTCCCGTTGCCTTTCTTACCCGCGTTGCTTGCTTGTCTTACTTTCCGTCGATGGAGGGGGGGGGGGGCGCATTGCCGATCGGGAGGGGGGGGGCCGCGTTGCTGATCGATGCTGGAGGGGCCCATCACCGTTTGGAAAAAACAATGTTGATGCCCTTCTTCATCGGGCCCCCCTGACTATTTAGGGCCCTAGGCACGTGCCTACTTGGCCTATTGGTCAATCCTGCCCCATCTGTAGCAAATGCACCGAAGCCCGTAGGAATTGAACGGGATTTGGTGCATTTGTTGCATTTGTTGCAGGGGAATCACTAAGAACATAAGACTAGCCTTACTTGGTCAGACCAATGGTCCATCAAGCCCTATAGCCCGTTCTCATAGTGGCCAATCCAAGTCCCTAGTACCTGGCCAAAACCCAAGGAGTAGCAATATTCCATACCGAATCTCAAAGAATAGCAAGATTCCGGAATCCCAGAGAATAACAAGATTCTAGAATCCCAAATATTAGTGCCATTCCATGCTACTGATCCAGGGCAAGCAGTGGCTTCCCCCATGTCTTTCTCAATAACAGACTATGGACTTTTCCTCCAGGAAATTGTCCAAACCTTTCTTAAAACCAGCTATGCTATCCGCTCCTACCACAACCTCTGGCAATGCGGCTTTGTAAAAGGATTCCTTAATACAGGAGCACTAGGCCCTGATTCTATAAAAAAAACATATACTGATAGGTGCCTAGATTGGGGTGCCTAGACGATCTAGGCACCTAATTTAACCTTTTACTACGCCACGGTAGAGGTTTCTACCTTGGCCCAGAGCACTAAATGCTCCGACGCTGCCTTAATTTTTTTTTATTGGTTCAATCAGTGCGGATGGGCAGACTAGATGGGCCATTTGGCCTTTATAATAATAATAATAATAATAATTTTATTCTTATATACCGCCAAAGCCGTGATAGTTCGAAGCGGTTTACAACAAAGAAGAGCTGGACAAACAGCAAATACAGGTACAATGTAAGATCATCAAAAAATATAGGAGAGCATGATATAGAGGTGAGGCATAAGAGAATTTGGGGAACATCATATCTGCCATCATGTTTCTATAACCATAAAGCTCTAGGACCTCACAATGCAGGTGTAAAGAGCCTTAGCCTATAGGAAGAGGAGATACAAATGTTAAGAGGCTTAGACAATAGGGAGAGGAGGAGATAGTAGATGCTCTGGATGGACCATTTGGCCTTTATCTGCTGTCATGCTTCTATAACCATAAAGTTCTATGACATCACAATGCAAGTGCTAAGAGTCTTGGCCAATAGGGAGAGGAGGAGATAGTGGATGCTGCAGATGGGCAGACTAGATGGGCCATTTGGCCTTTATCTGCCATTATGTTTCTATGTTTCTATAATCAGAAAGTTCTGTGACATCACAATGCAAGTGTTAAGAGTCTTAGCCAGTAGGGAGAGGAGATAGTGGATGCTACAGATGGGCCATTTGGCCTTTATCTGCCGTCATGTTTTTATAACCATAAAGTTCTATGACATCACAATGCAAGTGCTAAGAGTCTTAGCCAATAGGGAGAGGAGGAGATAGTGGATGCTGCGAATGGGCCATTTGGCCTTTATCTGCCGTAATGTTTCTATAACCATAAAGTTCTATGACATCACAATGCAAGTGCTAAGAGTCTTAGCCAATAGGGAGAGGAGGAGATAGTGGATGATGCAAATGGGCCATTTGGACTTTATCTACCAGCATGTTTCTATAACCATAAAGTTATATGACATCACAATGCAAGTGTTAAGAGTCTTAGCCAATAAGGAGAGGAGGAGATAGTCAATGCTGCAGATGGACCATTTGGCCTTTATCTGCCAGCATGTTTCTAGATGAAAAGGTCTGTCGAAGAATGATCTCAAGCACAGAAATAATAGACTAGGAATAGCTGGCAGTGGAGGGGATCCCAGACTTCAGCTAAACCTCATCCAAATTTGTCAGTCAGGGCAGACACTGAATGCAACATTAGAGGAGGTAATTGCTGGATCACTCAGCAGCTTTCATAGTGCAGCTATCAAGACATACAGTAAAAACAGACACAATACAACATTGTACTAGGTTTCTTCAGCTTCTCTCCACCTACCACCTGTTGCTGTCAGCTGTTGAAGCCACATTACTTCTCAAAGGCCTACTTCGTTTCCAAAATATCTTCTTCTCAGTGAGGGAAACAATCTCACCTTCGTTTTCCATCGCATACCACGCTGAAGATGCATTCTCTCTTGTCTTGGCAAACTGAGTTCTCACCTGTATTTACTGAACATTTGGCCGGTTATAAATTTCAGAAGTCACTTTGCCTCAGTTCAAAGACATCAAATAATAACTCAGTCTGATGGTAAAATGCCTTTCTTGCGCCTTTGATCTTTTTTTTTTTTACGTAACACAATAAAAGTTACCTGTATCCATTTGAGTAAATATTTTTCCAGGCCGAGATAACGTTTTATTAGCATTTGACTTTAAATCACTTTCAGCTCATGAAGGCAACGTGACTTGTTATTGCATGATGTTATGGATAACTGGCGTTGTCCCAAGGAGCTTCCAGCCTATGCATAACTTAAATCCATCTGCAGCAATTGGAGATTTTGAGATTTATAGAATAATGACGATAATGATTTTCATTCTGCAAAAATGCTTGTGAAATGTGGACAAAATGTTTGGAAAAAAAAAAAAAAAAAGCAACAAGAAGAAAAAAAAATGATGAAAAACTGAATTCCAAACATCATGACTGCATGAATTTTTTTTTTTTTGCTTTATTAACCTTTCTCATGAAGAGATTCACCCAAAGCGGTTTACAAGAATTGAATAATAATCAGGTACTCTTAAGTATTTTCCCTATCAAGTTTCATTATTTTTGATATAGTGTCTATCAAAACAAGTGTCTAAACGGTGTACAATATAAAAAGATTGCAAAAAACAATTAAAAGAAATACAGTGGTACCTTGGATTATGAGCATAATCCGTTCCAGGAGCATGCTCGTAATCCAAAATGCTCGTATATCAAAGCAAGTTTCCCCATAGGAAGTAAGGGAAACTTGCTTTGATATGTTCCCACCCCAAACCTTACCCCTCCCCCCCCGAGAACTGGCATTGCTCCCCCCGAAGGCCCCCCCCATGAACGGGCACCCTCCCCCCGCGGTCTGGCACCCCCCCCCCCCCCCGCCGCCATCATGCATCCCCCCCGCCACCATTGGGCACCCCCCGCCGCCACCTGAGATCCCCCAACCCACCCGAACCCTCTTCTTACTTCCCTCCACATCAGCATCGCACATGCTCAAGGCCCAGCACAGGAAGCAGATTTTCGGGCACAGGACATGCTGATGCCGGCGATGCCGATGCGGAGGGAAGTAAGAAGAGGGTTCGGGTGGGTTGGGGGATCTCAGGTGGCGGCGGGGGGGGTGCCCGATGGCGGCGGGGGGGTGCCGGATCGCGGGGGGGAGGGGCGCTCGTACAGCAAGGCAAGCTCGGTTTACGAGGCATCAAATTTGCGAATGTTTTGCTCGTCTTGCAAAACATTTGCAAACCGGTGCACTCGTAAACCGAGGTACCTCTGTAAATAAAAGAAATATTTTATCAGATATAATAAATCCTAGACGAATTCAGATTAACGTACATGAAACAGAAGGAAAGTAGGGGAGGGAAAGGTTGTTTAAAATACATCGAAGTAAAATGAATAAAAATTTTAAAAAGGACAGTAAATGGGGAGTGGCAAAGGGACTTGCCCAGAGTCACAAGGAGCAAGCTGGGATCCAACTCACTAACTGCGATAGCGGTTATTAGCGCAGGGAGCCACACTGAATGCTCCGCGTTGCTCCCGTTAGGTATTTTGGTTTTGTTTTGATGTTTTGAGAATTTTGAAAGTAATGTGTTGTTTTGTGGCAGAAGTTCTTTCCTTCTGAAGAAGCTCGAGAGTGAAACACGAGGCCGTGTTAAGGAAAAGAAGATTGCACTGCGGATTTTGTTTTGGGGTTTGGACACATTTTTCACTGCGGATTGCAAGCGGAGTTCAGCGATAACATTGGCCAGCCACTGCGGTTTAACATCTGATGATTTATCGGTACATCGTTTATTGCCTGCAGATTTGACCATCTATAGCAAGATAAGTCGTTTTTGATATTTATTTTGCTGCTATTAACAGGACAATTCAATTCTAACCTGTGGGTTGGTTAGATTGGCAATGATGTGACAATTATACTGCTACTTACTTGGTGGTATTAATTTACTGCAAAGAAAAATGGGGAGACCCGATGATCCGCAGTGAAAACAATCCACCAATGAAAACAAAAACAAAAATTGTGGATGCAGATGTTCTGGACATATAAAACCATGAAAACTCAATTTAAAAAGTACAATGATAAAAAATACTGTGATAAAAATCCAACCGGACCCTTAGCATTTTTTTTGCTCCTTCAGCTTGTCTGCGGTGTTCTTTGCTCACAGGTTTAAAGACAATAGACTGTTTTCAGTCCAATTCTTTATATGTGAGTTTGCAAACCATTGAACCCCTGAGGAAGGCGTGTTCGCCGAAACACGGACCGGTTGGATTTTTATCACTGTATTTTTTATCATTGTACTTTTTTAATTGAATGTTCATGGTTTTATATGTCAGTGTTTAATAAATTATCTCCAGAACATCTGTATCCACAGTTTTTGTTTTCATCGGTGGATCATCGGGTCTCCTCATTTTTCTTTGTTGGGCAGACTAGATGAGCCATTTGGCCTTCATCTGCCATCATGTTACAATGTTTCTATAACCATAAAGCCCTATGACCTCACAATGCAGGTGTAAAGAGCCTTAGCCTATAGGAAGAGGAGATGCAAATGTTAAGAGCCTTAGCCAATAAGGAGAGAGATAATGGTTACTGCAGATGGGCATTTTTTTGCTCCTTCAGCTTGTCTGCGGTGTTCTTTGCTCACATGTTTAAAGACAATAGACTGTTTTCAGTACAATTCTGTATATGTGAGGTTGCAAACCATTGGACCCCTGAGGAAGGCGTGTTTGCCGAAACACGGACCGTGTAGGGTTCGGTTGGATTTTTATCACAGTATTTTTTATCATTGTACTTTTTAATTGAATGTTCATGGTTTTATATGTCAGTGTTTAATAAATTATCTCCAGAACATCTGTATCCACAGTTTTTGTTTTCATTGGTATTAATTTACTGACCACTCACACTTTATATTGAATGACATTTATTTTTGTTTTTTATTTGGTGAGATTTTTCTTCTTTTTTTTCTTTTTTTCTGGATTACTCATTGGAGTGAAAAATCGAATTGTTTTGATTCATATTATTGACTCCTATATTTTGAGTTGTTATTCAGATATAACAATATACATATTGACAGTCTAATCATTTGAATTATTCAAATTAGATTGAATGATTGGAGGCTTTGACTTACAATTGAACTGAGATTGGGTTACATAGCACTGTGGAATGATATACACTGAGGTATATTTTCCTCCTATTGCAAATACAAGAAGTAAGGTGAAGTGAAGAGAAGTTGGTCCTGGTGGGTGCATGTATAACTATTTAGAAGCAGATTCTCTATAGGGGGTGCCTATATTAGTGGCTGCCTATAAAGTAGCCCCCGATTGTATGTCTGTCACGTGACGGCGCCATATAGAGAATGATGCCTCTTCGAAAGATAGACACTGGAAATGTAGGTTTTCTGGGCCTACATTTCCAGTATCTATTTTTGTTGTGAATTGCACCTATGTAGGCGCTTTAGGCAAATGGTTCCCAACCCTATCCTGGGGGACCACTAACTAGTCAAGTTTTCAGCATACCCCTATTGAATATGCATGGGGCAGATTTGCATGCCTGTCACCTCCATTATATGCAAATCTCTCTCATGCATACTCATTAGGGCTATCTCGAAATCCTTACTGGCTGGTGGTCCTCCAGGATAGGGTTGGGAACCACTGCTTTAGGCTATCTAACGCCACTTCCGGCATTAGCCACGCCCATAGTGGCATTAGCGCCTGGTTCCTAGATGAAAGTGCATGGGACAATCTCGCGTAGACAAATGAGCTGAGACAAATGCATGAAGGACGTCAGCGTGCCGGATTGTTGGCACTGCCTTTGGGGGGGTTGGGGGGAACCCCCCATTTGTTAATTAACTTAGGCGCTGGTAGAGCGCCATTTCTAGAATTTTCCCCTTAAAGCACATATGGGGGGGGGGAGAGATTCAATAAATGGCGCTGATAATTTGTTGCACAAAAACTTGAGTGCTAAGTGCTATGTGATACAGGGACCGCACTCTTGATTGAATAACATTTGGTACAGATACCACATCTAACTTTTGGGCGCAGTACTTACACCTGATAAAAGCAGGTAGAAATGCTGGTGCCCATCTTAGGTGTGCTTCAGGTGAATTCTGTAAATCCACTTGGAACGTTTTGGCACGTCCCCGACACGTCCCTGGCCATACCCCCATATCAGATCACGACCCTTTCTGCCAACTTTCAAGTCCATACTCAAAACCCACCTCTTTGCCAAGGCTTTCAGCTCTTCCCCTGCTTAGTTAATTCCCCCCCCCCCCCCCCCGGTCCTCATTTTTCCCCTTTCTGTTGCTCCATCCCTTAACCCTTTCCGTTGTAATCAGCAAAGCAGCCATATCGGACCTCTTGCCTTATATCAAGTGCTGTGAAATACTCTTGTTCACACTGCCACTTGCATAGAACTGAGCTTAATGTAAAACTGATATAATAACTTCACGTGAGACTAAAGGGGGAGTGTGTGGTGCAGTGGTTAGAGCCTCAGCCTCAGCACCCTGAGGTTGTGGGTTCAAATCCCACACTGCTCCTTGTGACCCTGGGCAAGTCACTTAATCCCTCATTGCCCCAGGTACATTAAATAGAGTGTGAGCCTGCCGGGACAGATAGAGAAAAATGTTTGAGTAACCTGAATGAAAACCACTTAGATTATAAGTGGTATATAAATACGTAAATAAAATTCAATAAACATAGTGCCTACATTGCTCTCTTCATACTGGAGCATATTGCTGAGCTCAGGATAAAACCAAAATACAGTAACTGCAAATGATCACAAAAAAGTGATATATGATATCAATGCCAAAAAGAAATAAGATAAGATTAGGTTATAATTACTGAAATACAAACACCAGCGTTTTAAACAAGCCTCGAAAGAGCAAAATTACTGCAAACACTTTCTCCATTCATAAAATGGGAAGTGCGACAATGTTATCTCCGTCCTAGAGAGCAAAGCAAGTAAGTTCAAAATAATGCTTTGCAAACGTTGAAAGTTTAAACATCCATTCTTTCCCCCGAGTGTCCCAGCAAATACCCTTAATGGTGCCAACTCCTTTGCATTGTCTTCGGTTAGCTTACCTGCAATTACATAAGCAGGTACATAATGACAGTCTTTAGAACGGGAGGAATTACAGACAGATGAGGGTTGCTTTACTTTGGAGTGTAGGTCTTAGTACAGGAACAGATTGGAGCTTATCTGGATCTAGCAAAGAATAGATTGACTAATTCTATTGTCTGTTTTCCCTAAATTATTTTATTAGAAGGAACATATTCATTATACTGAAAGCAAAACCTTTCTCGGTGGGTCTCTAATGAAAATTCCTTTGTAGGATCGTGGCAGGATTTCCCACCATTTTTTCGCGTCCTGATGAAATGAACTCCCTGCGGGTTGGCCAGCAGGATAATCTAATTTTAGCCAATCAGCTTGGGAGCTGCCATTTACCTCACAAAGGGAGCGAAGGGTTTCTGTTGGCATGGCAACCAGTGGCTTTGCTCCGATCATATTTGGATCCTTTTGCATAATGAAAGGCCCCGGCTTTGCTTTTCAGATGATTAAATCTTTTCCCCTGTGAACCGACTGGGACACATTAGCAAAACAAGTATGGTAAATTTGTTTATCCCAAGACAATCATTAGAAAATTACCTGCAAAAGTCATTCCCATTAGGGCCGGGCTTCTGAATGGCAGAACATATGGCAGATGAAAGCGGCGAGACGTGATATAAATCGCTCTCACCTGCAAGTTTGTCAGGTCTCAGCCTGAAAAGTCTACACAAAATGAGTTAAAATAGATCAGACTTTTGAAGATTATTTTGCAGAAATAAAACCATTAAGGCCCGAGCAACACATGGCAGTGGGCGCATTCGATTCTGCATTGCAGAAAGTGTTGGAGACATATTGACAATGTGTTATACAATGCTCGTGTTACTGACTTTTAAGGGTAATTGGATAGGACTGACCTGGAAGGTTCAAAGGCAGCGGTGTGCAGGAGATGTGATTTTGCCTCCTAGGCTTACTTCCTACTCATTGCGCTGTCGGAGAATGGTTATTTAATATGTCAACCACACTTGGAATACTGTGTCCAACACTGGTCTCCATACCTAGAGAAAGATATAACCCCGCTGGAGAGGGTGCAGAGGCGAGCTACGAAACTAGTAAGAGGTATGGAGAATTTGAGCTACAAAGAAGGCCTCGGAAAACTAGAACTGTTCACCCTTGAAAAGAGGAGACTGCGAGGGGACATGATAGAGACTTTTAAAATATTAAAAGGATTTGACAAAATAGACCAAGAAACATCATTGTTCACTTTCTCAAATGTGACACGGACAAGAGGTCATGGACTGAAACTGAGGGACAGCAGGTCCAGGACAAATGTCAGGAAAATTCTGGTGGACGCTTGGAATGCTCTCCCGGAGGAGGTGGTGACGGAGACTACCATTCTGGGATTCAAGCGCAAGTTGGATGCACACCTTCTTGCAAATCACATTGAGGGATACGGGTAATCAAGGTCTCCAACAGGGAGCACCTGGCTTGGCCTCCGCGTGTGCGGGTCGCCGGAGTAGATGGACCTAGGGTCTGATCCGGTGAAGGCGTTTCTTATGTTCTTATGATCTGGAGGAAGGAAGAAGTGGCGATTCTGAACTGTGACATTGAAGAAGCTTGTGGGGGGTCACCCAATGTTACAGAAAGATATGGATATTCTGTACAAATTAGAGTCACTGCAGATGTCTGAAAAAGGACAATAATGTTTTTGGAGAAATGGAGAAGTGCAATGAGCCTGGAAGATAACTACCGTAGCAGAGAATGCCAGAGTGTAGTGTCTTTTGGCCTAGAACTAATCCCCCCGATATTCAACTCGTGATAGCATTTTTTTTTTCAAATGCTTATCGTCACCAACTACTGTAGAAAAGCTTTCATTATTCAGGATATACCCTGGCCCTAAATACTGAGGGTTAAATATGGTGGGAATAGGGTTACCAGATGTCTGGGAAAACCCTGATATGTCCGGGTTTTGAAACGCTTCCAACGTCGGGATGGCCTCCGCGAATGCACAGATGCAACACGGTGATGTCATGTGCACATGCGCGATGTCATCGCATCGCATCCACGCATGCATGCAACATCATCGCATTGGATCCACGCATGCAAATGACATCATCGCGTCGCATGCGCACATGCAAGTGACATCATCGCATCACATCCACGCATGCATGCAACATCATCGCATTGGATCCACGCATGCAAATGACATCATCGCGTCGCATGCGCACATGCAAGTGACATCATCACATCGCACCCATGCATGCAAGCAACATCTTCGCATTGCATCCGCACATGCTCGGATGCCGTTCCGATGGACAAACAGGTTAAGGGCGTGAGGCTGGGATCGGGATGTAGGTGGAACTGGGTTGGTCTAGGGGGGGCGTGGCCATGTGTCTGGATTTTCCTTTGGTAAAATCTGGTAAACCTGGTCCATCCACTCTGCCCATTTGTTATAATCTCGTTATAATGGACTCGCTTATAACAGAACCTTGTCTATAGCGGACGAGATCCACTGGTCCCGGCCGTGTGCCTTTATAAGCATGCAGAAAATCATCGCATATAGCGGACTTGCATAACACGGACTTTAGGATATAACGGGTCTCAGGGTATAATGGGCCTCAGAGCCGCTTTTAGCTGTAGTTTTGTTTGGCTATAACGGACATGCAGGCTCTGCCTACAAGGCGCGTGGCGTGCCGGTGATACAGTATCAAAAATGCAGCCCAGAGGAAAATGACAGAATATTTTTCTTTCCAATACAGTACGACATAATGCTTTAGAACATCTTTTAGTGTTCTGGTTTTGCAATCATTTCGTGCCAGGCCAATGTTTTGCTGAGTTTTGTTATTGATGTTGCTCATATACTTGTGCAGTGACTGTTCATTGATTGTACATTGTTTCAAGTTCATCTAAATAAAGTTTTTAAAAAATGCAACTCTGGATATAATGGACTCTGGATATAACGGATTGTTTTTTCCATGTCCCTTGAAGTCCGTTATAACGAGATTATTCTGTATTTTCTTTGATATTACTGAGTCATAGACTGTAGAAGCCTATCGTTACGCTCAATTGTTTTGCGCTGAGTTATCCTTGCGCTCAATTGTCTCGTGCGTTATTGTATTTGCGCGGTATAGTCTTTGCGCTGAGTTGTCTTTGCGTTTTTGTTGGCGCGCGATTGTCTTGCGCGCAATTGACCTGTCACCGTTATGTCAGGTTTCAACTACTGGAGTTGCCTTCGAAGCTCACTACGGCCTATCTGCACCCTCTCATCATTTGTGGGTACAGACCAAAAAGGTCTGCCCAGCGCCATCCTCATGATCCAAATTTTTGAAGTTCCCATCTAGGGTTACCAGATTTTACTTTAGTAAAATTTGGACCTCTAGACCCGTCCCCCAGGCCCACCCAGGCCCGCCCATCCCTGCCCCGTTATGCCCCAGTCCCGCCCCCAATCCCACCCTAGCCCTGCTCCCCGCTGCCTGCTCTCATCGGGCATCTACGCCTGCTCGGATGCGATGAGATGATATCACGCATGCGTGTGTGTGACGTCATCTCATGGCATCTGCGCATGCCTGGATGCCCTCCTGCCCAAAGTGATTTCAAGAAAGCTTTTCAAAACCCAGACAAAGTGCCAGGTTTTGAAAAGCCATCTGGACCTCCGGACATGTCCTCGAAAAGGAGGCCATGTCCAGGGAAATCCGGTCATCGGGTAACCCTATTCCCATCGAAGCCCTTCCCAGCCCATTCTAAATTGAATTGCCATATATAGGGGACAGACTGCATATGGCAGTTCATCATCATAGTTTCAATGTGCTGCGGTAGTAGCTTATTTATTTATTTACTAATCTTTAAGCCCATTACATTAACGGGTGCTAGAATGCATGTGTCTTTCTGTCTGTCTTTCTTTCTGTCTCTCTTTCTCCTTGGCCGCTGTCTGTCTGTCTGTCGTTCTTTCTGTCTCTCTCCTTGGCCGCTTTCTGTCTGTCTTTTTTTCTTAGTCTCTCTCTCTTTGGCCGCTGGCTATTTGTTTGTCTTTCTGTTTGTCTCTCTGGCCCCCTGTCTGTCTGTCATTCTTTCTGTCTGTCTCTCTCCCTGGCCCCCTGCCTGCCTGTCTCTCTCTGTTGCGCCATGCCTGCCTGTCTCTCCGTGGGCCCCTTCTGTTCCCACCCCCAGAGCAAACCAAGATTGCTGCTTGCCCCCCAGCACATCTCTCCCCCCAAAGCAGCCCCCTTTCCCTCTCCCCCTCCACTTCCCTGTGTCGCAGTAGCAGCCGGACGTCTCGCAGCACTCGCACCCTGTTGGCCTCATCCGGGCCAAAGGACACCCTCCTGCCATTGCTCTCGGCGGCGAATCCTCCTGCCGTTGCTCTCGCCGTTGCTCAAACTGCCGCAAGCACCGCAAATGGAACACGGCCACGGAGGCACAAATCACGGTGGCAGGGATCACGCCATTTCAACTGCGCATAGGCGGGTAAGGGTTTTATTATATTAGATACATTGCTTATAGCCTAAGAAGTTGCATTCAAGTATTTCTCCCTATCTGTCCTGGTGGGCTCACAATCTGACTAACGTAGCTGAAGTGATGGAGTGTTAAGTGCAGTCCTAAATACTAGGCCTCTCCTCTACTTCACTTTCCACTGCTCCGTGCTTGATGTTTGATAGCCTTAGGTAAAAACTAAATACAAGCAGTCGCTAAGCAAAACTAATGAATAATTTAGCACTGGAGGAATGTATGCTGTGGTAATAAATTAATAAGCTGGTGTGGTATTCATTCATCAGTCTCGAGCTTAGAAGAGGCTGGCGGGGGGGGGGGGGGGTTCAATTTTTAAACTTTATTAGCACCTTCCTTAGTCATTCTATAAATTTTGCTCTACTCCAGCAGCCCATTAATCTCTAATGGTCATGTGTACTCCTCTCTTGTTCCATCTAGGAATTAGATTTTGTTATTGATGTTGCTGATATGCTTGTGCAGGAACTGTTCATTGATTGTACGTTGTTTCAAGTTGCCCTAAATAAAGTTAAGTGACAGAAAAAAAAAAACCCCAACCTTATATGTCCTTTTTAGCTATCTCTCACTGGCTGCAGTCACATCATTCAGTCATATTTTCCTCCTTCTGTCTCTTTTGTTTTGGCAAAAACTATATGTGATGTGGAAGCCCAAATATATTTCCAACCAGTTAGAGAAGGGTGACTTTCAGTCAGGTCAGTTTACTTTTGCAAATGACTTATTCGTAATAAATTTTGTAGGAACAGTTCTATATTTATTGTTCACTGCCAACTGATGGTCTGTATAGAGATTTAAGCGTCAAATTTTCATAAACTTTGGTACGTCTTTTTCAGAACCCCTGAGGAAGGCTTGACATAGCCGAAACATGAGCTGTGTTTGGATTGCCGGTCATCAGTTTCACCTGCCTGTTTCTTTCTGTATATTTTCTTTATTTTTCAGCTTAAAATAGAATTTTACTGGCTTATTTTATAAGTACATATATTACATGCAACTTAAAACCCCATTTTAAAAAGGAAGACTTAAAAAAAAAAAAAAGAGCAACAACACTAGGCATTTGTAGTATCTACACCGGAAAAGAGAGGGTGTAAATCTCACCTAGACATAGGGTTACCATATGGCTCCAGAAAAAGGAAGATGGATTGAGATACCAGTGTTTTGCTTTCAATAGAAGTAAAACCCAGATGCCTCTATCTGCCCTCCTTACTTCCATTGTGATGTAGCACCAGGCTTTGATAGTATCCCCCAAACCATATTTTTTTTCAGTGCTTCCGTGTAAATTCAATCAAGCAGCTCCTCCGAATTGTATACAATCTATTGCAGCTCCCTCGACAGAAGCAGCCTCCCCAGCCATAACTGATCAGCAGTGATCTTGCTACCTATTTTGCCAACAAAATTAAAAGTCTCTAGCAGGGTCTACGGGCAGTGCCATTGAACCTCGCGTCATATTCTCGTGTTCCCCCTTTTTCCAAATATACAGTATCCAGCTAGGAAACAGAGGAGGCCCTCAGAAGAAAAAATCTTGAAAGACTTTCTACTGACATCCTGCCTCTTTGAGTCTGCCCAGCAAAACACAAAAAACAAACAACAACCCAAAAGATAGAACTGGCAAGCAGGGACCCCATAGAAGAGGCAACTAAAACTGTAAGCTCCTCCGGCTTGGAAAGGCAGCTGCCAACAGCACTAGAAAGGGATGTGGTGCGCCCCCTACTGGAAAAGAACACCCTTGACCAGGCCAAGCTGGAAAACTACCAGCTAGCGTCCTTTCTGGGGAAAAACAAAATGATAAAACAACCCAGCAGTTGGCTGAAAGAAAGAAACTGGCTGGATCCGTGTCAATCTGGATTCAGGCCTGGGTATGGAACAAAGACGCTCCTTGTAACCCTGCTAGCTGATCTCCAAAGAAACTGTGACAAGAAACCCACCTCTGTACGACTGCTGCTGGATTTCTGAGCAGTTTTCGATACTGTGGGCAACGATATTAGGCCTGCAGCCTGGCAGCGACAGGTATCCGTGGCAGAGTGTTTTTTTTTGTTGTTTTTTTTTTTAAATGGACTACCTTAATACAAGCTTTTGAAGACAGAACCACCTTCCTCGGGTCAGATGATATCAAAATATATTTAGCAAAACATGAAAAGTATTATAAAGTCAGCCTTGAGGGTGAAACAGAGGTAGGGTGGGTGACGGAAAAACACGGAAAGGTAGAGGGGTAACTAGAAAATGACAAGACAGTTTAACTTTAGGGTTAGTAATATTTATTTATTTATTAGTATTTATATACCACTTATAGACTAAGTGGTTTACATTCAGATACTCAAGCAATTTCCCTGTCTGTCCTCAAGGGTCACATTCCATCTAATGTACCTGGGGCAATGGGGGGATTAAGTGACTTGCCCAGGGTCACAAGGAGCAGCGTGGGTTTGAACCCACAACCCTGAGGCTGTAATGTAAACCATTGCGCTACACACTCTGACAGGAAATCCAGACCCTTGTAAATCCTGTCTGGTGGGTATCAAAATATTTTGTCATTTTATCTTCAAAAGTCTTACATTTCTTGATTTAATTCATTCTCTGTCCCTTTGTCCCCAAAGAGCTCAGAACAGGTTAAACATTCATAGTTTGCAGTTAACAAGTTACGATTTATTCTGGATTTGCATTAATTTCAGTACAAGTTTATGATACAAGTTTTTATCCTAACTCGACACACAGTTTACAGATTAGATTTGTCATAGTTAACAGTATAAGATTTTACAATTCAAGTTTTCCTTACGTGACACATACCGGGATCTGGTATCACTATACATTTCTTTGTAATCCATTGGTCAAGGGCAGGGGGGTTAGGTGAAGAGGTATATTTTTATTGCTTTCCTCAAGTTCAGGAGTCCTTCAAGGGATTTGATCTGCGGGGGTGGGGGGGGGGGCAGTCGACTCCAGTGGCTCGGTATGAAGTGGGAGTGGGACCGTCACTTGGCGGTTTGCAGTTGAAGGGCTCAGCCAGGGAGCATTTTGAGGAGTATTTCATCCTGGGCATGGCGGGATTGGTTAGGCACGAACGGAGAAAGCATAGCCATCACGTAGCCCGGCGCCAGGTCATGCAAGGATTTGAACGCTAGCATCAGGTCCTTGGATTGTTTCAAAGCTACTTACCCCCTCTTTTACTAAGGTGCGTTAACCGATTAGCACGCGCTTAATCGAATTAGTGCACGCTAAACGCTAATGCATCCATAGACTAGCATGCATGCGTTAGCATTTAGCGCTCGCTAATTCAATTAGTGCACCTTAGTAAAAGAGGGCCTTAGTATTCTGACTATAAGGTCATTTCTGCAGTGTCCAGGTTCTGACAAATGCTCACTCATAGAGATGTCACCTTTATTTGCTTTGTGATGCTTGATGTGGTGTCCTTGAGAGGTGTTTCTTGTCTTTAGCATCTAGCACATCAATGAAAATACTTTATCCAAGGATACCGTTGTCATAAATTTTATTTAATATCTGCTTCAATTCCCTAGCCAGGCAGACAGATAAGGGTTACCCAGTTGACATTGTATATCTGGACTTTCAGAAGGCGTTCAACAAGGTTCCGCACGAACGACTACTTCGGAAAATTGCGAGCCATGGAATCGAGGGAGAAATACTCACATGAATTAAAAACTGGCTGGAGCACAGGAAACAGAGAGTGGGAGTAAATGGACAATACTCGGACTGGAAGAGCATCACCAGTGGGGTGCCGCAAGGCTCGGTGCTTGGACCCATACTCTTCAACATCTTTATAAACGATCTGGACATAGGTACGACAAGCGAAGTTATTAAATTTTCGGATGACACAAAGTTATTCCGAGTAGTGAAGACGCAGGGGGATTGCGAAGATCTACAACGTGACATAACCAGGCTCGAGGAACGGGCTTCGACATGGCAGATGAGATTCAACGTGGATAAATGTAAAGTAATGCATGTCGGTAAGAAAAATTTTAGGCAAGAGTACAGGATGTCCGGGGTGGTACTTGGAGAGACCTCCCAGGAAAGGGACTTGGGAGTTCTGATCGACAAGTCGATGAAGCCGTCCACACAATGTGCGATGGCGGCGAAAAGGGCGAACAGAATGCTAGGAATGATTAAGAAGGGGATTATGAACAGGTCGGAGAAGGTTATCATGCCGCTGTACTAGGCCATGGTGTGCCCTCACCTGGAGTACTGCGTCTAGCACTGGTCGCCGTACATGAAGAAGGACACGGTACTACTCGAAAAGTGTCCAGAGAAGAGCGACTAAGATGGTTAAGGGGTTGGAGGAGCTGCCGCAGATTGTAGAAACTGAGTCTCTTCTCCCTCGAACAGAGGAGATTGAGAGGGGACATGATCGAAACATTCAAGATACTGAAGGGGATAGACTTAGTAGATAAGGACAGGTTGTTCACCCTCTCCAAGAATGAGAGGGTACTCTTTAAAGTTGAAAGGGGATAGATTCCGTACAAACGTAAGGAAGTTCTTCTTCACCCAGAGAGTGGTGGAAAACTGGAATGCTCTCCCGGAGGCTATCATAGGGGAAAACACCCTCCAGGGATTCAAGACAAAGTTAGACAAGCTCTTACTGAACAAGGACGTACGCTTGTAAGGCTAGTCTCAGTTAGGGCACTGGTCTTTGACCAAAAGGGCCGCCGCGTGAGCGGACTGCTGGGCGCGATGGACCACTGGTCTGACCCAGCAGCGGCATCTCTTATGTTCTTATGTTTCAGTTAATGGACACAGAATTATATATTTATCCTAGTGATGTACAAACACTCAAAACCAATGAATCAGATATACCTACAGTTTTCAGTAAACTGACTGGCTGAGAGCAATCCAAACGCACAAAACCCATCAAACTCTGCCTGAACCCAAGTACAACTGAGATTCTCTGGATTATACTAAACTAAACCTTAAGTTTGTATATCGAATCATCTCCACAATTGTAGAGCTTGGCGCAGTTTACAGGAAATGGTATAGAGAAGGAACTCCAATGAGGGTTACAGGACAGTATAGAAAAAGTTTAGAGGGACTTACAATAACAAAGAGGAGGTGATTAACGCCAGCGGCGTACTCGATTTTAAAAAGAAATGGGATATGTATGTGGGATCTCTAGCTGGGTGAATTTGCGTGGGCAGACTTGATGGGCTACAGCCCTTTTCTGCTGTCATATTCTATGTTTCTATGACATATTACATTTTTGAGAATAGCCAAGTTTTTGGATGTTTCAGATTCTGAAGTGGGGTAGAAAGGTTATTCCAGAGCTCTGTGATTCTGAAGGAGAGGGATGTCCCTAGTTTTCCTGGATGGGATATGTCTTTTAATGAGGGGAAGGATAGTTTGAATTTTTGGGTGGATCTGGTGATGTTAGGATTCAAGGAATTCCAAGATAGTGGGATAAGGGGAGGAAGGATGCCGTGTAGGATCTTGAAAGTTAGGCAAGCGTATTTAAAGACATGTAAGAGTCAGTATTCAGCTGGTTGCAATTAGTAGTATTTAAAACGCCAACCACAATGGTTTTTGATGTCTAGATATTTAGCACTGGGCCACAATACCACATACCAGAGCTGAGTATCCAGGTATAACGAGCCACCGGAACTTATCCAGATACAGGTGACATTCAGACTGGTACCCAGATAACTACCTAGATAAAATTAGAGCTTTATTGCAGGCCTCTCTGTTCAGACTCTGTCCCTGAATCACCCTGTGATATCCAAGTACGACCTAGTGTTTGGGACTTGTTTGGCTTGGAACCACTCCTACCTGGATAAATACCACTGAAGATCAGGCCAAAGAAAATGATGTCAGACAGGGGCAGTGGAACACCTTTTTGTTTGAGAGTGCCCAAGCTTCACCCCAGATCCCACCCATGCACTGCCCCAGACCATGCCCAAACGCTTAAAGTTTGGACACAGGAAGTATAGTAAAGACCTAGATCAACTGCTTTCGCCCACTACTTATGAGGAATTCAGAAAACGTCTAAAAACTCAACTGTTCCTAAAGTATCTAGACAACTGACCCACTCATCTTCTTTCTCCTCCATAGTGATTCCTCTGTCCTATTAATCTCTTTCTCCTCAACAATGCATTTCCGGTCCTATTAACTCTCCTCTTCCCCCTCTTAAATTCAATCAATTTGTACCTCGCTTAATCTATTGTAAACCGCATAGAACTTAACGGTATTGCGGTATATAAACTGTTATTATTATTATTATTATTATTACTACAGTGGTGTGCCCTGAAGAGATTCCGGGTACGCCACGAGAGATTCCAGAATTTCACTTTATTTTTAAAAATTCCCCTCATAAGTATACACTAGAATAAAGGACATGTACGTCGCATACGCATGAGTCCGTCAATGTTATGAACGCCTGTGTGCGAAGGATACAACCGACCAGGCAAGCATCATTCTTTGACGTGATTGGTCCTTGAAAACTAATGGCAAGTCATTTTTTTATTTTTATTTTTTTATGCAGGAGTTATCCTAACTTGAGCAACAAAGAGATCGAGGCTTTGTTACCGTTTGGATCTTCTTATCTTTGCGAACTTGGATTTTCAGCTCTGACAAAAATTACATTGAAAAAGAAGAAAAAAAAAAAACAGAGCGACTGCAGATGGCGGATGATGAAATGTGTGTTTGCATGGATTAGTAATTCTATTCTATCTACTTTAGTTTCACAGTTTCCAGAGCTTAAAGAACTTTAAATAAATAACTCTCAAATTTAATTTTTTGCTGGCTCTGCAATTTCAGTAAGAATGTGCCACGAAAAACATTTGCTCCATTTAGGGCTCCTTTTACTAAGGTGCGCTAGCAGAAACGCTAACGCCTCCATAGAGCTTGCGCTAACATTTCTCATGTAGCGCGTGGTTAGCGCATGCTAAAAATGCTAGTGCGCCTTAGTAAAAGGAGCCCTCAGTGTGTCGGAGTTTAAAACGTTTGAGAGACAGTAGTCTAATGCGTAACATCTCCCGTTCTATAACTGGACCCCTAGAACGTACATCTGACACATCCCCTCTCTTCTACGAAACTGTCCTAGTGTTTTTTTAGCGCAGAGAGCCCGCGCTGAATGGCCCGTGCTGCTCCCGACGCTCATTGAGTTCCTATGAGCGTCGGGAGCAGCGCAGGCCATTCAGCGCGGCTTCCTGCGCTAAAAAAACAAAACGCTAGCGCGGTTTCGTAGAAGAGGGGGATAATAAAATCCCAAGCTCATACCAGGTCAGTGTGCATTCAAGGGATCTTGAGAGATTACTAATAAAAATTGCCATGCTGCTTTTCCAGATAACTGCCGCCCTGCAATTGAGCTGACCTTCTAGCATGCTGTCAAACACTGCCAGGGAGAGTTAATTATTTATTATTTCAAGGAGTTGTACAAGGGTCGGTAGCATTCCTTCCATGTTATCACTATGTCTTACTTTGGCACGCATCTTGTCAGGATTTAAGTGTGACATGAAGGCAATTTTAGAAGCCATTTCCCCAGGTAAAACTGTGCTTAAAATACGCTCGGAGGGAGGCACTCACGGGAGAGGTCAAGCTGGGGTTCGGAACTACCCGTACTTTTAAAATTTCAAAAATATATGCATATATCCGTATTTTACTCAGAAAAAATACTTTCCTGGGATAATTTTCAAACTGAAAGTACTCAAATGGGGACATTTCGATTTTGAAAATCGTACGACAACTCCACAATGAGGGGTAAATGTGCGCAGTGTGCTCGGCTACAAAATTGCCCCCTAAAGAAATATCCTATCCGTGATTATTATTATTATTATTTTTTAAAGCATATTAAGATTTACAAAGGTCTATTTCAAAAGATATTCTCCATCAGTATAAAATGAAGCAAACTCTTTGAAAATACTGATCAAGACATCAAAAAGGTTTAATATTATTGTTATGATGGTGGGATATCTTCACATATGGACTGGTTTTAATTCCATTAAATTGGGTCCTACCCAAGGACCTGGGAATCATAGAGATAGCAGCGTAAAATGTATATTATTCCAAGGAGGGTAGATTTTTTTGTTGTTGTCGTTCTCTATTTTGGTTTGTTTGTTTTTGCAAAATTGATGGCTGCATGTTGATTGCGGTTCATGTGTTAATTATTAACCACATGCAGTCCACCCACCCACCTGTGCACACGGTCAGTCCATCATCCCTTCCCTTGGACCCAGCGGGGCTGCTCTATCCCTCCACAACCTGCAGCCCGCAGTTAGCCTACCTTTAACTGTAATCTTTGGCCCTGCAGGCCCAGACCTGGACCCGGACCCCCCAGAGGCACCCTGCCGACTTCCTTGTTCTTGAAGCAGCCGAAGGAAGAAGAAGGTGGTTTTGCCAGTGGGATCGCAGCATAAAACAAGAGCAAGAACTCTAAAAATTAGAATATTCTAATACAACTCAAAGATAAAGAAGATGCATGAAATCTGCTGATAACAATGGATTGGTTTGAAGAAAGGTTTGGACAAGTTCCTGGAGGAAAAGTCCATAGTCTGTTATTGAGAAAGACATGGGGGAAGCCACTGCTTGCCCTGGATCGGAAGCATGGAATGTTGCTACTGTATGGGATTCTAGAATCTTGTTTCTCCTGGGATTCCGGAATCTTGCTATTCTCTGAGATTCTTTATGGAATGTTGCTACTCTTTGGCTCCTGGCCAGGTACTAGTGACCTGGATTGGCCACCGTGAGGATGGGCTACTGGGCTTGATGGACCGATCATTGGTCTGACCCAGTAAGGCTGTTCTTATGAAAATTTGGGAATACAATCAAATGAGAACGAGAACTGGGATCCAATCAATGGTCCAAACTATGGTTCAATCAATGATCAAGCACCATACGTAACACACACTAAATTAATTAAATAAGGGCACTAAATTAACCAGAAACTCAAACCTGAAAAGCTTTGTTGTTACAAAAATAATATAGAACTTGCAAAAGACAAGTAAGTTCCAAAGTTCCCAATGAGCATTCATACCAGCCCTGGCTTAACAGCAGCAAAACAGAGGAGTGTAACCGGCCTTAGTATCAAAGGCAGCCCCTGACAGAGCACTTAATATTTGCAAAGTTCCATATGCTCTCCTGGAAAGAAGATGCTGCCAGAAAGTATTGATCTGGGCGCAATTATTCTCAAGCTGACTCTCAATTGTGCCATGATTGCCAAAAGCACTCTCAGCACCTACTCCCAATTATCGGTATGTTTTTGACTAAATGCTTTAGAGTGGGAAGATTAAACCCAGACATCTTGCTGGTGGAAGTGACTGGAAAGGGTACAGGAATAAAAGGAGAAGGGGGGAGGGAGGGAGGGAAGGGGGGAGGGCGAGAGCGAGGAAGAATGTATAAGCTCTCAACAGTGCCCCATACTGTAGTCACAGCTTTCATTGGGAACTTTAGCTGCTTGATAAAGGGGGAAAAGAAGAGGGGAAGGGATTTGATATACTCTACTGCCTTTCTGTAGTCCAGTTGAAGAGGTTTTTACATATTTATATTCCGGTACGTTTCTTCTGGGCATCTTAGGGTTTTGCTTGTTTGTTTTTATACCTACATAACTAGACTTCTGCAAGAAGGACCGAGTCGACATGATTTTTATAAATGACGTTTTTATTAATTATCGGTAAATAACAATGCAATGAATGGAACAATACGAAGGTGTGCTGAAAAGTTCTCAGCCCAACCAACCAACTTCCTACATTCTGAGCACTACTTTGCCCCCATAGCTGAAAAAGTGTTATCTTATTTCGTTAAGTGCCAATTTTGCAGAAACAAAATTCTTTATCTTGACATCGCTTCAGATCATTGAGTGAAGCCACGTCATTCTCGTCTTGGTTGGGCTGAGAACTTTTCAGCACCTCCAAGTTTCAATCTCTGGTAACCAGAGCTGAGATTGTGATGTCATAATGCCTCATTCCACCAATAAGAGCCAACCTCATCAGTGATGTCACAATGGCTCAATTGTCCTATACTTGGCTCACTTTTATTACATACGAGGAAGTGCTGAAAATTTCTCAGCTCACCCAACCAACTTCCTCAATTCTGAGCGTTCTTTTGCCTCTGTAGCTGAGCAAAGTGTTATCTTATTTCGTTGAGTGCCAATTTGCAGCCTCTTCCGGAGGCTGTTATAGGGGAAAACACTCTCCAGGGATTCAAGACAAAGTTGGACGAGTTCCTATTAAACCAGTACGTAAGCAGTTAGGGCTTATCTCAGGGCACTGGCCTTTGATCTGGGGGCCACCGCGGGAGCGGACTGCTGGGCTCGATGGACCACTGGTCTGACCCAGGGGCGGCAAATTCTTATGTTCTTATAAGTTAAGCGCTGCCAGGTGCTGTTTATAGAATCCGTCCCTAACTCATTAGAGCAGGAACAGCACATGAGCCCTTAAAACCTATGAAAGAGATGCCAATTAGTGCTCACACTTCATTTTTTTAATATCAACTATGCCCTAAAGGCGACATTAGCATATGGCCATTAATTGAGAAGATGGAAGAGCAGCCATTTTAGGGCTCCTTTTACTAAGCTGCATTAGGGCATTAATGCGTGGAATAGCATGCGCTAAAATGCCCTGCGCGCTAGACGCTAATGCCAGCATTGAGTTGGCGTTAGTTCTAGCCGCGTAGCGCGGGCTAAAATGCTGCGTGCGCTAAAAACGCTATCGCAGCTTCGTAAAAGGAGCCCTTAGGGCTCCTTTTACGAAGCCGCGGTAGCGGCTTTAATGCGCGTGACTTTTCATCACGCGCTAACTCCCGTGCTAGCCGGAAAACTATCGCCTGCCCAAGAGGAGGCGGTAGCGGCTAGCGCGGCCGTCGGTTTATTGCACGCTATTACATGTGTTAAACCGCTAACGCGCCTTCGTAAAAGGAGCCCTTAGTGTTGTGGAATAAATAGCCTTAGTACGTTGGGAAAACCCATGTAAGGGCATGCTAAGGTCACTCCCTTAAGTTCAGGGCAGGATTAACCAATAGACCCAGTAGGCACGTGCCTAGGGCACGAAATGGTCATGGGGGCCCAATGAAGGAGGGCATCAACATTGTTTTTTCCAAACGGCGATGGGCCCCTCCAGCATCGATCAGCAACGCGCCCCCCTCCCCCCCCCCCATCGACAGAAAGTAAGACAAGCAAGCAACGCGGGTAAGAAAGACAACGGGAATTGTAATTTTGCAAGCGGTGCTGCTTGCCCAAAGTTTCCCTCTGACGCAGCTTCCTGTTTCCGCCTGGGTGCATGGTGGGGTGGGGCGGGGTAGGGGGGCCCAGTGTGCCTAGGGGCCCTCGACAAATTATTCCTGCCCTGCTTAAGTTCTTATGCTAGTTTGTAAGCTGCCTAGAAGGTTTTGGCCATATCGTGGGATAGTAAGATTATATGTGTTCTGAAGAGTTCTCAGCCCAACCAAGAAGAGAATGACCTGGATATGGTGCAATCAATGATCTGAAACAATGTCAAAACAGAGAATTTTGTTTCTGCAACTTGGCACTTAACGAAATAAGAGAACATCCTTTTCAGCTACGGAGGCAAAACAATGTTCAGAATTTAGGAAGTTGGTTGGGCTGAGAACTTACGTTCTTTGTAGATCTTTTGAAAAGATGCTTTTAGTTGCAAAGGAAAAAAATATTGAAACAAAATTTATGGCAGTGAAGAGACTTTTGCTGTGTTGATAATAGCAGCACAACAAAGAAAAAATGGGGAGACCAAATGATTCACAGTGAAAACAATCCACCGATGAAAACAAAACCAAAAAAATCCAACCGGACCCTACATGGTCCGTGTTTCGGCGAACACGCCTTCCTCAGGGGTCCAATGGTTTGCAAACTCACATATAAAGAATTGGACTGAAAACAGTCTATTGTCTTTAAACCTGTGAGCAAAGAACACCGCAGACAAGCTGAAGGAGCAAAAAAAATGCCCATCTGCAGTAACTATTATCTCTCTCCTTATTGGCTAAGGCTCTTAACATTTGCATCTCCTCTTCCTATAGGCTAAGGCTCTTTACACCTGCATTGTGAGGTCATAGGGCTTTATGGTTATAGAAACATGATGGCAGATAAAGGCCAAATGGTCCATCTGCAGCATCCACTGTCTCCTCCTCTCCCTATTGGCTTAGGCTCTTAACATTTGCAACTCCTCTTCCTATAGGCTAAGGCTCTTTACATCTGCATTGTGAGGTCATAGGGCTTTATGGTTATAGAAACATTGTAACATGATGGCAGATAAAGGCCAAATGGCTCATCTAGTCTGCCCAAGAAAGAAAAATGAGGAGACCCAATGATCCACAGTGAAAACAATCCACCGATGAAAACAAAACCAAAAGACTGTGGATACAGATGTTCTGGAGATAATTTATTAAACACTGACATATAAAACCATGAAAATTCAATGAAAAAAGTACAATGTTCAAAAATATAGTGATAAAAATCCAACCGGACCCTACACAGTCCGTGTTTCGGCGAACATGCCTTCCTCAGGCAAACCATTGTATGTCAGAGTATAATAAATTATCTCCAGAACATGTGTATCCACAGTTTTTTGTTTACACGTGTTGATAATAGCTCCAGTTGGAGATCTAAATGAGCAGTGTACAAGTTTAGGGCCTTTTTCTCCCTATTTCATTTATATATTTCACTATTTAAAATATTTTGCTTTTAAATAATGAGTGAATAGATGATTGCAATATTCTGTGGATACCCTGAAAAGAGATTTTAAACACTTATTATTGTGATTGCTTTACCTATAGTACAGAGGTAGGGAACCCCGGTCCTCGAGAGCCGTATTCCAGTCGGGTTTTTAGGGTTTCCCCCAATGAATATGCCTGAGATCAGGGGTCCCCAAAGTCCCTCCTTGAGGGCCGAATCCAGTCGGGTTTCAGGATTTCCCCAATGAATAAGCATGAGATCTATTTGCATGCACTGCTTTCAATGCATATTCATTGGGGGAAATCCTGAAAACCCGACTGGAATACGGCTCTCGAGGACCGGAGTTCCCTACCCCTGCTATAGTACATGACATAGGCGTCTTGCTCGCATTTGATTTTAGGTGGCCCCTGCCATGAATTATCAAATTTTGGGACTCATTTTCAAAACAAAAAAGTGGCATAAAGTGACTTTTTTCCCCCCAAACATCCAAATCGCTACTTTTGAAACCCATTATGTAGATGGCTTTCTCTGCTGTCCTTCTGCAGTGTGTCTAAATCCCCT
The DNA here is from genome assembly GCF_902459505.1 of Geotrypetes seraphini. Taxonomy (NCBI): domain Eukaryota; kingdom Metazoa; phylum Chordata; class Amphibia; order Gymnophiona; family Dermophiidae; genus Geotrypetes; species Geotrypetes seraphini. The sequence continues at coordinate 177,303,453 of NC_047092.1, read as the reverse complement.
GGGGGCATGTTAGGGGGCATATTTTGGGTGAGACTAGGGCATGCTTATGCTAAAGACGTTTTTCTGGAATAACAGAACACTGAAGAAAACGTCCAGGGTAAAAATTGGATGTTTGAGGCTAAACCTGTGGCAGTAATGAATACGTGACAAAAAGGTGCCCAAACTGACTGGATGAACACCGAAGGGATTAAGGGCTCCTTTTACTAAGCTGCGCTAGCGCATGCTACAATGCCACACACGCTAGACGCTAACGCCCCAATAGAGCTGGCATTAGTATTTCCCCGTAGCGCGGGGGTTAGCATGTGCTAGTCTTCATCAGTTAGCGCACCTTAGTAAAATAGGGGGTTAGTTTTGGAAGAGTCAAGTCAACCCAAACTAACCCCCTCTTTTACTAAGGTGTGCTAACCGATTCGTATGCAAGCTAGTCTATGGATGTGTTAGCGCTTATCGCGTGCTTATAGCATGCGCTAATCAGTTAGCGCACCTTAGTAAAATAGGGGGTTAGTTTTGGAAGAGTCAAGTCAACCCAAACTAACCCCCTCTTTTACTAAGGTGTGCTAACCGATTAGTATACAAGCTAGTCTATGGATGTGTTAGCGCTTATCGCGTGCTTATAGCATGCGCTAATCAGTTAGCGCACCTTAGTAAAATAGGGGGGTAGTTTTGGAAGAGTCAAGTCAACCCAAACTAACCCCCTCTTTTACTAAGTTGCGCTAACCGATTAACGCGCGCTAAACGCTAACGCATGCATGTTAGTCTATGGAGGCGTTAGTGTTTAGCGCGCGCTAATCGGTTAGCGCACCTTAGTAAAAGATGGGGTTAGTTTGGGTTGAGTTGACGCTTCTATTGTTCCACTTATATTTTATTTTGGAAAATCAGTTTTCATTGACCTGAGAAATGAGCTATTTCCAAATCTGTAGTGTTTCAATATTCCAAATGGCACTGATATTTTGGGTCTTTGGGTTCCTGCCATATGATTCACAAACTATGAGCTCAGATTTGCGGTCTATGGCTTGTGGTTATAGGATTATGGTGTTGAAATCATGAATCATTTTTGGTAGGTTGTGTTTACTGGAAAACTTGAAGAAAAGTGCTGTCATGTTAAAAAGGGAAGGAAATGCCAAAAACATTTGTTGCTTCATTTTGTGATAATTGCTACCTGAAATGATACAAAAGTAATGAAATGTCATAATGAATATAAGATCATAAAAGTTGTCATAGTGAGACAGACTGAAAATCCATCAGCTGCAGTATCCTGATTCCAATAGTGGCCAACCCAGGTCAAAAGTCAAAGGATAAAACAGATTTTACACTGCTTATCCATTTTCCAAGTCTATCTTAATGGCTTTTGGACTGTTCTTTTAAGAAATAACCTTTTTTTTAACCCTGCTATGCTAACTGCTTTCACCACATTCTCCGGCAACAAATTCCAGAGTATGCCCGCTAGTACTAGTATTTTTGGAAAGAGAAAACAAGCGAGTCATGTCTACTTGTTCCAGGCCACTCAATATTTAATAGACCTCTATCATATCTCCCCTGAGGCGTCTCTTCTGCAGGCTGAAAAGCCCTAGCTGCTTTAGCCTTTCTTCTTAGGCTGGTCATCCCATCCCTGTTACCATTTTTGTTGCCCTTTTTTGTGTTTTTTCTAGTTCCATACATGGAAATATGACCTCTAGTGGTAGTCACATGGGACTACCACTAGGAGTGCCATTTTGAATATGGTGTAGCACAAGGCAGGAGTGCTTCACTCCTGCAAAAAAAAATACCATATGCCCCCCCCCCCACAACCTCTGGAACCCTCAGACCCCCAGGATTTCCCCCTTGATGACCCATGACCCCTTAAGAAGCCCTGGTCTCCCTGGACCCCTGAAAACCCACAAAAAAGGTTAATCTACTGGAGACAACAAACCATTAATTCTAATGGTAATACATTAATTATTAAATGAAGGAAAAGATCTCAGAGTTGCCACTCCCAGGATAATATTGTTATTGTCCAAAAGGGAATTGTGGCATGTGGTTTCTTTCATTGATCAAAAAACCTTCATATTTGATGCTTATGTTATGTTAAATATTCAAATTTTAAAAAATTGTTGTAGATACTACCATTCTAAACTAGTTATCTCATTATATTCGAGGAGTACTTATCTAGTATTATCTAGCATTATTTTTTATATTTTTTCGATCTTTTACTGTGCAAAAAAAGCCTAAAGTGCAAACATTTCTTAAAGTGGCTAGTGCAAATCCAGCTTATCAATTTAAATAGGCTGTGCCTCCCCCCCCCCCCCAACCTCTGGAACCCTCAGACTCCCAGGATTTCCCCCTTGATGACCCATGACCCCTTAAGAAGCCCTGGTTTCCCTGGACCCCTGAAAACCCCCCAGACTACCAATTATTTCTGAAGTTAACCCCTGTGAGGGAGAGGGCCTTATGCGAAGGGACATGTAGGTTAAAATGGGGGGGGGGGGGGAAATAGAGGATCTGCAGGCCCGGGAACATTGGACTGAAGATTCATGGCCTGATGCTCCTGGACCATGGGAATAACGCTGCTTACAAAGTGGCTCATAAGCAGAATTATTCCTCTAAAACAAGATTCAGCGACCTGCGGTACTGGGATCCCTCAGGTTTCCGAGTCCGCAGGGCATGAAGGTACTGTAAGGGGCAAATGTTTACCACATCTTGATGAATTACCCTCGTAGTGTCAGCCATTTTGTAGGTGATCGGAGCTCACGTGATGTCCTTGTAGCTAACCAGTTAGTATAAGTTCAAGTTTATTGATATACTACCTAAGTACCTAGGCGGATTACATAAAATGAAACACATTTGTACAAATGCTTCAAAGGTCATAACATCTCGTAATAAAATAAAGAGAGAGACAAACAAAAAGACACAATAAAGGAGAAAGCAATATAGGATACATCAACTACATTTTTAGGTGGGGGAAGGACAAACCATAAGGATAGAAAAGGCACATGTAGGGGCAAAGGGTTCAGCAAAGGGCCGAAAAGAAAAGGGATGATGCTGACGGAAATAATCATGGATTGAAAACCTACTTTAAATAATGTCAGCAAAGTTTTTAGGCCTGATTCGAATTTAGACACAAAGGGGCTCATAATCGAAGAGAATAACGTCCAAAAACCGGCCTAAGTCAGCACTTGGACGATCATAAACGAAAGATGTCCAAGTGCCAATAATAAAACCGGGTTTTGGACATATTTCTAAATGATCTAGGCCTCCATAGTGCTGCTGAACGACCATAGTTATACGGGGCGTGTCAGGAGGAGTGTCGAGGGCGTGAGTTGGGCGGGACATGGGTTGGCTTAGACTTAGGGTGCTGGTCTTAGACCAGAGGGCCGCCGTGTGAGCGGACTGCTGGTCATGATGGACCTCTGGTCTGACCCAGCAGTGGCAATTCTTATGTTCTTATGTTCTTAGGGCAGACACTGACTGGAAGAGATTGAAAAGGCAATGAAAGCAGAAACCAGAGACGACAAAAGGTAGAAAAAAAATAATTTTATTTCTATCTTGTGATTCAAATATATCAGATTTGAAATATGTATCTTGCTAGACATAACTGGGGAGTGCAAAGCCCAGGCAGTGCTTCTTTAGCTTCCAGCTGGCTTAGGGCTCTCTGACCAGGGGGCAGTTGCCCTAGTTCCACTCCCCTAACACCATTCCTGTCATGTGTGACTGTGGTATTCTGTTACTTGATATTTGTGTAGCATTCTGTAATAATTTGGCTTATTCAGTTTTCTTGATAGTAGAGGGGATATATGTGAAGGGGAGGGGAGACAGGGGTTTTGTTGATCTTTGCCCTGTATTATTTGTATTTATAAAATGGCAATTGTATAGAATATTGTTTCTTCTTATACTTTAATAAAATATGTTCAATATAAAATCATAACTATTTGAGGCTTGTGCGGATGGGATCAGATGGTTTGTGGGACCGAGCTTGCGGGGATGGGGCGGCGATGGTTTTTAAAAAAAAATTTCAGTCTTAGTAGTTTGCCGGTCCACAAAATAATTATTTTATTTCCGCCGGTCCATAGGTGTAAAAAGGTTGAAGAACACTGGTCTAAGTCACAAAAAAACACCTAAAGTGACCAAATAAGCACTGCAAACACATAATACAGACCCCCACACACTACCCCAGTGATCACCGAACCCCCCCTAAAAATATTAATCACATCTTTAAAATTCAGCCTCCAGACCATCATCACCTGGCAGCCTGGCATAGGAAAGCCTAGTTGTGCTGCACAGAGGCGTCTTAAACCGTCTTGGGTATGAGTTAGGGACCCATAGAGAGGTGGAACCATGCCCATAAGTCCCTGTAAACACTGCATTGATAATGAAACATGTGCACTTCCAAAACCAATTTTTACTAGCATATAAGTGACTCCTGCAGCCATAAGGGCTATTGGGGTGGTAGATAAGTGGGTCTAGGGGATTCTGGAGGTGGTTTGGGGGGCTCACCATGCCCTATAAGGGAGCTGTAGTGAGATGAAGACATGGCACCCTATTTGTGAAGTTCACAGCAGTGCCCTGTAAAATACCCCATTATTTAGGTGGCATGTCTGGGTGTTCAGTCCATCACTTTGCAGACCCCTCCCATGTCCAACAGGGCTTGTTCTAGACATTTTTGACTTGGATGAAAAGTTGTACAAAAATGTGGTATAAAGATGGCGATTTAGCGGTTTGGACAATCAGATCAGCAGGACGTATAGTTAGACGATTTTCGAAATGAAAAAAATTTGGCCATATTTTTCGAAAATGTGTCCTAAGCTATTTTTTACTTTGGACAACTTGCGACTTGGACGAAAACGGACTTAGACGTTCCTTTCGATTATGCCCCTCACAGTGTTCTTGTCTCAGATTAATAGGGAGGGAGTTTCACAAGGGTACAACAATGGAGAAAATGGTTTTCCGTGTGGTATCGTACACAATTGGACGCATGTAAGGGACAGCGAGGAGAGACTGCTGAGTTAAGCGGAGCATCCTTGAGGTAGAATAAGGGGTCAGATATCTGTCAATAAAAGCAGGCAAGTGAACGGATTGAACTTTAAATGCCAGAAGTAACGTTTTAAAGGTGATTCTATGCGCCACTAGAAGCCAATGAGCGTCTTTTAAGAGGGGTGTTACGTGATCATTATTTCTTTGCTTTGTAAATTGCTTTTATAGCTGTATTTTGTATTATTTGAAGCCTTCTGATTTCCTTTTGTGTAATGCCCTGCTAGAGTGAGTTACAATAGTCCAAATGCGAAATTATCAATGAATGTGTGAGAGATCTGGTATCCAAAAGGGATTTTAATGAACAAATAAAGTGATTTAGGGGCACTAACCATGGGAGGGGCCTTAGGCGTCTGGGCCAATCAGGCCTTAGCACCTAACACAGCTTAGTAAAAGGGGCCCATAATTACCTCAACTAACACGGTTGCGGGAATGGCAAAACCAGATCCTTGTACCCCTTTTCATAACATTCAGCGTTGAAATCTTTAACCCTATTTCTTTTGGGGGGCCGTTGGCAAATGGAAGTTTGTCTGTGATTCAGAGAGCTGTGGTGATCTGGGAAGTAAGTCCTTCTGTGTTTTGGGACATCTTGTGAAACGTTTCCGCAGAGAAGTTGAAGCGCCAACGGACCACCCTGTCATTCACACTGAAGGCAGAGAGGGTTAAGCAGTCATTTGGAAACCATTATGGTTCATTCACAGCCTTTTACAAAGCATAATCCTTGGTTTATAATGGACAGGCATTGATTTATCGTAGAAACAATTCAGCGACCAAAGAGTCTTTAATAACAATTCTCTCTACTTCTACCAGTGTAGAGCACAAAGTCTACAAAGACGCTGCCACTAGATCAGTTCAAGAGAGGGTTTCTTTTCTATGTTTGACATAATGTGCTTCAAGAAGATTTAAATATACAACACTGGTCTGTATTATTTCAGAGTTTGAAGTTCATTAGATCAGAATGTACAGTACAAACTTTCCGTACAAACTCTCTAGTACTAGAAGAAATGCATTAATTTCTATGTTTATGCTTGTCTATGTTTATTAAAAGATTTGGTATACCGCCCAATCATACTTCTAGGCGGTTTGCATCCATTAAATATGAAAAATAAAATTATACAAATACGACATTACAAACATCAATACTACCGAGGTAGAAATGAAACATGTAATTTTGACATAGACTAAGTTCAAACAGTAGGAAAGGGTAAAAAATTTACAATTTAAAAAAATATATAATAATGAGAGAAAAAAATAAAAGAACAAGAAGGAGGGGAAAATCCGGGGACTCGCCGGAACGCGAGTCTAAAATGATTGCAAAACGCCCTTAAAAGGATGCTCATAGACCACAGGAAAATGAAAATAACTGGATAGGAATAAGACTTGCATCGTTTTAAAGATGTTTTCTTTACGGAAACTCTGGGAATCCGTAAAGAATGAAAGCTTATTGGCTGCTGCTGAAAACCATTTGGTGTAGCCAGGTGAGAGCGTTCAGTATTTACGAACCATTATCTCTTTCACGTAAAGTTTGGACACTAAAAGCCTTGAGCCTCTGCATTTTCCCTTCATTAGATTAAAAAGGACTAAGGTTTGGGTGGCTGTTTATGTCAGCTGCATGTTGCATCACGCTAGAACTTGGAGATGCTTTTAAAATTTGAACATCCAGACAGACAAGTAGCTAAAGCAAACATTAGCAAAGCCTTCACAGGCCACACACGGGCAGCACACCTACACAACACCCATCGACAGATGTCAGGAAAGGTTTAATACGGGATAAGACCAAAGGAACTGTACTATTAAATCTTCTTGAAAAAGTCCATTTGTTTTCTGCTCCCTCATATAGAAGTAAGAGGATATCTATAATGCTAAAAATCATAAAGGGGATTTTTAATTTTTTTTCTAAAGTGCAGTAAATTCTGAGCTTAATATGTTTTAACAAGGGACTTCTCTGCAGGTTAGAGCCATAAGATAATTATGGTACACTGTCAAAAGCGTGGAGGACTTTGGCGCGCCGACAATCCCACGGTGACATTTGCACGCAGGACTTGTGCGCGCCGCCGCTTTGAAACATTCCCGTTAGCGCTGTGAGGGTGTGTGCGTGTGTGTGCGTGGGGGGGGAACCCCGCCAGTACATTTACAAGTCCTCGTGCTCCCATTTGGCCCTAAGTGCTCCCGCATTAATCCTGCGTTAACAAGTTAGCTTGTGGTAATGATAACGCTCCAGCTAGATAACGCAGGAAGTTTCGCCTTTCGCATTTTGCCCCCAGCTACATTTCACCCCCAGGAATTTTCGCCCCCATAGGGTTTGCCCCCCCCCCCCGGGGAACTTTCGCCCCCAACATTCACTGCAGCACTAAATTGGGGTATCATAACCATTATGCATTATCATCATTACCATTTTTGTTGGCCTTGAATATGCCACGCAAGTAAATTTTTATATTGTGTGCACTTCAGATCTTTTATCTATGTTGCAGTATTTTTTTGACCCATTCAAAAGGCCACAATGAAATTTTATTTTTCATCAAAAAGTCTAAAATCAAGTAACAAAATCGTAAAAGTAAAAAACACATGATAGAGGGTCTAGGACAGTTTCATCACAGCCTTTTCAGCGCGATCAACTGTCCACGATGAATCCACCAAGTTGTTTGTCATTTCCTTGAAAATAGGTTTGCTGAATGAGTCGGTGAGCCAGTAATATTTTTCAGTGTTCCATGAGGTTGTCTCGGACTTTTTAAAGATCAGCTATAGCAGGGCTAAAAATCTGTTTCAGATTCTTGAAGATTCCATCGAACATAATGATGTGCTCTGGAGTTTTATAGACAATATTAATGAACTTTTTCTGGTTTCTTTTGGTAATTTTTTTTTCTTCTTTTTTTTCCCCCACTCCATTCTAAAAAATCCTATGGATTTTCCCAGATGTAAGAAGTCAAAGTTTTCATCAAGGTCAAACCATTTTGAAACATCAACTTTCTCTTCATTTCCCATCTTTAGACCTTTGTATTTGAAGCAGGGCCGGATTTCCTATAGGCTAACTAGGCTTCTGCCTAGGGCCTCAAGATCAAGAGGGGCCTACATTCAAATTGTTAGCAAAATTAAAATTACACTATTCTAAAAACAGTGAACACTAAAACACTGAACCGAAAATAAGGAGAAATTCTACGCTTCGAGATTGGAACTGGCTCCGGCCGCAACGGGGCGCCGACTCGGCTTCTCCCTTTCTTTTTCTCGCCCTGGGAGGAGGATCGGGGAGGGAAAGACGTCAGTCCGGAAACAGCTGGGCAAAGCCCAGCCCCGTGGGGAGAGAGGCAAAACATGGATCCGTCAAGACAGGGCGGCCCAGACTGGCATCGGGGGGGAGGGTTTCAGTGGAAGGGGGATGGGAGGCAGGCAGGCTGGCATCGAAGTGGGGTGGGGGGTTTAATGGAAGGCAGGCAGGCAGGATGGCATGGGGAGGTGTTCAATGGAAGGGGGATGAGAGGCAGGCGGGCATAGGAGGGGGGGTGAGGTGAGGAAGGACGCACTGGGGGCACTATGGACATAGGAAGGGGCAATGTTGTGTGTTATGTTTGATTATTGTTACAAGTACTATATATGGTGCTGAGAATAAATGTCCAAATAAGTGTTCTCGACTTTTTTTAATTTATTATCCGTGTCACATATTTATAAAGGTTAGTACCAATAACAACATGTTTCATTTAACATATTGATATATATCACAGTAATGATGTATTTTATTATCTCTCATGTAATTTACAAACTTAAAAATGGGAGGTGAAAGGGCCTCATAAGTGGAATAGCCTAGGGTCTCTTTTCATCTAAATCCGGCCCTGATTTGAAGGCTAACATATGTCACACCTCTACCTTTTCTACTTGTTGAAAAATGAGAGAGAGAGAAAAAAAAGAAAAAATTCAGCCAGCTGGACAAATGCAAAGTGATGCACATTGGGAGGAAAAAGCCAAATCATAGTTACGTTATGCTTAGGAGTCAGCACCCAAGAAAAAGATCCAGGGGTCATTGTGGATATTACACTGAAATCTTTTGCCCAAAGGTGCGACTGTGGCAGAAAAAGCAAACAGGATGCTAGGAATTATTGGAAAAGGGATGGTAAATAAGACTGAAAGTTTTATAATAAGAACATAAGAATAGCCTTCCTGGGTCAGACCAATGGTCCATCACGTCCAGTAGCCCGTTCTCACAGTGGCCAATCAAGGTCACTAGTACCTGGCCAAAACCCAATGAGTAGCAACATTCCATGCTACCGATCCATGGCAAGCAGAGGCTTCCCCCTGCCTTAATAACAGATTATGGACTTTTCCTCCAGGAATTTGTCCAAACCTTTCTTAAAACCAGCTACACTGTCCGTTCTTACCAAATCCTCTGGCAACGCGTTCCAGAGCTTAACTATTCTCTGAGTGGAAAAATATTTCCTCCTATTGGTTTTAAAAATATTTCCCTGTAATTTCATCAAGTGTCCCCTAGTCTTTGTAATTTTTGACGGAGTGAAAAATCGATCCACTTGAACTCATTCTACTCCACTCAGGATTTTGTAGACTTCAATCATATCTTCACTCAGCCTTCTCTTTTCCGAGCTGAAGAGCCCTGACCTTTATAGTCTTTCCTCATATGGGAGGAGTTCCATCCCCTTATTATCTTGGCCGCTCTTCTTTGAACCTTTCCTAGCGCCATTATATCTTTCTTGAGATAAGGAGACCAGAATTGAATGCAATACTCCAGGTTTTGCTCCATGGGGCATCCGGACACTGTATCTACAAAAAGATCTAGCAGAATTAGAAAAGGTTCAAAGAAGAGTGACCAAAATGATAAACAGAATGGAACTCCTCTCACATGAGGAAAGACTAAAGAGGTTGGGGCTCTACAGCTCGGAAAAGAGACGACTGAGTTGAGTTCTACAAAATTCTGAGTGGTGTAATGAGTGAATTGATTTTTCACTCTTTCATGAAGCACAAAAATCAGGGGATACTCAATGAGATAACATGGGAGTATTTTTAAAACCAATAAGAGGAAATATTTTTCACTGAAAGAATATTTAAGCTCTGGAACTTGTTGCCAGAAGATGTGGTAACTGCAGATTACGTAGGTGGGTTTAAAAAAGATTTGGACAAGTTCCTGGAGAAAACGTCCATAGTCTGCTATTGAGACTAATATGAGGGAATTAACTGCTTGTCCTGGATTGGTAGCATGGAATGTTTGGGGTTCCTGCTACACTTTGAGATACTGCACGGAATGTTGCTGTCATTTGTGTTTCTGCCAAGTACTTGTGACCTGGATTGGCCACTGTTGGAAACAAGATACTGGGCTTGATGAACCTTCGGTCTGTCCCAATACAGCAATTCTTATGTTCTTATGTGAGACAAGTATAGGACAATCAAACCATTGTGACATCACTGATGAGGTTGGCTCTTAGGCATTGGTAGAATGAGGCATTATGACATCACAATCTCAGCTCTGGAATGTTGCTACTCTTTGGGTTTCTGCCAGGTACTTGGGACCTGGGTTGGTCACTGTTGGAAACAGGACACTGGGCTTGATGGACCTTCGGTCTGTTCCAGTACAGCAATTCTTATGTTCTTAAGTGAGCCAAGTAAAGGACAATTAAGCTATTGTGACATCACTGCTGAGGTTGGCTCTTAGGCATTGGTGGAATGAGGCATTATGACATCACAATCTCAGCTCTGGAATGTTGCTACTCTTTGGGTTTCTGCCAAGTACTTGGGACCTGGGTTGGCCACTGTTGGAAACAGGATACTGGGCTTGAGTATCTGAATGTAAATCGTCTAGGCAACCTCCATTGATAGGCGGCATATAAATAACTGAACTAAATAGATGGACCATTAGTCTGACCCATTATGGCTGTTCTTATGTTCAGGTATTAAACGCCAAAGAAATAATTTGACAGAATATAAGAAGGTCACAGGTAGCTCCTCCTGTATTAAATTCAGCTTTTTGCATAGAAAGACATCGAAAACCTGGCTCAGTCTATTAATATAGTAACATAGTTCATGATGGCAGATAAAGACTTGAACGGTCCGTCCACTCTGCCCATTAGTTATACCCATTAAAAATGATTAAATTAACTTGTCTCTTCTTTGATATTAGAACATAAGAACATAAGAAGCGCCATCTCCGGAACAGACCCTAGGTCCATCAAGTCCGGTGATCCGCACACGCGGAGGCCCCGCCAGCTGTACCCTGGCATAGTTTTGGTCTCCATATCGCTCTAAGCTTCTCGTAAAGAGAAGTGCATCTAGCCTACCCCTACCCATGTCACTTCATGCCACTCATAAGGAGATGTACATCTAACTTACCCTTAAATCCTAGAACGGTGGATTCCGCAATTACCTCTTCTGGGAGAGCATTCCAGGTATCCACCACTCATTGCGTGAAGCAGAACTTCCTGATATTTGTCTTGAACTTGCCCCCCCCCCCTTAGCTTCAGCCCATGTCCTCTTGTCCGTGCCACATTGGACATTGTAAATAACGTTTTTTCCTGCTCTATTTTGTCGATTCCTTTCAGTATTTTGAATGTCTCGATCATATCCCCTCGTAGTCTCCTCTTCTCAAGGGAGAACAACCCCAGTCTCTTTAAGTCTTTCCTCGTAATCCAGGTTCTCCATACCTTTCACCAGCTTTGTTGCTCGTCTCTGCACCCTCTCTAGCAGTTTGATATCCTTCTTTAGGTATGGAGACCAATGCTGGACGCAGTATTCCAAGTGTGGTCTGACCATCGCTCTATAAAGCGGCATTATTACTTTCTTCGATCTACTTGTGATTCCCTTCTTTATCATGCCTAGCATTCTATTCACGTTCTTCGCTGGAAAATAGACTGTAAAGTCCACCCAGTATTGCCTTAGGTTCCAAATGTTGAAGCTGCCGCCCAAGCTCACTCCAGCCTATCTACCCATCCTGTTTGCAGGATATCTACCATACAGTCTGGCCAGTAACATCGTCGTGTTCCAAGTTAGTGGCGTTCCCATTGATAAGAAAATGGCCTGTGACTGTGTGATGTAAATCGCTTGTTTACTCTTTCCAAAAATACTAGGACTGGGGGGGCAATCAATGAAGCTACTAAGTAACCGGAGAAAATATTTCTTCATACAATGTGCAATTAAACTCTGGAATTCATTGCTGGACAATGTGGTGAAATCAGTTAGCTTAGCGGGGTTTAAAAATGGCTTGGCTAATTTCCTAAAAGAGAAGTCCATAGGCCATTATTGAAATGGCTTGGGGAAATCCACTGCTCATTCCTAGGATAAGCAGCATACAATCTGTTTTACTACTTGGGATCTAGCGAGGTACTCGGGACCTGGGTTGACCACTGTTGGACATAGGATGCTGGGTTTGATGGACCTTTGGCCTGTCCCAGTACTGCAATTCTTATGTTCTTTTTGTTTCCTGTTTTTGTGGAATTTCCTAAAACATACTGGCATATCCAGGTGTGAGAGGCCCAATCCCTTTCGGATTAGCTGTCCTTCAGAAAACCCAGTAATGATCTGAAATCTGAGGCTCTGCTTGAACTTTTCTACTAATTCAGTAATTACTGCTGTGCCAGAAACTGGCCTATTTCCTGCAATTGCTCAACATGCATTTTCAGTCAATGAGGTTAACACCTGAACTTAGATTCTAATTAGCACCTAAGGTACACTTTTTTGTTTAAAGCTTATTAAACCAGGGATTTTTCCCAGCATAAGATTTCACTGGTCTACATAGGTAAACACGTTATCCAGATCAGTTTATGTTTGTAGGTGGCTTGAAAGACACTGAGGTCAAAGGTCACATCAAGATCAACATGCCAAAGTTTGGGGGAGCATATCTTTTGATAGACGTAATGGACAAGCTACAGGCTCTATGAACTGCAAATGTATCCCAGATTCATGCCTGGATGTTTCTTTCTTGGACATCATCATTTTTCCAATCTTGTCTTTATGGAAGTTATCAACACCCTTTGACCAGAGCATTTGAAGTTGAGAGAACAAGACGGAACCCAAAACGGTGGACTACCATGTGGTTGGAACAAGCTGAGAACATCCAAAGAGCTGGAAAATTTTGAAGCAGATTCATAAAAAAATGAAAAGTGCTAAAGCAGATCCTATAAAATCAGATGAAAACTGCTCTAGGACTTCTGAAAAGCTGGTGCAAGTTTCCGAAGGTCCAAAATCCATGTGAGTTTGCTTACCCGATTTTAAAAGCTGAAAACTTTCTATTTTCCGAATGATCTGGTGCTTTGACACTTTCTCTGCCATTTGGGCTCCACCTCGGCATCCTATGGGGTTACTGAACTCATTTGGGTGGACTTGTGCTGTGGCTGCAGGGGGAGGGTGGGGGGTCAAACCATCTGGCAGTGTTGTGTTGACCTGTCCGAGTTGATTTGTGCATAAACTGAAACTAATAAAATTGAAAATTTTGTTTAAGTTGTTATTTGGTTGGGGTTTTTTTGTACAAGATAGTAGTAGATTTTCTATTAAACCTACTTACGAAAGGTTTCCTGAATGCAAAGCCTTTTGTAAAATACATACAAACCCAATGGTAAATATATTCAGCTGCATGCATGCTGAGAATAATCGTTTAACCGCAGCATATATTCATAATAAGCGTGGCATTACTTCACGTGTCAAATGTGTGAGTAGCGACACCTGCACATGTAAGCGGCAGATCTTGTAATGTGTAAGACATTGAAATTGAAATTAAGACATTCAGATTAGAGAATTGTAGGAGGACAGAAACTTCACCCATCCCCACCGGAATCTAATCCATACCCACCTGTACCCGCTAAGATCTATTCCATCCCTATCTATTCCCACAATTAATCTACCTCCATCCCAACCATACTCATAGGAGTCGACACAATTATTTGCTCTCTGTTTCCTCCCAACCTCAGCAATCTCTCATGATTTTTTGGATGATATTAACTATTCAGCTAATGAGTGTTCTAGGCCTCAGTCTGGAGTTCCAGCTGCCTCACTGGGAAATGGGCATTCCAAGTCTCATTCTGGCGTTCCAACCGCCTCTCGCTGTACATTTCAAGCCTCATTCTGGTTTTCCAGTTGCTTCTTTCAGTGCATACCAAGCCTCATTCTGGAGTCACCAGAGATTTTGAATACGCTCCCATGGGACTCCCACAGCAGCTTCTTCCATCCCCGCAGGATCCCATGGGTTCTAAGGAAATCCCACAATCCCCATTCCCATAAAGCTCTCTAACTCAGGTCAGGACGTGTTTGGTTCTAGTATTTGAGACTAGGGTTTGCCAATGTAGGGGAATACATGCAGAAATTGATGCGTATGTGGCAGCTATTTGCAATTTTACAATGATCAACATCCAAAATATCAAGTTATCTATGCATTGGGCAGTTAGCACATGGTATGTACAATGCATTAGCTGACAAATGCTTCCATACCGAATATCTGCCCATGCCATTCCCCCAACAAAAATTCAGTAAAGAATGGTTTAATGTATGGAAACAGGCAAACTACCTCAAAACCACTTATTCTGGTCACATGGTAGTCTGTTAAGGGCTGGGTTCTATAAATGGCACTCCAAATTAGATGCAGGAAAACATAGGCACAAAGGGCCTATGTTAGGTGATGTTAGGTGCTCTAATCAAGGATGCCGAGTGACGCCTACCTTTTGGAATCCATGCACAACTTTTTTATTTAATAGCATGGTAATTGACTGCCTTATTCCAAAATGAAGATCATGAACATGGAAAATGATGAAGATTTTGAGTTTGAAGGCGATGGAATAGAAGTTGTAAAGGATTTCAAACTCCTGGACTCTTTTCCAAACAAAGAAGCAACTAGCAGGAAGGAAATACTCCGCAGAATAGCATTTTGTCGGCCATCAATGAATACTCTCAACAAAGTATTCAAAGGCAAGCAGATAAGACTTCAAACGAAGATCAGACTTGTCCATATGCTCATTTTCTCAGTGATCAGTTACGGATGTGAAAGCTGGACACTACGGAAACAAGACGGAAAGAAGATCGACTCGTTTGAGCTTTGGTGCTGGAGAAGGATTTTAGGCATGCCGTGGACCGCCAGAAGAGCTAACAAATCGATTCTGGAAGAGATCAAACCGGCTATGTCACCCGAAGCCCAAATGATGAAGTTACGACTGTTGCAAATACTGAACCTTTCTGGATAGAACATTCAAGTTTCAAGCTGGTAGGCAGCAAACTTGGCTAGGCTACTTCATTGATGGCGCCAGGTTGACATACGGCGCCTTTCGGAAAGAAATAAAGACCACACTATTCAATAAATTCATATCCTAGCCAGACTTCCTCCCCCCTTTTCAAAGCTACCGCTTATCTTACTGAATCCACTTTTCCTCATTAATGGCATCCTGTCTTCACTGACTGTTCAATGTCTTCTTCACAATTTGTATCCAGCTATTCGCTGGTTTTTTCAACCATTTCAATGTAACATGTCAAAAATTATATAGTAACCTATGTATATCTTTCCTCTTGCCAATTTGCACCATGTAATCACTGACCGCCCAGTGACCTCTTCTTTATCTATACACTGTAATTCGCTGACTGTACAGCTTATCTTTACTGTGAACTGCCTAGAAGTCGCAAGATTATGGCGGTATAGAAAAAATAAAGTTATTATTATTTTGGTCACACCATCAGAAGAGAGAGATCACTGGAGAAGGACATTATGTTTGCTTGGCAGTGTTGCTCTCACTCAACAGCCATATCACCTTCTGCCAATTAAAGGGTTAAGAGCTATTCTGTTAATGGTGTGCCCTATACAGAAGAGCACTTAGGGCCATATTCTATAAATGCCTACATTGTAGGGCTGCTCAGTGCAGTGGTCAATCAACTGCTAGGTGCCTCTTATAGAATCCCGTCTAGTAGTACCTCGGCATACTTAGGCATGGCTAGGTATCCTAGAGGTAGGTACTGGTACATTAGACCAGGTTTTACTTGATCTAATTAACTCAGACGCCGAAAGACTCCTAAGTCAGCCACCCCTAACCACACCTAGTTTTCAGGTTGATGTCATTAGGCTTTGGAGGGCATCTCAACTTAGGCTTCGCCAACAGTCCTAAGGGTTCTGCATGGAACTCTTAATTGATAATTTAATTTTTTTGTTGTTTGATTGGCTGAAAACTGGCACAGTCAACTGTTGTTGTTGTTGTTAGGTGCCATCGACTCGTGCCTCGAGTCCTAGCGACCTGGTGAATTTTGGATCTAAAAAGAAATTGGCTTTGTGCCAATCCAGAAAAGTCCTCCAGCGTCCATTTATCTCCTAGAGGCCAAAACTGCAGCAAAATGACAAGCTCCGCTGCCCCCAACCAAAGTAAACCCTCCACTAAGAATCAATATGTTCCAACCTTGAATAAGAGGGAGGTGCAAAGAGAATGAAACATAATCATTAAAATAGATGTCAAGTTGCTCATTTTTAATCTGCTGTCATTGGAACCTACATGTGAGGTAGATATGCTGAAACCAGAGCCACTGCTTTTTATATTACAGGTATTAAGCTAAGGAATGCATTGGTGAGACAGTTATGGCTGTGTTCAGACCAGTTAAGATTTAAAAAAATTATTTTAAATGCAATTGTTTGTTACAGCATTTATGTGAAATGTCCAAGAAAAATGTCCTAGAAAAAGTGCTACATAGCTCACTGCTGAATATCAGTACGGTCACCTTCGAAGTGCTCCCCACTGTGCACCAACGCCACCGTCTAGTCCACCCTTCAAAGCAATTTTTGAACTCTTTTTTTGGAATGGCCATCAGAGCTGTCGTCGTATTACCTTTGATGTCCTGAATGTCATCAAAATGTCTTCCTTTCAATATTTCCTTTATCTTTGGGTAAAGAAAAAAGTCATTGGGGGCCAGATCAGGTGAATAGGGAGGGTGCTCCAATACAGTTATTTGTTTTGTGGCTAAAAACTCCCTCACAGACAGTGCCATGTGAGCTGGCGCATTGTCATGATGGAAGAGCCATGAGTTGTTGGGCGAAAAGTTCAAGTCATTTTCATCTAACTTTCAAACAGCCTTTTCAGCACTTCCAAATATTAAACTTGGGGGTCCTTTTATCAAGGTGCGGTAGGGGTTTAACGCGCGGAATACCGTGCGCTAAACCGCCTGCCGCACTAGTCGCTAACGCCTCCATTGACCATAAGAACATAAGAAGTTGCCTCCGCTGAGGCAGACCAGAGGTCCATCTCACCCAGCGGTCCGCTCCTGCGGCGGCCCATCAGGCCCATTGCCTGAGCAGTGGTCCCTGACTAGCTCTATAACCTATCTCTACTCCTATCCCTATAACCTACCTCTACACCTATCTATACCCTTCAATCCCTTTGTCCTCTAGGAACCTATCCAAACCTTCTTTGAAGCCCTGTAATGTGCTCCTGTCTACCACAGCCTCTGGAAGCACATTCCAGGCGTTAGTTTTTTTGCTTGCCGCGGGGGGTTAGCGCGTGATGAAAAGTCCGACGCGCTAACCCCGCTAGTGCGGCTTGGTAAAAGGACCCCTTGGTTAACTCCTTGTCCAGTTGGTACAAATTCATAACGAACAATCCCTCTGTTACCAAAAAAGGTTAGCAACATTGTTTTGACCTGATTTGGACTGGCGGAATTTTTCTGGTCTTGGAGAATTGGCCGACTTCCATTGTGCACTTTGACGCTTTGTATCGGGGTCATATAGGTACACCCATGTTTCATCACCAGTGATAACATGGCCTGAAACATTGACTTGCCTCTCCAAAAGGTCTTGGCAAACTTCGACTCTCCTTTGCTTTTGTTCATTGGTGAGTTCCTTCGGGACCATTTTTGCAAATACCTTTCTCATGCCAAGATTTTCCTGTTTCTCTATCGACGTTTACTTGGTCCGCTATGCTGTTCACAGTCAGCCGACAAT
Organism: Geotrypetes seraphini; assembly: GCF_902459505.1. Classification (NCBI taxonomy): domain Eukaryota; kingdom Metazoa; phylum Chordata; class Amphibia; order Gymnophiona; family Dermophiidae; genus Geotrypetes; species Geotrypetes seraphini. Next base: position 177,285,566 of record NC_047092.1, on the reverse strand, counting down.
TTTGATGCACAATTCGACCAATGTTTGCAAAGTTTTCATCAGTTCTGCTCATTACTGGCTGTGCTGATCTCCCTTCATCAGCGATGCTTTCTCTCTCCTCGGAAAAATGTTTAATCCATTTGTACACCGTTTTCTTCATGGCATTATCTCCATAAACTTGGACTAAAATGTGCCTGATTTCACTTCCACTCTTACCAAATTTACCATGAAATTTAGGGCTCCTTTTACAATGCCACATTAGCGGTTTAACACGTGTAATAGCGCGCGCTGATTTGCCGGCCGTGCTAGCCGCTACCACCTCCTCTTGAGCAGGTGGTAGTTTTTCAGCTAGCGGGGGGGGGGGGGGGAGGAGGGGGGTAGCAGCGCGCGCTAAAAATGTGTGCGTGATAAAGGCGCTAATGCGGCTTCGTAAAAGGAGCCCTTAATGCTTGTTCATTGCTCTAATTCAAGCTCCGACATTCTCACGACGGCACACAAAAACATGCAGCAACAATAAGAAACGCCACTCAGCGAGACACCGCCACACGTCAACATGAACATGGCTATGAGACACGGATATACCAAGGTTATGAAATCTTACCGAGCTGTTCGTGAGCACTCCCAGGGCCAGATTAATCAATAGGCCCAGTAGGCACGTGCCTAGGGCCTGAAACTGTGAGGGGGGCTCGCTGAAGGAGGACGACTCACCTTGCCATTTTTTTTTAACAGCAAAGGCCCCCTCTCGGCATCAACGGCAACGGGCCCCTCCCCCCACATCAACGGCACATTAGATAGATTGTGAGCCCACCGGGACAGAGAGGGAAAATACTTGAGTACCTGATTGTAAAAACCGCTTAGATAACCTTGATAGGCGGTATATAAAATCCTAATAAACTTGAAACTTGCAACAGCCCCTCCCCCCCGCATCAACGGCAACGGGCCTCCTCCCCCCTCCCATCGATGGCAATGTGGCTGGCTCTGTTACAGGAAGGTCCCGCGATGACTGCATCTGCCGGTCCATCCCCCTCCGACGTCACTTTCTTGTTCCAGAAGAAGTGACGTCAGAGGGGGATGGACCGGCAGACGCAGTCATCGCGGGACCTTCCTGTAAGAGATCCGGCAGCGTTGCCATTGACGCCGGGGGGTGGACCGTTGCTGTTGATGTGGGGGGGGGGGGGGAGGCCATTGTCGTTGATTGCCAGTGTACTTGTGTGCCTAGGGGCCCGCGACGAATTAATACTGCCCTGAGCACACCGTGGCAAGTTCATGAACTTAATTGTCAAAGCTCGTACGTTCGTATTCTGTAAACTGCCTAGTTGTAGATGGTATATACATTTTAAAAATAAAAAAAAATACTTCAGTACCCATTTCTAAGGGGTATGGTATAAATTTTGTACTTACCCAAAATGATTATGCCTTTTTCAACAACAAAATAAAGTACCCTCTATGTCTCTTACTTGTAATCTTTCGCCTTAAATAAAAAGCTATATAGCTTCAGAATGTTGGCAGGAATTTTGTTGCTAAGTAGAAATTTTTTCCCCCACTGTATTATGACATATAACATCAAGTATATATTACAGCACAGAACAGAAAACAGCTCTAATCTCATGTGATACAATGCGTCAAGTTATAGCACATACCAAAGGCATGCCTTAAAAGCAAAATGTTGGCATGGGTGCAGGGTGCAGTGCCCAGATATTCTGAATACGTGCAGTTTGGCAGGTGCTTCCATGCCTGAAGGTTCCCGAATTCCCACCCAGTAGAACAGCATGCACCTCCTTAATTTTTAAGCTTCCAAAATCCAAATCAGTGCTTAACCTTTCAACAGCACGGCCAAGCAGGCCTGTTTAGAAATGTGCAAACGCTGGCCCAGGATTATTACAGCAATTATAGCAAACTTTCAAGTAGTGGGAAATAATGTAAGAAAGTCATTTTTCAAGTTTTATTTTAAAATTTCATAGACCGCCAAATCAGAATACAAGGCGGTTTACAAAGATTATTTTTATTATTTTTGTTAAATTGTATTAATTTAAATGTATTTGTAAGCCACTTAGTTACTCTATGATTTGCAGTAAATTAAGAAATAATAAAAAATTGGAACCCGCCCCCCCCAAAAAAAACAACTTTGGAAGCTACCGCTCCACGCACCTCCTACTCTTGCTACCCCACTGCTCTCGACCCAGCCCTTAGGATGCAGTGTTCAGAATATCCACAGAAGTACATGCAAATTAAATCTCATGCATCTCCATTGTGGATATCCGAATACCTTAACATAGAAACATAGAAGATGACGGCAGAAAAGGGCTACAGCCCATCAAGTCTGCCCACTCTGCTTACCCACCCCCTGTCTATGCCCTAATGACCCAATTTCCTTATCTTGACCCTTGTAGGGATCCCACATGGTTAGGTGTGTCCCAAGGACTGAGTTGAGAACCTTGTAATAAGGGGAAGTTGAATAGACAGAACCTTGCATCTCACTGTTTCTAGCAACAGAAATAATTGCTTGTGATGAGTAGAATGTTCCAGAACCCTAGGGTTTCTGTGCTTGTCTGGGATGCTCCACATGCTTATTAAGACAGGACTGGCTGACTAGTTTTCACCAGAATATGTGAAAATGACTAATAATAATACACTTAAAAAATTTTTCTATAGTATTTATCTTTATTCATTTTAAAACTTTCAATAAGTATACAATCAATTTACATTTAACATAACTTAAAGCTCTTACAATACTCCTTCAAAACAAATACCCCCCTCCCCTCCCATCAGTTTCCCACTCAATAGACCTTAAGTATCCCCCCTCCCTGGATGTGTACAATCAACAAAGGAAAAGAAAAAATATTATCAATCTTTACAATATTTTTCTAATGGTTCCCAAAGCTTCCTAAATTTCTATAAATGCCTCTGCTGTATGGCAGTTTGGACCCCGGTTCATTTGCAAAAGTTAGATAACTCTAAGTCTAATAGATGCTGACATTGTCATCTTGAAGCTGGGACATTAGATCATCTTCTATTCTATTGTCCTATAATACTCAATTTTTGGAAATCTATATGGAATCAAGTTAATAATCTATTGGAAAATCCAGTGGCATTGTCATATGATACTGTTTTATTCGGTACGTCGATGAGAGTTCAGAGTCAAATATCATTTAATAATAATAAACTCTTACTCATCATGACAGGTGTTGCCATACAACATATTACAAAAAATTGGAAAAATTGGGATCGTCTAAACCAGTGGTTCCCAACCCTGTCCTGGAGGACCACCAGGCCAATCGGGTTTTCAGGCCTAGCCCTAATGAATATGCATGGAGCAGATTTGCATGCCTGTCACTTCCATTATATGCCAATCTCTCTCGTGCATATTCATTAGGGCTAGCCTGAAAACCCGATTGGCCTGGTGGTCCTCCAGGACAGGGTTGGGAACCACTGGTTTAAACGATACCTTTTGGTGGAATTCTTTGTGTCACATTTACAAAATGGAACGTGTTCTGGCCTTACAGCAGGGGCATTTAAAGAAATTTTCTGGTGCAAATAACACTTTGAGGAGGCAGGCATAAGAACATAAGAATTGCTATCTCCGGATCAGACCCTGGGTCCGTCAAGTTCAGTGATCCGCACACGCAGAGGCCCCGCCAGGTGTACCCTGGCATAGTTTTAGTCCCCATATCACTGTATGCTTCTCAAGGGAGAAATGCATCTAATTTACCCTTTCTATGTTTCTATAACCATAAGGCTCTATGACATCATAATGCAGGTGTAAAGAGCCTTAGCCTATAGGGAGAGGACATGCAAATATTAAGAACCTTAACCAATAGGGAGAGGAGGAGATAGTGGATGCTGCAGATGGGAATACTGGATGGACCATTTGGCCTTTCGCTGACATCATGTTTCTATGTTTCTATAACCATAAGGCTCTATGATATCATGATGCAGGTGTAAAGAGCCTTAGCCTATAGGGAGAGGACATGCAAATATTAAGAACATAAGAATTCCCATCTCCGGATCAGACCCTGGGTCCATCAAGTCCGGTGATCCGCACACGCGGAGGCCCCGCCAGGTGTACCCTGGCCTAGTTTTAGTCCCCATATCCACTGTATGCTTCTCAAGGGAGATGTGCATCTAATTTACCCTTACCCGTATCACTCTATGCCACTCTTAAGGAGATGTGCATCTAGTTTACCCTTAAATCCTAGAACGGTGGATTCTGCAATTACTTCCTCTGGGAGAGCATTCCAGGTGTCCACCACTCGCTGCGTGAAACAGAACTTCCTGATATTCGTCCTGGACTGTCCACCCTCAGGCAAATCATAATCTTCTCAGTGAAGTAAAAAAAAAATCCTTTTGTCTTTTAAAAAAGGATGCAAAAGCATTAGTGCTCTTAAATGCAACAAGAGAACGCAGGATTTTAAAATGATCACTTGTGATATGAATATCCAGCATGAGCGCTGTAAACTGGATGATTGTGGACAGGTGAAGGAAGGCTTTTCCTGCCAGGGATTTGTCTGGAAATAGTAGGTTAAACAACCTTTTCCCACACTCACCATAGCAGATAAAAGCAACTGACTTATCATTCGGCAGAAATGCCTCAGTCGCTGTGATAACAAGCTTTTCAATATTTATTTGTTAAAAGAAAAACATTTGCCTTCCAGGTTCAGTGGGTTCTCATTATTGAAATAGCAATTTTTAGGAGTTAACATTGTGTACGTGGCCCCAAATAGATACATCCCACCCCCACCCCCTCAAAAAAATTGTCCATAGATATCCGCATGTCTTTCTGCAAAATCTAACTTCTAGATACTATAGAAACGTGTGGTCCTAGTTTATTAAAATGCAAAGTAATGTCACTGATGCAGTCAATGGGTGGTATTGGGACATACGAGGGGCTGCTGACAAGTTCTCAGCCCAACCAAGAAGAGAATGATGTGGAGCCAGGAAACTTACAAGTTATTCCACACTTTCTAGACACTTTTCGTTTTAATGAGTCAAATGCATGTAGTAAATGGGCCCAAGTATAGGGAAACCAAGCCATTGTGACATCACTGATAAGGTTGGCTCTTAGGCATTGGTGGAATGAGGCATTATGACATCACAATAGGAGGGGCCGGTGAAATTCTCAGCCCAACCAAGAAGAGAATGATGTGAAGCCAGGAAACTTACAAGTTATTCCACACTTTCTAGACACTTTTCGTTTCAATGAGGCAAATGCATGTAGTAAATGAGCCCAAGTATAGGGAAACCAAGCCTTTGTGACATCACCGATGAGGCTGGCTCTTAAGCACTGGTGGAATGAGGCATTATGACATCACAATAGCAGGGGCTGGTGAAGTTCTCAGCCCAACCAAGAAGAGAATGATGTGGAGCCAGGAAACTTACAAGTTATTTCACACTTTTTGTTTCATTTCATATCATTGAAAACAAAAAGTGTCAAGAAAAGGCATTGGTGGAATGAGGCCAATGTTACGCTGATTTTTTAAAAGGATTCCAGGGGATATCTGGGAAATTACAGGCCGATAAGCCTGACTTCAGTACCAAGCTAAATGGTGGAAACAATTATAAAAAATAAAATAGTGGAATGCGTAGACAAACATTACATTACATTAGTGACTTATATTCCACCTTTACCTTGCAGTTCTAAGTGGATTACAGTATAAGACAGCTGGACATATCCAGGAAGTTACAATTCAGGGGATGTTTACAGTTCTAAGCGGGAAATAGTAAAAGATAGCTGGGATTTTCTAGGAAGTTACAATTGTGGGATGCTTACATAATAGATGCAAGGAATTACAATTTAGGAGAAGGGTTTAGGCTTGGTTACTTGTTAGGGTCGGTTGGGAGGTTGTATAGTTATTTTGAATAGTAGGGTTTTCATTTCTTTTCGGAATGATTTAAAGTCACTTGTAGTTGATAACAAGTTGGAGATAAAGGGGTCCAGTTTCGCTGCCTGCGTCGCTAGGAGACCGTCGCACATCTTCTTTCGCTGAGTTCCCTTGAGCGGAGGATAGGCGAATAGGTTCTGGGTTCTTTTTATTCTGGATTTAATGAGACAGAGTCAGCATGGGTTCAGCCGAGGGAGATCTTGTGTCACCAATTTGCTTGACTTCTTTGAAGGTGTGAATAGACATGTGGATAAAGGTGAGCTGGTTGACATAGTGTATCTAGATTTTCAGAAAGCTTTTGACAAAAGTTCCTCGTGAGAGGCTCCTGAGAAAATTAAAGAGTCATGGGATTGGGGGTGAGTGCCCAAGAAAAGGATCTGGGTGTCATTGTAGACAATACGAAGAAACCTTCCACCCAATATGCGGTAGAGGCCAAGAAAGCAAACAGGATGCTGGGAATTATTAAAAAAGGGATGGTTAACAAGACTAAGAATGTCATAATGCCCCTGTATCGCTCCATGGTGTGACCTCATTTGGAGTATTGCTTTCAATTCTGGTCTCCTTATCTCATGAAAGATATAATGGCGCTAGAAAAGGTTCAAAGAAGAGCAACTAAGATGATAAAGGGGTTGGAACAGCTCTCGTATGAGGAAAGACTACAAAGGTTTGGGCTCTTCAGCTTGGAAAAGAGATGGCTAAGGGGAGATATGATTGAAGTCTACAAAATCCTGAGTGGAGTAGAACAAGTGGATTGATTTTTCACTCCATCAAAAATTACAGATCAGGGGACACTCGATGAATACTTTTAAAACCAATAGGCAAAAATATTTTTTTCATTTTGAGAAAATTGCCAGAGGTTAGGTTAGGCTTAGGGTGGTAAGAGCAGGTACTGTAGCTGGCTTTAAGAAAGGTTTGGACAATTAGGATAAACATGGGGGAAGCCACTGCTTGCCCTGGATTGGTAGCATTGAATGTTGCTACTCTTTGGGTTTTGGCCAGGTACTAGACCTGGATTGGCCACCGTGAGAATGGGCTACTGGGCTTGATGGACCATTGGTCTGACTCAGTAAGGCTAGTCTTATGCCTAAGAGCCAATCTCATCGGTGATGTCACAATGACTCGGTTTCCCTCTACTTGGGAATAGCTTGTAAGTTTCATGGCTCCACATCATTCTCCTCTTGGTTGGGCTGAAAACTTTTCAGAAGCCCTTCGTACAGTAGGTCCTAGTGAATAATGCATCTAATAGAAACTGCAGGAAATAATGCGCATTAACGTCTGTCAGCACACAGTAGGCACCTTTGCATATATCTAGGCCTCTGTTTGCTACGGGTAGGTCAAAACCTACTAATAATTCTTCCAGTTGTGAACACTGGGCTATCGAGGGTACGATCTATCCTCTCGGTTGAATTGGTCAGCTTGAAACTTAGGAAAATGTAAATAAACCCTCACAGTCTGAATCTCATTGTAGAATCCGGTCCAAGTTAGCATGACACAGTTCCCTTCAGCCTGAGTGGAAGTCCTCTACCTGTCGTTCTGCTAGTACGGGGTGGTGTTTCACTATTACAGTTTCGATAGAAACATAGAAATAGATGGCAGATAAGGGCCACGGCCCATCTAGTCTGCCCACCCCAATGACCCTCCCCTACCTTTCTCTGTGAATAGATCCCACGTGTCTATCCCATTTGGCCTTAAAATCAGGCACGCTGCTGGCCTCAATAACCTGAAGTGGAAGACTATTCCAGCGATCAACCACCCTTTCAGTGAAAAAGAATTTCTTGGTGTCCCCGTGCAGTTTCCTGCCCCTGATTTTCCACGGATGCCCCCTTGTTGCCGCGGGACCCTTGAAAAAGAAGATATCTTCTTCCACCTCGATGCGGCCCGTGAGATATCTTCTTCCACCTCGATGAAGATATCTCACGGGCCGCATCGAGGTGGAAGAAGATATCTTCTTTTTCAAGGGTCCCGCAGCAACAAGGGGGCATCCGTGGAAAATCAGGGGCGGGAAACTGCACGGGGGATAAGCAAGCTTTACACGACTCCAGGGAACATGCCTGCCCCTAGTGATAGAAAACGCAATATTGAAGCACTACACCCTACTGTCAGCAACACAGTTGGAAGACTCCCACCCAGAGGGAATAGTGACCGTTGGTGCTGATGCACTAACTGGTGCCCTGGGTTGATGTCTGTTTCTTCCCCCTTCACTAATAATTCACAATTAACGTCTATTAACACTTACCGCAGGATATCGTGGGTTAGCTTGCTGCCTGAAAAAAATATTGAAAAGCCTTCCCCCCCACCCTTCCACCCCCACAAAAATATTAGCATTTCATTGCACGGAGCTGCTTTGTGCTGCATAAAATCAATTCAAGCCAGCAGCATAGGTCTGGCAAGTTCAGATTTTAAATATCTGATGTATTTTAACGAGGGAGAAACATTTTCAGACCTTTTCAAGAAAAAAAGTAGAGGCTTGAATGTCAGCCTTCGCGTTTGTCGAAAGCATGGTGTCTGTACTACGTGAGCCAGAGAGTATGAATGCTGCTGAAGAAAGCCTGATAAACCAAAGACCCGGTGTGCCACCTGAATCTTGAGAAACAATTCTATTAGCAGAGAAGGTACATGTGCTATTAGTCATAGAAAGTTGGAAAACATCCAAGTTCTAAAGCTAATTATTTACTCCCTGTATGGTTACAGCGCTAACCTGCCTGAACTTAAAGCTCCTTGCAGAGTCTGAGCAATTGCTTAATAAATGCATGCTTCTTGCATGACATTCTCTCTGCGTGGTAACACGAGGACATCTTTGGGACTGGGAATAAACAGACACAGAGAAACAAGAGGCATAAAAAGCAAGGTTGCAACATGTGCGCCGTTCACAAAAAAAGAGGCAAGTGAGATGTCATTCCAACCGATATTGCTCCTCACTTATCCCCCCACTATGCTCCCCTCCCTCCGCCCCCGTGAACTCCACTCATCGGACAAGCCCCTCTTATCTGTACCCTTCTCTTCCACTGCCAACTCCAGACTCCGTCCCTTCTTTCTTGCAGCACCGTATGCCCAGGACAGGCTGCCTGAATCCATACGTCGTGCTCCATCCCTGGCAGTGTTCAAATCCAAGCTAAAGGCCCACTTTCTTGAAACTGCCTTCAACTCTTAACTCCCCCTCACTGCTGTCAGATACCTAGACCCACTGCATCATTCCCTCTACCATGATCTCCCCAACCCTGAGATGTCCTGTCTAAATTAGATTGTAAGCTCTTCTGAGCAGGGACTGTCAGGGCAGGATTAACCAATAGGCCCAGTAGGCATGTGCCTAGGGCCTGAAATGGTCAGGGGGGCCCGATGAAGGAGGACATCAACATTGTTTTTCCCAAACGGAGATGAACCCTTCCAGCATCGATCGGAAAATCGGGCCCCCCCCGATCGGCAACGCGGGCCCCTCCGATCAGCAACGTGCCCCTCCCCCCCCCCATCGACGGAAAGTAAGACAAGCAAGCAATGCGGGTAAGAAAGACAACGGGAACTGTAATTGTGCAAGCGGTGCTGCTTGCCCAAAGCTTCCCTCTGATGCAGCTCACTGTTTCCGCCTGGGCGCATGGTGGGGCGGGGCAGGGGGCCCAGTGTACTTGTGTACCTAGGGGCCCTCGACAAATTAATCCTGCCCTGGGGACTGTCTGTTGTATGTTAAAATGTACAGCACTGCGTACGCCTTTTCAGTGCTATAGAAATAATAAATAGTCGTAGTAGTAGGCTACGTTTATTAGTTCACAGTAAAATCCGGCCAAGAGAAACTCTCTCGTCTGCAGTGGTCCCAACTAGGATCCCAGCTTCGGCAAAAGCCTTCCTCAGGGGACTAGTGAGATACTTGTTGAGCCTGTTTACAAAGGAAAACACTGTGTCGGCGGGTGTCAGGTCAAAAGCGCGCCGGGACAAAGGCGCGCGCAGACAATTGAGCGCAGTGCGGAGGCGCGCGCCGCAGAAAATTACTGTTTTTCCGGCTCCGACGGGGGGGCGTGGGGGGGAACCCCCCACTTTACTTAATAGAGATCGCGCCGCGTTGTGGGGGCATTGTGGGGGGTTGTAACCCCCCACATTTTACTGAAAACTTCACTTTTTCCCTGTTTTTAGGGAAAAAGTTAAGTTTACAGTAAAATGTGGAGGGTTACAACCCCCCAAACCCCCCACAACGCCGGCGCGATCTCTATTAAGCAAACTGGGGGGGCTCCCCAACAAAACCCCCCGTCGGCGCCCCTAAAAACTGTAATTTTCTTCGGCGCGCGCCTACGTCTTGCTCTCAGTTGTCGGCGTGCACCTTTGTCTTTCGCCGAGTTGTCTATGAACCGTGTCGGCGTGTCAAGCTCCGAAGCAAAAACTAGAATGATACTAAAGAAATCAATTTAGCCTCTTTGGTCGGATTAAGACGTCTCACTTGCCTCTTTTTGTGTCTGGCTAACTTGGGCGCCATAGCTAGGGTTGCCAGATTTTCCAATTTGAAAATCCGGAGCCCCACCTAGACCCGCCCCCCAGGCCCGCCCAGTTCTGCCCACCCCCCCTGTTACGCCCTAATCCTGCCCCCCAGTCCCGCCCTAGCCCCGCCTCCTGCTCTTGTCGGGCGGGGAGGACGTCCGCGCATCCCTGCCATACGTGATTTGAGGAGGTTTTTCCAAAACCCGGACAAAGTACCGGATTATGAAAAGCCGTCCGGACCCCCGAACATCTGATAACCCTAGCCATAGCACCTGTGGAAGAGGAGAGGCAGATATTGCTCAGTGGACAGATCTGTTGGATGCACATGGAGGGCCATTTTAAACAGGGTGCCTGCTTTAAGGGGGGTAAGAAGGTGCCTGTGTGTCTTTGTAAAATACTAGTGTAAGAATAGAAATCGCACCTACCTGATAGGGATGGACATACAATATGCATATGCTCTTGAGAGATGTAACGGTAATCACCTAGATCAGTTATTTAATGTGGTTCATAGACAACTCGGCGAAAGACAAAGGCACGCACCGAAGAAAATTACAGTTTTTAGGGGCTCTGATGGGGGGTTTTGTTGAGGAGCCCCCCCAGTTTACTTAATAGATATCGCGCCAATGCCCGTGGGCCAATGGCAGTCCCTAAAGACCTCTGGAGTGGCTCTTACCACCTCCCTACTCAAGCTTGCAACAAAAAGAGGGAAGTGGGATGGGGGGGGGGGGGGGAGCTGTATGCTCCAAGACAAAGCGTTGCTCAATAGACAAAGGGAATATATTTGGCAAAACCACCTCCTTGAGGAAACCCCCTATGACAACTCCTTAAGGAAACCCCCCTATGACAACTTTGAAGGCAGACTGGTGGGGGGGCGGATGTCACTGAGTGTTATGACCCCCACCTGGGAAGATATTCAGTGGCTCTCCTTCAGCTCATTTGGATCCAAAAGTGGCCCCCATTTAATAATGAGTGAAGACCACTGACTTAGTGTACATAAATAGATTAGTACGATTCATAATCTAGGCATGTACCCAGATTTTGCCCCCGTTCGTGCCTACCGGCAAAGTACACGCTATTATGTCACTGCCCATACTTTCATACTGAATTACGTAAGAGGTCATACGTGCAAAAACGGGATAATTTAGGTAATTATCCCTTTGGGATATAGTTCTGTAAAAAGCTGTCAAGATTTAGACAGGAAATACATTCAGAAAAGCCGGTTTTCAAGTAACTAATGTGTGAACACGATTTAATTTATAACATTTTTATTGAAGAAATCAGTAAATATACAATATTATAATACAACAAAATAGTCATTAAATTAAAATGTATATCTTTCATTTACGCGTACCTATGCAGATTACATGCATAATCCAATGACCAAATCACATATGATAACAAAATACTCCCCAAAATCATCATTCTTCACCAGCTACATAGAGCAGGGGTTCCCAACCCTGTCCTGGAGGACCCCCAGGCCAGTCGGGTTTTCAGGATATCCCTCATGAATATGCATGAGAGAGATCTGCATATAATGGAGGTGCCAGGCATGCAAATGTGCACCATGCATATTCATGAGGGCTATCCCGAAAACCCGACTGACCTGGGGGTCCTCCAGGACAGGGTTGGGAACCACTGAAATACTAAATGCCTCCATCTCAAAACACTCTCTAGAATAGATAATACTTATAAATGGTGCAATAGAGATGGTATAATCAGGTCTACAAAAATTTTTATGCTCAGAATCATGGCGGGGTAACTGGGGAGAACCCCAGAAAAGACCACCTCACCGCCCAATCATCGCATGTACAAAAGTAGACAGCAGATTATGTCAAGTCTTTTAAAGATGTAAATCGTAAGAAGCCCAAAGAGGCTAAAAAGTTCTTTTAAAAGATATGCATTAGATTATTTGAAAGAACTCAGCAAACTTATCTTTCAGCTTGCAGGAACCTAATGCATAATCTAATGCATATCTTTTAAAAGAACTTTTTAGCCTCTTTGGGCTTCTTACGATTTACATCTTTAAAAGACTACTTTTGTACATGCGATGATTGGGCGGTGAGATGGTCTTTTCTGGGGTTCTCCCCAGTTACCCCTCCATGATTCTGAGCATAAAAATTTTTGTAGACCTGATTATACCATCTCTATTGCACCATTTATAAGTATTACAGTGTTTTTTTTTCGTTGCAATATTTGTCCTTATCACTCTTCCTACTGAATTGCTTCAAATTCGCCCCATTCCTTATATCCATCTCAAAACAGTCAGAATGCTTTCACAAACCAATGTATCTTCAATCGTTTTTTTTAAACTGCTCCGTGAACCACACATCTGTGGTGGCCCTGGAAGGTCATTCCACCATAACAGAGCTATACAGGAAAATGAACCTAATCTTGTACTCTGCTACAACTTTTTATTATTTCTATAGCGTTACCAGATGCACACAGCACTGTACATTAAACACGCAAGAGACGGTCCCTGCTCTAAAGAGCTTACAGTCTAATTATGACAGACACAGTGGACAAAATGGTGAATCAATATATGCTGCTCATGTAGGGAAACAGAAAGAGATGAAGAGGTAGAGAGGGGTTACCATATGACTCCAGATAAAGGAGGATGGATTGAGACATCCGGGTTTTACTTCCATTGGTTTCAGTAGAAGTAAAACCCGGATGTCTCAATCCGTCCTTTTTCTGGAGCCCATATGATAACCCTAGGTAGAGAGGGTCAGGGACTACAGAGGGCATGACCAACAATTACGGGGCTTTACAAGTTGGTAGGGTTCGGACTTGAACGCAGCTTCGAAAAAGTGGGCTTTCAGTCTGGATTTGAATACCGCCAGAGACGGGACCTGACGTACAGATAAGGTGCCCCTGGGATACTCTGACATGGAGCGTCTCATTCCTGTCTCCGATCTTGGAGGATGACATACAGATAGTATCTGCTTCAGGACCACAAATGAGGGCTTTAGTAATCTAAGTGGCAGGGGTGCTACTATGGAATAATCTGACAGGGTCACTTAAGGTGCTGTCTGACATTCAGAGATTTAAAAAGGTATTAAAAACTTGGAGATTCTTTCTGCAACCAAAATTGCATAATACATTTATGCCCAGTCATACAGGCTTTCTGAAATAAAAGACATTTTAGTTGGCCAAAAACCCCACAAGCTGATGCTTTACCAAAAATTATTCCCCTAGGACAACTTACTATTGAATTACCCCATAAAGAACCCAAAAATAATAGGATGGCAGACCAAAATGAGTTGATCAAAGGACACAACCAAAAAGCATGAGATAATGTGCCAGGATCTTTATTACATTTAATACAAATTGGGGTATCTATTAAATGAAAGTTTTTGGCATTGGAGGAATCAATTACATCGCTTATTTTTATTTGAGAGTTGGGAGGTTCGAGGTTCGCCTAAAAAAACTCATCTTTTTATGGAGGTTTGGGATCCTTATATTCAGAATCTTTCACCAAAAATATGGTTATCAATGATTTATTATGAAAATTAGGTTTACTAATTACATTCCAGTTATTTATTTTGATTCTTTATTTTTGTCAACTTTCATCCAGGGGGAGGGATTTAATTTAGGGGAAGATAGTGGGTAGGGGATGGAATTAAGGGGGGTGTAGATTACATTACATTACATTACATTAGGGATTTCTATTCCTCCATTACCTTGCGGTTCAAGGCGGATTACAAAAGGTTAATTTAAAAAAAACAGAGTTACAATGATTAGCTAGAGAGGTAAGTTGTAGATCTTATAAACATTTAGCGGGTTGTTGAGGGTGAGGTGGTTTGTAAAAGAGTTAATAGGTGGTCATAGTGGAGGTTCTTTTGTTATTATTAGTGCAGTAATGAGTAGATCAAATGTCAGTTTTAGAGTTACTAAGAGGTCGTGATGTTATTGCTGCTTCAGGAATAAGATTGATTAATTAGATAAGATTGAATTAATTCATATGGAAATTCAATTTGAAAGAATGATTTAAATTTGTATGAAATATTATTGTGATTCTTATTGTATTGAATGTATTTTTGTATTACCCTATTGTACTGATTATTTAATTCTTTCAATAAAAATTGTTATACATAAAAAGCAAAAAAAGGTGTTAAAAACGGCTATATTTATAGAAGCCTTTTCTTGAAAGCTACTCACTTTAATAATACTGTTGGAGAGGGTTTAAAAAAAAAAAAAAATTATGACAGGGGTTGCCATACAGCTTATCTAAGGAATTGGAAAAACTGGGATAGACTGAACTATTCCTTTTGGTGGGAGTCTCTCTGTCATGTTTTTAAGATGGAACGTAATGAGGCCATACATCAGGGATATTATAAGAAGTTTCTGAAGATTTGGGAGCCATTGACAAAATTTAATTCTTTATTTTTGTCAACTTTCATCCAGGGGGAGGGATTTAGGGGAAGATAGTGGGTAGGGCATGGAATTAAGGGGGGTGTAGATAAGATTGAATTAATCCATATGGAAATTAAATTTGAAAGAATGATTTAAATTTGTATGAAATATTATTGTAATTCTTATTGTATTGAATGTATTTTTGTATTATCCTATTGTACTGATTATTTGATTTTTTCAATAAAAATTGTTATACATAACAGTGATCGCTGATTATGCCCTTTGGTCATACACGTCCAGGGTGGGTTGGAATGAGTGTAGTTCTTGAATATAATTATGGGGAGAGGGGGTGATAATCTTTTTGTCATAAATTGTAATTGTATTTAAGTGCTTTTATAGAGTTATATGATTGTATTTTATTTTGTACTTACTTATGGCTTTAAAATGAATAAAGAAATTTTAAAAAAATCCATTGTATTGTTTTTAAAAACTGTGTATATATCTTCTGAATCACTTAGTTTTATGCGGGGTATACGTTTTTAAATAACTAACAGAATAAGCTCCAAAAATGGACTGTCCTTGCTGCCTAAAAAGAGACGTGGTCTTATAAAATTACCCTCCTCACCCCAGCAGTAAGCACTGGAAACGGTGGCGTGCAATCGTCCTGCGTGCAGGTGTCTGCGCGTAATTGACGTGCCACCGCTTTACCGCATGCACCACGACTCTTCCGAAGCAAAAACAGCTTGTCTTAAAATGCTATTGTTGGAAGCTTCATAAGTGGAATGGGACGGACTCAAGGCCCTTCGCCAGTGAATCTGCCCCTCATCGAATTACGTTAATGTTTATTTCATATTTGCTATTCCGCCCTTCAAAAAAAAAAAAAAAGAAAAAAGTGTCCATGCAGTTTACAGTCAAACAATTGCAGGAAAGGAACAGCAATTAAAAATGAAAGGACAGAGCAATAGAAAAGAAAAAAAAAAAAGACAGACTAGGCCTCGAAGGTCGGACTGCTGCAAGGTAAACAAGGCCGATAGCCTCCCCTAACAGTAACCAACCCCCTAAAAAGGCCAGGAAAACAAGCGTGCCTTTAATTGAGCCCTAAACTATTTATGGGTTAGCCTGACCCTAAAACAAAGCGAGAAATTTTCTCGCTATTGTGACCATTGTATACAAAGGGCTCTTTTTATTAAGGTGCGCTAGCGTTTTTAGCGTGCGCTACAATGCCGCCCATGCTGACCCCCACGCTACACGGAAAATACTAACGCCAGCTCTACGGAGGCGTTAATGTCTAGCGCGCGCTATAACCGCAAGCGCACCTTAGTAAAAGGAGCCCAAAGTCATTTCAAAAAAAGCTCCCCGTCATATTAGCCCTCCAAAAGACATCCTGCTCCCCCCCAACTTGGTAACCCTGTCCAGCAGTATTCCCGGCGAAAAGATAAATGCGAAACAAATTAAGTAGCAGGAGCGCGTCCCATCATTTCAAGTCATCTTGCTGTGATTTGCATCAGAATAATTATATCTTCTTTGGCTATGGGAAATTGGCTGCACCTCCAGGGAAATGCGTCTGTTCCCGAAGAAGTTCCCTTTTTAATTACTGCATAACGCAGCTCAGCTACCTTCCAACCAATGATTACATTACGGAGCAAAGCTACGATTAATGGATATCTTTCCAACATTAGGCTGATCTGACGTCTGGCATATTACACCTATTCACCTTTCCTTGCATTGGTTACTTGTACAATAGTGTCTCTCAAACTTTTTTAGCTCCGGCACGCTAACCCCCTCTTTTACTAAGGTGCGCTAACCAATTAGCGCACGTTAAACACTAACGCGTCCAGAGTCTATCATGCCTGCGTTTGCGTTTAGCACGCGCTAATGGTATCTTTACTCCTCTCCTTCCTTTATCTTGGAACGCTTGCAGACTTTCTTATGCAAGAGGCAACCAACAATTTAAATGATCTCTTCCTTCCAAAAAAGGGATTTTTAGTCAATCTCCGATCTTTAAGTTTTCTCAGCTTTGGAATGATCTTCCATTTGGCGTTTCCTAGCCTCCTCCCTTCCCCCTCCCCCCCCCCCCCCCCCCTTCCTATCTATTCGCTCCGGCTTTGGCCGATTTGGCCTCGCTCCTCCCTATATGGGATCGGAGCTTGTTCTTTCTCAGCTTTGGAACGATCTTCCATTTCTTTTAAGGAGTTCCGGCTCACTTCAATTTTTTTTCCCGCAAATCTTTAAAAACTACTTTGTTTGCTAAACACTTTGAAAATGAATTTCCATAAATTTATTCTTATTTTTAATGGGTTTTTTTTAAAGTTAATTATTGTAAACCGAGTTGAGCTTCCTTAGAATGATGGCTCGGTCTATAAAGCCAAGCCTTAGGGTCCTTTTACAAAGTCGCGGTAGCGGTTTAAATCACGGAATACCGCACGTTAAACCACCTGCCGCGCCAGTACCTAACGCCTCCATTGGCAAGGTGTTAGAATTTTAGGCTGCCGCGGGGGTTAGCGCGTGATGAAATGTCCGACGCGCTAACCCCCATAGCGCACCTTGATAAAAGGAGCCCTTAGATTAGATTACATTTTAATTGAAATTATAAAATTGCAACAGAACCGCCCGCTGAGAACCGCCCGGAACTTCCGGTTGGGCAGTATATAAGAAAATTAATTATGATTATTATACGAGAGAGATAGCTTTTTGGATTGCAGCTGGCCTACTGTGGAATATGCTGCCATCTGTCAAGATATTAGGGCTCCTTTTATCAAGGCGCGCTACGGGGGTTAGCGCGTCGGACATTTCATCACGCGCTAACCCCCGCGGCAGCCTAAAATCCTAACGCCTCGCCAATGGAGGCGTCAGGTACTGGCGCGGCAGGTGGTTTAACGTGCGGTATTCTGTGATTTAAACCGCTACCGCGCCTTTGTAAAAGGACCCCTTAGGGCTCCTTTTATCAAGGCGCGCTACGGGGGTTAGCGCGTCGGACATATCATCACGCGCTAACCCCCGCTGCAGCCTAAAATCCTAACGCCTCGCCAATGGAGGCGTCAGGTACTAGCGCGGCAGGCGGTTTAATGCGCGGTATTCTGCGTGTTACATCGCTACCGTGTCTTTGTAAAAGGACCCCTTAGGGCTCCTTTTATCAAGGTGCGCTACGGGGTTAGCGCGTCGGACATATCATCACGCGCTAACCCCCGCGGCAGCCTAAAATCCTAACGCTTCGCCAATGGAGGCGTCAGGTACTAGCGCGACAGGCGGTTTAATGCGCGGTATTCTGCATGTTACATCGCTACCGTGTCTTTGTAAAAGGACCCCTTAGGGCTCCTTTTATCAAGGCGCGCTACGGGGGTTAGCGCGTCGGACATATCATCACGCGCTAACCCCCGCGGCAGCCTAAAATCCTAACGCCTCGCCAATGGAGGCGTCAGGTACTAGCGCGACAGGCGGTTTAATGCGCGGTATTCTGTGTGTTACACCGCTACCGCGCCTTTGTAAAAGGACCCCTTGGGGCTCCTTTTATCAAGGCGCGCTACGGGGGTTAGCGCGTCGGACATTTCATCATGCGCTAACCCCCGCGGCATCCTACAATCCTAACGCCTCGTCAATGGAGGCGTTAGGTACTAGTGCGGCAGGCGGTTTAACGCTACCGCGCCTTTGTAAAAGGACCCCTTAGTGTTTTCAGAAAACATTTGAAGTCACAAAGTCTGAAATTCATTTGCTCACTGCCAACAAAGTTATTCCCAGATGTTCAGAGCCGGGACCCGTGTGAGCTTCGGCTTGATTTTGTTAATGGGTTCATTTATGATTTGGGAATGTGATTTTTTTTTTTTTTCTCCACTTAGGTTTTACGTGGATAAGAAATAAAAATAATCTGTTATTACTACTATTATTAATTGTTTCGATAATGCTACTAGACATACGCACCGCTGTACATCAGGGGTGTCGAAGTCCCTCCTCGAGGGCCGCAATCCGGTCGGGTTTTCAGGATTTCCTCCATGAATATGCATGAGATCTATTTGCATGCACTGCTTTCATTGTATGCTAACAGGTCTCATGCATATTCATTGGGGAAATCCTGAACCCCCGACTGGATTGCGGCCTTCGAGGAGGGACTTTGATACCCCTGCAGTATTCGACGTACGGCCATACCATAGAGCAGGGGTGTCAAAGTCCCTCCTCGAGAGCCGCAATCCAGTTGGGGGTTTCAGGATTTCCCCCATGAATATGCATGAGACCTGTTAGCATACAATGAAAGCAGTGCATGCAAATAGATCTCATGCATATTCATTGGGGGAAATCCTGAAAACCCGACCGGATTGCGGCCCTCGAGGAGGGACTTTGACACCCCTGATGTACATCAAAACATAGAAGAGACAGTCCCTGTTCAAAAGAGCTTACATTCTAGTCAAGACAGACAAACTGGACAAGAAGGTTCGTCAATACACAGTGCTCAGGTGGGGGAACCATATACAGCTGCATTATGATGTCATCAAGAATTCTGGATATGACCCAGATGCATTGTGATGTCACCGAGCGTTCAGTTTCTATTTATTTAATTTAATTAATTTAATTCGTTTTCTAACTCGTTGTCCCCAAAGAGCTCAGAACGGGTTACAGATTAAACATGTCGCCTTGAGCCTGTATAGGTACGTGTGACGCACAGATGGAAGATTAGATAGATAGACGTACAGTACATAATTTCAGTACAAGTTTATGATACAAGTTTTTGTCCTAACTTGACACATACTAAGGGGTCCTTTTACTAAGCCGTGTTAGGGCTTTAACGCGCGGAATAGTGCGTGTTATATTGCCGCGCACGCTAGATCTTAACACCAGCATTGAGCAGGCGTTAGTTCTAGAAGCGTAGCAATCGGTAATTTCCTGCGCGCTAAAAAACACTAGCGCACTTTAGTAAAAGGAGCCCTAAGGGCAGGGCCGGATTTTCCTATAGGCTAACTAGGTTTCAGCCTAGGGCCTCAAGATCAAGAGGGGCCTACATTCAAATTGTTAGCAAAATTAAAATTACACTATTCTAAAAACAGTGAACACTAAAACACTGAACCGAAAATAAGGAGAAATTCTACGCTTCAGGATCGGAACCGGGTCCGGCCGCAACGGGGTGCCGACTCGGCTTCTCCCTTTCTTTTTCTCGCCCTGGGAGGAGGATCGGGGAGGGAAAGACGTCAGTCCGGAAACAGCTGGGCAAAGCCCAGCCCCACGGGGAGAGAGGCAAAACGTGGATCCGTCAGGACAGGTCGGCCCAGACTGGCATCGGGGGTGGGGGTGGGGTGGGGGGTTTCAGTGGAAGGGAAATGGGAGGAAGGCGGGCATCGGAGGGGGGGGTGAGGTGAGGAAGGATGCACTGGGGGCACTATGGACATAGGAAGGGGCAATGTTGTGTGTTATGTTTGATTAGTTATTGTTACAAGTACTATATATGGTGCTGAGAATAAATGTCCAAATTAGTGTTCTCGACGTTTTTTTATTTATTATCCGTGTCACATTTTTTATAAAGGTTAGTACCAATAACAACATGTTTCATTTAACATATTGATATATATCACAGTAATGATGTATTTTATTATCTCTCATGTAATTTACAAACTTAAAAATGGGAGGTGAAAGGGCCTCATAAGTGGAATAGCCTAGGACCTCTTTCATCTAAATACGGCCCTGCCTAAGGGTCTCATATTAATATAGATAATATACAGTTTATGGTTACAATTTGCCATAGGTAGCCAAGGGTTTCAGTGCAAGTTTTCTCCTAACTTGACACGCGGATAGTTTACAGGTTAGATTTGCCATCGTTACAGTGTAAGATTTTACAATACAAGTTTTCCTTCAATGACACATACTGGTTCTGGTACTAATATACTTTTTTTTGTAGTCCACCGGTCAAGAGCAGGGGTTTAATAATAATAATAATTTTATTCTTATATACCGCCAAAGCCATGAAAGTTCGAGGCGGTTTACAGCAAGAATCGCTGGACAATCAGCGAAGAGGTCACAATTCAAAGTCTACTATTTAAAAAAACCCTAAGCGCGCATGCACACTCCTACCTGCGTGATCTGTGATCCGTATGTCCATGGCAGGCAGGAGTGCGCATGCGTGAGGCAGTTGGTGATACAGGTAGGGAATGTTTTCTTTTTTTTTTCACATGCCAGCCCTGATCCCGTTATCGTCTCTAAGTTGAAGTCCAAGGGAGCAATGAAGAAGGCGGAAAAAAAAAGCGGGAGGATGGCAAGGCCGAATCCACCACTCCGGAGTTTTCCGCCAGCTCCTTTCCCCCGTGACAGCGAGATCCCGGAAAAGAGCCTCCCCTCCGAACAGGCACAGGAAAGAGGTGTGAGAAGGGGGAAAGCAAGGAAAGGCTGCCTGATCTCCTTGAATAGCCCGAAGGGGGAGGGAAGCAGGGAAGGAAGGGAGAAGTTAACTCAGCGCCGCCACAGGGTGAGGCTAGGAGAAGGAGCGGATGATTACAGCACGAGGGAGACCGTGCAAAGGGAAATGCAAGGGAGGTTGAAAAAGCGAAAGGTGGGACGGGAAGGGGAAAGGCAGGGGGAGGAAGCCTACAACAAAAATTAAAAAAAAAAAAAAAATTAAACAAAGGCGAACGGAGGCTCTTCTGTAGCTTTAACGGTGATCTCGGTGACGGCTTCAAATTGAGTGGGAAAAAACAACACAGCCTAACAGAGGGAACAAGGGCAGGAGGAAGAGGAGGCTCTAGCACTCGTTAATGTAACGGGCTAAAACACTAGTCTTACATAATGGAAGAAAAGTTTTTCAAAGTCATCAATGCAATCATTACATAATGGAAGAAGTGGAACGCTATATAGATCTTAAGGTTACTGGTTGAATTAGCAGAGGTATAAAAATTCTTAGTTTACAAACCGATTGAACAAGCTCGTTTTTACCAGTGTTCTAAAATTGAGGTAGGTTGAGGAGTGCGTGATAACGTTACTCAGCCTGGAAGGCGAGGGTTCTGTCCAGGAATCTTTTGTAGTGGCAGGTCTTTATTGTCGGATAGGTGAACAGAGGTGTTCTTCGTGTGGGCCTAATAGAACTTGACAGGTTAATTTGGGAAACTAGGTAAGTGGGGGCCAGACCAAATATCGATTTATAACACAGACAAGAGAACTTGAACAGAATTCGCGCCTCCAGGGGCAGCCAGTGGAGTGTTTGATAATAGGGGCTTATGTGTTCCCATTTCTTCAGCCCAAAGATCAGTCGAACTGCTGAATTTTGAATGACTCCGAGTCTTAGAATGGTTTTTTTTGAAGGATCCCAGGTAGATGACGTTGCAATAATCGAGCATGCTCAAGATGGAAGACTGAACCAGTAAGGTGAAGAGGTATGCTTTTATTGCTTATCTAAAGTCCTTTAAGGGAACGGATCTGCGGGGGCAGTCGATTCCAGTGGCTCGGTATGAAGTGGGAGTAGGACCGTCGATTGGCGGTTTGCAATTGAAGGGCACAACCAGGGGGCATTTTGAGGCCATCCCGTAACCCGGTGCCATGTCGTGCAAGTATTTGAATGCCAGTGAGAGATCTATTTGAAACGGAAATGGTTTTCAAGGGTGATGATGTGGAGGACCTGAAAGAAATCTCGGTGAAAAGAGGAAGGGAGGGCTGTCAAGGCCATCTCTACTGCTTCGGGAAGGGGTTGTCAAGACTGGCTCCGCTGCTTTGGGAACAGAGGGAGGGAGGGAGGGAGATATGCGGCCGCCACAATGCATCGGGCGCTGGAGGGAGGGAGGGAGGTTTGTGGCTGCTGTGACGCTTTGGGAGCTGGAGGGAGGGAGATCTGTGGCTGCTGCCGACGCCTCTGGGGCTGGAGGGAATGGGGGGTTATTGGGCCAGAAGTAAACTAAACCTTAGGTTTGTATACCGCATCATCTCTACATTTGCAAAGCTCGACACGGTTAACAGGAGTTAGGGTAGAAAGGAACTCCAGAGGAAGGAAGGATGAAGAGGAAATTTAGAGGACTAGAATAATCAGAGAGGGAGGAAGAGTTACATTTTTGAGAATAACCAGGTTTTCAGATGTTTACGGAAGAGTTGGAGGGAGCTCAGATTCCTAAGAAGGGAGGTGAGGTTGTTCCAGAGCTCAGTGATTCTGAAAGGGAGGGAAGAAGCTAGTTTTCCTACAAGGGAGACGCCTTTTAGAGAGGGAAAGGAGAGTTTCAGTTTTTGGGTGGATCTGGTGGAATTGGGGTTAGAGGAATTCCAAGAAAGAGGAATAAAGGGGGGGGGGGAGGATGCCGTGTAGGATCTTGAAAGTAAGGCAGGGACATTTGAAGTGGACTGTTGAGATTATCGGAAGCCAGGTGAGCTTGGACAAAAGCGGTGAGACGTGGTTGAATTTGCTTTTTGCGAAGATAAGTTTAGCAGCGGTATTTTGAATCCACTGGAGTCTTTAAAGGTTTTTCTTTGTTAGGCTTAGGTAGAAAGAGTTGTAATAGTCCAGTCTGGAAAGGATGGTGGATTGGACAAGGACGGCAAAGTGTTTTTGATGAAGCACCACTTTGGATGTTGTGTGAGAAGTGCGAGAGACAATTTATTTTGCCGGCTGGTTGAGAGTGCCGGTTAATTGAATAGCGGTTAACTGAGATTCTATTGTATAATGGATATCTTGAAAGCCTGACTGGCAAGTGGTGCTGAAGGACAAGGTTGAAAACTATACACAGATAATTCACTTTGCAATAGGGATAATGGTTTACACTACTACTACCAGACGTACGCAGCGCTGTACAGAGTCACAAAGAAGACAGTCCCTGCTTGAAAGAGCTTACAATCTAAACAGACAAGACAGACAAACAGGATGTCACGGATACAGTTAAGGGGAACGGTTAATCAGCTGGCTGGGTTGGAGGGCAGAGGGGAGTATGGGACAATCAAGCCATTGTGACATCACTGATGAGGTTGGCTCTTATTGGTGGAATGAGGCATTATGACATCAGAGGAGCAGGGTTAAGGATTGAAAGCTATATCAAAAAGGTGGGTTTTCAGTCTGCTTTTAAACAAGGCAAACTCGGGTAATTTATTCCAGGCATGGGGCAGCTGGATGAAAGGAACAAAGTCTGGAACTGGCAGTGGAGGAGAAGGGTAACGCTAAGAGCAGCTTATCAGAGGATCGGAGTTCTCTGGCAGGCGTATAAGGAGAGAGAAGGGAGGAGAGATATTGAGGGGCAGCAGAATGAACACACTTGTAGGTCAGTAATAGGAGCTTGAACTGTACGTGAAGGTAGATAGGGAGCCAGTGAAGTGTTTAAAGATGCATTTGCAAACTAATTAAATTTTACTATAAAGTGTTATTTTAGTGAATTATTCTGCTTTTTTTGTTTCTTCAACTTCCTTTTGTATTTTCCCTGTATGTTCTTTGTTTACTATAAAAAAATGTATTTCATCCCCTCTTACCTTTTGTTTATATTAGAATTGATTAAGTGTATGTAATGTTTTTGTTTCCTTATGGATGTATATTTTATTGTACATCGCTTAGAAATCCGATTAAGCGATTGAACAAGCCAATTAATAAACTTGAAACTTGAAACTTCAAACTTGAAACATGAGTGTAGCGAGGTTGGTAGAAGATGAGAAGATTGCAGTAATCTAAGCGTGAGGTTACGAGACTGTGGACAAGGGACTGGGTCGTGTGCTCAGAGAGGAAAGGGCGAATTTACAGGGATATACTGTCTCTATTTAAAGAATCCAGCCGGTTAATTCTCCAAAAGCCATGCTCGAGGCCTTTCGAAATAGCCAATGCTCAATTGAGAAGTAATGCTAGTTAAAAAAAAAAAAAAAAAGATTTATTCTGAGTTTTAATTATCGGAGTAGGATAATTGTCAGGGAGATAATATTAGTCTCGTGCTCTATGAATGACTTGCTACAACCCCTAATTAAGACATTTTCTCCCGGAGTTCAAATTGAGTTTTGCATGAAGCAGAAATGATCTTTCAAGCGAGCTTTACTCATTGATGCCAGAGTTGACATCTTATTTATATTTCCAAACTATAGTTACTCGTCGGTAGCAACAGGCAAAACAATTACCACATTGTACTTAGTGAAGTGACAGATGTCTGCCGTTAGAGCAAGAGGAAAAATGTCATTTCCCGTATAACAGAAACTATTGAGCAACACCGAGATTTTTATGCCCCTCTGGTCTTCATATCCAGTTAAACGTTGAGCGCTGGCATACCCAAGATCCAATATAAAGAGGGTCCGGCTTGCCCAAGGTACTGCATGCCTTGTGAAAAACACACTTTCAAACTTGTTTTCAAAACAATTCTAAACAGCTCGTAGATTGTCTCCGACCCGTGTTGGCACTCCTTTTGTGACCCGGTTCCTGAAGAAGGGGTATTTGGTCCTGAAACCTTGCTTGGTAGGACCTTTTGGGACCCAGGATTGGACTTTAAGAACATAAGAATAGCCTCACTGGGTCAGACCAATGGTCCAGCAAGCCCAGTAGCCCATTCTCATGGTGGCCAATCCAGCTCACTAGTACCTGGCCAAAGGTGTAGCAATATTCCATGCTACCGATCCAGGGCAAGCAGTGGCTTCCCCCGTGTCTTTCTCAATAACAGACTACGGACTTTTCCTCCAGGAACTTGTCCACACCTTTCTTAAAACCAGCTACGCTATCCGCTCTTACCACCACCTCTGGCAATGTGTTCCAGAGCTTAACTATTCTCTGAGTGAAAAAAAATGTCCTCCTATTGGTTTTAAAAGTATTTCCCTGTAACTTCATCGAGTGTCCCCTAGTCCTTGTAATTTTTGACGGAGTGAAAAATCGATCCACTTGTACCCGTTCGACTCCACTCGGGATTTTGTAGACTTCAATCATATCTCCCCATTGATGATGTTAAGTAGTTAGAGCTTTGCTTTTATTGCCTGTTTGATTTTTTGACCTGCTGTTGCGTCCCGGGTCTGCAGGCTCTGGCACTAGAGGGGTACCACGAGCCTTGTGACAAATCATTACATTATTAAGTGCATATAATGATAATAATAAAGTTTTCTAACTTGTTGTCCCCAAAGAGCTCAGAATGGATTACAGGTTAAACATAGAGTACATAATTTCGGTACCAGTTTATGATACAAGTTTTTATCCTAATTTGACACATACCAGGGGTTTAATATTCACTGATTATTGCACCCTGCACACGTGAGCGCACCTATGATGGTGTGCGGCCGGCGTACTTAAGGCTCCTTTTACGAAGGTGTGCTAAGCATTTTAGCGCATGCTAAATATTAGCACGTGCTAACCACGCACTAAACGCTAACGCCTGCATGTTAGTCTATGGATGCATTAGCGTTTAATGCGGGCGCTAAACACGCACTAAAACGCATAGCAAACCTTAGTAAAACAGGGGGTTAGTGTTGCCGGCTTATTTGCAAGCATTTGCACTGCGCTGTTTGAGCAGCGCGTGGAGCTTACAGCCTCACGCTGAGGGCGCTCACATTCATTAAGAACATCCATCGTGCCCAGCAGCCCGCTCCCGCGGCGGCCCTCCAGGTCAAAGACCTGTTAGTGATCTTTTACATACAACATTTTGCCCTGTATAGTATCCCTCTAACCATACCCCTCAATTCCCCTTTCCTTCAGGAATTCGTCCAATCCCTTTTTGAACCCCCAAATCGTACTCTGCTCTACCACCTCCTCTGGAAGCGCGTTCCAGGTGTCCACCACCCTCTGAGTGAAGAAGAACTTCCTAGCGTTTGTTCTGAATCTGTCTCCCTTCAATTTCTTCGAGTGCCCTCTTGTTATTATTGCCCCCGCCAGTCTGAAGAATCTGTCCCTCTCTACCTTGTCTGTACCCTTCATGATCTTGTAAGTTGCTATCATGTCCCCTCTAAGTCTCCGCTTTTTCAAGGAAAAAAGCCCCAGTCTCTCCAGCCTCGTCGCGTATGAAAGGTTTTCCACGCCTTTTATCATTTTTTTTGCTCTTCTTTGAACCCTCTTGAGTATCGCCATATCCTTCTTGAGGTACGGCGACCAGTATTGAGCGCAGTACTCCAGGTGCGGGCGCACCATCGCCCGATACAGCGGCAGGATAACTTCTTTGGTTCTGGTAGTGATACCTTTTTTGATAATGCCCATTCATTTAAATTGTTTTGAAAACAAGTTTGAAAGTGTGTTTTTCACAAGGCTTGCGGTGCCACCCTCTTTATTTGGTATCTTTTAAGGACCAAGGGCTCCTTTCACGAAGGTGTGCTAGTGGTTTGAGTGCACTAGCCGAAAATCTACCGCTCGCACAAGAGGAAGCGGTAGCGAATCACATGCCTCCGTAAAAGGAGCCCCAAGTTTTTCCTTGGGGATTATTTTTGGTATACTCAAGATAGCACACGTCACTCCAGTTTAAGAAAATGATTGGTTAATGCTTTCCTGCGTTAACGCCTTTCTCTGGTAATATCTCATTGCGTTCGATAACGCTTTCCTGGAATTTGATGATGTCATTTTCAAGACCATTTTGAAAATGGACACGGCTTCTAATGTCTTCTTGCTTTTATCTTATTGAAACCTGGCCTGCTATTGTTTGTTCATGTTTTCCTGGAATTTTAAGACACGGTGCGGGGAGGATGAAGTCCAAGAATACGCAAAAAAAAAATGCGTTGGTTTATTATTGTCTCCCTGGTTAAACCGCTTTGTTTTCTGTTTCTTTTGTTCGTATATGGCTTTTAAGATGATTTGTATATAATTTCTAAACCGCATAGTTCATATAAATTTTTAAATAATAAATATATATTTATTTATTCAGGCAATTTTCTAGCCCGACCGCCCAGAACGGATTACAGCAACAAGGTTACAAATTCACACAGAAGCAGATATACAGAACAACAGATTAAAAAAGATGAAGAACAGTCAGATAATTCCTATTTTAATTTATTATTGATAGGTTTCAAGGTTATATTAAAAATTTGATTAATTGCCTGTCAACATTCTAGGCGATGTACAGTACAGTTAAAATGAGGGGAACAAAATTAAAATAATTAACAAAAGACAAGACCGATGGACAGACTGGAAACAAGAGGATAGATATTCTGCATATCCTACAATTCTAGGCAGATTACAAATTATTCATTCTTCCCTATCTTTCCCGGTGGGCTCACACTCTATCTAATGTACCTGGGGCACTGGGTGATTACGTGACTTGCCCAGGAGCAGTGTTGGATTTGAACCCACAACCCCAAGGTGCTAGGGCTATCGCTCTAACCCCTGCGCCACACACTCTATGTACTGCATGGAGGACTGAATACGTGTTTTGGGGACTGAGCACAGTAGCAATGGCAAATGATAAGGCGCTCATCGCATGAGAGATCAGACATTTGTTATGGCCACCAAGTTTGCAACAACCAGAGTGGAATTGTCCAAAAGAGAATGACGTGCACTAAAAAAAGTGTCCTTCAATCCGTCTGGCGAAATGACGATCTTTATTGTTCAAACATCAAACTGACAAATTGACTCAAGTTTGATGTTTGAACAATAAAGATCGTCATTTCACCAGACGGATTGAAGGACACTTTTTTTAGTGCTCGGCATTCTCTTTTGGACAATTCCACTCTGGTTGTTGCATATTTGTGTCTGTGGTGTCATTTTTTCCCCTGTTTTTTTCTTGACTTATGGTCACCAAGTACCATCATAAGACAATTTTGAGCACATAATATATCAATAAAAAATAAATCTACAATAGATCAACAAAAGACGTCAATGGACCCCATATCAGCTTGAAAATTTTTATATTCCCTAGCGATTCAGGGGGAGGGAGGGAGGGTGGATTTATTTTTAAATGATTCTTTGAATTCTTGTAAAATTAATGTATTGGATTATTTATTAGTGCTTATTATCTCTTATGGATATGAAATGTATTTCATAATGAGCTTTTTGAAGATTTGATTATTAAATTAAAAATTTATAATAGTTATGGGATAGGGTGGGGGAGTTATATAGATTGATTTGTTTCTTGAAAGAATATTAAGTGATTTCTTAAATATAAAATGTATTTAATTTGTATTGCACCTATTGAAAATATTAAAAATGAATAATGAATTTTTTTTTTAAAAAAAAGACAATTTTGAGGCACTCTTGACGTAGGTGTATGACGTGGGGAGATAAGATCGCGCGTAGTGTAGAACCGAGAGTGTGCATTGTGACTGGAAATTTAAAGATGCGTTTGAACCCCACTTGTCCTTTTAGGCTACGGCCCTGTCTTACTAAGACACGCTAACCAATTAGCACATGCTAATCGATTTAGCGCGTGCTAAATGCTATTGCGTGCACGTTAGGGCTCCTTTTACTAAGGTGCTCTAGGGCTTTAATGCGTGCTACACTGCCACGTGCGCTAGACCTTAATGAGCATTGAGCTGGCATTAGTTCTAGAAGTGTAGGGCATGCTCATTTCCTGCGTGTGCTAAAAACGCTAGCACACTTTAGTAAAAGCAACCAGTGGCGTACCTAGCATATGTGACACCCGGGGCCCATCATTTTTTGACACCCCCCCATCTGTATGAAAAACATGATTTTTAGTAACAATACACACGTCACACAAGAGTGTACCTAGGAAAAGGCAGCATCTTACATACTGCAGTGAGCAGTACGCCAATAAACCCATTGTAAAACTAAACAAGCCAGACTAGTACAGATCAATCCTACACAGTCAACCCTAACAGAAAACCATGTCTTTTCGAACACACAGAACACAGAAAACACCTTCGCCTAGTATGTAATCACAAACTAACCCCTTCCCCTTTTACATAACTGTAGTGTGGTTTTTAGCCATGGTGGTAACAGCCAACGCTAAAAAACGCTCCACAGTTTTGTAAATGGGGAGATAGAATAAAAATACGTAGACAAAAGTTAAACTGAAGCACCAAGAAGCAGGACTCTGCATACAATGCAACACTACAGAAACAGCGATGCATCTCCCCTAAAGCAAAAATAAATAAATAGAATTTTTTTTCTACCTTGTCTTCTCTGGTTTCTGCTTTCCTCATCTTTTTGTCACTCTCTTCCTTTCATCCACTGTCTACCCTCTCTCTGCCCCTTCTATATGGCATCTTCTCTCTTTCTATTCCCATTCTAGATACTTTATGCATCCCCCTTCCATTTCTCCCTTCACCCCCATTTGTCTGGCATCCATCTTCCTCCCTTCCCTCCTCCAGTGATCTGGCATCTCTCCTCTTTTTCCCTTCCCTCTCCCAAGCCCACATGGTCTGGCATTTCACTCTCTCCTATCCCTTCCCCCCACTTCCATCAGCATCTGCCCCCTTCTCTCCCTACAACCCAATTCCTTGCAGTATCCTTCCCCCTTATGTCTCTTTCCCTGCAATTACATCAGCATCTGCCCCTTTCTCTCCCTCCACCACGCTTCCATACCACCCTAACCCCCTTTCTCACCCTTCACCATGATTCCATACCACCCTGACCCCCCTTTGTCACTCCCAACACCCTTCCATACCACCCTGACCCCCTTTCTCACCCTTCACCATGATCCCATACCACCCTGACCCCCCTTTGTCACCCTTCACCATGATTCCATACCACCCTGATCCCCCTTTGTCACCCTCCACACCCTTCCATACCACCTTGACCCCTTGACACCCTTCACCATGATTCCATACCACCCTGACCCCCCTTTGTCACCCTTCACCATACTTCCATACCGCCCTGACCCACCTTTGTCACCCTTCAACATGATTCCATACCACCCTGACCCCCCCTTTGTCACCCTCCACATCCTTCCATACCACCCTGACTCCCTTTCTCACCCTCCACACCCTTCCATGCCACCCTGACCTCCTTTCACCACCCTACTATGCTCCTTTCTTTCTCCATCCCAAAGTTCCCGCGATGACTGCTTCTGCTCCGGATGGAAGAGGTAAGTGACGTCGGAGGGGGCTGGGCCGGCAGACGCAGTTAGTTGCGGCAAGATCCTACGATGACTGCGGCTGCCGGTACACCCGTCCACCCCCCGACATCACTTACCTCTTCTGGAACAGAGACGGTAGACGGCGCAGTCCTTCGTTCACTTCAGCGCGGCTGCCG
The DNA here is from genome assembly GCF_902459505.1 of Geotrypetes seraphini. Taxonomy (NCBI): domain Eukaryota; kingdom Metazoa; phylum Chordata; class Amphibia; order Gymnophiona; family Dermophiidae; genus Geotrypetes; species Geotrypetes seraphini. The sequence goes on along the minus strand of NC_047092.1, from coordinate 177,254,867 downwards.
ACTCTGCTCTAAGTACGGCAGCCGCGCTGAGGTGCCGTTTGGAGCAGCGCGGGAGGTTCCGGATCTGGCCAGCTGTGCATCCCCTTGGAGTGTGCACCCAGGGCGGACCGCCTCCCCCCCTTGGTACACCACTGAAAGGAACCCTTAGTCTATGGATGCATTAGCATTTAGCATGCGCTAATTCGATTAGTAAAAGAGGGGGGTAAGCTTTCTATTTTACTCTCCTTTTGTTTTTATCTATCTTTGTTCTTTTCTCTTCAAATATTGTAGTTCCTCCCCTGCTCCTTTCGTTCCAGTTTGTTATAACTGTCTATGGGTATGCTGTCTTTTATTTTTCGTGTTGTTTAGTTCTTCCCTGCTTTGGTTATTTACTTATTAACTGTGTGCATCCGCTTTGATTTTTGCGACATATGAAATTTTAATAAACATGGCACATGGAACATGGTAGGGCACTTTCAGTGAAGTGGGTACAACTCTTGCTGAAGCAGATATACTGTAGAGGTTGGGGGTGTCAGAGCAGAGTGGTGCTACGGGAATGTGCTACCTTGTCCAGGCGAAGAATGCACAAGGATTTCAAAATGAAATTGCCAGGGGCACTTTGCTGATCCCGTCGTTACTCAGCCACTGGCACCCTCTGCTTTCTCCTTTGAAATGCACCTCCCAAGTTTATGGCTTATGCATTTTCATGAGCTAAGACTTGAAAAAATGAAGCAATCCTCTCGTTAAAATGTACTGTAGTATATAGTTTAATATAATCACACTTTTCAAATTTAATATTTCAATGTTGACAAAAGCAGTTTGTCTGATATGCCCAAACTACTTGCAGTTGGCATGCAACAGCAGAAGACGAGAATCTACGTGATAAGAAAATGCTGTGCTCCCGTTTTTATAGCTCCAGATCAGGGACGGAAAGATAATAATTGTTGTTAATTTACACTAAGGTAGCTTAGAAATGACCTCATTAGTGGCGGCCGTAAGGTTCAGATGGCAGGGAGCGTGTATGCCTCATGAATTGAAGAGCCAGGCGGACCTGAATACTAGTTGCTTTCCATGACATCATGGGAACTAATGAAAGAACCTGGTTTCCGGGCTTGAACAATTAAGTAATCAGCTGCCTTTGGTCACCCCTAACAACTTGCACAGACAAGGAGATTACTAAGTAAACAGACAGCAAAAATTTCTGCCTCTCCAGCCAAATGGCATGCGTTCCCCAGCGAGTCGCTGCCATTTTCTGATTCATGAGAAGAATGTGGGATTATTGAAAATCTGGCACTAGCTAAACATGTAGGGGTCCTTTTACGAAGGCGCGCTAGTGCGTCTTAGCATGCGCTAAATGCTAATGCATCCATTATATCAGGAGTAGGCAATTCTGGTCCTTGAGAGCCGGAGCCAGGTCAGGTTTTCAGGATCTCCACAGTGAATATGTACGAGATAGATTTGCATGCACTGCCTCCTTGAGATGCAAATCCATCTCGTGCAGATTTATTGTGGATAGCCTGAAAACCTGACCTGGCTCCGGCTCTCGAGGACCGGAATTGCCTACCCCTGCATTATATCCTATGTTTACCCACACAATACCCGCTATTATTAAGGTTCTATTCATTTGATTGCCAAAATATTTATTCTTTGGTTGTACACTTATATAACAATAAGTTAAATCACAATATCATACACAGTATCAATCACCCTACATTTAAAATTTTTTTAATATTTGAAACCCTCCCCTTCCTTTCAATCATCCCAAAGTTCATCCATTCGTTATGTACATCCTCCTCTAATTTTCTGGGCTTAGCTTTGCCTTGTTCATAATAAGTGATAGAGAAGTTACGATAATGGTTAAAAGTGTGGGTGGAAGGATATTGATATTGTTTATGTTATGCGATAGAAGGAGAAACCCTCCTGACTTCAGCTCCTGACGACACATTACATAGAAACATAGAAACATAGAAAATGACGGCAAAAAGGGCCATGGCCCATCTAGTCTGCCCACACTAATGGCCCACCCCCTAACTACCTCCATGAAGAGATCCCACATGCCAATCCCATCTTTTCTTAAAATCTGGCACGCTGCTGGCCTCAATTACCTGTTGTGGAAGATTATTCCAGCGGTCAACCACCCTTTCGGTGAAGAAATATTTTCTGGTGTCGCCATGAAATGTCCCACCCCTGATTTTCAACGGATGCCCTCTTGTTGCCGTGGGTCCTTTTATGGAAAAAGAGATCCTCTTCCACCTCGATACGGCCCGTGACATATTTGAACGTCTCGATCATGTCTCCCCTCTCTCTGCGTTCCTCGAGTGAGTACAGCTGCAGCTTACCCAGTCATTCCTCATACGGGAGATCCTTGAGACCTGAGACCATCCTGGTGGCCATTCACTGAACCGACTCAACTCTCCGCACATCTTTTTGATAATGCGGCCTCCAGAATTGTACACAGTATTCCAGATGGGGTCTCACCATGGATCTGTACAACGGCATTATGACCTCGGGCTTAAGGCTGACGAAACATCTACCGATACAGCCCATGATTTGTCTAGCCCTGGATGAAGCTTTCTCCACTTGATTGGCAGTCTTCATGTCTTCGCTAATAATCACCCCCAAGTCACAGACTCCCTTCGGCTCCTACAGTCTCCCTTCGGCTCCTACAGTCTCCCTTCGGCTGGCCTTGCATTGATCACGAAACACGGTGCATCTGCTTTTGAAGAGGAATATGGATAAAACATTGATTCTGGAACAATATCCGTAAACTTGAGATCGGAAAATTGCGGTTGAATAAAAAGGCAAAGCTCTCGTCGCGCAGGGAGGATGTCCGCGCATCTTTTCAAAACCCGGTCAAAGTGCCGGGTCTGCGGAAATCCTAGATGGTAAGGCGCCTACCAACACCTAACTTATGACATCATTTAGAGAATTTGGGCCCAAATGTTTTGGCTTTACCTGCTCAACAGAAGGTTAAGAAGGGAGTTTCAAGTTCAAGTTTCAAGTTTAATAAATTCTTTGATTAGATCGCAAAATCTCATTTCAATGCGATTTACATCAGATAAAAATCAAATAAAACAATAAACTCCACGTATATCACATATACTGCTAATTGACATTAAAACATTAGGGAAAAGGGCAGCTTAAATTACAATATTAAAAAAAATAACACCAAAAATAAAATCGGGTATAGGTTTAATACACACAGGATGGGAGACAAATACCACATATTTCAGTGAACCTCCTCGTCCTACCGTAAAGTATAGTAAGGATGATCTATTAAAAAGCGTCTTTAAAAAGCCAGCTCTTTAGAAGACTTTTAAATTTGTTCAATAGTTTTTCTTCTCTTAGATTAAGTGGAAGTAGATTCCAGTTTTGGGGGACGAAACAGAAAAAAAATCTCTCCTAGAGTATATAACTTTTAAAGAAGGGACTGTTAATAGGGCTTTGTCTTCATAAGAACATAAGAAATGGCTTCGCCGGATCAGACCCTAGGTCCATCCAGTCTGGCGACCCGCACCCGCGGAGGCCAAGCCAGGTGTTCCCTGCTGAGAAAACCTTGTTTACTCGTATCCCCCAATGTGATTTGCGAGAAGGTGTGCGTCCAACTTGCCCTTGAATCCCGGAATGGTGGTCTCCATCACGACCTCCTCCGGGAGTGCGTTCCGAGCGTCCACCACTCGTTGTGCGAAGCAGAATTTCCTGATATTTGTCCTGGGCCTGGTGCCCCTCAGCTTCAATCCATGACCTCTTGTCCGAGCCACATTGAACAATGTGAATAACGATGTGTCTTGCTCTATTTTGTCGAATCCTTTTAGTATTTTAAAAGTCTCTATCATGTCCCCTCGCAGTCTTCTCTTCTCGAGGGCGAACAATCCCAGTTTTCCGAGGCGTTCTTTGTAGCTCAAGTTCTTGATACCTGTAACTAGCTTCGTGGCTCGTCTTTGCACCCTCTCCAGCAGGGTTATATCCTTCTTTAGGTAGGGAGACCAGTGTTGGACACAGTACTCCAAGTGTGGTCTGACCATTGCTCTGTAAAGCGGCATTATGACATCCGCCGATCTACTCGTGATTCCCTTCTTTATCAGGCCCAACATCCTGTTTGCCGCCTTTGCCGCCGCTGCGCATTGAGCTGACGGCTTCAGGGTCCTGTCTATCAGCACCCCCAGGTCCCTTTCTTGTTCGCTTTTGCCCAATATTACACCAAACATTTTATATTCATGTTCCTTGTTTTTCTTACCCAGGTGCATCACTTTGCATTTGTCTATGTTAAACTTCATCTGCCATTTCTCTGCCCATTTCTCTAGCTGGTTCAACTCTCTCTGGAGTTCTTCTCTGTCCTTTTGTGACCCAACTGCCCTACATAGTTTTGTGTCGTCTGCAAACTTGATTAAATTACTTCTTCTGATCTTAAAGATTTTAATGGGGAGTATAGTATTAAATATCTTTCTAGAAATGTCGGGGCTTTATTTATGAGTATTTTATGAGTAAGTAGAGCTATCTTAAAGATGATTCTATGGATTACTGGTAGCCAGTGTTTTTCCTTTAAAAGTGGTGTTACGTGATCAAATTTTTTCTTTTTCATAATTATTTTTATTGCGGTATTTTGAATGATCTGGATTCTACGTATTTCTTTTAAAGAGGCTCCTTTATATAGGGCATTGCAATAATCAATTTTTGATATTACCAGTGAATGTATTAAAATATTTAGCGCTGATTCATCGAGAAAAGCACTTAGGGCTCCTTTTACAAAGGCACGCTAGTGGTTTAACGCACGCTAAACCGCCAGGCGTGCTAGCCGCTGCCGCCTCCTTTTAAGCAGGCAGTAGTTTTTGGCCAGCGCGGGGGTTAGCGCGTGATTAAAAGTCGCGTGCGTTAACCCCGCTAGCGCGCCTTCGTAAAAAGGAGCCCTTAGATATCAACTTTCAATATAAAATCCACTATTGGACTTTGGTGAACTGTATCATTTGTAAAAAAAAAAAAGGCATAAGTCATAAAAATAAAAAAGAACAATTTTTACCTAATCAACTACAATATATTAGACAAGTCATAATGCTCAATGCTGTGTCATTACCTGTCTTTGCTAGGGTCAACCATCAAGTATAGTTACCGTTTATAACATTTTCTGTACTGCTTGGCTTATAACATGAGAATCACATTGGAGAAGTGGCCTAGTGGTCAGACCTCCGGCCTCAGCACCCTGGAATTGTGGGTTCAATCCCCAAGCCGCTCCTTGTGACCCCCAACATTCCATAGCTCCAGGTATCATAGTTAGATTGTAAACTCACCAGGACAGATAGGGAGAAATACTTAGGGCTCTTTTTACTAAGCTGCGTTAGGGCATTAACGCACGGAATAGTGCGCGCTACAATGCCCCGCACGCTAGACGCTAACACCGCGTAGCGCGGGGATAGCGCCTGCCAATCTTCCGCGTGCGCTAAAAATGCAAGCACACCTTAGTATAAGGAACCCTTAGCGTACCTGAATGTAAACCGCTTCAAATAGAAGCAGTATATAAGAAATGTAAATAGAAATTACCCCCCCACACACACATACACACTCCTTTTTTTATTAGGCTGCGCTAGAGGATTATAGCATGAGCCGGCGAGGTACGAGCTCAAACGCTCTTAGGAATTCTGTGGGCGTCAGGCCATTTACTGCACTAGCTGGCACTAAAAACCAGCTCGATAGGAAGGGGCCCTAAAAGATATCAAAAAGAACCGCATTTGAGTAATAGAAAAGCGCTTCCGGAGATTGTGATAAGCCAGAGCACAGTACAGGGGTTCAAGGAAGGTTTAGATAGGTTCCTAAAGGTTAAGGGGATTGAGGGGTACAGATAGAAGCAGAGGTAGGTTATAGAAATGGTCAGGAACCACTTCACAGGTCATAGACCTGATGGGAGCGGACCGCTGGGCGCGATGGACCTCTGGTCTGACCCAGTGGAGGCAACTTCTTATTATGTTATTATGTTCTTATGCTCTTATATATTTCCAAGACAATACATACAAAGAATTTTTTTAAAAAAACTTAAAACAAAGTAAAAATCTATTATAAATTATTATGGATCAGATACCAGGCCAATATCCCGTCTAATTCCTGGGAAGAGCGACACCAAACGCCAACAGATCAGATCCCTTGAAAGACTCCTCAACTTCAGGAAAGCAATAAAAACCTACCTCTTCACCTAACCCCCAGCCCCTGACCGATGGACTACAAAAAAATGTACATTGTCAGGTAAGGAAAGCTTATAAGGTAAAATCTTGTATTATAACTATGGCAAATCCAACCTATAAACTGTCTGTGTGTCAATTAGGATAAAACCTGCACTGTAAGAATAACCAGGGTACATTATTAACCAGTAAACTGTATATTATGTATATTAGTATTCATGTTTTTTTTTTTATTACATAGAGCATTTTGGACCCCAGTTCATTTACAGAAATTAGGTAGTTCAAAATCTAATAGATGCTGGCACTGTCATCTCGAAGCTGGGACGTTGGATCATTTACTATTTTATTGTCCCTTGATACTTAAATTTTGGAGATCCATTTGGGATCAAGTGAACAAAATATTAGAAAATCCAGTGGCATTGACGTACGATACCATCCTATTTGGTACGTTAATGAGGGCTAAAAGCCAAATATCTGCCCAAAATAACAAACTTCTCTATATAATGACAGGGGTTGGCATACAACTCATTTTAAGGAATTGGAAGAACTGCGAAAGATTAAATTACATTTCTGGTGGGAATCTCTCTGTTATATTTTTAAAATGGAACGTTCGATGGCCGTATAAGAAATTTATGGATCTTTGGGAACCATTGACTTAAGTTCTGTATGGAATGATAATTGATTTTATTTTATCGACCCTTAAGCATACACATCCAGGGTGCGTGGGAGGGGGGAGGGTTTTGCATTGGAATTTCATTCAGGGAACATATGGAGATTTCCTGTAGGTATGTACTTTTTCTGATTATTTGATGGGGGGGAATGGTTGTACATTAATGTTCCTTAAGTTAATGTGCATTTCGTGTAAACTTATGTATATTGAAATTGTTTGTACTATGGTAGTTTGGAAATTTAATAAAGATTTACAAAAAAAATTTTTTATATTAGTATCAAACCCTTAATATGTGTCTAGATAAGAAAAAACCCAACAGACTGTGGATGTCCTGAAAGCTGCATGTATTACTAATTCAGACTTTTATTTGTATTTTTATTGTGAAGAGCGAATAAAATCATCTTTCAGGACATCCACATCCAGTCTGTTGCTTTATTTCTTTGAGTTGTTTTTCTGTGGATCGTTGGGTCTCCCTTTTTGGTTTTCTGTCTAGCTAAGAAAAAACTTGTATCGGAAACTTGTGCTGAAATTATGACAAATCTAGTGTAAATTGTAACCTGTTCACTATATACTATACGTATGTTTAACCTGTAACCCGTGCTGAGCTCTTTGCGGACAACGGGATAGAAATCAAAATTTTTTTTAAAAACTAATAAAATAATGAGCTTTCAAGAGGCGCTTAAATCGGGTAAAAGATACACTTTTTTCGGAAAGAAATCAAGACCGCCCTATTCAATAGATTTATTTCCCAGCCAAAGCCCCCCCATCCTAATATTTCTCTCTTTATGCTGATACTACACTTCTTCACACATGTATTCTGTTCTTCTCTTGACTATTCAGTGTCTTCCTCACCATCTATATTCTGCAATTCGCTGACCATCCAGCCCCTTTGATGTAAAATGTTCAAGTTTATACTGTAACCTATTTGTAACCTGTAAACACTGATTACTCAGTGACTTCCTACCTGTTCTGACATTGTACAGCTCTCTTTCACTGTAAACTGCCTAGAAGGGTTCATAGACAACGGCGCGAAAGACAAAGGCGCGCCCAGACAATTGAGCGTAGCGCGGAGCCACGCGCGCCGCTCAAAATTAGAGTTTTTAGGGGCTCCGACGGGGGTTTTTGTTGGGGAACCCCCCCACTTTACTTAATAGACATCGCGCCGGCGTTATGGGGGGTTTGGGGGGTTGTAACCCTCCACATTTTACTGTAAACTTAACTTTTTCCCTAAAAACAGGGAAAAAGTGAAGTTTTTAGTAAAATGTGGGGGGTTACAACCCCCCAAACCCCCCCACAACGCCCCCACAACGCGGCGCGATGTCTATTAAGTAAAGTGGGGGGTTCCCCCCCACGCCCCCTGTCGGAGCCCTAAAAACAGTAATTTTGAGCGACGCGCACCTCCGCGCTGCGCTCAATTGTCTGGGCGCGCCTTTGTCCCGGCGCACTTTTGACCTGACACCGCCTAGAAGTCGCAAGATTATGGCGGTATAGAAAAAATAAAGTTATTATTATTATTATTATTACTTCCCGCAGAGACTAAGGGAGAGCATTCCACAAGATCGATGCTAAATTAATAGTAATCAAAAAATCTCTCTTACAAGTGGACATCAAATGAATCTCCTATATTGACAGAACCACCAAGTGACAGTGCCAGAACTAAGGGATTGATAACGTACGCTTGATTTATTTTGACAAATGTCAGCCAAAAGTACCCACGCCACGTAATCTGGAGTTAATGAAATCATATTTAACTAAGGGTGTGTATTCAGACTTGATCTTACCTTAGTGACTTAGCCCATTAGTAGGAATTCGCTGTTTACCTTTTGGATTCTTATCTGTACTTAGGCAGAGTTGTTTGCCTGTGATTTTCACCTGCTTGTTCAACTTGTCTAATGTACTATTTTCATCTAAGTTAAAAACATGGCATGATCGTAAACTACCCAATCTCAATTTTCTTACCTATTAAAAACTGCAGGATTTCTTTCCTGCTCCAATATACATGATGCATCCATGTTGGTTGAACTAAATATCTGATGATATGTATTTTAAAATGTATATATCGCATACCACTCTGCGGTTTCCATATCACATACATAAAATCTTTCCCTATGATTATCACATATAACATAGAACATGTCTAAACAACATCATTATTCATCCCTGTTATAAACAGGGATAGAGCGCAAATTCAATCAATTCAGAAATACAAGCAAGCTTTAAATCATCCATTGCTGTCCAAAAAACATTCTAAAAGGCGATTATCAACTGAAATATACCTTAGCATAAAAAGGCATTGGAAAATAATCACAAGAATCTTAAACTGTACTCTTTGTTGCATAGGTAACCAGTGTAGTTATATGGGTACTCCTAGGAACCCCTGTGATTAATCTTGCAGCGGAGTTGATAAGCATTTGTTACTGAACTAAAACTTGCTATTTAAAGTTTTCCATAATATATCTAAATTATGGGGACCTTTTTCTAACCTGCGGTGGATTACAGGACCGGAGGCAATATGGATTCACTAGAGGTACCGGTAGGTCTTGTCAGACAAATTTGATCAATTTCTTTGACAGGGTGACCAGAGAATTGGATAGAGGATGTGCGCTAGATGTGGCAGACTGAGTGCCCTCGGGATGGGTCCCGAAGTGACGGGTTGGGTCAAGAACTGGTTGAGTGGAAGACGACAGAGGGTAGTGATCAATGGAGATCGCTCTGAGGAAAGGGATGTTACCAGTGGTGTGCCTCAAGGTTCTGTTCTTGGACCTGTTATTTTTAACATTTTTCTAAACGATAAAGCTGCGGATGATACAAAACTATGCCACAGAGTAGACATGCCGGATGATGTGAATATCAGAAAGAAAGACCTTTTTAAGCTTGAAGAAATGGTCCGAAATTTGGCAGCTAAAATTTAATGCTAAGAAATGCAAGGTCATGCATTTGGGCTGCAAAAACCTGAGGGAATGGTACAGATTAGGGGGTGAAGAGCTTATGTGCATGACAGAAGAGCGGGACTTGGGTGGGATTGTATGTGATGATCTTAAGGTGGCCAAACAGGTTGAAAAGGTGGCGGTGAAAGCTAGGGTGCATATGGAGAGGTATGGCTAGTAGGAAAAAGGAGGTATTGATGCCTTTGTATAAGACTCAGGTGAGTGACAAATATTTCCTCCTATTGGTTTTAAAAGTATTTCCCTGTAACTTCATCGCGTGTCCCCTAGTCTTTGTAATTTTTGATAATGCCACCAGTTGCTTGATTTCTTTCTATTATTGGCTCAAAAATACTCTTTTTTTTTTTTCCTCCACAAATGATCATAAGTATAATCAAAAAAGGCAAAATGCCAAGATACATAAAATAAAAACTTATCTTGTAAATCATATATCAAGCAGTCAATGATGGACAATATTTTGCCACTCTGTTTTAAGGATCCTTGGATTTTCAATTTATCGCAGTAATGCATATTATCCTGCTAGTTTGGTTGCTGAAAATTTTATTAGTGGTATATTATTAGTGAAGTTTTTCATGGATTTTTGCTTTAGCAACGCTTCACTAACCACTCAATTTTTAGTGTATTATTTTACCCCCCTCACCCTTTTACAAAACTGGAAAAGCAGTCTTTAGCGCCGGCTGGCACGCTGAATGTAGAGAATGACACGGTGACAAAATTCATCACCGTTCCCGTCCCCGCAGATAACTGCGGGAAATAATCCCATGTCATTTTCTAGTGTCTATTTCAACCTCGGTCCTTCTACACCAGCATTCTTCAAAGCAAAGCTTGCGGGTCAGTGGTTGTGGCCATTCATACTCTGATTCTTATGTGAGCCAAGGATAATGAAGCCATTGTGACATCACTGATGTGATTGGCTCTTAGGCACTGGTGGAATGAGGCATTATGACATCACAATATCTGCTCTGGAATGTTTCTGCTCAATCTCAGCATTCTTCAAAGCAAAGCTTGCGGGTCAGTGGTTGTGACCATTCATACTCTGATTCTTCCCTCTCTCTTTAAAGAATGACATGAAGATGGTTTCCCGCGGTTATCTGCGGGGACGGGAACGGTGATGAATTTTGTTACCGTGCCATTCTCTAGCTGAATGCTCTCTGCTGCTCTTGATGCTCATAGAGTTCCTAAGAGCGTCGGGAACAGCGCAGAACATTCAGCATGTCAGGGTTTTGTAAAAAGGGGGGGGGGAGGGTTACTTATTTTGCACCATTGAATGCACCTAATATCACCTTCCTATATGTGAATAACTTTTGGATGTAAACCAAAGGTTTTCTGAACAAACGAGGCAGCTGAATTTTGCATGCAATGACTACAAGCAGAATGTGTTCTAGTCGCATTATCCACCAGCTGCTAAAAGTCTCAATAACCACAAATTCATTTTTGCTCTTGGAACTTAAAAGACCAATTTAATTTCAACAATGGCACCTTTAAGTTTAAAAGCCTGGGAAAGGGTGGTTGACCGCTGGAATAATCTTCCACAACAGGTAATTGAGGCCAGCAGCGTGCCAGATTTTAAGAAAAAGATGGGATTGGCATATGGGATCTCTTCATGGAGGAGTTAGGGGGTGGGCCATTAGGGTGGGCAGACTGGATGGGCCGTGGCCCTTTTCTGCCGTCATGTTCTATGTTTCTATTTGGCATGTGGGATCTCTTCATGGAGGTAGTTAGGGGGTGGGCCATTAGTATGGGCAGACTAGATGGGCCGTGGCCCTTTTCTGCTGTCATTTTCTATGTTTCTATGATTAAAATGGAAAGTTTTTTTTATTGCTAAACGTGTACAGAAATTATATATCTTAAACCTGTAACCCGTTCTGAGCTCTTTGGGGGACAACGGGCTGAAATAAATAAATAAAACCAGTCAACAACATTATGCCCCTACGCTGATGCAATAGACACTGAGAAAAGAGTCTGTATATCATGGGAAATGTGCCCTCCAGCTGAAATTAGACACAGTGAATGTTCAAAGCAACCAAGGCATCTGAAACGACAATGATTTTGCTTGGTATTTTTTTTTTTTTTTCTATTTACTTTTTTTTTTTCTTTCTTTCAGTGGGAGTGGAAGGGGAACAGTCTGTTTCAGAGAGAAACTGTTCCACCACCATAACAGCAAGGGATTTATGTCACATTCATAATAAAGGTGCTTCGGTTGTCTAACCGTCAAAAGCCTATTAAACGCATCGGGACAATCAAATCCTCGGATCGCGAATGGGCCCGACTTTGTGGCAGCAGTCAAAATGTGGGCCCGGAAAAAGCTACCCCCCCCCCATCTGAGAAACGTATGTGAGACGACTTACAAATCAACTATCCCCCCTTCAAACAATATCTTCGTGGAAAAAGGTGTAATTACTACCCCGTTTGTTTAATGCTAGGGAAAAAAAAGATGACATGGCGATTAGAGGGAAATAAGGGTTAAAAACAGTTACATTAGAGTGCTTGAATTCAGGTTGCTCTGAGGCCTAGTCCCAGGGCTTATTTGAGGAAAGATTAGCTTGACAAATTGGATAAACATCTTATGCATGACAGGACGCTGATGGAGAGTCTGTTCTGCAAGCACACCTGGCGATAGTTTGCTCAGTGTGTGACCAAGGCGTTCAGCTAACTCTGAGCTCTTCTAGGGAGCTTTGTTTACCGTTTGACAGGTATAGGCAGATCCAAAGTCTAGGCCTTAGTAACCGTTGCTGCAGTACTTACAGATGTACATATCACCTTTTTTTTTTGTTGTTTTTGTTTCTGTTGGATAAAATAATTCCTGGCCAGACTTCTCCATTAAAGCCTACCTCAAATTTTCACAAACGTTCGCACTACTGTCTGTTTCAAGCCAATGAAGATGGCGAGTGCCAAAAGCGCACCAAGACGCTACCTCTTCTAGCCCAATTTCTATGTTGTTGTTGTTTTTTTTTAAAGCAGTATTTCAGAATAATTTAGAGAAATGTCATGCAGTAGTGTTTTCTTTCATAGCCGCCAAATGCATTGAGTATTTAGGGAACCCACCCAGTTTTGACCAGGGGGTTGAAAACATTAACTGAGCCTGACACCTGTTACGGGGGGTGGGGCTGAGACTGGATCAATTGCAGTATGGTAGCAGGCGGGGGGGATGGGTCGGGAGTGAGCAGAGATAGGAATGGATATTGGTAGGCAAAGATTGGTAGGCCTAATCTATTGGTAGGGAGAAATGGGAGAAGCGGTGTGGGAAGTGAAAGGTGAAGGATGATTGGTTGGACGTACAGACGAGACAGGCTGCGTGGTGAAGGTTTCTGTGAGGATTTTGGCAGGCTTTCGGTCATTTGGGTTGTGAGTAGGGAGCAGGAAGGTTGTTCGGTGGTGGTGTGGATCGATGAAAGCCCTTCCCTCCCAGCCCTCTTTGTATTGTTATGTGGGTCGGGGCGGGGGGGGGGGGGGGGAGGGGGTGCATTTTTAGTGCAGTGAGATGGAGGGGTTCTGGTTGAGGGATGGCTTTAGGGGGAGGAGCCGGTCAAAGCTGCATCGGGGGGCGGTGTTGAAAATTGGGGAGGTGGGGCCCACATTCGACTGGACATGAGCAAGTTCACAGGTTAATAGGGACTGAAAGGAGTTTCTTGTGGGTTGTACCTCCACAAGTGGAGTTGATGACAAAATGTGATACGACAATTGCGAGCTAATTTTGATACTGAATAGCTCGGGGGGGGGGGGGGGGTGCAGCTGCACTGTTCAAATTGAATTGACTTGGGAGTTACTTTTTACAAATAAAGCTGCGGACAAATTATTATTCCACAGTTATTGGTTAAGTGAAATTACTTCTTTTAGGCTTGACTTCGAATGTTGATTGGTGTGAGGTGGCAAGGTGTGAACGCTAATGTTAAGTCCCTTCTGCCTTGCTGCACTATATACTTGGAACAAGCTGCCCAAATCCTTACGGCAGGATCTATCTTTTGGTAATGTTCAAGGCCCAGTTAAAAAGTCCACCTCTTTGAGAGTGCTTTCGACTCCTAACTCCTCTCGCCTTGGGTTCTGCATCTCCAACCCTATATGTCGTGTCTGTCTGTCCAAGTTAGATTGTAAGCTCTTCTGAGCAGGGACCGTCTATAAATGTCAGCCCACCTCTTTGAGAGTGCTTTCGACTCCTAACTCCTCTCGCCTTAGGTTCTGCTTCTCCAACCCTATATGTCGTGTCTGTCTGTCCAAGTTAGATTGTAAGCTCTTCTGAGCAGGGACAGCCTATAAATGTCAGCCCACCTCTTTGAGAGTGCTTTCGACTCCTAACTCCTCTCGCCTTGGGTTCTGCATCCCCAACCCTATATGTCATGTCTGTCTGTCCAAGTTAGATTGTAAGCTCTTCCGAGCAGGGACTGTCTATAAATGACAAAATGTATAGCGCTGCGTACGCCTTTCATTGCTATATAAGTGATAAATAGTAGGAATAGTAGTAGTAAAGTAGGCATGTTTAGGGGTAGAGAAAGACTTAGGCGCCACTAGGTGGGATTTTCTAAAGTTCTTAGGCGCCTACAGTACAAGTGCCTAAGTTTTTAAGTTGAGTGCTGCTCAGCACGTTTCTGAACTAGGCGCCAGAGTGTGATTGGCAGGCAACAGGTGCTTAACTTTATGCACCAATTACAGAATCTAACCTTTAGGGGCTGATTCTCGAAATGCTGATTTTAGGCTGCGGCAGGCGTCCTACCGCCATCCGGCAGCCAATCAAGACCCACATTTTTAGGAAAAAAAATGCTTCAGAGGAAAGACGCCTGTGAGGAAGGCATCTGTGGTGTATCTACGGAGACGCGCAGCTACGCTTAAGCGTGCCCAAGGTGGGGCGTGGGCGTGGTTTCACCCAGAAGTGGCCTCGGGTGGGCTTAAACGTCGGCACCACTTAAGGCATCTGTCCGGGAGTACAGACCCGATTCTGAATAGCGACGCCACCGCGCGATTGACACATGATCGGGGGGCCGCTTCTTAGGCAGGCCGCGATGGGGTTACCAAACGTCCGGATTTCGTCGGACATGTCCTCCTTTTGAGGACAGGTCCGGGGGTCCGGATGGATTTCAAAACCCAGCACTTTGTCCGGGTTTTTGAAAAGCTTCCGACAAAATTGCGTCGGAGGAGGGGGCATTCACACATGCGTGGACGCAATGCGGCGATGTCATGCGCACATAAGAACATAAGTAGTCACCTCCGCCGGGGCAGTACCAGAGGTCCATCCCGCCCAGCGGTCCGCTCACGCGGCGGCCCATCAGGCATATTGCCTGAGCAGCGGTCCCTGACTAATTTTATTACCTACCTCTACACTTATCTCTAAACTTTCCACTGCTCTTATCTGTACCCCATCAATCCCTATTGTCCTCCAGGAACCTATCCAGGTCTTCCTTGAAACCCTGTACTGTGCTATTTCCTATCACGGCCTCCGGAAGGGTGTTCCATGTGTCCACCACCCTCTGTGTGAAAAAGAATTTCCTTGCGTTGTTCTAAACCTGTCCCCCTTCAATTTCATCGAGTGTCCCCTTGTTCTTGTGGTTTCTTTTAAATTGAAAAATCTGTCCTTGTCAACCTTTTCGATGCCCCTCAGGATCTTGAAGGTCTCTATCATATCTCCTGTGAGTCTCCGCTTTTCCAGGGAGAACAGCCCCAGCTTCTTCAGTCTGTCAGTGTATGTAAGGTTTTCCATACCCTTAATCAGTTTAGTTGCTCTTCTCTGGACTCCCTCCAGCATTGCCATGTCCTTTTTGAGGTACGGTGACCAGTACTGTACACAGTATTCCAGATGCGGGCGCACCATAGCCCGGTACAGTGGCAGGATGGCTTCCTTCGTTCTGGTCGAGATACCCTTCTTAATGATACCTAACATTTGGTTTGCTTTCCTCGAGGCTGTGGCGCACTGTGCCGACGCCTTCAATGTCGTGTCTACCATCACTCCCAGGTCTCTTTCCAGCTTACTGACCCCATGTGCATGATGTCATCACATTGCGTCCGCACTTGCATGGATGCCATCTGGGGCGGGGCTGGGGGGAGGAGCAGGGTTTGACAGAAGCGGAACTGGGCATTCCTGGGGGCTTGGCCGTGGGTTCGGATTTAACCGAAGGAAAATCGGTGTCAGGTCAAAAGCGCGCCGGGACAAAGGCGCGCGCAGACAACTCAGCGCAACGCGGAGGCGCGTGCCAAAGAGAATGACTGTTTTAAAGGGCTCCGACGGGGAGTGTGTGGGGGGGAACCCCCCCACTTTACTTTATACAGATTGCGCCGCGTTGTGGGGGGTTTGTAACCCCCCACATTTTACTGAAAACTTCACTTTTTCCCTAAAAAACAGGGAAACAGTTAAGTTTCCAGTATAATGAGGGCGGTTACAACCCCTAAAAAACCCCCCACATCGCCTCCGCGATCTGTATATAAGTATAAGTAGGGGGGTTCCCCAAACACAACCCCCCGTCGGAGTCCCTAAAAACACTCTTTTTCTTTGGCGCGCACTTCCGTCTTGCGCTCAGTTGTCGGCGCGCGCCTTTGTCTTCGGCGGTTTTATCTATGAACTGGAAAATCTGGTAACCCTAGCCATCGATAACGTCCTATAGAGAATCAGGCCCTTAGTGCCAATCCCTGTGACCAACTTTGGGCAGGCGGACTTATTCCAAGTGAAACCTGGTGTAAATCTTGGTGAGCAGGTTGAGCGTACAACCCCGTCATTCAATGACATCCCTTCTAGCTTAAGGGGGTGCCCCATAACCGCCCATGCCCTTCCCTTGGCCTTGCTCCCTTTTGGATTGCACATGAGATCATTTCAGCATGCAACTTTGGGCTAGATTCACTAAACTTACCGATCCTGTAACTACGATCGCAAAACCAGTTTTACCGATTTGGCTATCGTTCCCCGACCCCAACCCGCTTCACTAAATAGCTTCCCGATCAATCTCCAATCCGATCCACCCATTCAAATGAGGGCAAATGGCATGCAAAAGTAGGAAGCGATCGATTTACTACGCAGAAGAAGAAACACCGATTGGGTTTGCCGATCCGAAAAGAAGTGACTGCAGAGGACCAGTCGCTTACTATCCTTGCCGACTCTCCTGCCCAGAAATATCAGTATCGAGGTTACAACCCCATATAAAACAACCATTAAAATTAAAAATAAAACTGTAAAATAACTTTACTTATGCTAAGAATTCATTTGTACATAAGAATTCATTACCTGTTTTATATTCTGTAAAATGTGCATTGCGAGCCGGTGGTTTAACTTGCGGTTTTAAATGTCCATAGTTTGGCTACACAAAAACGAATTCACTGCGTCGGTCACAAATCATTTCTTTTTAAAAATGTCTAAGTAGTAGGTCCAGCAAAATAAACTGCAGCCACCCCGTTCCCCGCCCAATAACCGATAAGAATACTCTGCGCATGCGTTTCGATCGCTCTTACAGTGATCCGTGGGATCGTTACAGGGCGTGCGTCCGATCAGATCATTTGCATGTAGAATCACTTGTGAATCGGTCACTCAGGAAAAATCGGCCAAAAATCGGAGCCTTTGTGGATTAGTGATGGTGCGCCAGCATCTGGAGTACTGTGTTCAATATTGGTCACCATACCTTAAGAAGGACATGGCGATACTTGAGAGGGTTCAGAGAAGAGCGACAAGAATGATAAAAGGTATGGAATACCTTTCATACACAGACAGGTTAGAAAGGCTGGGGCTCTTCTCCCTGGAGAAGCGGAGACTCAGAGGAGACATGATAGAGACCTACAAGATCATGAAGGGCATAGAGAAGGTGTAGAGGGACAGATTCTTCAGCCTATTGGGAACCACAAGAACAAGGGGGCACTCGGGGAAATTGAAAGGGGACAAGTTTAGAACCAATGCTAGGAAATTCTTTTTCACTCAGAGGGTGGTGGGCACCTGGAATGCGCTTCCGTAGGTTGTGATAGGACTGAGTACATTACGGGGTTTCAAAGAAGGATTGGATAAATTCTTGAAGGATACGGGGATTGAGGGATACAGATAGAGGTAGAGATAGGATAATGAAAGGGTATAGATAGAAGGATAAAGGGGATTGAAGGGTTTTAGACAAAGGATCACCTTACAGGTCATGGACCTGATGGGCACGATGGACCTCTGGTCTGACCCAGTGGAGGCAACTTCTTATGTTCTTAGCTCTAAGTAATTGCCAATTAAGGACAATAATTGCTGTGAATTGGTTTGTTTCCTAATTAGGTTGCATGCTCAAAACTGGGTGGGCAAAATTTGACAACCTTTATAGAATCTTGGGGGCAGGTGTTGATGATGGTTATTTTAGAAGCTCCATTCTTGTTTGGTTGTCTGAAAACCGACAAACTGTTTATCGCTTGGGCATCCAGATCCCAATTTTATAAAGCCAGAATATGTCCGTCTAAAGCTCCAGTACGTCAATAGGATAAAATGTTTCTATTGTTACCATTCAAATGTACAATGATGATATACATATGTAAATCTGCTATTTATATGCATACATGGCATTCAACTCTTCTAAACTCAATGTGTAGAAAATTGATAAAATTAGCTAAATAAAATCCAGGCAAGATGAAAATGTTGCCTGGAAAACTGCAGAGATTTAAACTGGCCACCGAAATCTCAGCTCGTATGGGTTTATGGAAGTTTTATTATGACAATTGCTTAATGAATTCCACAAGCTGGTAAATGTGACAGTCAGTCTGTTTTTGGACAAATTAATTTGTAAATGAATATATAATATGAAATAATAATTAAGTTAACTTTCCCACTATTCAGCTATTTAATGCCTCTTTGAGTTTTGGAAATCCTCAAATCCTAATTCCACCAGATCCTCCCCAAAATTAAAACAATCCTTCCCTTCTATAAAAGGTATATCCCATGCTGGAAAACTAGGGACATCCCTCCCCTTTAGAATCACTGAGCTCTGGAACAACCTTACATCCCCACTCCAAAATTCGAGCTCCCTCCAACTCTTCCGTAAACATCTGAAAACTTGGCTTTTCTCAAAAAATGTAACACTTCCCCCCCCCCCCTCTCTGGCACCCTAAAACCCTCTATATCTTCTTTACACTTAATCCTATAACCCTCCATTGGAGTTCCTTTCTATCTCAGCCCTGTAAACCGTGCCGAGCTCTACGATTGCGGAGAAGGTGCGGTATACAAACCTAAGGTTTAGTTTAGTTTAGTTTTCTGAAACAATAAAATGAAAAAAACAAAAAAATTCTGGGTGGGTAGCCCAAAACTACAGAAGATCTAAGCTCACAGCTAAATATCATATTAGAATTTTTTTTATATATATACTAGTTTTTTTAGCCCATTACATTAACGGGTGCTAGAATAGATATGTAGACTTAGGCACAGAAACTATTGTCTTGAAACAGTCTCAGACACTTATCAGGTGTTCTTTTCAGACCTGGCATATGAGGTTTATATCATTGCACTGAGTTTTGTATAAGGCATCAGTTCAAAAACGAAATATAATAACAATGGCCAGTTATTATATTTGGCTGTTGCCTAATTTTGAGCCTTATACAAAACTCAGGGCAATGATAGAAACCTGTTTCGGAGCACTGCTTGCTAATTCATGATGTGTGTGAGACTATTTCAAGACAATATTTTCTCAGGACATTATAGATGAAATATGCAAGCTACTATATTTCCTGGAACAGCGCCAAACCTTTAAGTCTTCCTTTTGATTTTCTGGAAGTCAACCAAATTTCAGTTTGGGTTTTGGAACGAAAACCAGCTTAAAATCAGATTTCATGTTTCATCCTTCGGCCAAAAATGCAAGTGCATTTTTGGCTGAAATTGAAACTTCTTCCCCCCCTCCCTTTTTGCCACCAGATCTTCTTGGGCCCAAATCCACCCCACCCCAACAGAAAGACGGTCTCCAATAGGCTGAGTCAACCATTTACCCCACTGGAAGCCACAGCGCCCGCCCACCTAACAGTCTCGCGCTCCCAACCGTAGCTTCTGAGCGCCGTCGCTCCAGCCAATCGTCGGCCGCCTTGGTATGGGCCGCTCCATGGCGCTAGGCGGCCGCAGCCCATGCCGCTGTCACGGCAATACGCCGCCGAGCTTTATTTCCGCCTCTGCTGGCGGGGACCGCCGGGACCTGGATGCCTGGGTGGATGGGATCAGTGATTCAGCATTAAAGCGTGCGGAGGGCAGGGCAAAGCAGGCTGCGGTCCCAGCTTCCGCATTAAAGCATACGAAGGAGGGCAGGGCAAAGCAGGCTGCGGTCCCGGCTTGAGGAGTCGATCCTGTGATATCTTTGGGCCGTCAAGTAGTCAGGGCTTGGGGCCTGGGTGCAGCAGAGAAGGGGGGTCTTGCCTGGCTGGGCCAGCCAAAATCCCCTGCTCTCCTAAGTGGCGGCCCCTCACGCCGCGCCATCTAGCGCATGCACACTCGTGCTGCCACTTCCCGACAGAAAAGGAATCAGGGAACATGCAGCGCGAGTGCGCATGCATGGCTAGCATTTTATTATTTAAGATATATATTAAAGAACTCAAAGCATATACAACTGCTCAACAATACTAGAAGCAAATACTTCTTATCTGTAGTTTTGAAATTCGGCAGCAAAGGCCTTTCTCAACAGAAATGCGTCTCTGTTTGCCTTGGGCTCTCGAGTACGTCTTCTTGACATTTTCAGTCAAGAAGTCTGAACGAAGTCTGTAGGACAAAGTCTGGTGAATAGGGAAAGCGGAACCTGCAGCTAGTTCATTGCTTGTTGACTACACTTAAAACCAATTAACTGGCCAGCAATCGCACTTCGCCAGTTCAACGGCACTTAACTGCTATCTGGTGATATTTGTCTCTCTCCTGCTGAATACAGGCCGCTGAAATACCTGTAATATCTTTGGCCTGGCACGTTGAAGAGACCTACCCTGTGTAGCCTCTCTTCATGAGGGAGGCGTTCTTTCTCCTTTATCATTTTTTGTCACTCTTCTCTGAACCCTTACTAGTTGTACAGGTACAAGATCCTATATCCTAAATTCCGAAACCTGAAATTTGACATGAAATGGAAGTAGTCAATTTCCCCAACGTGACACATGCTGAAACCAATGTGTGCGCGAGTGTTTCTCTTATTCTCTGCGCAATTCAAGTCAGAGGGCTGGGAAAATTACATTACATTACATTAGGGACTTCTATTCCGCCTATACCTCGCAGTTCAAGGGCGGATTACAAAAGAGCTAACTGGACATTTCCAGTGAAGTTACAACAGTTTTGTTTTTGGTTTTTTTTCGGTTACAAGGGAGGAGAGGTAGCTGGATTAATTCCGGAAGAACTTGCAAATTGGCTATTAAATTGACTGTACGTTACTGTGTGATATAACAAATAGATTACAGTTAGAGTACAAATAAGATGACGTTACATTTCAGGGATCTGAACACTTGGTTGGTGTTTTGGGGAGGAAGAGATTATTTAAGTGGAGGTTTTGGGGGAGAATTTATCTAGGAGGAGGGGGAAGGGTTGGGTTAAGATATCTGGATACATTTTTTGAAAAGTAGGGTTTTGATTTCTTTTCGAAAAGTTTTGAAGTCGCCCGTTGCCGCCAACAGGTTGGAGATGGAGTGGTTAAGTTTTGCTGCTTGCGTCGCCAGAAGGTTATCAAACATCTTTTTGCGCTGAGTGCCCTTGAGTGGAGGGAAGGCAAAAGGGTTCGGAGTTCTTCTTTGTCTTGAGGTGAGGATCTGGTTTAGGCGGGGTGTTTAGATAGGGGGGGCAGAGCCGTTTAATGCTTTGAATAATAGATAGTAGAATTTGAATTGAATTTGTGCTTGCATAGGTAGCCAGTGAGAGTCTAGGAAGGCAGTTGTAATATGATCATATTTTCTCAAGGAGTAAATCAGTCTGAGGGAGGTGTTTTGTATAGTCTGAAGTTGTTTTATCATGTTGGCAGGACTCAGTGGCAATTTTATGGTCTTATGGTCTGTTTTTCTATGATTTAACATTACCATTCCAAAATCTGAAAAAAATCCCCAAAACCTAAATATGCCCTGTCCCAAGGATTGTGGATAAAGGATTTTGTACCTGTACCATGTCCTTTTTGATTTGGTGTGACCAGAACTGTACTTTATGCTCAAGTTGTGATAGCACCAGGAATCTATACAGAGCATAAAGATAATCTCAGTTTTGTTCCGTACGATATCACTTTTGGAATAATCCTTAACATTCTACTTGCTTTTTTGAGACGCCATGCACTCTAGGCTGTGAATTTCAATATATTGCCAATGGCTTAGTGATAGGAGTGATAAGTGGAATGATCAAACGCATAGATAACCCCAAATTGTTCAAAGTCATTCAAATGGTTGAGGATTGCGAGCAATTGCAGAAGGATCTTGAGACTGGAAGACTTGAGCATCTAAATGGCAGATTCAGTTTCAACGTGGATAAATGCAAAATGACGAACATTGCCAAAATTAATCCTAAGCACTGGTTCAACATGCTTTGCTCTGAAATAGGATTCACCACCCGAGAAAAAGACCTCAGAGTCATATTTGACAATAATACTGTACAAAGGAGCCAAGATTCGAAACGCTGGTTGACCTTGAGTAAGAGGGTGGTTACATGTAACAGATATGAAGTGAAGGTCAGAGACGACAAGAATTGGGTTGAGAAAGCCCGAAGGGAAACATCTAGAATAGGTCATGACAGTGGCTATGCCGACGAATGAGGTTGGGAGAAGGTAGGTGGAGTCCAAATGAAGAGGATCTCCTAGCTTCTAGGCTGATTTTTGAGCTGTTCACAAACTGACCGAGTCACAAAACTTGGGTCCGATGTCAGAAGCTTTTTGATCAATGCAATTATTTCAACTTATTTCTGGAGAGAGAAACCAGAGCTTCAGTCAATCTCATGGAAAGCATGTATTTTTTCAGGTGAAATCCACTCTGATTAATGTGGTGCTCTGATGGATAGGTAGCATTTAATGGCTGCTTTTCCTCTGGCTAATGTTTGTTGAAGCAGAATCCATTATAAGCAAGTGACTTATTAGTTTGGTGTTCTTTCATGCTCTGCAGTGACCATGCAATTGCTCCTAGCAGATAAACACCACAGGCCAATCGTTTTTGTACACCGTTGTGGCATGCATTCAGGTCTTTTTAACTATGTGGTGCTTCCTTGGGGCCAATAAACATTTCTGATCAGCATGTTTTTTTTTTTACCTCGTGGAAAATGTTGCATGAAGTCTTTTAAAGGATCAATTTTACAAAAAGTGTTTTTGTGGTTATATGACAGCCTGGATGTAAAATGCCTCTTATAAAAGTAGAAAGCATGTATATGAAAAACCATAGTACCCATAAAATAAATATCAAATCTAAGAACATAAGAATTGCCGCTGCTGGGTCAGACCAGTGGTCCATCGTGTCCAGCAGTCCGCTCACGCGGCAGCCCCCAGGTCAAAGACCAGTGCTCTAAATGAGTCCAGCCTCACCTGCGTACGTTCCGGTTCAGCAGGAACTTGTCCAACATTGTCTTGAATCCCTGGATGATGTTTTCCCCTATAACAGACTCCGGAAGTTTCGATTTTTTGCAAGATCTTTAGATGTGCTTCCTAAGGGCTCTAATTAATGCTCCACAAGATCTGATCAACTAATTTCATCATTTGATCAAGCCAATTTTTAATGACTATTTCTCAAATCATCAATTTGTGCTTTCAACAGATGCTTGGAAACAGAAATTATGAAAGGTTGGTCAATGTTGAGACCTCCTTGTAATTTTCCCAACTATTCTTATTTATATATAGTATCGTTTAACAGACCCTCAGAAATGCCACCAGCCACTCAAATGCATATCATAGTGGTTGGATTTATACATTAATTCCTCACCGGGTCAGTCCAACTATTTTTTAAATTTTTTATAGTGATGATATTCAAAAAGTGCATCAGTGCATAGATAAAACTTTTTATAAATATAAAGCTAATACTTAGTTTAGCTTAGGTGGTCCATTCTAAGGGATCCTGTCACCGACATGTTTCACCCTGCTCGGGTTTCATTAGGGTTGTAATCCCTCAGTTAGAGTTGATTTCCCACAACGCGACCACTCCCAAGATTTCAACTCTAACTGAGGGATTACAACCCTGATGAAACCCGAGCAGGGTGAAACATGTCGGTGACAGGATCCCTTAGAATGGACCACCTAAGCTAAGCTAAGTATTACAAAATAGCAGGCTTTTTCTTTATCCGTGATGATACTCAGTGACCGCCAAAACCTGAATTCACTCTGCCATGTCGATATCGGCAGCCGCCGATCACGCGTCAATCACACGATGGCGCCGTATAGTGAATAGCGTTGCCAGGAAAGTTCGGAGCCGGAACAGTAGGCCAGGGTTTTCCAGGCCAGATATGAAGTTTGCAGGCCCAGTGGGTAGCTCCTGGATTTCCCTCTCTCGGCTAAAATACAGACCTCTTTCCTATAACTGGGTAGCAAGCTCATTAATAATATTTTCTCAAGTAGGGTTTCATTCTGTGAAAGAAATTGTTTTCGCTTGACCTCATCCAGATATCCGGGGGGAAAGAGGAAGAGTATGTCACTTAAAATATGAACACTTTTAATTCAATTCAATTTCTTTTCTAATTAAACTGCAGAGTAAATGCATATTTTAGAAAAAATATCATATGAAACCACTGGCTTCTTTGATTTATTTTTTTTTTTAATGCCCAGCAGCTTCTTCCTGCCTCTCATTATGTCTGAATAGACTTCCACTGTCAGATGGGCTCCCGTCACAGTCTCCTGAGTTAGATCCTTTCCATTTTTAAAAATAACCTTTTTGCCCTTCTAGTCTAACTCAGCCATCATGAAAGGTCACTTGGACACACAAAATCAGAGGCGTGAAGAAAGTACAAGAGGTTTATTACAGCATGCCGGACTCTAGTACAGTGAATAGCCTGCTTACTAGAGTGTTAGAATCAGGAAATGCATGGACTTTTATGCCCTTTTCACTAAACATATGCAAACTAATACATGCAAAAACTACAACTTCTCATTTGTTACTTCTATAACTTTTCTACAATTATTATTGGTCCTAAGTTCAGGGCTACAACTTATAGTCCTATAGGAAACTAGCTCATTTCTCTGCTTATCTAAATCTTACAGTTCTAAATGTTACATGTACAGAAGGGCAGGGTACATCATGGCTCAAACTCTTATCTATTTAGCTTACAATGTGGTAAGGTAGGGACATAAATTTTAGGCAGATGAGGTCAGTAGATTGTACACTGTTTTCAGCTATGTAGGCCAGAGCAATATTTTAAACAACAGTTAACCATTTCATGACCCTACAATCATAGTAAAAATCTTTGGCTTGGGGGCCACAAACCATGGTTTCTTCTAAAGCGCCTGTTCTCGGAGTCCTGCCCAGCAGGTGTTGCTGTTGCAAATTGAAGGGGCTCCTTGCAGCTAAAAATCACTGCTCCTTGTGACCCTGGGCAAGTCACTTAATCCCCCCATTGCCCCGGGTACATTAGATAGATTGTGAGCCCACTGGGACAGACAGGGGAAAATGCTGGAGTACCTGAATAAATTCACGTAAACCATTCTGAGTTCCCCTGAGAGAACAGTATAGAACATTGAATAAATAAACAGTGTGAACCAGAGCTGGTATTGTGACATGCCTACCAGGGCCTAAGAATGCTTAGGCACTGCTAGGCATGAGTCCATAAACAGCGCCTAGCGGATGATTGTCAATCGCGCTCAATGGTTGCCCAGGAGCTAGGCGTCATTTATAAAATCAGGGTCTTACTGCAGGAGCCACTCACGCCATTTTAAGCTGCATTAGGCCTGCATTGGTGCCTAATGCAGTTTAGTAAAAGGGCTCCAAAGATAATTAAAAATGGAAAGACTGAATAAGGATGTGACATGGCAGATAGGTTAGGCTTCATTTATTATGATTAGCATTTTCATCAAGAAGTTTTTGTGTCAGAAGAGAGAGATTTAAATAGAAATAAAAAATAGTTTCCTGTGCTGGCAACTGAAAGGTATAACTCACGCCGAGCAAAAGGTCTTTAGGGGAAAAAAATTATATACTTTTCAAGCAAAGAACGTGTCATGAGAATTTATGAGGTTTTCAATTAGCTGGTTGCGTTTCACTTCGAGCTAAATTCTGGGAATCTCTAGTATTACCTTGGCTTCTGTTAATTGGAAAATACTGTATTCTAATTATTCATTTTGCAAGAACTTAACTGGTTTATTGCCAAGGCCACTTGGGTGAAAGCCTCAAACTTTCTATGGCATGTCAGCTATGGAACAACTATTCTGTTTCATCTGGTCCTTTGACATACAGCAGACGTCTGTAGGCCTCAATCCTAGGCCAGTCCTCTGTATGTTTTACACAATATTCTAAATGAGGTCTCACCATTTAGGCTGGGGTTGCCTTACTGCTTCATTTCCTTTGTGAAACTTTTTGGTGCTCGTTGGATTTTGTTCTTAAAAATGTCTCCATTGGCCGAATTTGGTGCCTTTTATTTTTTTGGTATGGCCATATTGTAGCATATGACCATACATTGAAATAACAGTGGCTTCAGGACCAACGTGGTCCCATTTTGAGAACAGCTTCTGCTTGGGAAGGCATTCCTAGGATCCGTTCCTGCCTGACATGATAGAGACTTACAAGATCATGAAAGGCATAGAGAAGGTGGAAAGGGACAAATTCTTCATCCTATTGGGAACTAAAAGAACGAGGGGGTACTCGGAGAAACTAAAAGGGGACAGGTTTAGAACCAATGCTAGGAAATTTTTCTCACTCAGAGGGTGGTGGACACCTGGAATGCGCTTCCAGAGAGCGTGATAGGACAGAGTACAGTATTGGGGTTCAAGAAGGGATTGGACAATTTTCTGTTGGAAAAAGGAATAGAGGGGTATAGATAGAGGATTACTGCACAGGTCTTGGACCTGTTGGGCTGCCGTGTGAGCGGACTGCTGGGCACGATAGGCCTCTGGTCTGACCCAGCAGAGACACAGCTTATGTTCTTATGCCTCTGAGCATTAACGGATGTCGACTGGTGATGTCACATGCATGTGGGTGATGTCATCACGTCGATGCCCGTGCATGCTCAGAGGTCCTGTAGACGTAGCTCTGAGCTCGGGGACCTTCCAAAACCCAAACTGCTGGGTTTTGGAAATCCCTCCATTGCCAGGGAGTCAGAGAGAAGGAGAGATGCCAATGCTGGCAGTGACTGATTCGTTTCTTTCGCGGCACACATGGAATCTCACCTTGGTACGTTATTTTGCCACAGCACCACAGTTTGCAATACAATTGGGTAGACATACGTAGGTGAGCTAGGGATGCTGGGAGAGGGGGTGTAGAAAAATACTCTTTTCTATTACAATTGTCTTAAAAATAATGGAAATAATAATAATAAACTCTGCCTTGTTGAGGCGGTGAAGTGTCTTGGCTCATTTTTTATATTAATGAAACAAAATGCATTGTTTAATTATGTTTTTATTTCACATCCAGAGCTGTTAGGCACTTTTTCACATTTTGCGAAGGATCTGAATAATGTTGATTTCATGCTGAATTTTCCTTGGGCAACTGGTAAACTATCAGATCATGAAGAGAACAGCTTGAGCTATTTGACCAAAAAGAGTGTGCAAAGTTTGTAGACATTTACATTAAAGAATTCAAGGCTATCATTGCTTTGAAAGAGGACCTTCGCCAAGGGTGTGAAGACTTATGCACTTGAAGACTTTTTGGCTTCTTGGGTTTTTTAAAATTGTTTTTGTATTTCTGTAACTGTTATTTCACATGTACGAACATAAGAATTGCCATACAGACCGAAGGTCCATTAAGCCCAGTATCCTGTTTCCAACAGTGGCCAACCCAGGTCCCAAGTACCTGGCAGGAACCCAAAGAGCAGCAACATTTCAGAGCTGAGATTGTGATGTCATAATGCCTCATTCCACCAATGCCTAAGAGCCAACCTCAGCAGTGATGTCACAATGGCTTGATTGTTCTATACTTGGCTCACATAAGAATATAAGAGATGCCATACTGGGACAGACCGAAGGTCCATTAAGCCCAGTATCCTGTTTCCAACAGTGGCCAACCCAGATCCCAAGTACCTGTCAGGAACCCAAAGAGCAGCAACATTTCAGAGCTGAGATTGTGATGTCATGATGCCTCATTCCACCAATGGCTAAGAGCCAACCTCAGCAGTGATGTCACAATGGCTTGATTGTTCTATACTTGGCTCACATAAGAATATAAGAGATGCCATACTGGGACAGACCGAAGGTCCATTAAGCCCAGTATCCTGTTTCCAACAGTGGCCAACCCAGATCCCAAGTACCTGGCAGGAACCCAAAGAGCAGCAACATTCCAGAGCTGAGATTGTGATGTCATAATGCCTCATTCCACCACCAGTGTCTAAGAGCCAACCTCAGCAGTGATGTCACAATGCCTTCATTGTCTTATACTTGGCTCATATAAGAACATAGGAGTTGCCATACTGGGACAGACCAAAGGTCCATCAAGCCCAGTATCCTGTTTCCAACAGTGGCCAACCCAGGTCCCAAGCACCTAGCAGAAACCCAAATGGCAGCAACATTCCAGAACTGAGATTGTGATGTCATAATGCCTCATTCCACCAATGCCTAAGAGAGAAACTCATCAGTGATGACACAATGGTGTGATTGTCCTATACTTGGCTTGCACGAGAACATAACAGACTGAAGGTCCATCAAGCCCACGATCCTGTTTCCAACAGTGGCCACCCCAGGTCCCAAGTACCTAGCTAGATCCCAAGAAATAAAACAGATTTTATGCTGCTTATCCTAGGAATAAGCAGTGGATTTCCCCAAGCCATCTCAATAATGGCCTATGGACTTCTCTTTTAGGAAATGATCAAACTTAAGTTGAAAACCCCATTTATATATATATATAAAAGCTTTTAAAAGAAAAAAATGTAAAAACTGTGCCTGAATCGCGCCTCTGGGAGGTGTTTTGCATCATCTAATGCCACAGTAGGAGTTGCATTTTATGAGGCTGCGATTCTATAAATGGCACTGGCACATGACTGACAGCCGACGAGAACAGCACCGTTTATACAATCTGGGTCTTTAAGAACTGGTGGCGGTGCTTAACTTGAGATGGTGACCCCAGTGGCCTAGTAAGGGTGAGCGGTGCCTGCGGCGGTGGAGCCCCTCCCCCTCCTCCGCCCTCTTCCCCGCCCCTGTACCTTTTTTAACTTCCTCCGGCATGAGCAGCACGCCCACATCGGTTTCGGCTCTCCCTGTGAGGCCAATTCCTAGGCACGGGTCCGGGAAGTGATGTCAGAGAGTGTGCCGATGCCGACGCGGCCAGCAACCTTGTGCCGGGGAGGTGAAAAAGGCATGGGGAAGGCAAGGGGAATGTGCGGCAAGAAGAGGAGAGGAGGAGGGGTGCTGCGCCCTTAGGAAGACCACGCCCGGGGTGGACCATCCCCCGCACATCTTTTACTACGCCACTGGGCGACCCAGACAACTGAATATTGACCTGATTATTAATATGTTGATAATGACAGATAAATAAAACATTAGAATTCCTTTGAGTGTCAGAGCTGTTACCGCTAAAACCGCGCCACGGTTTTGTAAAAGGAAGGCGGGAGGTTAAATTCCATTACTATTACATACAAGGACTTGAGGCTATTCTTGGAAAATTGTAGGATTGACCTACAAAGCAAATCTGGTGCTATTTGACCACACGAGGGCAATTTCTTTGAAATACCCTCCAGTTTTAACCCAAGCCATGCAGCTTACTTGTAGAGTGGGGACCAAAGAGTGTGAATCTTTTCAGAAGACAGGTAAGCGTGCTCATAATTTATCCCAGCAACAATAAACATCCCTTGGATAAAAAATGTAAATGATAAACAAGGCAACCAGAGTGAAGAATGGGGCAAGACGTCAAGTTGTAGGCAGTACTGTTATTTTCATGAGCCCTTCAAATAAGTACAAGGAGAAATATTGTGTTTCCGTGGCTGAGTTCCCCACTTACATCAACAGTTTTCGCAGCACCAAGAAGGCTGGCAGGAATAATGAGCCGGGTGTTTTGGTATTCAGGGAATCTCCTGCCTATTTGTAGCTTTCAGGGATTTGTATTTTAATTTGCAGTATTTGCCGTAGCTAGTCTGCTTCACAGATGCAAGGTTTTATTTCCCACACCTTGGATCAGGATAAACACATTTATCTTATAATTGGCCTGTTAGATCTGAGGTCGGTGGCTCTACAACCTTACCTGCCAGTTAATTCTAGGCAGAGATAACATAAGACCGTTGATGTTTTGTATACAAAATGGCTTCTCTTCTCCTGGCCCTGACACAACAGTGGCCCTGATTGGGCAGCTTGAACTCTAGAGATTTTGCTGCAAAATTAGCATTAGGGGTCCTGGGCTCCATCTTGAACCTGAGACTCACAAAAGCACAAGCAACTGGAGATCGTTCCTGCTCTCAGTAGACCCCCAAGAGCCCCATTAGGAGCTGGGAGAGGGGGGTTCATGGGGTGGGGGTAGGTCTGCTGGGAAGAGGGTCATGTGGGGGAGAATATGCATTTAGGGGGGCTTTATTGATGATGGGGAATGATTGATGCTGGGGTTTGATCATGGTGTACTATAGTTGCTGGGAGATGATTGGGTTGAAGACTTTGATGTTAACGATGGGTGATGGGATTGAGGTCCTCAATGTTAGGGGTATGGTTAATAGGGAAGCTGGCCTTGGTCTCTACATCTTCCCCTTCAAGCAGGCATTTATGGGAACCTTTTTGTAAAATGAAGAATACTCAACATTGATGTAGGCCCACCCAAAATACTCCATCATGCCCTAAATATACCGCCTTGATATCTAGACATGGCTTGGATCTCCCATATGTAAATCGGATTTGCAAATGTATGGCAAGCTATATGAGGGGAGCCTTTGACAATATGGGTCAGGTTGATTTTTTTGCCACCATATAGAGAATTTGGTCCAATCCAGTTAGTTCTGAGGTGGTCTGTAATATCTATGGAAAGCCACGGCTAAGAGAAATATCTGGATGACTACTGCAGTTAGCCAAATATGTCCCTTTAAATGTGAGACCTAAAGTTGTCTATCTTTGAATGTGCACTGCTTCGATAGTGTTCAGGCTTCCAGGTGGTAATGTGAGAAATTAAGGGGTTAATATTTAGCCATTGGCAGTGAGCGTTGTCCTGTGCAGGCTTTGGGTTTGAATATTTGGTTATTTTTTAGCCAGCTAACAGGTAGCTGCTTAAATTGATATCCGTCGGTGAAGCGGCCATGGATTACCATTTAAACATAGGACGGACATTTACACTGTCCCATTTATGCCCTAAGCTTGTCTGCTTAAGTGCCGAATCTCATCACTTAAGCGGCCAAGTGCTGACTCTCCCCCAGAAGAATGCCCCAAGATAGCCAACTTTGTGCTTGGTGTCAACCCATAGGCAGTGGAATGCTTTTTTGTTTGGGGAGGGGAGTCTAAAGGCTCCGCCCTAGCCCCAGCAGGATCCTGTGGCACGACCTCTCTCTCCAGCTCCTGACTCCCCCCACCTACCTTCCCTGGCCACTGTAATTTTAAATCTTTCAGCAGCCACCATGCAGCGTCAACGAGCAGGCCTGCCCTGGAAGTCTTCATTCTGCAGCGACACCTAGGGGGGAAAGTCATCAAGGGGCACTAACCAATTCAATGCATGCTTACAATTAGCATGCGTTAAATCAGGGGTCCCCAAAGTCCCTCCTTGAGGGCCGAATCCAGTCGGGTCTTCAGGATTTCCCCAATGAATATGCATTGAAAGCAGTGCATGCACATAGATCTCGTGCATATTCATTGGGGAAATCCTGAAAACTCGACTGGATTCGGCCCTCAAGGAGGGACTTTGGGGACCCCTGCGCTAATTGCTGAAGCCTAAGTTAAGTCCAAAATGCTATTTTACAGTGGACTTAAAACAAAACAAAAGGTGCCTGCCGGCGCCTAAAAAGACAATGGCAGAATTGTGCCTCCAGAGGCATTTTATGATGCCTAACTCCACTGTAGGCGCTTACCTTTCCTGAAGGCGTAATTGGTATGATTGACACGCGATCGGCGGCAGCTTTTAAGGCAGCTGCCGACAACAGCGCCATTAATAGAATCCGGGCCTTAGTGCATGCTAATCATTAGCGCGCGCTAAATTAGTTATCACCCCTTGATGAGTTCCTCCCTTAGCCAGTTAAGAGGTACTGAATATTAACAGCTAGCCCCGACCACGCGATTTAACCAGTCAGCGGCCGGCTAAGTTGTTTTGAATATCAAGTAGTAAAATAATAAATAAAGACACCATTTCAGGATGATTATCAGAATAATAATAACAATGATGATACACGTTAGACTTTAAAAACAACGCAGCCTGAATACAGAAAGTCCTGATGTCAACCAGGAAGTGTGAACCAGAATATGTTTCTTGCCTCTCCTCTCTTGGCTGATTTTCACGGATGACCTCAGACTTGTGGGCACAGGTCAAATTTTGCTGCCTGTCCATCATACTTTAAAATTACCAACTATTTTTTTTTATTACTGTTTAGAAATGCCAAGCTTTCTGGAAGAACCTCAAGGGCTCGAGCGGCAGCTGTGTTTGCCATGGCTTTTGTCATTCCTGGAAGCTCCTCCTCCGAAAAAAAAAGTGTACCGTGTTGCGTTTCCAGGAACCACATTGCAGGAGTTGACCGTGGAGGTTGTAACATGATTCCCCAAAGTGCTGAGGGACCATCCATGGACCTTCCACATAATGCTACTGATGCTTTCTACCATATCATGCTACCAGCCTCATTGAAGTCTTTCAATGGTCTTAATTGAAGGGTAGACACAATAGCTCTGTTTGGGTCATATGTTTCGAGCAACTTTCACTAATGTAATTGAATCAATGAGGTCTGTAAAAGTGTTTTCATGGACTATTGTGCCTTGATTTGGCACAGCATCAGTCACATAAGGGCAAATACAACCATTTCCAACACATGAACTTATACAAACTACCTCTTGGTTTTCAGAGATTCCTTTTCAACCTGCGGTTTTACATTGGCAGCTGCTAGGGTGTGTTTGCAGGGACATCGCTATGCCATTGTTTTTTTTTTTCTGAGCACTTAAGAGATGCCCTAACATAGGCTACTCCTCGAATGGTTACTTAAAAGTACAATGAGTCCTTCCAAAGAAGGTTTATCATCTGAACGAGCGCCTCAGGCAAGGAGAGATAAGTGACTTACCCAAGGCCACGGTGAGTGTCCAATGGCAGATGCAGGATTTGAAGAAATATTTTTCGTGGTCTTAAGTCTTTTATTTTATTTTCTAGGCAGGATTTATCAATAGATTGCCTTCACTTTTGCAATCTGTGATCTCTTTATACGAGGCCGAGATATTTTTGCCTGGTAGGGTGTTTATCATGGATGTTATTTTTGTGTGTGATTTGATCAAATCCCTGCTGTGCGTGTTTGTTATAGTCACGATCTAAACACCCAAGGGTCCATTTTAGACAACAATCCTTTTTCACCTGTAGAACCACAAGGAAAGTTAGAACATTCATGCAGGAGAACTCTGTCTATCCCTCTTAACAATGGGCTTAGCCCAAACTATTTTGGTTGTACTATATAGGGAACAAGATTCCTCTATTTCTCCAAAGGACACACAGTCGACTCCGGACCAGGTCTCTATATGCACTTCAACGGAGTGTGCGCTTAATAGGAGTGGGGGGGAGGGGAGGGGGAGGCTGTAGTAAAGCCGGTTCAGTTTAAATATGGTGCGTGGGCTGCTGGAGCCTAAAGTATAGGAAAGCTATACCCTATAGCTTGAGTGGAAGCCATTTCAGCAAACAGCTGTCTCAGCAAACAACTTTCCCAGCGCTCACTTTCCCAGCTGTCCCAGCGCTTAAGTTGCTGTGTGAAGCCTGTTCATTCCCAGTGAGAACGTGATTGCATCCCTCCCTGGATCCCACCGCTTCCTCCCAGAACTGCCGGCTGAAGTAGCTGCCTCCTGTTCTCTCGCGGCAAAACAGCGCACCAGGTTGCCTGCCTGGTCCCGCGAGAACTGAGTTCTCGCAGGAAGCGGCGCGGGACCAGGCAGGCAACCTGGTGCACCGCTATGCCGCGAGAGAATGTTATAGGAGGCAGCCGCGTCAGCTGGCAGTTCTGGGAGGAAGCGGCGGGAACTAGGCAGCCAGCCAGCCTTGGCCGCGAAGAGAAGTAAAAAAAGGTACACGCAGGGGGTGGCGGGGAGGAGGAAGAGGGCCAGGGCCTGCCTGTCACCTGCCTGGAGGGTGAGGAGGAAGAGGCCGGGGCCTGCCTGTTTGCTCTGCCCAATTAAAAATAGGGATGGAGGAGGGAGAGGCCGGGGCCTGCCTGCTGCTTGCCTAGGGGGAGGGAGGGAGAAGGGAGAGGCCAGGGCCTGTCTGCCTGTCCTCCCTGCCAAATTAAAAATAGGAAGGGAGGAGGGAGAGGCCAGGGCTTTCCTGCTGCCTGTTTACCTACCTGCCTGCCTGGGAGGGGGGAGGTCTGCCTGCCTGCCTGCCTGACTACATACCTACCTACCCACCCATCCTTTCCCATTCCTACCTGCCTGCCCTGTCCCTACCTGCCTGCCAGCCACTAGGCCTGCCTGCCCTGTCCCGGCCTGCCCTTTCCTGACCTACCACTAGACCACCAGAGGGGGGGGTACAGGGTACAGAACTTGGCAAGGAGTGTGGGATTGGGTGCAGAGCCTGGCAGGGAGAATTTGGTTCAGAATGGTTTTTTTCTTGTTTTCCTCCTCTAAATTTAGGGTGCATCTTATGGTCAGGTGCGTCTAATGGAGCAAAAAATACAGTAATAGTAGTAGTATGGAATGTTGCTACTCTTTGAGATTTTGGAATCTTGCTACTCTTTGGGGATTCCAAACAATAGCAAGATTCCAGAATCTCAAAGAACAGCAGCATTCCGGAATCCTGACTCATTACGTCAGGCTCCGTCTCTGGCAGTATTCAAATCCAGACTCAAAGCCACCTTCTTTGAAGCTGCTTTCAGTTCCAAATTCCAACCCACCTGCTAAGCACCAATATCTGTCTTGTCATCCCCTCTGTAATTCCCCCACCTGAGCACAGTGTATTGATGCACCTTCTTGTCCAGTTTGTCTGTCTTGACTAGATGGTAAGCTCTTTTGAGCAGGGACTGTCTCTTCAATGTTTTGATGTACAGTGCTGTGTATGTCTAGTGATGCTATAGAAATGATTAGTAGTAGAAGCTGTCTGAATGCTCAGTGACATCACAATGCACCTGGGTCATTCCTAGAATTCTTGATGACATCATAATGCATAAGAACATAAGAATAGCCATACTGAGTCAGACCAATGGTCCATCAAGCCCAGTAGCCCGTTTTCACGATGGCCAATGCAGCTTATATGGTTCCCACACCTGAGCACAGTGTATTGATGAACCTTCTTGTCCAGTTTGTCCATCTTGACTAGATGGTAAGCTCTTTTGAGCAGGGACCGTCTCTTCTGGGTTTTGACGTAAAGCACTGCATATGGCTCGTAGCACTATAGAAATGAGGAGAAGGAGCATATCACACATCTCAGAGCTGCAGTTTATGATGGAAATGTCAGATTCCACCTCTGACCAAAGAGCAGAAAGAAGACGGGCTACAATGGAAAATATTTCTCCAAAGAAGCATCCACCCATTAATAATCATTAGCCCAAACTCCACATGACTGTACAATGTTTCCAGGGTCCAATTAAGCCTGGTAATTCCTCTTTAAAACTGAGTTCGATGATGTTCCTACAGTGCTACCATTGTGTGACTTAATTGATATGAAGCTTGATTAGGCTGCAATTTTCAGCAGCTGAATTGCGACAAGATGGAAGGAGCACTGATTGTCATCAGCCACTATCGGTACAATTTCTTCCTCTCCTTTCTTTTTTTTGACTGACTTATAGCTCTAGCTAGGAAATATTCATATAATCTTTCTACATAGTTTTCATAGCTTTTGCCTCATCGCCTATTCACATTTTCCTCTTACCATCCCCAACAAAATTCAAATTTGGGTAGAGGTTGATTGCATTTTTGTGTGTTTTCAGTCAGTTTCTCTCCTCCTGCCACTTTCTTTCCTTCCCTTTTTTTTTTTTTTTTCCCATTTCTCAGGGCCCATTTTTTCCTCCTGTCTCCCCTATCAGTCTCCCTCATCTGACTCAAGTTTTCAAGTTTCAAGTTTATTAAAAATTTGTTCTACCGCTTATTCAGACTTCTAAGCGGCGTACATCATGTAAGAAGGGGGAGAAATACCATACTATACTATACTCGTACGATTAATAAAACAAGGCTAGGTAATTATTAAAATTCAAAATGACAAACACGACAAAACGGACGAACAGGAACAAAATGAGAAATGGGTGAGCAACCACATCGATATGAAAGAACGAAAAAAGGCAAATACGAGAGGATAGGAAACATCACTGAGTTGATATAAAAATTTTAAAAGTTCAATAATTTTTATTGAGTTTTAAAAATAAAATATGCATAACCAAAATCTTACAAAGAATATCATCTCAACTCAGGTAATACATTGTAGATATATAAATTCAAAGAAATCAACAATCAATTATCATCACAATACAAACACGATAAAGTACCTCCCAACACTTCCTCCTCCCTTCTCATCCCCCCTTCCACCCCTCCACCCATCCCATTTCCAAATATTACTAACTAGTCGTTAAGCCCGTTACATTAACGGGTGCTAGAATATATGTGTGTCTGTCTGTCTGTGTTTCTTTATCTCTCTCTCCTTGGCCGCTGTCTGTGTCCTTCTGTCTCCCCCCCCCCCGAGCAAAGCTGTCTGCCTCCAGCACACAGCCCCCTTTCCCTCTCTCTAACTGTCTCTCCATGGCCCTCTTCTGTCTTCCCCCCCAGAGCAAAGCTGTTTGCCCTAAGCACACCCCTACCCCCAAAAGCAGCCCCCTTTCCTTCTCCCTAACTGTCTCTCCATGGCCCCTTCTGTCTTCCCCCCAGTGCAAAACTGTCTGTCCCCAGCACACCCCTCCCCCAAAGTAGCCCCCTTTCCCTCTCCATGTCTCTCCATGGTCCCTTCTGTGTTCCACCCAGAGCAAACCTGTCTGTCCCCAGCACACCTCCCCCCCAAAGCTTTTCCCTTTTCCCTCTCCATATCTCTCCATGGCCCCTTCTGTCTCCACCCAGCACACCCCTCCTCCAAAGCAGCCCCCTTTCCCTCTCCCTGTCTCTCCATGACCCCTTCTGTCTCCCCTCAGCACACCCCTCCCCTCAAAGCAGCCCCCTTTCCCTCTCCCTCTGGCCCCCTGTATTGAGTCCCCTGCTTACCCTCCCTGCATCCCGGCATTTTCTGGCCTGCTCCAGGACACGATCGTGGTGGCCGGCCCCAGCGAACCTTACAGGCCGCTCCCCAACCTGGAAGCACGCTCCCTCCCGACGCAATCCCGTGCGTCAGAGGGAACGTGCCACCGAGGCCGGAAAGCGGCCCGCGAGGCCCGCCAAAGCCGGCCACGATCGCAGGCTGCCCCGAAGAGAAGGATCAGCGGCAGCAGCAGCAGTAGTGAGCGAGGGCAGGAGGTGAGGTGCTTGCTTTGGATTGGTGAGTGAGGAGGGGAGTGGCCAGAGTGATCCCTGGCCGCGTTCTAAAATGAAACGCGGCCATGGAACAGAAAACACGGCGCCAGGGATCACAATTTTTCAAGAGCGCATGCGCGCTCTAGAGTTTTATTATATAGGATAAAAATTAAAAAGTTGACGTCCTTAAAAGGATGGTTATAGGCTGAAAGTGTCTTTAAACAGAAATGCATTTAGTTTGGATTTAAATTTGGTCAAGCAGCAGAGTTCCAGAGTGAGGGTGATGTGACTGAGAAAATATTCATGCGCCTTGTATTGATATGTCCTACTTAATTCCTCTTCCAGGGTTCTTCAGCGACCCCATTTCTCTTGCCACCACAGTTCATGCCCCCTACCACCTTCCTGGTCTGCCTTCCTTTCAATACTGTTCTCATTCTCAAAGCCCATGTCTGTGCTCTCTCTCCTTCCCCCTCTCCGCCTCACAACCCTTGCCTTCCTCTTTTTTGCCTTTATCTTTACCAAGGATGCTGTGGGGGTCACATCTATAACAGAAACTTTCTTTTATAATGATGGTTCAGAGCATCTAAAGCACTTCACTATAAGACTAGAAGATATAATAAATCAAATTGATTAACTCAGGATTGGTCCTCATTCAGCTAGAGTCCAAAAAAGCTCAAACTAGTAATCTGTTGGCCACAATACCTGAAGTTTGGAGATGACGCAAGAATTATAAATGTCGATGTTAAGCAGAAAGTTTGAAACTTCATATACTATTGGTTTTCAGTCAGGTACTTGTGACCTAGATTAGCCACTGTGGAAACAGGATACTGGGCTAGATGGACCATTGGTCTGACCCAGTTTGGTTATTCTTATGTTCTTATGTGAGCCAAGTATAAGACAATCAAAGCCATTGTGACATCACTGATGAGGTAGGCTCTTAGGCATTGGTGGAATGAGGCACTATGACATCACAATCTCAGCTCTGGAATGTTGCTCTCAATGGGGTTCCGGAATCTTGCTACTCCTTGGGTTTTGGCCAGGTACTAGGGACCTGGATTGGCCACCGTGAGAATGGGCTACTGGGCTTGATGGACCATTGGTCTGACCCAGTAAGGCTATTCTTATGTTCTTATACTTGGCTCACGTAGGAGCTTAAGAGTAGTCATACTGGATCAGACCAATGGTCCATCAAACTCAGTAGCCCGTTCTCACGGTGGCCAATCCAGGTCACAATACCTGGCAGAAACCCAAATAGCAGCAACATTCCAGCATCTCAAAGAATAGCAAGATTCTGCTGTTGGAGAAGATACTAAAATAGACTAAAATAGACTCAAATTAATACAATTGTATTAAGAAAACAACAAGTGACTTATATGATAGAGACATTTAAATGCATAGGAGGCAAGTCTCTTTCTAGTAAAAGGGAGCTCTGGAATGAGGGGACATAGGATGAAGGTGAAAAGGGTCAGACTCAGGAGTAACAGAAAGGGTGGTGAATTCCTAGAACTGCCTCCCAGTGGAAGTGGCGGAGAGGAAGACTGTATAGTGTCCCTCTGGTGGTTTGCGGTTGGCGGTCCCGGTCATTCGTGGTATTTTCTGACCGTGAACCGCCGACAAGGAGAGGGCAGCAGGAGAGAGCAGCCGGAGCGCAGGAAATCACTCGCGGTACACTCTGACCACCTCTTCCTGCACGAAGTCGGGCAGGAATCCAATCAGGAGATGCTTTGACACGCAGCTCCTGATTGGATAAGGCCCGACTTCGTGCTGGAAGAGGCGGTCTGAGCGTACCGCGAGTGATTTCCTGCACTCGCGGCGCTCCAGCTGCTCTCCTGCTGCCCTCTCCCACTGCCTTCTTAACGCTCCCCCATGAAAAAACGTATCATCAGTGATGTCACAATGGCTTAACTGTCCAATACTTGGCTCACTTTTACTACATTTTGATTTCTAGAGTGGCTCAGTGGTTAAAGCTACAGCCTCAGCACCCTTGAGGTTGTGGGTTCAAACTCACGCTGCTCCTTGTGACCCCAGATAAGTCCCCGGACAAGATTGGGAGCCCGCTAGGACAGACAAGGAAAATGCTTGAGTACCTGAATATATTCATGTAAACCATTCTGAGCTCCCTTGGGAGAATATAAAATTTGTGAGTATAGAAAATTGAATAAATAAAAATTTGGGAGTATAGAAAATTGAATAAATAAAAATTATAATGAGATCTGGAGGATTTTAAGTATTATATATTCATACTGTCAGATTTTACCAAAACTAACTTCTAAGACAAAATAATTTTGGGAATATTACAATACTCTTGCCTTTAAAACATTTCCTGTGACTTCACCATCCTTAGAGCATTAGCCTCATTGTTTAAATATTAATTGTATGGTGTCACCTCGTTTATTGTAAAGACGGTGTGAAGTATTTTGCATTCAGAAGCCTGACAAAAACTGCCGTTCACCATTTATTTCAAATCCTCTTGGAAGCAATTAGCCTGAGAGCTGAAATAATTTTCCAAACTACCGACTACTGGTTCTCAAGTTGTGTCAAAATGCTACTGACCAGAAACCGAATTCCAAAAGCCATTGTTGGACGAAGGGCACGCACTTAAGGCCATTGCACACAAGCGTTACGTCTTGCCACCTGGGCTGGGTCTGTTTCATTTCTTTCTTTTATTTTTAGAATGGGATTGCAAATCAAGCACAGCTGTAGCAACAATTTAAAATTTCAATTTTAAATCAAATTCATCTCAGAACCTCAATATAATAATCCCTTGCCACTCAAATAATGTGTAAAACTGACAGGTCGCTGTCATTATTTCAGTGCATGAAGACAATACAGATATTCCATAAATCTCAGCTGTATATTCTGTGCCCCGCCCAGATACATATCACTTGCCCTACAAGCCTGGAGGCCTATCCCAGAACTCACTGGCATGACTGTCTGGGTTCAATTCCTGACCATGGTGTGTGCCAGTCGGTAATTTGGGGTGCTATATAAAAATACTTCATAGAAACAATTGTTCTCAATAACTACATCTCAGTGAGGTATAGTTAAGGGTTTGCAAACAGATCTGTAGAAAAATAATACATGGACATTTTCTTCCTGGCTCATTTGCAAAGGCCTCCTCTACTCATGCTGCATGCCAATTAGGGCACAAAGGGCCCATTTAATTAAAATGCATTAACATTTATGAGAAACCTGAGACAAGTCCGAAAATTCTTTGAAGGCACACAATTCCTACTAATAGTACAATCACTAGTACTAGGAATACTGGACTACTGTAACATTCTCTTCCTCCCATGTCCGGCGACTACGATAAGACAACGATAAGATACCCCCCCCATCCAAAGAAGTGAAAAGAACAAAACAACATGACGGCCTCCTAGCCACACAAGCTGCAAGACTGGATAACCAAATCTCCAACCTTCTGATGACCACCCCAGACTATAAGACGTTCAGAAAAGAAATAAAAACCACACTTTTCAAGAAATTCCTAAAACAGAAATAAAAACACGACCACTAAAAGCCCTCAAGATCTTCATATTACCTCTCTAGCTATGCTCTACAATTCATATAATTCTGTCATTCTGTAACGCTGTAATTCTTTATTCATTGTAATTCTGTCCTTAAACTAACCTTTTGTAATCCGCCTTGAACCGCAAGGTAATGGCGGAATAGAAATCCCTGATGTAATGTAATGTAATGTAATGTAATTTAGCAGTTACCAGCCATTAATGGACAAAATTAGCATGTATTTAACATCAAAACCTCTGCATTAACTGTTGAGAGTGGGCCCAAAAGTTTCTAATGCAGTTAACGGGGAGACAATACACATAGGAGGTAAGTTTGCCTAAAATTCCAGTAGATGCCAAAATGCTGGACATTAATGCTGGGTACACTGTATAATTTATTTATTTATTCAATTTTTTTAAGTCGTTCTCCCAAAAGAGCCCAGAACAGGTTACAGGTTACAGTATGTGAGGGGCTGCTGAAAAGTTATTAGCCCAACCAAGAAGAGAATGATGTGGAGCCATGAAACTTACAAGTTATTCCACACTTTTCGTTTCAATGAGGCAAATGCATCTAGTGAATGGGCACAAGTAGAGGGAAACCTAGCCATTGTGACATCACCGATGAGGTTGGCTCTTAGGCATTGGTGGAATGAGGCATTATGACATCACAATAGGAGGGGATGCTGAAAAGGTCTCAGCCCCACCAAGACGAGAATGATGTGGAGCCAGGAAACTTACAAGTTACTCATTTCATTTCATATTGAACAGGCATCATCATTCCACCTCTGCTTCACTTTGAAGGTTACCTCAATTCCAAATCAAACCGATCTCACTTCTCCCTCCGTATTCGCGGTTTCAGCATTTGCGGTTTTGATTATTCACGGTTTTTAGCTTGTTGGCTCCTCCCCCCCAGATTACATCAGCTTACATAGAGAAACTGCTGATTCCAAGCATTTGCAGAGAAAATTGCTGATTCCCAGCACTTTCTCCACCATGTTTTGCCTCTCCTTCAGGAACAGACCAGGTCTCCCAATCATGTTATTCGCGGTTTCACTATATTCACGATGATTTTTAATAAAAAACAGCAAATAACATATGAAAAAGTTATTTGCAGGTTTTCTGTATTTGCGGTTCTGTTAATCCCCTATCACAGTGAATACGGAGGGAGAAGTGTATCACTGTTCGTTCAGATAAACATAAGTGTTGGTTGGTTTTTGTGGGTTTTATTTTTTTAACAAAAGAGCCATCAGAAGTACACAAGGTACCAAACTTACAGAGTTTTTGCCACTACGCTTCTTTCTCGGCTCAAGTATACTGTATATTTTTAAAGTGAAACTTATCCGTGTCTGTATAAAGCTTTATGTAACTTATAGCTTGTATTTTATCAAAAACGTATCTGTAAAGTCCGATATGGCATGTAAAGTCCGATATGGCTCAACTTATA
Source organism: Geotrypetes seraphini (assembly GCF_902459505.1). Lineage (NCBI taxonomy): Eukaryota > Metazoa > Chordata > Amphibia > Gymnophiona > Dermophiidae > Geotrypetes > Geotrypetes seraphini. Next base: position 177,212,632 of record NC_047092.1, on the reverse strand, counting down.
CCAGTGGTTACAAAAATGTAATGCCGACGACATGCATGTTGCGTATGCATAAAACTGCTTCAGGGCCTGGTATTTGAGATAGCTTTTACTTTTAATATGGCAGGCACAAATGCTCACCTCAGCGCAGACTGACGTCGGCATGTTGGTGGCGGTTACATTTCAGTATCCACTGGCATAAGTTGAGCTACATGCCATACCGGAGTTTACATATAAATTTTTGATAAAATACAAGTTACACAAAGATTTATAAAGTCATGGATAAGTTTCACTTTAAAAATATATAGTATACTTGAGCCGATGAAGAAGCGTAGCGGCAAAAACTCTGTAAGTTTGGTACCTTGTGTACTTCTGATGGCTCTTTTGTTCAAAAAAAACCCCAAAACAACCAACACTTATGTTTATCTGAACAAGCAGTGATACACTTTTCCCTCTGTATTCGCTATGGTAGGAGATTAACAGAACTGCAAATACAGAAAAACCGCAAATAACTTTTTCATATGTTATTCGCTGTTTTCTATTCAAAACCATCGTGAATATAGTAAAACCGCAAATAACATGGTGGGAGACCTGGCCTGTTCCTGAAGGAGAGGCAAAACACGGTGAAGAAAGTGCCGGGAATCGGTGATTTTCTCTGTAAACGCTTGAAATCGGCGATTTTCTCTTTGCAAGCTGATGTAATTTGGGGGGAGGAGCCAGCAAGCTAAAAACTGTGAATAATTGAAACTGCGAAAACGGAGGGAGATGTGTAGTACTTCAGAACATATCAACTCATTACTTGTACACTTCTCCCTCCGTATTCACTGTGATAGGGGATTAACAGATCTGCAAATACAGAAAAACTGCCAGCAAGCTAAAAAACCGTGAATGCTGAAACCGCGAATACGGAGGGAGACGTGTACTATTCTCCATGAAAATGCCTGCTTTGAAAGTATGAGATTGGTTTGATTTGGAATTGAGGTAACCTTTATATGGAGACCTTTCAAAGTCATTCATCAACCATTTTAGGCGACTGATCGTCAATTTCTAAGATTAACAGAGCCTGGGCTGGTCCTTTTAGATTAAACAGGAGTAGCCAATCAGAATGTTCTCCTTTAGAGTCCTCTAGGGATAGTTAACCAATAGGCACAATTAGCAAATGCCTGAGAGTTCCAAAGGTTAAGTTCTGTTCTACCCCGGCACTGTATATTGACTGCTACATAGGCTAGGCTAGAGGTTTTCAACCCAGTCCTCAGGGACTACCTGGTCAGTAGAATTTTCAGCATACCCATAATGAATACGTATAGGGGATATTTGCATGCTATGGAGGCAGTGTATGCTAATGCATCTCATGCATATTCACTGGGGATATTCCGAAAATCCAACTGGCAAGGTAGACTGGGTTGGAAAGCAAAAGATGAAATTCAGTTCAGGACTTCTGAGTCCAAGAAAGCTCAAAGACCCTACCATGACCCTCATATCCACCTCCAGCTCGGGCTTTCTGTTACCTAGGAAACTCATGCAAGAGGAAGGTCTTTAGAAGAGCCCGTCAGCCCACTAGAGCTCAGAGGCCCCATGGTGATGTTTTGTCCTGTGAAAAGCACCCTATTCAGTCTCACAGGCCCCCTGGCTAGTTAGATTAAGACTGAACAGTGGCTGGAATAGACTATAGAGATTTTCAATAAATAATTCAATCTTAATTATTCAGATCGGTAAACTTTATGCATAATCGTATCACCTTTATTATGTTATTCGCTATCGTCTTTTTATCAGTGCTTTTTCTTATTATTGTTAAATGTGTTTAAGGTTTTGGATTGCGAATGGTTGTAAGTCGTCGTCTTCCTTTCAAGCAATCTCCAGGAAAAGGAGAGTAGCAAGTTTCATGGAATCAAAGAATAAAACAGCTGGATTATATCATTTCAGATAAGTCCATCAGTAATCAATTTACCAAAATGTTTAATTAGTAGGCCTTCATCTGGAACAGATAAGCAATTACAAAGGTTAGATTGCTTCAGCCGGTGCGCTGGCAGCTCATGCAGTGAATTGGGACAGTTCAAGAAAGGACCTTTATATTATTCACCGGGGACTGTTTGCTAAAGGACTTTTCCTATACTAAGTGTCTGTTTACTAAACTGAGCTAAAGTTTTCATTTGCCATGTTTTAACTGCAGAAACGAAAAGTGCAAAGGCTGCGTGGGAAGGGCTGCGCAGAAACTTTCTTCACCACACGTTAATGTGCTTATTCGGGTTTCCGATGTGCACAAACTGGCATTTATTCTGCATAGTCATCTTATTCCTGATTTTATAAAACTGGGACATACATGCCTAAACTCTAAAATGGGCATATGGCAAGGGAGCATGTTCTGGGCCGGCCTAGGGAATGCGTGAAAAATAAGCATGCATTCCCCATTTCAGAAGAAGAATGATGTCAATGTCCAAAAGGATTTATACCTGGGACCTGGGACCTCATTCATGGTATATGACTTGTTGTAAAAAACAAAAGGAATTGACCCCAAAATATCCACAAAAAATAAAATCCAGAGAAAACCAAAAAAACCAAAAAAACTCTGTGTGGAGTGACGATGTTCCTAAATTGACTTTATTTGAAAGGGTATCACTTCCGGCTCACCACACAATTGTTTCCCACGTATTCACCTTTATAGGACCCGCAGGGACCCCTGAAGAAGACTTTTTGTCGAAACGCGGACCGTGTTGGGTCCTGTATCCCTAGCGGACTAGGTCTTTAAGGCTCTTATGTGGATGATTTATTTTTAGGTGGATGGAATTATTTTATGTGGATGATTTCAGTGTACCTTTGGAACTTTGACACTTTCAAATAAAGTCCATTTAGGAACATCGTCACTCCACATATGACTTGTTGTGCCACTGGGGCTTGCGTGTATCTGAGAAGCTGAAAGCTATGGCTTCGGTAATTTCACTACCCAAGGCGGACAGATTTCAACAGAGAACAGTGACGTAGCGAGGGTTAGAGGCACCTGCACCTGAGGTGGTGGCAACCCCCCCCCCCCACTCCCCCAGCAGGCTCAGCAATTTACCTCTGTATACCGCCATGAAAACTTGATGATGTTCATCACGTCGCTAGGACACAAACATGAGCCGATGGCACCTAAGAAACTGGGAAGCTAAGGTTTGGGGAAAATGCTCCTAGTAAGCAGTGTTCCAGGAGAGGTCACACATCCTTAATCCCCCAGTGGTGGAGGTCACCCTCGATAGCAAACTTCGCAGGGATACCAAATTCTGCGGCTGCTTCGGAACAAATAAGCTTTTATATTTCTACAATGGCTGGCATAAACTTTTATTGTTTTGGCACATAGTTGTACATCTTGTTATTATTTCCTAGCCCGTCCACCCAAAAGAGCCCAGAACAGGTTACAAGTTTACATACACAATATAGGTTAGCGATAAGACAGTTGGAGTATGGTTTTCAAAGGAGAGACATACACATTTCGAGTTAGTAGCAAGGAAGCTGGAGTAAGGGCTTTCAATGAAGATTAGGCGATGCGAGGGGATATGATCGAGACTTTCAAAATACTGAAAGGCATCGACAAAATAGAGCAGGAAAAATAATTATTTACAATGTCCAATGTGACACGGACAAGAGGACATGGACTGAAGATAAGGGGGGGACAAGTCCAGGACACATATCAGGAAGTTCTGCTTCAAGCAACGAGTGGTGGACACCTGGAATGCTGTCCCAGAGGAGGTTATTGCGGAATCCACCGTTCTAGGATTTAAAAGCAAACTAGATGCACATCTCCTTACGAGAGGCATATAGAGGGATATGGGTGACTAAAATTACACCAGGTGTACACCTGGCTGGGCCTCCGCGTGTGCGCATCGCCGGACTTGATGGACCGAAGGTCTGATCCGGAGATGGCACTTCTTATGTTTTTATGACACATTCTTCATACAGTAATAAGACAATTGATGTATGAAAGATTGGACATAGGGTTGGGACTTATTACAGCAACAAGACGTAAGGCATTTTTGGCGATATGGCACAGAGTTCTTAAAGTAATGGGGACAATCTCTATTCCCAGTATGAAATCTAGCATATAATAATAATAATATTTTATTTTGTATACCGCCATACCCAGGGAGTTCAAGGCGGTTCACAACAGGTAGATGAATTACATACAGTGCGATTCGAAAAAGGAAGAACATAACAAGGCAATCGTGGGGACGAACTCGTTTACATAAACGATTTAGGAGGGGGAAGGGCTAAATACGGGATACATACAGTGTGCTGCAGTAGGATACAATAGAGTTTAAGAGAGGAAATTAGATAAGAGCATATTAGATGGAAACAGGGGGGGGGCAACCAACTTGGAGGGGGGGGGTGGGAAAGTAAGGGGGGGGGAGAGGGGAGAGGAGGGTTTAGATGGGGGAAGGGGGGGCTAAGGGATAGGTCTGTTGCAAAGGAGGGGTATCATCAGTTGTCTAAGGTGGAGAGGGGGTAACGTTACGGCGGAAGAGGGGAGCGTTAGGGATTTGGTCCGTTAAAAAGTAGAGTTTTGAGCTTTTTTCTGAAGGGGAGGTATGAATAGCTGGGACTAGTTTCAGCAACAAAACAATAACTCGATTCAACAGTACAAGAGTTTGTCCATTATATATTATCGAGGTGGGTCCTGGGTAGGGTTACCAGACATCTGGATTTCCTCGGACGGCTTTTCAAAACCCGGCTCTTTGTCCGGGTTTTGAAAAGAAATTGCGTCACGAGAGGGCATCCGCCCCTGCGCGGATGCAATGCGATGACATCATGCACACGCACGCATGTGACATCATTGCACAGCATCTGCGCGGATGCCTTCATGCCTGACAAACTGGCAGTTGGGGGTGGAGCTGAGGGCAGAGCTGGGGGTACAATGGGGAGGGCATGGGTGGAACTGAGCGGACCTGGGGGCAGGTCTAGGGGTTCCAGATTTACTGACGTAATGGTAACCCTAGTCCTGAGTTAGCATATAGGAGAGTCAGTCAGGTTGGTTTAGGGTTAGGAGTTCTCTTTATGTGCGGTTTTGAAGTGAATAGCTGAATATTAATGTGTAAGCTTGCCGGCAAATTAACTTTGAGTGAACTTGTTGACATTCATATTTTTTAAAATGTTTATGATTCTAAAATAGATGCTTCTCCGCAGAAGCATCCATGGTAACATAGTAAATGATGACAGATAAAGACCTAAACGGTCCATCCAGTCTGCCCATTAGTGATACTCAAATACATGATTTGATTAACTTGTCTCTTCTTTGATACTTTTGGGCCATAGACTGTAAAGTCTGGTGTTGTCCTTCCACATTTGGAACCTAGGACAATACAGTCTATGGCCCAGAAGTATCAAAGAAGAGACAAGTTAATCTAATCATGTATTTTTTAATGGATATAACTTATGGGCAGACTGGATGGACCGTTCAGGTCTTTATCTGCCGTCATTTACTATGTTACCTGGCAGAAACCCATAGAGTAGCAACATTCCAGAGCTGAGATTGTGATGTCATAATGCCTCATTCCACCAGTGCCTAAGAGCCAACCTCAGCAGTGATGTCACAATGGCTTGATTAGATGGCAACTTCAGCATTTGAACCTAGGGCAATACCAGGTGGATTTTACAGTCTATGACCCAGAAAAATCAAAGAAGAGACAAATTAATCATGTATTTTTAATGGGTATAACTAATGGGCAGATTAGATGGACCATTCAGGTCTTTATCTGCCATCATTTACTATGTTACCTGGCAGAAACCCAAAGAGTAGCAATATTCCAGAGCTGAGACTGTGATGTCATAATGCCTCATTCCATCAATGCCTAAGAGACAACCTCAGCAGTGAGGTCACAATGGCTTGATTAGATGGCAATTTCAGCAGTTGGCACCTAGGACAATACCAGGTGGACTTTACAATCTAGGACCCAGAAATATCAAAGAAGAGACAAGTTAATTTAATCATGTATTTTTAATGAGAATAATTAATGGGCCGACTGGAAGGACCATTCAGGTCTTTATTTGCCATCATTTACTATGTTACCTGGCAGAAACCCAAAGAGCAGCAACATTCCAGAGCTGAGATTATGATGTCATAATGCCTCATTCCACCAATGCCTAAGAGCCAATCTCAGCAGTGATGTCACAAAGGCTTGATTAGGTGGCATCTTCCGCTTTTGGAACCTAGGACAATACCAGACTTTACAGTCTACGGCCCAGAAGTATCAAACAAGAGACAAGTTAATCTAATCATGTATTTTTTTAATGGATATAACTTATGGGCAGACTGGATGGACCATTCAGGTTTTTATCTGCCGTCATTTGCTATGTTACTATCTTTCACCATGCACTTTAGACCAGATCCTGTTTACAATACTAGTGACACTTGACACATCCTGACCTGGGCATTTCAATTCCAGTTTGTATGAACTTTCTAAAATCTGCCTTGGTCTGTATTTGCACTTAGCGCGGACGCAACCGCACTAGCTCCATGAGTGACATGGGCTAACTCAATGTGCCGTCCATGCCAGTTCTCTGCCCTTATCCACCAAGTTCCTGCCTCATAACACACACACACGCCCCAATGGTAGCTTAGGGCCCTGTCTGAAGGGCCTTTGCGTTTGCACAGATGTCGATATGATGATGTCACGCACGTGCATGATGCCATCACATCAACATCCACGCATTTCCGGCCGCGGCACACAGTTTAGTGCACCGCGGCCTCCAGAGGTTTGCCAGACACTGGCGTAGAAGAAAGTCTTTGGAGATGGGCATGGGGATTCCAGAGTAACTTTGGGATGTGACTTCCAGCAGCCATTTCTCCGTCATATATCCCACAAGTAGCTGTATACAGGTGAACTATGCTAATCATTAATGCATACCTCTATGACTTTCCCCACTCAATGTACATCACACTATTAAGAAGATATAAGATGAATGATTTTTAAGAGGAGATGTTTTGCATGAAAAAATATATTTTCTTTGATCCAAGCCAGCTGACAACATTCCTGCCTACAGCACCCCAGGTTTAAGGGGAATATGAAGGCTATATTAATTATTAGTTATCCTGTCTCAGCCTAATGGGCCTCTCTTTCCTTAATGTAGCAATTTAGATTGTTAAATTGTCTTAATTTCTCGCTATTTATACCTTGGATCCTAATTGTGGACTTGAGCAAGTTAAGCTGTATTAATTTTCCTATTTGAGATTTGAGATGTTAAATTGAATACTTTATTGGCTTATCTTTATTTTTCTGTACAAGCGGATACTTGATTTGTAATTTGAAAATGAAAAATAAAAAAGAAGATATAAGATGAATGACTTTTAAGAGGAGATGTTTTGCAAACAGCATCTATTTTGCACTTAGCATAAAGGTGAAGTAGCTGAAATACAGAAATTTGGGTCTCCGTCACTTTTTTATTATTATTATTGATTGACTTGATATATAGCACTTACAGCAATCAAGGATCGAAGCCGTATACATGTTTCAAGTTTATTTAAGATATTTGATATAATCGCAATATTCAAATCCACTGCGATTTACAAAGATTAAAAATAGGAAAAATAAAAAATCCAACAAACAGGACATTAAAAACAATTATGACATAAAATTTCAATTGAGAAGGAGGGGGTTAAAAAAAATTGGATTAAATAGAATCCCAAAATAAATGAAAAAGGAAGGGTAAGGAGACAAAAGGTTAGGAAACGTTACCCACTTAATTTCTGCTTAACAGAGTTCCTTGTCCAGATAAATTCCAGAATGAGGTCATATGATTTTAAATGGGTCAGTTAAAGGCGTCCTTAAAATAAGTTTGTAAATTTATTGTTACATATTGTTTAAGGTATTGATTATATGATAAGAAAGGGTGGGAAGGGTGGGAGATAAGAGCATATTATTTGTACCATTGATGATTATTAAGTGTTATATTTATTGTTAATTTGTTTGGATATATTGTTACACTTATTGTAAATTTGAAAATGAATAAAGAATTAAAAAAAAAAAAAAAAAAATCAAGTTTGTTTGTTCGTTTATCTCCCGCCCTTATCCAGGGTGAGTTACACATCTACTTACAAAATATCAAATAACATATCACGAACAAGTCGCATCAACAACAAAGCACCATAATCATAAAACAGTCCAACCCATAGGTTAAATAATAGAATAGTAATACATTTAAGTTTTATACCGCAGTACCCCTCAGTTTTATGCGGTTAACAATAATGAAAAGCTGGACAAAAACAGCAATAGCATCAGGCAAATTTATCAAAAAGATAGGTTTTAACATTTTTCTTAACGTTTGGTCGGAGGAATTAGAAGCCACAATCAAACCACTTAGGGCTCCTTTTCCTAAGGTGCGCTAGTGTTTTTAGCGCACGCAGGATATCACCGCGCGCTACGCAGCTAGAACTAACGCCAGCTCAAGGTCTAGCGCGTGCGGAAATTCAGCGCGCGCTATTCTGCGCATTAATGCTCTAACGCAGCTTAGTAAAAGGGGCCCTTAATGTTTTCCTCCATTTGCCAGCTTGGAAAGACAGAGTTCTTTCAAGCAAATCTTGTATGCATGCATCCTTTTAAGGATGGAAAAGGAACAGCCATGTTAAATCATGAACGCGAAAAGAACTCCGTTGAATAAAAGGGAAGAAGCGTCGTGCATCTAAGTCCAAGCACACAAAACAGTTTGTAAAGTTGTTGATGCACCATGCCGTTGAGGGCGGTTTCCGTTTTGACTTGGTCCGGTTTCCAAACAGCAGAAGGAACGGTGCGACCGCTACTGTGATGGGGGTGGGACTTAAGGATGAAAGCTGTCAATCAAGGTGATGTCAGCAGCAAGTTTTGCCATCACTGGGGAGCTCTACCCCCATAGCCGGGGGTTCTGCGATGTCAGAAAGGAAAGTCCTGTTTTGCAGGAGGCAGTTTTCCAGAAGGATGCAGGAAAGGGGGGGGGGGAGGGAGGGAGGAAGGGAGTGGAAGAAGTGGCTTTCATTGTGGGGCCTTTATGTGAAGATGCCTTTGAGGATTCTCCAGCGTGTAAATACCGGGCAGTCACGTGGGCTCCGTCAGTTCTTCTCTCTCATCATCTCCCAGACCGCCTACAAAAGAAAACAGATACCTCGAAAGGGCTGAATTGCCCATTTATTGAGTCGTGAGAGTGAGCGCTTGGAAGCCCTGGCAAAGCTGCATAATAAGCACCTCATGGCATCCGTGAGTTCTGGGCATCAGAGCCTGCATGCCTGCAATCTTAAAAGAAATATCATATATAAAAATTGACACTGGGCGCACACAAACTTAGGGGGTCCTTCTACTAAGGCGGGCTAATCGATCTAGCGCACGCTAATTGATTTAGTGCACGCTAACGATTAGCGCGTGCTAAGTGCCAGGGCGTCCATAGAATATAATGGGCACGTTAGCATTTAGATCACCTTAACAAAAGGACCCCTTGGTTAAAAAATGTGTTTTCAGCTTCTTTTTAAATTCTATATAAGACAAAATTAGACAAATGTTCAAATGTAGAGAATTCTACATATGAACTGCACCATAATCAAAGGACCTTTGATGAGCAGATTTAAACTTCACTCCCTCCATCGATGGAAAAGACAAAATTAATTTGTTATTTTTTTTGTCTTATCACAAAGCAGAGAAAACCAAAAAACCTCTGTGGAGTGACAATGCTCCTAAATGGACTTTATTTGAAAGTATCAAAGTTCCAAAGGTACACTGAAATCATCCACATAAAAGTAAATCATCCACATAAAATAATTCCATCCACATAAAAGTAAATCATCCACATAAGAGCCTTAAAGACCTAGTCCGCTAGGGATACAGGACCCAACACGGTCCGCGTTTCGACAAAAAGTCTTCTTCAGGGGTCCCTGGGGGTCCTATAAAGGTGAGTATGTGGGAAACAATTGTGTGGTGAGCCGGAAGTGAGACACGGCTCACCACACAATTGTTTCCCACGTACTCACCTTTATAGGGTCATCAACCAGAGGAAGCTCGACACGGTTAACAATAATTAATAAAAATATGCTACATTTTCAAAATGTTTGGCAAATCGAAAAGTTTTTAGAGATTTGCGGAAGAATTGGAAAGGATTTAGAAATTTGATTAAGCGGGTATAAAAAATTTTAATAAACTTGAAACTTGGAAAACTAAGGGCTCCTTTTAAGAAGCCGCCTTAGCGGTTTAACGCGTGTAATAGCGCGTGCTAATTTGCTGGCCGCGCTAGCCGCTACCGCCTCCTCTTGAGCAGGTGGTAGTTTTTCGAGTTAACGCGGGGGTTGGCGCGTGATAAAGTCACGTGCGATAAAGCCGCTCACGCGGCTTCGTAAAAGGAGCCCTAAAGGAAGTTCATTCCGTAATCGAGAAAATTTAAAAGCCGACGAAAGGCTGAAATTCTTGACACCTTTAATTCCTTTCCTGGAAGGGAAGGAAAGTTTAAATTGTTGAGTGCCTCTTGCAGAGGAAAATCCATAGCAGAGGAACAAGAGGAATGAAAATACCATTCAAAATTTTGAAAATAATGCATATACATATCTTACATTTTACGTTTAACTTGGATCTTCAGAAGTGCTCCACAAGATAGGTAGCACCAACTTCATCATTCGCTCCAAAGAATATTTTTTTTAGTATATATATATATATATCAATAATAATAAAACGCTAGAGCGAGCATGCGCTCTCAAAAATTTGTGAGGTGTGGCGCCGTGAGGTGTGCTTCTTTGGCAACATTCTAACCTCAAGGCGCATGCGGGGGCTGAAGGCGCGCGACTGTGCTCTCTCCCTGTCCTCAGCGCATCACCGCCCGCCCTCACTCGCCGCTGCCTCTCACTCACTGCCTGCCCACGTCCTCGCCGTGTCACCTCACTCGCTGCCGCCGCCACTGATCCTCCTCTTCAGAGCAGCCTGCGATCGTGGCCGGCTTTAAAGAACCTTGCAGGCCGCTCTCCAACCTCAGTAGCACACTCCCTCTGACGCACGGGATCGCGTCAGAGGGAACGTGCTACCGAGTTGGAGAGCGGCCTGCTAGGTTCGCTAAAGCCGGCCACCAAGATCGCAGGCTGCTTTGAAGAGGAGCAGGCCAGAAGACGCCGGAATGGAGGGGAGGGTAAGAAGGGGATCAATACCGGGAGCCAGGGGGAGAGGGAAAGGGAAAGGGAAAGGGGGCTGCTTTGGGGGGAGGGGTGTGCTGGGGGAAGACAGAAGGGGCCATGGAGATGGAAAGGGGGCTGCTTTGGGGGGAGGTGTGCTGAAGCCAGCTTTGCTCTGGGAGGAGACAGAAGGGGCCATGGAGAGATAGGGAGAGGGAAAGGGGGCTACTTTGGGGGGGGAGGTGTGCTTGGGACAGACAGCTTTGCTCTGGGGGGGAAGACAGAAGGGGCCATGGAGAGGCAGGGAAAGGGGGCTGCTTTAAGGGGGGAGGGGTGTGCTGGGGGGAGACAGAAGGGGCCATGGAGAGATAGGGAGAGATGTGCTGGAGACAGACAGCTTTGCTCGGGGGGGGAAGACAGAAGAGGGCCATGGAGAGACAGTTCGGGAGAGGGAAAGGGGGCTGCTTTGGGGGGGAGGTGTGTCCTGGGGGCAGACAGCTGTGCTCGGGGGGGGGGGGGGGGGGGAGACAGAAGGATACAGACAGCAGCCAAGGAGAGAGAGAGAAAGAAACACAGACAGACAGACACATCTATTCTAGCACCCGTTAATGTAATGGGCTTAAAGACTGATATATATATATATATATATATATATATATATACACTCAATTCTGTGGCAAATGCTCTATCAACCCTTCTCAATAATGTTATAAACTTCATGAAAACTTATCTCATGTCAACATCGGGCAGGGATAGATGTTTCCGACATGTTTATTTTTTGATCACATTCAAGCGCATGCCTTTTTTTTTTTTTTTTTCTGGACTGCTGACAGTTATGAGGGGGTGTTGAAGTGTTCTCAGCCCAACCAACCAATTTTCTAAATTCTGAGCATTATTTTGCCATTGTAGCTAAAAAGAGTGTTATCTTATAAGAGCCAATTTGCAGAAATTCTCTGTTTTCGACATTGCTTCAGAGTACTGATTGGGCTGAAACCTTTTCAGCACCCCCTGTAGAAGGGAAATAAAAGAAGTGTGTGTGGTGGAAGGGGGGGGGGGGTCACATCCTTTTTCAGTAGAAAGCTTGAGGGCCACTGGAACTTTGGGCTGGATTCACTAAAGTCCCGAAATCTATTCGTGTCCTATCCGTTGCCGAGTCATTGTAGCCGATCGATTCAGTAAAGCTTGTCCATGCATATGATTCAATTGTAAACACGGCGCTATTAGCGCTGAAACATCGATCGACGTGCAGGCGCACTGTATCCTTGTTGGTTTTGAAGCTCATAACACATGCGCTAGCTCTTTAGGAATTCACTGCGTAGAAATGGGGCGCGGTTTAATAGCGGACGTCATTAGCGGGCTCCGAATGCACCTACCGCAAAGCACTGACATCACATGAACGCGACAATCCAGCTGGAAGGGTGGAGGGATAGCTGGCCCATAAAAGTTTTATTTGATTTTGGGTATTTTTTTGTTATTTGGCATTGATATTTGAAATGTACAATGCGCAAGGAGAGGACGGGGTTAATCCGCGATTTTCTCGCAATGCGCATTACAAATCCGAGATTTAGTCCCGCGCTCGCTATGCACATTCCAAAAAAAGAAATAAAAATTATTTCGAACGCTTATGTACATGAAGGTTTACATATGTCTAAAAATTTTGATATATTTAGGATTTTTGGAAGGGTAGATATATATTTTTGATGGGGTTCTTAACATGCACGCCCAAGTTGCTAGGCAGAAATAGCTGGCGAGGATGTAAACGATTGGTCCTCAGCAGACATAACTTTTTGGAACGGAAAGGCCAGTCAATTTGGACAAAATGGTTTCATGAATCAACGCGTTAAGAAGAAATTTATATGCCTTTTTACTCATTTGCATGCACTGATCGGATAGGGGGCGGATGAGGTCTGGAAGAAGGTTAGTGAATCGAGCCAGAGTCGGAAATTGAGTGCAAACCGAGCCGTACACAATCGGTTTGCTTAGTTTCAAGTTTCAAGTTTCAAGTTTATTGGTTTTTGATATACCGATCATAAAACAAATATCTGACCGGTTAACAATTTAAAAAACAATTTGTTTAAAATAGGAGAGTAAGAATTAGTTATTGGTGTGTTAGGAAAGTTAGTGAAAACATATTAGACATATACAGACAGACGTGACTGTGAGGGAAAAAAAGGGAAGGCAGGGAAAAGTTACATAATATAAGAGGAAATGAGATAGAGGGAGGGGATAGGACATAAAGGGAAAGGGTGCTTGGTATAAGAGTTATGCGCAGGAATATAAGAGAAATTTAGGGCTAGAGTGAGTATATAAGAGGTTAGAAAAGATTAAGATTTATTAAAGGCATCTTGGAATAGGAAAGTTTTAAGATTGGTTTTGAATTTAGTTAAATGAATTTCATCCCGAAGAAATTGAGGGAGAGAGTTCCATAGCGTAGGTGCTGTTATGGCGAAATTAGTCTTTCTTGTATAGTAGGATTCTTTTAGGGAGGGGATGAAAAGGAGTTTTTGGTCCGTAGATCGTAAGATGCGGGGAGAACTTTGAGGAATTAGCAATTTGTCTAAAAATAGGGGCAGATGAGAAAGTTTGATTTTGAAGGAGAGTAGTAGGATTTTATAAATTATACGGTGTGTGACTGGGAGCCAGTGAGCCTCTTTAAGAAGTGGAGTAACGTGCTCGAATTTACCTGTTTTGTAAATGAGTTTAATAGCGGTGTTTTGTATTATCTGCAAACGGCGTAGTTCTTTTTGGGGTAGTCCGTTTAGTAATGAATTGCAGTAATCTAAATTGGAGATAACTAATGAGTGAATAAGGGTATTGATCGAATCGGTATTTAGGATAGAGATAAGTGAACGAATGATACGAAGTTTAAAGAAACAAGTTCTTACTATTGCACTTATGTGATCATGGAAGGTGAGATCTCTGTCTAAAGTGACGCCCAGTAATTTTATTTTAGTATCCATATGTAAGGGTGTGGATTTGATGTAGATAGTTCCAGGTAATGTTTCGGATTTTTTAATAGGAAGGAGTAAACCACAAGATTTAGAAACATTAAGTGAAAGTTTATTGTCAAACAGCCAATCACTTAAGATGTCTAATTTAGAGTTAAGATCATTAATATCCGATGAATTGGAAGTATTAATGGGGTAGAGTAGCTGGATATCGTCAGCATAAGCGAAAATTGAGAATCCTAGTGATTGTGCCAAAGAAAGGAGAGGGGAAAGAAAAATGTTGAATAGAAGTGGGGATAAGATAGAACCTTGAGGAACTCCAAAAGTTTGTGTTACTGAAGGAGAAGTTTGGTTTTTTACATGAACTTTGAAGTTGCGTTGATGAAAATAAGAAACAAACCAATTGAGAGCAGGACCTGTGATGTTGCAGTCTGCTAGTCTAGATAGGAGTAAAGAATGGTCAATGGTATCAAAAGCTGAAGATAAGTCAAGTGAGATTAATATAACTGATTTTAGATGATCATGAGAATATTGTATAGTGGAAATGAGACCTAATAATGATAATTCTGTAGAATGAGAGGTTCGAAAGCCGGTCTGATAGGGATGTAGCGCATGTGTTTGATCAAAGAAGTCTGATAATTGAGAATGAATCACTTTTTCAGTAAGTTTGGAAATGAAGGGCAAATTAGCAATAGGACGATAATTGTTAGGTAAAGAAGGATCAGAATTATATTGTTTCAATTTTGGAAAGACTAGTGCTGATTTCCATACTGTAGGAATGCAACAGTGAATCTGGCCCTTTGTTTCTGCTAACAGCCTAAGGAAATTCTCATCTGGGCATGTAACAAGTGTGGATACTTTGCTTAGCTGCTAAAGTTTCTTATAGACATTTCTAGCTTTTGCTCAAAAAAAACTCACTGTAAAAGTTGAAAATGCAATAGGTTTTGATTCAAGCTGATAACTGATGGAAAGGGCTCTCACTGCCTCTAAAAATAACCCATTTGTAAGTCTTTGACTCAATTCTCTTTGGAGCCTTTGTTCAGAGCAGTTCATCCATTGAAAATCAAACTCTGCAGCTCATTATGCATTCTGTGTCAGGGGTGGCCAAAACTGTGGTCCTGCACCCTGGTCTGAGTGTTAATTACCTGCTCAAGAACTTTGTAAATACCTCCGAGAAACTTTCTTCAAGAGCTCACTCCACACTTTCTGTTGTTAACATGGGCGAACTAAAGCGCCCCCCCCACTCAGCGATGTGGGCTGGGATGAAATGATCATGCAGCCGAGGTCGACAGTCTCTGGACATCTCACTAAGCAGTTCTGTTGCTCCACATTCAGCCAGCGGGATGATACTTTCGTGCTCTCAGCGCAGTGATCAGGCCCGAAGATCTTTTGGCGATCTGAAAATGCAAATGAGTGCCTTAAAATTAACATGGCTGGTGCTTTATCCACCTCTGGTATAAAAGTAGAGGTCCTGCGCCCCATGGTGTAAACTTTTTATTTTTTTTTTTAAAGGTCCCTTTCCTTTTACACCATGGCGCTAACCACAGAACGTGTACATTTCACTCCGATTAAAAAGGAAATAATGACAGTACCTCAGTCACGACTGAATGCAAGTTTTTTACATTTCAACACATATACCATTACAGTGGTACCTCGGAATCTGAACGCCCCAGAACTCGAACGTTTTGGAATCTGAACTTTTTTTTTGTAGTAAATTTTGTCTTGGAATCCGAACGCCTTAACATTATATATACACCACCGGCAGACCGCCATCTTAATAGGGGCACCAGCACCCGTCCTCCTCCTGCCTCCCCCTTCCCCATTACTGCATGCCCATGCCTCTTACCTTCCCTCTACCTCTTTAATGTTCAGGGCGCGAGCAGCAACACCAACCCACTGCTCGCGCCAGAGTCAGCTCTTCCTCTGACATCACTTCTTGGACCTAGGAAGTGATGTCAGAGGAAGAGCCGATGCTGGTGGTTAAAGAGGGTGGGGGGGGGGCGTCATCGACCCGGGTGCCTCGCACCATCACTGCGCCATAGCTAGCCCCCACCTTTGTTATAAGCATTCCAATGCTAGTTTCTGATTTGCTAAATTTAAGGTACTGTCAGGAAAGGCTTAAGGGCCTATTGCGTCTTCAACTTTTGCATTAGCGCCTCCCACCCCTTGAAATCTGTTATCTCTCTCCTCCCCCTCCCCACCTGTGATTCAGTATCTCCACCTCTCCCTCTTCTCCCCCACCTGCTGTTGACTAGGTGAGACACTGGATTGGAGTACTGATGATAAAGGATGCCAAAATCTCTAGACCAGTCTAGAATGCTGGCACCCTTCATAACTGGCACCATGGTCCAGGGCCTCACCTGGTCGATAGGTTGAACCTGCCCCGGGTAATGTGATCTATCTCAAGGATATCAAATGCCTTTTTATGTTTTGGGCCAGTTAGAATAATACTCGTATCAAAAACTCGTCTAATCTAATCTAACCAGAGATTTGTGGATTGCTCATTGCCTACAAAGGTTCAAGTCGATTTACAATTGGACAACAGCCCTTGTAACATAGGGAATTTACAAAAGTAGTCGGTACAATATTTTGCAAGCAAGAGTTTACAGAAGTAGTTGGTACAACATTTTGCAAGTAAGAGTTTAGAAAGTAGTTGGGACAACATTTTACAAACAAGAGTTTACAGAAGTAGTCGGTACAACATTTTGCAAGCAAGAGTTTAGAACGTAGTCGGGACAACATTTTATAAACAAGAGTTTACAGAAGTAGTCGGTACAACATTTTGCAAGCAAGAGTTTAGAAAGTAGTTGGGACAACATTTTACAAACAAGAGTTTACAGAAGTAGTCGGTACAACATTTTGCAAGCAAGAGTTTAGAAAGTAGTTGGGACAACATTTTACAAACAAGAGTTTACAGAAGTAGTCGGCACAACATTTTGCAAAGCAAGAGTTTAGAAAGTAGTCGAGACAACATTTTACAAACAAGAGTTTACAGAAGTAGTCGGTACAACATTTTGCCAGCAAGAGTTTAGAAAGTAGTCGGAACAACATTTTATAAACAAGAGTTTACAGAAGTAATCGGTACAACATTTTGCAAGCAAGAGTTTAGAAAGTAGTCGGGACAACATTTTACAAACAAGAGTTTACAGAAGTAGTCGGTACAACATTTTGCAAGCAAGAGTTTAGAAAGTAGTTAGGACAACATTTTACAAACAAGAGTTTACAGAAGTAGTCGGTACAACATTTTGCAAGCAAGAGTTTAGAAAGTAGTCAGGACAACATTTGCAAGCAAGAGTTTACAGAAGTAGTCGGTACAACATTTTGCAAGCAAGAGTTTACAGAAGTAGTAGGTGGAATATTTTACAAACATGTGGAGACAAGGCAAGCAAGGAGCTTGCAAGAGAAATGAGAAGTAGGATTGTAAAAATCAGGGCCTGGAACCCTTGGAAGTCTAAAGGGTTATCTTTTTGGGAGATGGTTACTGTAAAGGAATGTTTTCAGTTTTCTTCTGAAGTTCAGGCCTTTCCGATCAGACGTCCACGAAGGATATCTCTTTGAAATGAGGTTGTCAATGAGCTATTCTCTGGTTTGGATCTTTCTGTATACTATATTTCCCACTGGACAGTTTTCAAGAACCGGCTGTGGTGATATTCAATCGATGGCTTTGATGAGATTAGCTAATTGCTAAAGCAAGCGATTCTTTTTTTGGCGCACAGTGACAGCCTCAGATTTTTGCTGCTGTGTGGAACGAAGCTTCTTGAATGAGTTGCTTTTCACACCACAAGCAGGTGCCAGACGTTGTTGGAAGCGGTGTTGCCCGTCTCCCCTGTCAGCATCCCATTGCCCCACACTGCTTGCAGAGAATACCATGCATTCCAGCAGCTCAGGAGGTTCGGGTGCACCGGTGCAGAAGAAATTTGAGTGGTTCTGGAATCCTTGCAGGGGTTAGAAAGTAAAAAAAAAGTCCTTTTAGAGGCTGACTGCTGACTATGTCGTGCTATTGTTTGAGTGACTATGGCGTTTGACTGACAAGCGGTGTCCAGGCATGCTGAAATGATGCTTACAATGAAACTATCCCGCTTTACGTCGGATGCTCAGCTCAGTCAGCGTATTTAGCCTTTTTTTTCTCTCTCTCTCTCTGCGTCGTAAGCACATGCAAAATGCATTTGGGTCTCAGTAGTGCATTTTTATATTTGTTCAGTGAGTGTAACCTCTCAGTTGAGGCGTATTGAATTTAAGATCTTACACGTGTCCTTCATCCTATAACATAGTCTGAAAGGAGGGTCTTACGTTACTTTGAGGTACTGGGGCACATTTCAGGTAAAGATATTGGGGCTGATATTCAGACCACGGGAGGCGGCCTGGCTAACTTCCTCGGTTGGTCGTATCTGTCTACCGGCATTGAATTTCCAGGATAAAATTAGCCACTGAAGACTTAGCCTGTCAAGCTGATATTCATTGGCTGGCTGGCTACGTCATAACGGCCAAAGATATGCCTGCATTTTAGGTGGGTCTATTTGGCTGCTAGCCTTAGCCAGGCAGCCAATCAAAATTTACAGTGACTAGCTAATCTGCTGACCAGGATATTCAGTGGGAAAGAACTGACTATCTCCTGCTGAATTAGTGCTATTTAGCTGTCTGGAAGCCGTTCCCAGCCAGCAAAATAGTGCTGAATATTGGAAGACTTGGGTCATTTTAACTTACTCCTACTAATCATTTCCATAGCACTACTAGACATACACAGTGCTTTATATCAAAACCCAGAAGATACAGTCCCTGCTCAAAAGAGCTTACAATCTAGTCAAGACAGACAAACTGGACAAGAAGGTGCATCAATACACCGTGCTCAGGTGGGGGAACCATATACAGTTGCATTAGCCACTGTGAGAACGGGCTGCTGGGCTTGATGGACCATTGGGTTGACCCAGTACGGCTATTCTTATGGTTCTTATGCATTATGATGTCATCATCAAGAATTCTGAGAATGACCCAGGTGCACTGTGATGTCACTGAGCTTTCGGACAGTTTCTACTAATAATCACTTCTGTAGCGCTATATATGCTTTATATCAAAACATAGAAGAGACAGTCCCTGCTCAAAAGAGCTTACAATCTAGTCATGACAGACACAGTGCTCAGGTGGGGAAATTTCAGAAGGAATGATAAGACAGATATTGGGATTCAGCAGGTAGGCTGGAGTTTGGAATTGAAAGCAGATATGGAGCCTGATGTATCGATTCAGACTGTTCCAGGAATACGATGGCGCAAGGTAGAAGGGACGGAGCCTGGAGTTGGCTGTAGAGGAGAAGGGACTCTAATCAAGAGACATGGAAGTCTAAATTGATTGAGGGAAATCTGATCCCATCTAACTATCCTATCCTTATAGCATTCAAATCCTTCAGAAGAATGAACATAATTGACTACATCTCAACTTGAATCATGAGATTGAATCAGATTATAAATTTTAAAGATATGACTTGTCTTTCCCAAATCCATGTCGCTTTCAATGATCTGATCATATAAGATCAATCCAAATAATCCCAGTCCCAGATTCTAAATCTCTCTGTATAGGCTACAGACTCATACATGACTATATGGACCATCACAAAAAGATTGCTTGTCACAGCTCATTCCTTTCCTTTAATTATGGATCCTTGTGTCATGTTTAATTGATTTTTCTTTTATCAATAATTACTTATTTTCAAAAAAGTAGTGCCAGAAGGTTGCATTCCAAACATCATACCTTTTAAGGGAGAGCGAGGAAATTACCAATGTGCATTAAAGCGAAAAATGCACAATTGATGTAGGCAAATGCATATGTTAGTTTAAGGTATGCTGGGCTGCATAATAATGAGATGTAATGAATGAAAATGTATGCAAATCACCTTTACTAACTCTCCCATTTGCAAAGCCATGCGGCAAAAGCCCTGAAGCCCTTTAAATCCCTCTGGGCTTCCGGGCAGCGGCCTCGCACTATCAGGCTTTGTAAAAGAGGGGTGTGTGTGTGTGGGGGGGGGGGGGGGGGCGGGGTTAAGATAGGTGCTTCATTTCTGCTTATTGTCAACCAAACTTACCCTGCCCCCTTTTAAGAAACCACGTTGCGCTTTTTTATCGCTGGCCACAGTGGCATTAGGTCAGACGCTAATTGAATTCCTATCAGCATCGGAGCTAATACCGTCGTGGCCGGCAATAAAAAAAGCCTTATGCGGCTTCGTAAAAGGTGGGGTTAGGAAACTAACCCCCCTCTTTTACAAAGGTGCGCTAAGCTTTTTAGCGTGCGCTAAACGCTAACGCGTGCATGTTATCCTATGGACACGTTAGCAGTTAGCGCACGTGTTGATGTAGCGTGCGCTAAATCTGCGCTGAAATGCTTAGCGCGCCTTTGTAAAAGAGGACCTAAGGGATAAATATTCAGCACTTTTTTTTGCCACCGCTGGGCTCTATGCCCAGATATTGCTATAGGAATTTTCTTTCTATTAATTTGGGGGGCAATTTTGTCTTCATGGTAGCACCGTCATTAAGAGTGTCCCTTTTTGTAAATACTGTACATAATCAAACGTTGTATCTTTAAGGGCCTGATGCTAGCGTTCAAAACCTTGCACGACATGGCACCAGGCTACTTGACAACTAAGCTTCCTCCGTACGTGCTTTCCTCTGCTCCCGGGATGAAACACGACTCACAAACGCTCCCTGGCTGTGCCCTTCAACCGCAAACTGTCAAATGACGTTCCTACTCCCACTTCATACCCCACCGATCAGATCCCTTGAAGGACTCCTCAACTTAAGAAAAGCAATAAAAACACACCTCTTCACCTAACTCCCCCGCCCACGGCCAATAGATTACAAAGGAATGTATATTGATACAAGAGCCTCGGGTATGTGTCGCGTTAGGATAAAAACTCGTATTGAAAAATCTTGCACTGTAACTATGACTAATTTAACCTGTAAACTATACACTATGGGGCTCATAATCGAAAGAGAAAACCGGCCTAAGTCGGCACTTGGGTGAACATTTCTCAAAAACGTCCAAGTGCCGATAATAAAAACGGGTTTTGGACGTATTTCTAAATGACCTAGGCCTTCATGGTGCCGCTGAACGACCAAAGCTAAACGGGGCGTTTCGGGAGGTGTGTCGAGAGCGGGAGTTGGGCGGGACGTGGGCAGGCTTAGACTTAGTCGTACAGCATGTAAAACCGAAAGTTTTACAACAGAGCCTAGACGAAACTTGGACGTTGTGATTTAGACCATTTAAAACATGGTCTAAGTCACAAAAACCCACCTAAAGTCACCAGATAAGCACTGCAAACACATAAAACAGACCCCCACACACTACCCTAGTGATCACCAACCCCCCCCCCACCCCTATAAAAATTTTAATCATAACTTTAAAATTCAGCCTCCAGACCATCATCACCTGGCTGCCTGGCATAGGAAAGCCAGTTGTCCAGCCCAGAGGCAGCTTCTTGACTTGGGGGTTGGTTAGGAATCCATAGAGAGGAGGACCCATGCCCATAAGCCTCTGTAATCACTGCATTGATACTTAAACATGTGCACTCCCCTATACACCCCCAAAACCCTTTTGTACTGGCATATAAGTGGCTCCTGCAGCCATAAGGGCTATTGGGGTGGTAGATAAGTGGGTCTAGTGGATTCTGGAGGTGGTTTGGGGGACTCACCGTAACCTATAAGGGAGCTGTACGGAGGAAAAGTTCACAGCAGTGCCCTGTAAGATACCCCACTATTTAGGTGGCATGTCTGGGTGTGCAGTCCATCACTTTGCAGACCCCTCTCATGTCCAACATGGCTTGTTCTAGGCGTTTTGGACTTGGACGGAAAGTTGGACGAAAATGTGGTATAAAGATAGACTATTTAGTGGCTTGGACGATCAGATCGGCAGGACGTATAATTAGACAATTTTCGAAAGTCAAAAAAAGTTCGAAAATGTCTTAAGCTGTTTTTTTACTTTGGACAACTTGCGAGATGGACATAAACGGACTTAGACATCCCTTTCGATTATGCCCCTCCACGGATATTGGTATTAGATCCCTACTATGTGTCAAATTAGGATAAAACGTGTATCGAAAAAGCTTGTATTGTAACTATGGCAAATTGTAAACTGTTGACTGTATATTATGTATGCTGACCTGTAACCCGGTCTGAGCTCTTTGGGGAGAATGGGATAGAAAACAAATTAAATACATAAATATTTCCTGATAGTTTGCACGTGGACTCACTATTTCACTCATGACATGGCATATATCGTTGACCTTTCCTATGTCATGCAAAATCATAAGAACATAAGAATAGCCTTACTGGGTCAGACCAATGGCTCATCAAACCCAGTAGCCTGTTCTCACGGTGGCCAATCCAGACCCCTAGGACCTGGCCAAACTCCAAAGAGTACCAACATTCCATTATTTCAGAGTATGCAAGATTCCAGAACCCCAAAGAGTAGCAACATTCCATGCGGAATCACCAAAGAGTTCCAACATTCCGGAACCCTAAAGAGTAGCAACATTCCGTTATCTCAGAGTAAGCAAGATTCCGGAACCCCAAAGTGTAGCAACATTCCATGAGGAATCCCAAAAGAGTTCCAACATTCCGGAACCCTAAAGAGTAGCAACATTCCATTATCTCAGAGTAAGCAAGATTCCGGAACCCTAAAGAGTAGCAACATTCCATGCGGAATCCCCAAAGAGTTCCAACATTCCGGAACCCTAAAGAGTAGCAACATTCCATTATCTCAGAGTAAGCAAGATTCCGGATCCCCAAAGAGTTCCAACATTCCGGAACCCTAAAGAGTAGCAACATTCCATAAAGAATCTCAGAGATTCCGGAATCCCAGGAGTAACAAGATTCAAGAATCCCAAATAGTAGCACCATTTCTTGCTACCGATCCAGGGCAAGCAGTGGCTTCCCCCATGTCTTTCCCAATAACAGACTATGGACCTTTCCTCCAGGAAAAAGCCCATCCCTACTGAATAGGGCTTAGGCAGAATCAGCAGGTAAATGTTGGCATGTCCTTTGTAACATTACACCCCAAACCCTTTAATTTGGAAGTAGATACCAACCACCTTGTGAAATGTTTTGTACAGTGATATAGCTGGGACTCAGTGGGCCCTCAACAGGAGGAGCAAGATGGCTCCCCCCCCGCCACACACACATCCCCCCAGGTCTGGTACTGTGCCCCCTCCCGCCCCCCACCGTGCTCAGCTACTTACCTGTATGTCGGTTCTCCACATGCTACAACACAGAAACAGCATTAAAGGCTGCCTATCTGGCTGGCGGAACCTTTCTCTGCCACATCCCGCCTACAAGAAGTTGCATCAGAGCGGTGGGTTCCGCCGGCCAGAGAGGCAGCCTTTAGCACTGTCTCTGCCACTTTAACTGTGGAGGACCTGGCGGATGGGTATGTAGCTGAATGCTGGGGAAGGAGGTGGCAGACCCTGACATGCAGAAAGGAGGGTTCAGCTTCAGGCAGCCCCTACCATTGGGCCGTCCTGAGAACACTTGGAAAAGTTGAAAGGGGACAGATACAAAATGAATGCTAGGAAGTTCTTCTTTACCCAACGAGTGGTGGACACCTGGAATGCGCTTCCAGAGGACGTAATAGGGCAGAGTACAGTACAGGGGTTTAAGAAAGGATTGGACAATTTCATGCTGGAAAAGGGGATAGAGGGGTATAGATAGAGGATTACTACACAGGTCCTGGACCTGTTGGGCCGCCGCATGAGCGGACTGCTGGGCACGATGGACCTCAGGTCTGACCCAGCGGAGGCATTGCTTATGTTCTTATGGGAGAGGAGGAGATAGTGGATGCTGCGGATGGACCATTTGGCCTTTATCTGCCATCATGTTTCTAGGTTTCTATAACCATAAAGCTCTATGACATCACAATGCAGGTGCAAAGAGCCTTAGCCTATAGGAAGAGGAGATGCAAATGTTAAGAACCTTAGCCAATAGGGAGAGGAGGAGATAGTGGATGCTGTGGATGGGCCATTTGGCCTTTATCTGCCATCATGTTTCTATAACCATAAAGCTCTATGACATCACAATGCAGGTGCAAAGAGCCTTAGCCTATAGGAAGAGGAGATGCAAATGTTAAGAGCCTTAGCCAATGCGCTTCCAGAGGGCGTAATAGGGCAGAGTACGGTACAGGGGTTTAAGAAAGGATTGGACAATTTCATGCTGGAAAAGGGAATAGAAGGGTATAAATAGAGGATTACTGCACAGGTCCTGGACCTGTTGGGCCGCCGCGTGAGTGGACTGCTGGGCATGATGGACCTCAGGTCTGACCCAGCAGAGGCATTGCTTATGTTCTTATGTTCTCTCTCAATGGTCCAGAAGCTATGCCCTGGCTTTGTGTCACTTGAGTAATTTTGCGTGACTTTCATATAACAGCACTGCCTTTATCGTGAGTTTGTTAGGAATAAGAAAGTCACTATAACACAGCACTACACTGTGGAAAATCAAGAAACAGACCCCCCCCCCCCAAAAAAAAAAAAAAAGTTGTTTTGAGGTTGTCTAACAATCTTATGATGAAACACTTCAACCTAATTCAAGCCTGGCTTATAGTATTCAAAATGCAACCTTTACTGCAAAGCTCATAAACTGCAGTGGCTTGCAACCCACTGAATCTGTTCACTCCGCTGTGCAGAAGCCACGGCCTAGCCAGCATAAGTGTGGCGGGAGAGAAAGCTAGAGGAGGGTCTCCAACTTTGGGCCTTTGTAGCCGAGGAGGCGAAACACTGAGGTCCTGCAGAGCGCAGACACAGAATCTGTGAAAGGACAGAGAAAGAGACCCTAACAAAAGCTCGTTACATGCTTGCAAATCACCCCACTGCTATTACTTTATCGGAGTCTGCAGGAAGATCCTTTGTCCTTTGGAAAAATGTTTAAGCTTCACGGGCTTTCTTGGTCCACCGCGGTGATCCCTCACGCCACAGCGCTGATACGAAGCAGCTCAATTCCACTCAACAATGCCAACTCAGATACATCGGATATCAGGGCGTGCCGACAACATATTAGCAAGGGGGTAAGTGCATAACAGGAGCCAATAGCCACCTACTTAGATAATAGTTTGTAAAGATAGAGGCGCCCATGTGTTCTTTTAAAAAATGTATGCAGAAGAAATCATGTTTATCTTGCAGCTGGGTCAGTCGCACCTGTTCTTGAGCAGGTAAGAAAAATTGTGCCTAGATTATTCATGTAGGGATTAATTTATACAATCTAAAAGGGCAATGCTATAACTCAGGCCCTCTTTTACTAAGGTGCACAAACCGATTAGCGCATCCAGCTGTTCCTCATACGGGAGATCCTTGAGTCCTGAGACCATCCGGGTGGCCACTCGCTGAACCGACTCAACTCTCAGCACATTACCGCAAGGATCTCCCGTATGAGGAACGGCTGGATAAGTTGCAGCTATAGTCACTCGAGGAACGCAGAGAGAGGGGAGACATGATCGAGACGTTCAAATATGTCACGGGCCGTATCGAGGTGGAAGAAGATATCTTTTTTTCTCAGGGAGCCCACGGCAACGAGAGGGCATCCGCTGAAACTCAGGGGTGGAAAATTTCATGGTGACACCAGAAAATATTTCTTCACCGAAAGAGTGATTGATCACTGGAATGATCTTCCACTGCAGATAGTTGAGGCCAGCAGCGTGCCAGATTTTAAGAAAAAATGGGATTGGCATGTGGGATCACTTCATAGAGGTAAGTAAGGGTGGGTCATTGGTGTCATGGGCCATGACTAGATGGGCCATGGCCCTTTTCTGCCGTCAGTTTCTATGTTTCTAATCGGTTAGCACACTTTAGGGCTCTTTTTACAAAGGTGCGCTAGCGTTTTTAGCGCACGCACCGGATTAGCGCGCGCTACCCGAAAAACTACCACCTGCTCAAGAGGAGGTGGTAGTGGCTAGTGTGCGTAGCATTTTAGCGCTCGCTATTCCGCGAATTAGGGCCCTAACGCACCTTTGTAAAAGGAGCCCTTAGTAAAAGAGGGGGGGGGGGGGTCAGTGTCTCTCAAACTTTTCTAGTTCCGGCACACTAAACGGAGCAAATGTTTTATGCGGCACATTCTAATTGAAATTATAAAATTGCGAAAGCCAACAAAAATTAAATTTGAGAGTTATTTATTTAAAGTTCTTTAAACCACGGCTGGGCAGTTGTATCAACGGTGAAACCAAAGTAGATAGAATAGAATTGCTAATCAAGACGATGGATGAGCTCTTGTTTGAGTGCAAATTAACTCAAAACGGGGCTCGAAAGTCGACAAGCCAACAAGCATTTCATCATCTACCCTCTGTAGTCATTCTCTGTTTTTCGACTTCATTTCTGTCAGAGCTGAAAATCCAAGTTCGTAAAGATAAGACGATCCATATAGTAACAAAGTATTCGATTGCTTTGTTGCTCAGGTTTGGATAGAATTAAAACGACTTGCCGTTAGTTTTCAAGGACCAATCGCTTCAAAGAATGATGCTGGTCTGGACAATTGTATCCTTATGCACACATGCTCTCATAACATTGACTGTTGCGTAAATGACGTACATGCCATCTATTCTAGTCTACACTTATGAAGGGAATTTTTAAAAATGAAGTAAAATGTATTTAGTGTTAAAGAACTTTTTCCAGATTTTCCATTTAAATTTGAACTATGTATTCTACTGTTTACTTGTGTTATATGAGAAAAGAGTTAGGATGGATAGTATGCATGTGTATGAATGAGTATGATGTTACACTCTGTATGAGGGGGGAAGGTGTTTATTTTAGGCTTCTATATATCCCTGCTTATGTTGGGAATTGTTATGTGGAAATATTTTTTTTAAATATGAGTGGAAATTTTGAATAAAAACCCCAAAAAAATAGTCTTAGAGACATTTGGAGCATCGAGATGAAACAGTATATTTCTGCATCTCGATGGCCAAGAATTTGGACTTGGAGGCTAAAATGTACAGTGTCAGCATTTATGAGACAAATTTGGTTTTTCTTGTTGCATAGGATTTTTTGGACCTCCCCTGAATGACACCCCCCTGAGAGCGGAAAATGGAAGGAATAGGGCGGTGCGCATGTGTCAGGGCTGAATTGTCGACGCGCCAATGTCCTACGCGCATTTGACAGGTCACCGTATATAGACACACACACACATGAAACAAGTTTAATATTGTAAAATATGATGCCACTGGGGGACAGATCAGGGTTCTCAAAGTTAGATCTATGGGATGGGATGCCTAAGGCTGAAAGTTCACCTAAGGTACATGATACCCTTGCACTGACCCTGCACATGGGGTTAACAACTGAACAAAACTAGAGAAATAAGTACAGTGATACCTTGGAATCCGAACTTAATCCATTCCAGAACTCAGTTTGAGTTCCAAGACAATTTTTCCCATTGAAAATAATAGAAACTGGATTAATCTGTTCCTGGGTCCCACAAACTCAAATTTTAACAGGAAATACACTGGATTTTAAGGTAAAATATTAAGCAGCATTCAGATTCTGGGGCACAAACACACACATACAATGTTATCACACCACCGGGCCCCTTATCACACCACCGGCCAAGGCCAAGGCCTACTACAATTCTCTATTTGGATGTAGCTGACACCTCTTTCAGCAGCGGCTCAAGGTGAGTTACTGGATCATTGCAGCAAGGACTCGAGCCAGTTAACAAAGATTTAAAAGAATGTAATAGGAAACAATAATGAAGGCAATAGAAAAATGTTCAATCAATTCAATCAGTCCTCAGTTAAGAATCTCTGAAAGAGATAGGTGTTCAGATATTTCCTAAAAAGTGATGGAGATAATGACGTTCTGATAATCGAGGGAAGATCGTTCCAAACTTTTACCAAGGAATAGGCTAAGGAATGTGAGAATTTACCTAGGGTTTTAATCCCTTTGACAAAAGGGAAGAGCAATTGAAATGTATGTGTATTCCTGGTGGTGTGAAACCGAAGAGAGTTAAATGATAGAGGTAATAAAGGCGAAAAAAATTCCATTGGCACACTTAAATTGAATTCGCCAGTAAACAGGAAGCCAATGAAGTAACCTCAACAATGGAGAGGCGTGATCATATTTACGTCTTCCAAAAATTGATTTGGCCGCAGTGTTCTGAATGAGTTGTAGCCTCTTCGGATTACATTTGGTTAATCCGATATACAGGGAATTTGCATAATCCAGATGAGCAAAAATAATCGCTTGAACCAAAACCACAAAATGATTTTGATGACGCTACAGGAGGAATTTCCCTGTCCCTGGAGGATCAGCAATCTGAGGGACCCTTTAACACCCTTCTACCGTTCACCGCACATATGTTAATGCCCATTCATGACTCTATGATTTATTTTCTTAGATTCTGCAAAGTGTTTGTTCTTAAGCCACATTCTCTAGAAGTTGTAGGAAAGTTGGTCCTCAACCTGGCAGCTAGGCTTCAATGCTAAGAAATGTAAGGTCATGCACCTCGGAAGCGGAAATCCATGCAGGACGTACTTCTTGAACGGAGAAACTTTAACTAGGACTTCAGCAGAACGAGATTTAGGAGTAATCATCAGTGCAGACATGAAAACTGCCAATCAAGTGGAGAAGGCTTCATCTAAGGCAAGGCAGATATTGGGTTGTATCAATAGAAGTTTCGTCAGCCGAAAGCCTGAAGTCATAATGCCGTTGTACAGGGCCATGGTGAGACCTCATCTGGAGTACTTTGTGCAATTCTGGAGGCCACATTACAGTAAAGATGTGCGCAGAATTGAATCGGTTCAGCGGACGGCCACCAGGATGATCTCGGGGCTCAAGGGTCTCTCGTACGAAGAGAGACTGAACAAATTGCAGCTCTACACTCTCGAGGAACGTAGGGAGAGGGGAGACATGATCAAACCATTTAAGTACCTCACGGGACGTGTCGAAGTGGAAGATGATATTTTCTTTCTCAAGGGACCCTCGGCCACAAGAGGGCACCCGCTCAAACTCAGGGGCGGAAAATTTCATGGCGACACCAGAAAGTATTTCTTCACAGAGAGAGTGGTTGATCATTGGAACAAGCTTCCAGTGCAGGTGATCGAGGCAGACAGCGGGCCAGACTTTAAGAATAAATGGGATACCCATATGGGATCCCTACGAGGGTCAAGATAAGGAAATTGGATCATTAGGGCATAGACAGGGGGTGGGTAAGCAGAGTGGGCAGACTTGATGGGCAGTGGCCCTTTTCTGCCGTCATCTTCTATGTTTCTATGTTTCTATGATGGGTCATTTGGCCTTTATCCGCCATCATGTTACAATGTTTCTATAATCAGAAAGTTCTATGACATCACAATGCAGGTGTAAAGAGCCTTAGCCTATAGGAAGAAGAGATGCAAATGTTAAGAGCCTTAGCCAATAGAGAGAGGAGGAGGGAATGGCTGCTGCAGACACCAGAAAGTATTTCTTCACAGAGAGAGTGGTTGATCATTGGAACAAGCTTCCAGTGCAGGTGATCGAGGCAGACAGCGTGCCAGACTTTAAGAATAAATGGGATACCCATGTGGGATCCCTACGAGGGTCAAGATAAGGAAATTGGGTCATTAGGGCATAGACAGGGGTTGGATAAGCAGAGTGGGCAGACTTGATGGGCTGTAGCCCTTTTCTGCCGTCATCTTCTATGTTATTGATCCTGTAGCATGTTATTGACTCTGTAGCATACGTAGCTCTGTTCCTGAAAACTTTGGGCTCCTTTTACTAAGGTGCGTTAGGGCCTTAACACGCGGAATAACGCACGCTAAATTGCCACGTGCGCTAGACCTTAACGCCAACATTAAACTGGCATTATTCTAGAAGCGTACTGCGCAGTTTAGTGCACGGTAATTTCGTGCGTGCGCTATAAACGCTAGCGCACCTTAGTAAAAGGAGCCCCTTTGTGTATGCATCCTTGTAATCTAGTGGTAACATAGTAGATGACGGCAGATAAAGACCCGAATGGTCCATCCAGTCTGCCCAACCTGATTCAATTAAAAAAAAAATTTATTTTTTTCTTCTTAGCTATTTCTGGGCAAGAATCCAAAGCTTTACCCTGTACTGTGCTTGGGTTCCAACGGCCGAAATCTCTGTTAAGACTTACTCCAGCCCATCTACACCCTTCCAGCCATTGAAGCCTTCCCCAGCACATCCTCCACCAAACGGCCATATACAGACACAGACCGTGCAAGTCTGCCCAGTACTGGCCTAGTTCAATATTTAATATTATTTTCTGATTCTAGATCCTGTGTTCATCCCACACTTCTTTGAACTCAGTCACCGTTTTCCTCTCCACCACCTCTCTCGGGAGGGCATTCCAGGCATCCACCACCCTCTCCGTAAAGTAGAATTTCCTAACATTGCCCCTGAATCTACCACCCCTCAACCTCAAATTAATTCCTCTGGTTTTACCATTTTCCTTTCTCTGGAAAAGATTTTGTTCTACGTTAATACCCTTCAAGTATTTGAACGTCTGAATCATATCTCCCCTGTCTCTCCTTTCCTCTAGTGTAGACATGTTCAGGGCTTCCAGTCTCTCCTCAAACTCTAACCCTTTGGAGGGCCACATTTTGGATTTGTAGGTACTTGGAGGGCCTCAGAAAGAATAGTTAGTGTCTTATTAAAGAAATGACAAATTTTGCATGAGGTAAAACTCTTTATAGTTTATCAATCTTTCCTTTAACTGCTAAAACTATTAAAATGAACTAAAGAAATGTGCATTTGAAGTGATCTTCTAGTATCTGTGGTTATATAAGTTGCCAAAAAAATTACATATCTTTATATCTGAAACATGAAGGAAATAAAGATTATTTTAGGCTCTTTCATGCAAAAGTAGAGTAAGCAGGATACAATCGTCCTAAGATAACACAATTTTATGTGGATAATTTTATTCAGAGTCTTATCTTTCTTGGTCCCTTTGTAGAACACATTCTTAGTATGAATGTGGAATTGTCCCAAGCCTCAAGACCGCAAGGAAAAACTCAAAAAATATAGTGAGGAGACCACTGTATTCCCAGAAAAAAAAAAAAAAAAAAAAAAGTTCAGTGAGAGGGGCTGCCCAGCAGCAAATTAGGACATTTGGGCTCCGAAGAATGAGTTGTGTTATTTGTCCCTGCACCCTGCAGCTGCCGCCCTCTTATTTGGGTCTTTGTTGCAGGCAAACCTCTCATGAATGAGAGCCGCTGTTATACAGTACACCACGCTTACAGGACTTCTCTCTAGGCCCACCACAAATTTCACTGATCGGCAGCAGGGCTCTGCCATCATAATTCTTCCTGGAAGCAGAAGCATAAAAAGGGTTTGTTGGAGGAAATCTGGGCCCCTAAAGAGTCCTGCCTGCAGGGCTTACATTGCCATCGCTAGCTACTGTGGTCTTTGGCCTAATAAGGTACAGAAAACAATGCCCGTTCACTCGTACCGAAATGATAGGAGGGCTCAGCAGGGGCACACATCCAGCTGGGATTTAGGCCACCAGCATAACATTGTGGGGCTGACTGGGTGGCAGAGTGAATATCAGACGTTTAAAATCCCAGTATAATGTATTACATGTCATATGTGTCAGAAAGCACTGCATCTTGTATGCAGAGCTGCCAACTACACTCCTCCCTCCGTATTTGCGGGGGTTAGCGGCAGAGCCGGCCCGCGAATAAGGAAAATTCGCAAATAACTTTTGGGCCGACTCTGACCCACCGCCCCCCGACCTTACCTGGTGGTCTAGCGGTGACGTGGGGGCGGGAGCGATCTTCCTACATGCAGATCTGCCCCATGCAGAGCCGTGCTGCGCACCCCTGCTGCGAGTTCCTGTGGTCTCACGAGACTACAACGGGAGTTCTTGTTGTAGTCTCGTGAGACCACGGGAACTCACAGCATGGCTTTGCGTGGGGGCAGGAGTGTAGGAAGATCGCTCCCGCCCCCACGTCACCGCTAGACCACCGGGTAAGGTCAGTGCATGAAGTTGCCACTGAAACTGCGTCCATGGCTGAGGGCTGTGCTCCTGGGGTGGCTGTTCGCCTCCTCCTCCTCCGATCACCTCCTCCTCCTCCTCACCCCGATCCAAGTCCGGGGCCGGTTCTGGTCGATGCGGGCTTCCTCCGAGCGATTCTCTAGGGGGGGGGGGCTGGCAAAATAATTGCAAATAGTCAAAACCGCGCATAGGGAGGGAGAAGTGAAGCCTAGATGCAAATGATACTTTGAACTAGTTATAGTTAGGGTTACCAGATTTCCTCGGACATGTCCTCCTTTTCAAGGACATGTCCGGGGGTCTGGATGGCTTTTCAAATCCCGGCACTTTGTCCGAGTTTTGGAAAAACTTCCCAGCTAGCAGCGACATTAGGATGGCACCTACACATGCACGGATGGAACACAGTGATGTCACACGCATACATATGACATCATCGTGTTTTGAATGCACCAAAATTAATTAATTTTGTGCAAAAACACAATACAGTAATGGCTCTTCCCCTTTCACCTGACTCTCCTGACTTGGCCCCTGCCGGCTTCTTCCTGTTTCCTAAACTTAAATCCACGCTGAAAGGAAAGCGATTCGACACCACTGAAGACATAAAGCCAAATTTGACTCAACAACTGTAGGAGTTGAAGTTCTTTCAGGTTGATTGTGAAGTGGGGAGGGGAAGGGATTTAGGTTGGGGGGAGGTTGACTAGCAGGGAGAATGGAGTACTTTGGTTTGTTTAACAATGTAAAATATTTCTACTTTTTCTTGTTTCATTTAAATTAAAAACAAACAAACATTGAAGCATCCGTTTAAAAAAAAAATTTCCTGGAATCAACATGGGAAATGAGATGAAACAAAAATTGTCTGGCTGCCCATCCTCACAGGACATGAGCTATTTAATAAGCCAATCACAAGAGGAAGAAGCTGAAAAGCGCAATTGTTTTCCACTCAGCAAGAGAAAACATTAGCGTTTGGGTAATGTATTATTATGTCCAACCAGTAAATGAAATGTTATCCCAAAGTGTTGTTCTTTAATGTTGTTGGTTACATTTCAGTCTTTAAGTTGTTATTATTGCTCATGCTCTCATCAGTAAAAGAGATTTTATTTATTTATTCATTTCATTTTCATTTAAGTACATAATTGTGCTTAACAGGAAATATAAAGAAAATACAACTTATTGGATTTTAAGAAAATAAATCGGGCCAATACTGGCCTAGGAAACACAGATACCTTAATACATAGTCCTCAAATAAAGTAGGAGAGAGGGAAAAGACAAGGAAGAAATTCTTCCAGGAAAGAAAACAGCTTTACAATATTCTTAAAGGAAACTTCGGCTTTAACCACAGACTTGAGTTATTCCATCATTCACTGGGGTGCAAAAGAAATCCCTTTCCCTTCTAAAAAGAAACGCAGTTGATCAGAATCATAAAATATATACTTATTATTCTGAAACAGAATAAAACACTTGCAGGGAAACCTTAACTGAAAAGAAGCATCCAGGGAAATCACTATCACGATAGCCTAAAAATTATTTTCTTCTTGATTTAAATTATAATAAAGCCTCAAAATCAAATCTTTATCCTGATGGAATACCAAGGAAACTATTAATGTGGCCCGTCCCGATAATTCGATATCTGATGACTCCAAGATCGCTGATATTTCTTGATCTGTAGTTACATTCATTTCTTTTAAACTTCTCGTCAGGAAATAAATCTTCTCTAAGGGGGGTAGACTCATTTCTCATATTTTCAATATGGAAATTAGAAACTCTTTAAAAATCTCTCTAGGAGTTTTAAATTTAGGCATAGGAAAATTCAAAAACCTTACATTTAAACTCCTATTTTGATTTTCCAGGTTTTCAATCTTACCAGAAGGAAAGGAAAAGAGATTCAGACATCATTATATAGAAAAAAGTGTCACAGGTGTAATTTGAATCAAAGACCAAGGCCCTCGACATAAGCAGAGGAATATCTCAACTATCTGAATTCAGCCAACGGCACACCAAGTTAGACCAACTGCAATAGGAAAACACAAAGGTTTCATAGTAACATGGTAAAAGCAAACAGCAAAGAAGTGCTGCGGTCCTGGATGGTCGTGATTCAGGTGTTTATTCAGTCAATAAACGATACAATCAACGGTTCTCACCACAGAAATTGGACCAACTGTCCACCTCCATCCCACTGTGCTCTGGCCCCACTTTGCATCTTGAATATTCAAGTAAAGTTCTGGGAGTCATCATTGACTCTACACTTTCCTTCAACGATCACTTCAACTCCTAGTAAAAAAAAAAAATGTTTCTTTAGCCTTCACATGCTGAAGAAAGAGAGAACCTGTTTCCATCAAAAACACTTTGCCGTCCTTGTCCAATCCACCATTCTTTCCAGACTGGACTACTGCAACTCTATCTACTGCTCTGGCCCCACTTTGCATCTTGAATATTCAAGTAAAGTTCTGGGAGTCATCATTGACTCTACACTTTCCTTCAACGATCACTTCAACTCCTAGTAAAAAAAAAAATGTTTCTTTAGCCTTCACATGCTGAAGAAAGAGAGAACCTGTTTCCATCAAAAACACTTTGCCGTCCTTGTCCAATCCACCATTCTTTCCAGACTGGACTACTGCAACTCTATCTACTTAAGTCTAACAAAGAAAAACCTTCAAAGACTCCAGTGGATTCAGAATACCGCTGCTAAGCTTATCTTCGCAAAAAGCAAATTCGACCACGTCTCACTGCTTTTGTCCAAGCTCCACTGGCTTCCAATAATCTCCAGAGTCCACTTCAAATGTGCCTGCCTCACTTTCAAGATCCTACACGGCATCCTCCCTCCCTTCATTCCTCTTTCTTATAACACCTCTAACCCCAATTCCACCAGATCCACTCAAAAACTGAAACTGTCCTTTTCCTCTCTAAAAGGCGTTTCCCTTGTAGGAAAACTAGCTTCTTCCCTCCCTTTCAGAATCACTGAGCTCTGGAACAACCTTACCTCCCCTCTTAGGAATCTGAGCTCCCTCAAACTGTTCCGTAAACATCTGAAAACCTGGTTATTCTCAAAAATGTAACTCTTCCTCTCTCTCTGGTTATTCTAGTCCTCTAAATTTTTCTCTTCATTCTGCCTCTTCCCTCCACTGGAGTTCCTTTCTACCCTAACTCTTGTTAACCGTGTCGAGCTTTACGAATGTAGAGATGATGCGGTATACAAACCTAAGGTTTAGATTAGATTAGATTAGATTAGATTAGAAAGCTGCGGACCCGACACAGTCCGTGTTTCGACTAACCGCCTTCTTCAGGGGTCCAATGGTTTGCAGCTGCACAGTAAAAACAGACAAGGTTGGGGAAAGCAGCGCTCTCCACTCGGAATCTGAGTGAGTAACTCTAGCTCAGGGGTAGGGAACTCCGGTCCTCGAGAGCTGTATTCCAGTCGGGTTTTTAGGATTTCCCCAATGACTATGCATGAGATCTATTTGCATGCACTGCTTTCAATGCATAGTCATTGGGGAAATCCTGAAAACCCGACTGGAATACGGTTCTCGAGGACCGGAGTTCCCAACCCCTGCTCTAGGAGAAAGAGAAATAATATAAACTTCCCAAATTTGAAGAAAAAGGGTCTTGCGCTTCGAGGTATGTCAAAAACCTTTTTTTTTTTTTTACCAAAAAAAATAATATGTTTCATTACTGTTTATGAAGAAGTATTGCCAGAGGTTGCGGTAACTGCAGATAGCGTAGCTGTTTTTAGAAAAGGTTTGGATCAGGGGTCCCCAAAGTCCCTCCTTGAGGGCCGAATCCAGTCGGATTTTCAGGATTTCCCCAATGAATATGCATGAGATCTATTTGCATGCACTGCTTTCAATGCATATTCATTGGGGAAATCCTGAAAACCCGACTGGAATACGGCTCTCGAGGACCGGAGTTCCCTACCCCTGCTCTAGCTGTTCGACAAAATCTCGTGTACGGTATGAGGTAAGAAAAACTAACGCCACGGCTATATTTAAATTGTTACCAAGCCAGGCAGCGGAAGGAACCCCCAGAGTATCCAGCAGCCTCAAACTTAAGTAGCTGCCTTCAATGTTATCACTGGCGTTAAAACAAACACTCCGCGGAGAGCTTGTTCCATATCTCAAAAAGGTCCAAACCACAGTCTGTACACAGGAAAGTTAGAAAAACATGTATCTTTAGCTGGAGAATCAAACACTCAGTTGATAGGCCCCAACCTCCATTATGGGATTCGAGTGCAAATTGGATGCACACCTCCTTGCAAATCACATTGAGGGATACGGGTAAAAAGGTCTTCATCAGGGAACACCTTGATTGGCCTCTGCGTGTGTGGCTCGCCGGACTAGATAGACCTAAGGTCTGATTCGGTGAAGGCATTTCTTATGTTCTAACTGTTCACAAAATGTATTTATTTTTAGTATTTATAAATCCCTTACAGCCTAAGTGGCTTACATTCAGGTATCCAAGCATTTTTCATTATGTGTCCTGGTGGGCTCATACTCTACCTCAGTGGTTCCCAACCCTGTCCTGGAGGAACACCAGGCCAATTGGGTTTTCAGGCTAGCCCTAATGAATATGCATGAAGCAAATTTGCATGCCTATCACTTCCATCATATGCAAATCTCTCTCATGCATATTCATTAGGGCTAGCCTGAAAACCCGATTGGCCTGGTGTTCCTCCAGGACAGGGTTGGGAATCACTGCTCTACCTCATGTACCTGGGGCATAAGGGGTACTTGCCCAGGATCACAGGGAGTAGTGTGGGATCTGAACTCATGCCGAGGCTGTGGTTCTAATCCCTGCACCACCTCAAAAAATCTTCAAGCGTCTAACCCCCCTCTTCTACGAAAGCGCGCTAGCGGTTTTTAGCGCAGAGAGCCGCGCTGAATGGCCTGCGCTGCTCCCCACGCTCATTGAGTTCCTAGGAGCGGTCAGGAGCAGCGCAGTCCATTCAGCGCGGTTCTCTGCGCTAAAAAAAAACAAAAAAAACGCTAGCGCGGTTTCATAGAAGAGGGGGTAAATCTTCAAACCCTCCCAGTAGTTCTAGAAGTTTCACTGCTCCAGCAGAATTCATGATCCCCCCTAAAGCGCCTACGTGGGCGCTGTGAAGATCTGCGCTAAAAGCCACTTCTGCAAGGTTGTTTAGCGCTAGGTGAACTTTATAAGACAGCACATAGAGTGGATTCCCATGCCAGACTTTGGAAGCAAGGACTTATGGCCGCTGAAACCAGGTGTCAATCCTCATACTCAACTGATGGGGGTTGGGCACCAAAGCCAAGTATTCTTTAACATCACCCCTAATTTCTGGGAACACCCCTGACTCACTCAGGCCCATCTCATGGCCATTTTATTTATTCAATTTTCTATATCGTTCTCCCATAGGAGCTCAGAAGGATTTACATGAATTAATTCAGATATTGAAGCATATTCCCTGTCTGTCCCGGTGGGCTCACAGTCTATCTAATATACCTGGGGTATTGGGGGACCAAGTGACCTGTCCAAGGTCACAAGGAGCAGCATGTGTCAGAACCCACAACCTCAGGGTGCCGAGGCTACAGGTCCAAAACCTGCGCCACACTCTCAGACATAGTACAGTACCTAAGAATTGCCATACTGGGACAGACCGAAGGTCCATCATCCTGTTTCTAACAGTGGCCAACCCAGGTCCCAAGTACCTGGCAGAAACCCAAAGAGAAGCAACATTCCAGAGCTGAGATTGTGATGTCATAATGCCTCATTCCACCAATGCCTAAGAGCCAACCTCAGCAGTGATGTCACAATGGCTTGATAGATCTATACTCGGCTCACACAAGAACATACGAATTGCCATACTGGGACAGACCGAAGGTTCATCATGCCCAATATCCTGTTACCAACAGTGGCAGTTCGTGATGCTGCTTGCACCAGGAAAATTAAAGAGGTATGAGGGAAGGGAAGGGGCACACGTGCATGGTGGGGGGGGGGGGGGGCGGGGTCAGGAAGGAAGAGGGTGGAGAGGAGGACGGATGCCAGTGCCCCCACCAAGACAGCCCCCAGGGCGGACCACCCTTCCGCCCCACCCCCCTTACAATGCTACTGAACGCAAGCATCAGAGAAGAATTACTTGTATGTTGGAGTTCTAAAACACGCTAAGGCTTCATATATGATATGTAGGTGTCTGCACAAAATCTACATCACCTACGAGAAAATCCAGGCTTGGTGTGTAAAAAAGATACACTTCTCCCTCCGTATTCGCTGTGATAGGGGATTAACAGACCCGCAAATACAGAAAAAACACAAATAACTTTTTCATATTAAAACCATCGTGAATATGGTGAAACCGCGAACAACACGGCGGGAGACCTGGCCTGTTCCTGAAGGAGAGGCAACACACGGCGAAGAAAATGCAGGGAATCGGCGATTTGCTCCGTAAACTCTTGGACTCAGCGATTTCTCTAGCAAGCTAAAAACCGTGAATAATCGAAACCGCGATTGCTGAAACCGCGCACACGGAGGGAGAAGTGCAATTCAGTCGAGCTTGTGCAGTCCTTTCAATCGCATTCGTCCTTATAAGGAGACCGTATCCTTCAATCCTCTTATCGGTGTGTCCCCCAAACCTTTCAATGTATCCGCAACTTTTCCCGACCTTCCAAACTTATCCCCTCTTTTACTAAGGCGCGCGAGCCGTTTTAGCGCGCGATGAATATTAGCATGCGCTACATGCTGACGCATCCGCAGAATATAATGGATGCGTTAGCGTTTAACGCGTCCTAAGACGGCTCGCACGCCTTAGTAAAAGGACCCCTTAATGAGGTATTATCTTCAAATGGCCTAGAAAGAACCAGATTTCCTCTATAGCGTTCCGAGCTCTGCATACCTGTCCCATGGTTCTTTTTAGAATCAAATGCAGATCATCCAGACATGATAGTAACCTATTATCTCACCCACCCGCTGTAATCCCTTCAATACAATTCCTCAGGAAATGGAGGAAGGGATCTAACAGTACAACAAAAATGAAAGGTGAGAGAAGGTCGCATTGCCATTTTCTTCTTTATTAAAAAGGGTTTGGATGTGAAACACTTCCTTTTGCAGCAAGTCACTTTAGAAATAATCTATGTCCAATTAGTAAAAATTTCTCCAAATCTAAATTTAGCTAAAGTATAATTTAGAAAGCTCTACACCAGAGGTGTCCAACCTTTTGGCTTCCCTGGGCCGCATTGGCTGAAAAAAATGTTTCTGGGGGCCGTTCAAACGCGCAAATGCTGCAGCAACGCAGAGGAGGGAGCCGGCAAGACGGTAAACAACCAGGGGCAGCAGAGGAAAGCACTGCATTGTCCTCGACTGGGGCCGCACAAAACACTTCACGGGGCCACCTGCGGCCCTTGGGCCGCAGGTTGGACACCCCTGCTCTACACTATCAAGAGTTCTGCTCCCACTGATAAATTGGGCAAATGTCTTAATACAATCAAACCCTCCATATAGGATCTGCCAGGGTAAATGCTGACTGCACTGAATGACGTTCCAGAAGGAAAATCCAGACCCATGGCCACGCCCCCCAGGCCTGCCCCATCCCGCCTGTGTCACGACGAAGGCTCGCCTGCAGGCCGTTTGTGAGCGGAAAGAAGTAGCTGCCGATCAAATCCGTTCGCTGTTTGAGTGATGCCCTGACGCAGCAGAAGCGAAACGCAGGTGAGCCTTTGTCGGCAATGGACAGTGAACATTCAAGCGAAGTACTTTTGATAAATTATTTAAATCAAATGACTGATATATTTGATGAGGAAAGTTAAAAATAAGAGAAATTTGAATATGTTCTTATCTTTTTCACACAGAGGGTGGTGGATACATGGAACGCGCTACCAGAGGATGTGATAAACAGGAGCACGCTACAGGGGTTCAAAGAAGCTTTGGATAGGCACTTGGAAGACAAAGGGATTGAGGGGTACAGATAAGAGTAGAGGTAGATTATAGGGATGGGATTAGAGGTAAGTTACAAAATTAATCAGGGATCACTGTTCAGGCACTAGGTCTGATGGGCCGCCGCGGGAGCGGACCGCTGAGCAAGATGGACCTCTGGTCTGACTCAGCGGGGGCAACTTCTTATGTTCTTATGTTCTTCTTATCTAACAGATCGGAGGTTGGAGGTTTTTTAACCAATGAGGATTTTCCCTTTCAAGTTTGCTGGCAAAGTCTAACAGCTGGCGGCAAACGGGAATCCCAGGTTTTTCCTCCTATTGTCCTGGGCAGTTGAAGATTGTTAGCTGAGGTATAAGAAAGTGATCATGTTTTTTCACTTGCATTAAAAGACTACATTAAAAACAAAAAGAAGAGTGAACAAGGAGAAGGAGTAATTTAGCACAGTGATTCCCAATCCTGTCCTGGAGGAACACCAGGCCAATCGGGTTTTCAGGCTAGCCCTAATGAATATGCATGAGAGAGATTTGCATATGATGGAAGTGATAGGCATGCAAATTTGCTTCATGCATATTCATTAGGGCTAGCCTGAAAACCCAATTGGCCTGGTGTTCCTCCAGGACAGGGTTGGGAACCACTGATTTAGCAAATAGGTTTAAGTGACTTGCCCAGGGTCAAAAGGAGCAGTGTGGGACTTGAACTCACAACCTCATGGTGCTAAGACTGTAGCTCCACACACTGTGCCACATCTCAAACAGGTTCCCTGAGTACACCTATTAAATAAATGCACGCGCTTTAAGGCATGATCTAATTTTATAAGAGCCCTTCTATGCATACAAAACAGCTTTTTTTTTTTAGGAAAAAGAGTTTTCAAAATTACCTCTTAAATGCACAAACCATGCAATGCAATTATGAATAAAGTTTTCAGATATACTCAACTTTGCAAGTCAAACTTTTTTTAAAAAATTTTAAAAAATTTTTTAAATAATTTCTATTCCGCATATCCTACAATTCAATGTGCATTACAAATTATTCAGGTACTCAAGCATTTCTCCCTAACTGTCCCAGTGGGCTCCCACGCTATCTAATGTGCCTGGGGCAATGGGGATTAAGTGACTTGCCCAGCGTCACAAGGAGCAGTGCAGGATTTGAACCCAGAACCTCAGGGTGCCGAGGCTGTAGCTCTAACCACTGCACCACCGACTCCCGCAATGTCCTTTTGCAAGAGCAGGTCATGGCAGCATAATGCCCCAGAAATCCTCTGCAAACTTCATTCGCCAACTACATTGCATATTAGATTTCAGTGTCAATTTGCCCTTCCCGGACTCTTAGATGGGCCGATCAGAATCTATTGACCATACCTTCCATCAAAGAATTCTATTACACAAGGAAAACTAACTTCTCTGTCGTAGCCGCTACTTTATGGAACGCCAATGCCACCTCAACTCCGCCTTGAAAATTCACTTGACAAATTTAAGATTAAACTAAAAACATTCCTATTCAAAGACACTTACCATTGCATTTTAATATTTCCTCCCCAAAAACAGCTAGCAAACTAAATACGAACTGCTTTTAAGAAGCGATCCCCTTTCCTGCTGTTATATTCTTCCCCTCTCTTCCTCTCCTTTTAATTTGGGGGGGGGGTGAGGGGTTAACGATGTAATTATTAACTTTCCCTTCTCCCTATACCCCCATGCTCACGTTCGTTCTTGTAATTTGTCCGTTTAATGTTTACACTTCCCCTCCCCTCATAATAAATTAATTTTAACTTTTTATTTTTTATTTTTTTAACATTGTAAACCGGCCAGGTGTCCTTCGATGGTCGGAATATTAAAATTAATAAACTTGAACTTGAAAAAAAATGCACCCGGATTTAACAGAATTTCCAAAATATGAGTAAATGTAAGTGGAGACTCTCTAATTCAAAGTTATTTATACCTTTAAATTGTGCAGATGCATTTTCAATCTAAAATTTAATTGATTAATATACATAATAATAATAATAATTTTATTCTTATATACCGCCATACCCGGAGAGTTCTAGGCGGTTTACATCAATTACAGTAGTATCTGCGTTGACACGCAGATTTACAACAATTTATCAGATATAAACAATTTATCTGATTTATCAAATATAAACAATTTATCTGATTTATCAGATAAAAACAAATGTTAAAGCAGATTTACAGCAGTTTATCAGATATAAGTAGTTTATCGGATATAAACAAGTGTTAACCAAACTTGACAGGGGATGGCGGGCGGTGGGAAGATAGGGAGAGGGAAGCAATTCGGGGGAGGAGAAGAGCGGGGGGGAGGGCATGGGGGGGAGTAGTAATGTAAGCGGGGGGGGGGGGTTTGTTAGGGGTCTTATATTATTCATGTATAGGAATTATATTATTCATGTATAGATATGAGATGGGGGTGGGATATAAATCTTTTAGTTATATATTGTTATGGAATTATCAAGTGATAATGTAATATGTTGTGTTCATATTTTAATGTACACTTGATGTATATGTTAAAATGAATAAAGATTTGGAAAAAAAAACAAAAAACACGCACATATGAAAATGATAATGTATGCGCTTACCCTGAGATTCTGTACAGGTCGCCCAAATATGGGTATGGATCCCAGATCTACATGTAGACTAATTAGCTAATTAAGGTCTCCTATTATCAAGCCGTGTTAGGGTTTTTTACCGTCGGCTGCTGCAGTAAAAGCTCCGACGCTCATAGGAATCCTATGAATGTCAGAGCTTTTACCACAGCAGCTGGCGATAAAAAAAACCCCTAGTTTGGTATGTCACCTGGGTATCTTGTTCCTCACTTTTCTTTGATTCACTCTAACAAGAACACACACGGAGTGCACCTGTTTAATAATAATAATAATAATAACAGTTTATATACCGCAATACCGTTAAGTTCTATGCGGTTTACAGAAGATTAGTGGGGTACAAGTTGAGTTGACGTACAAGTTGAGTTGGATGTGGGAACAATGGGGAGAAAGGGCAGGAACACCGTTAGAGAGGGGAAAGAGAGAAGTGGGTCAGCTGTCTAGGTATTTCAGGAATAGGTAAGTTTTGAGGCGTTTCCTGAATACCTCATAAGTGGTGGGCAATAGGAGTTGTTCTAGGTCTTTACCCCATAGAGCTGCTTGATGTGAGAGAAGATGCTCATGGTGTTTTTTTAGTTTGCATCCTCTAACCGGGGGAGAAACGAAATGCAAGTGGGAGCTTCTCTTGTGTTTGTTGGCTGAGAAGGAGAAGAGGTCAGTGATGTATTTAGGGGTTAGACCGTAGAAAACTTTAAAACAGAGGCAGGCGAACTTAAACTTTACACGAGCTTCCATCGGCAGCCAGTGTAGCTGTTTGAAGTATGGCGTCACGTGATCGAACTTCTTTAGACCGAAGATTAGTCTGACCGCAGTGTTTTGCATTAGTTGTAATCATCGCATATTCTTTGGGGGGATTGCTAAGTAGGCGATGTTACAGTAGTCGAGTTGAGTTAATACGAGGGATTGTACCAAGATTCTGAAGGCAGAGTTAACAAAGTATGCTTTAATGGATTTAAGTTTCCAGAGGGTGAAAAAACTCTTTTTGATTAGGGAGTCCACCTGATCTTTCATGGTGAGGCATTGGTCCAGAGTTACACCCAGTATTTTAATGGTGGGCTGTATGGGGTAGTTATGTTTGTTGATGTCTAGTGGGGTTTTGGTGTCAAGAGGGCGCGGTGAAGCGACAAAGAATTTTGTCTTCTCAGTATTGAGCTTGAGTTTGAAGTCTGTCAATAAGATAGCAGAAGAAAGTGAAAAGATAGTATCAGTGCTCTCAGATACTCAAAAGTACACAAGGACTATTGTGGACTGAAGCTTGTTAAAATGGACAATCCAGCTCTCAAATGCACAGGCTAGCAAGAGATGGAACAATGCATGCCCAGCAGAAGATGAGGTCTGGAGAGGGAAGTGTGATCCCTTCAGCCCCTCTGACTGAATCCACGTGAGTATATCACCCTCGATTCCATGGCTCGCAATTTTTTGTAGTAGTCGTTCATGTGGGATCTTGTCGAACACCTTTTGAAAATCCAGATATACAATGTCGACCGGTCACCCTTCTCTGTCTGCCTGTTTACTCCCTCGAAGAAGTGCAGCAAGTTCGTCAAGCAAGATCTTCCTTTGCTGAAGCCGTGCTGGCTGGTCCTCATCACCATCAAGGTGATCAATGATGCATCTCGTATTGACTAAATTCTCTTTATCTTTTCAAATACATTCATTAAAAATATAGCTCTGTGGGATCAAGAACACTTTAGTAGCTAATATTTGAAGAAAAGAGTGAATGGTTTAGAGGATGTAGTTTAACAACAGCTATAATAAAAGGCCCAGGGGTTAATGGTGGTCCTTAGAGACCTCTGAGGTGGCCTTCATCGTCAATCTGGCTTTTTTCTGTTACTCTCTGCCACCCTTACCAGAAAGAGGAAGAGCCACATGTCGGAAGGACAAGGCGCTTCTCAATAACTGAAGAGAATTCATTTGGAAATGTCCACCTCCCTAAGGACACACCCACCAAGTGGCTCCGGCTTACAAATGAGTGAAGACCAAGTTCTAGG
This sequence comes from Geotrypetes seraphini, assembly GCF_902459505.1. Lineage (NCBI taxonomy): Eukaryota > Metazoa > Chordata > Amphibia > Gymnophiona > Dermophiidae > Geotrypetes > Geotrypetes seraphini. Next base: position 177,168,209 of record NC_047092.1, on the reverse strand, counting down.
CAGTCCACTTTCAGCTGTAGGTCTTTGAATACCAACCTCTGTTTTTTTTTCCCTCTTAGTTTAACCTCCTGGCCTCTCAGTCTACAATCTTGCACACACAGATTACTGAATAAGGACATTTATATGAGTAACTTAACTAGTAAATTAGCTGCTATTGGCATGAAACAATGGTTGAGAATTGGAGTTAATTAGCACTCCTTTGCAGATATTTGGTATTCTATAAAACAGCACATACACTTCTCCCTCCGTATTCGCTGTGATAAGGGATTAACAGAACCGCAAATATAGAAAAACCACAAATAACTTTTTCATATGGTATTCGCTGTTTTCTGTTAAAAACCATTGTGAATATGAAACTGTGAATAACATGGTGGGAGACCTGGTCTGTTCCTGAAGGTGAGGCAAAACACGGCGAAGAAAGTGCTGGGAATAAGTGATTTTCTCTGTAAACGCTTGGAATCAGCAATTTCTCTATGCAAGCTGATGTAATTTGGGGGAGGAGCAAGCAAGCCAAAAACCGTGAATAATCGAAACCGCAAATGCTGAAACCACGAATACGGAGGGAGAAGTGTAATTCATTTATTACAGTGATCTTCATTAATTTTTAAGCTGGGGTCACTTTGGATTCTAATGAGTTCAAAGGAGAGCCATTCCTACAGTCCACCTTCAGACTTCATTGGGGAGTATTCTCAAGATTGTGACCATTTCCAAATGTATTCTCTTGTCTATCGAGAAATGCCTCATCCTTTGAGCGTGTGCTCTTGTCCCCAACTGATTTCCCCTTTCTGTCCTGAGCAGAGGCAGAATAACATGAAAAAGACATTCAGAAAAGCAATGACGGCCGCCAAAGAGGTCTCTGAAGAACACAATATAGTATGAGGAGGGGGGGCAGGGTGCAAGAGAGAAAGAGAAGACACACCAGCGAGCCATCACTCTCACCTTCCCAGTGGCTGAGTTGACCAGTTTGGTGTCGCAGTCCACAGAGCCGGTCAGCAGCAGGCTGCCATCCTTGTTACTTGCAACACAGGTCAAAGCTCTCCGATGCCCATCTTGACCCTTTAGGACATGCATATATCCCCCTATAAAATCTTGTCGTTCCAAGAAGTTCTTTGAGAGAACTCTCTCATTTCAGGCTGCTAAATTAAATGCATGGCTTGGAAAAATTTTGTTAGAGACTTCTACCTATCTTGATTTCAGAAAACTGTTAAAGGCACAACTATTCTTAATGCATCTTGTTTTAACTTAATAAGTTGGTTTTTCTTTTCTTATTTTAACCTGATGTATTTTATCTGCCTGTACTTTTATCTGCATTGGATGTTTTAGCTCTGCTTTTTGTGAACCGCCTTGAACTTTCCCGGTATGGCGGTATACAAGAATAAATTACTGTATTATTATTATTATTATTATTATAGTAGGTTGATATAAGGGGACCAAAGTGCGAGCACTTAATTGGCAGTAATTAGGAGATACATGAAGATTTACACTATGCCCTGTTCTATAACATACGCAACCAAATTTCATAGCGCGGAACTCCAAAGAGGGTGTGGCCATGGGGGAGGCAAGGGTGGGTCAGGGACATTCCCCAAAATTAGGCACAATATTATACAATAGAGCCATTAGTTGGGTGCAAGGATTTACCAGCGCTTCTGGAGGGCATTCCTCATTAATAGCGTGGCGAGGGTAAGTGGTGCCTGGGCCGGTGGCGCCCCTCCCCCGTCCTCTTCTTTGCCCCGCTTCTTCCCGGCTCCCCCCTCTGCTGCATGCACCTCCCCCTTCCCCCCGTACCTTTTTAATATTCCAGGCGAGAGCAACTGCACGAACTTGCCGCCCGCGTCTTGCCGGCTCTCCCTCTGACGACACTTTCTAGGCGCGGGAGCCCAGAAGTGACGTCAGAAAGAGGCGACACTGACGCGGGCAGCAAGCTTGTAATGCTGCTTGCGCAGGAAATTTAAAGAGATACGAGGGAAGGGGGCGCGCGCGGCAGAGAGGTCGTTAGGAGGGTGGGCGCCTGCGACCTTTACAAAGGCCATGCCCGGGATGCACCGCCCCCCCACCCCGCACCCCTTTGCTACGCCAGTGATCCTCATGCCCAAATTTAGGCACAGAGGCCCTGATTCTCTAAAAGGGGCCTAACTCAAAGACGCCGTTGAGCGCAACTGTCAATCATCCCGCTAGGAAGCATTTGTAGATTCACGCCCAGCGGCGCTTAAGCATTCCCAGGCACCGGTTGGCATCGAAGCCATAGGCATTCTCCCATTTATGCCAGGAGGGAGGCGCGCCTAAGTCAAGCCACACCCATGAATCCGCCCCCTAACCACGCCTACTTTCTTGTAGGCATCGCGGAGTAGGGACTTACCTCAAAGTGGGAACTGCCTACCAAGTTAGGCCCATACCAGCTTTTTCAATTAATGGCGCTAATTAAGCCTAATTGAGCAATTAATTTAGGCTCCTAGATTAGCTTAGCATTCCAATCTAGGCTGGGCTAGAAAGTGCACTATGCTAGTATTCTGCGAAGGGCGCTCTGAGCAAAGCGACCTTTACAGAAAAGTAGCTTAGCACAACGGCACTTAATTTTGGGCACCATTTGCTGAATCCAGTCCATAGTTCCAATCCGTGCCTCAAACCCTCTCCTATGAACACCTCCCCCTTTAGCAAGGGAAAGTGCATACAATATGGCAATGGGGAGGGCAGGTTTCCAAAAGCCCATTGCTGTGGGCAAAGTAGGGTTCAGAAAAATCTGGACCCATAGCCCCACCCCAGGACCGCCCAATTCCGCCTCTATCATGCCCTGGTCCGCCCCACCCCCAGACAGCATCCTTGCATGCATGGATGCCCTTTCCCGACGTGATTTTGTCGGGGAGATTTTCAAAACCCAAAGTGCCGGGTTTTGAAAAGCCGTCTGGACCCAAATCTGGACGTCTGGTAACCCTAGGGCAAAGCATTGTATTACCTGCAGAAATGAGTCTACAGATGATCTTTCTTGGGTCACCAAATTTTTAAAAGCTCTGATGGAAAACCTGAGGATAGGATGTGGCTGCACCAGCTCCAGATAAAAATGACGCTCGTCTTAGAGACAGGCACACTCCTGTAATGTTAAAAAAAAAAAAAAATTCAGAACATTTTAAAATATACTCTCTTTTTACCAGCTTCTCAAACAACTCAGCATTCCCTTTTATTAGTAGTTCAAATTTTCAAAAAATTGTATATACATGTACAAGAGCGTAATCTGCTCACTAACACCTTCTGAATCAGAGGTGCTTTTTCACAATACATCGAGTACCTATTAAATTCAGATCATTTAGCATTTAAAAACAAAGCATAGCACAATTAAAATACTTTCACACTTCATGCAGCGTTTCAAACAGTTAACACGACTGCTGCACTGCCAGGATGCATGCATGCTCCATTCCAAATTACTCTTGCTTCTTCCATTCTTACATTACCTTGAGAAAGATTTAAAACCTTTTAAATTTGTTTTAATGACCTTTGCTTCTCACACCTACTTCCTTGCTTCTCAAACTGTTTGCACTGTCCCCAATAACACTTGGCAGAAAGCTGTCATCCCTGGCTAAATCCTTTCTTAGGTTAGCTGCAATGCCTCCGTTAGACAGGATCAAAAGGTCACAATCGATTTTGAAGGCCACCTGGGGAGTTCAGGCCATGAACTGACCCCAAAAAAAATGTATATCAGAGCTAGAATAGCCCACCTCCTAGGGCTAGGCCTGGTCCAACACTCCAACCGCAGGCAAGGGCCTGCCAGGCCTGGCTCAGAAAGAGGCTAGAGTTATTGACCCTGTTGCCTGACCTCTTCAAACTTCAGGAGAATTTTTCTGGCAGTTACCAGGGTAACTGGGCATCCCAAGCTTATCCTTCTTACTGGAGTGGGGAAAAAAAAAAATTGACTAAAAAAGATTGTTTAAAAACCACCTTGTAGAAATGCCTATCAAAGGGCAAACACAAATATTTTAATTGCTTATTTAAAAAGACAGTCCTGACATCATCTCTTCTCTTTAGAATCTACCGTCAAGTAAGCAAAGAATTCCAATGTGCAAATATTTCAAACACTTTAAAATACCCCCTTGCACGAAACCGCGATAGCGGTTATTAGCACAGGGAGCCCCTGCGCTAATAACCGCTAGCGCGGTTTAGTGAAAGGGGGGTAATTTTGGTAGGGCACAAAAATATTAAGCATGAACCATAGATCTGTAAGTCTCTGAGTTAGTTTAACCAGCTCAGTTTATATGAGAGAAATCTAGAAAAGAAATCATTTAAACTATACCTCTAAAATTGGTTTTTGTTACTAAGCTGTGGTTGACTAGTCATTTAAAGCCGTTGATATTTTCTGAATATCTGTAATCTTATTATGCTTGAAGACTACCAAAGAATTAATGAAACTGAACTCCTCTTTTTAATAACGAAAATCAGTAAAATTAGGGGCCTTTTTTTTTTTTTTTTTTTTTTACTAAGGTGCAGTAAGACCTGGGCTTAGTAAGTAGCCTAATGGCTAGTGGCCTGAGAACCCGTTTGAGTCACACTGCAAATCCTTGTGACCCTTCCACTGCCCCAGCACAACGCATGAGCATGGTTTGACTTAGGTAGGATTACCTGGCACTTTGTCCAGGTTTTAAAAAGCATGTGCGGACTTCCTACCCGACAAAAGCAGGCAGCGGGGACGGGGCAAGGGTAGGCTTGGGGGTGGGATTAGGGCAGGGTGGGCATAGCTAGGCGGGCCTGGGAGAGGGGCTAGGGGGCAACCCTAAAATTAGCGTCATTTGGCGCCTAACCTAGGCTCGTTCATGTAGGGCAAGATAACCCTGGCATTTATGGTGCACCTAAGGTTTCAACGTCTACAAGCACCTAAGGTCTCTTAGGTGTCACTAGGCACGATTCTATAAATGGTACCTGATTGACAATTGCGCTCCTTCGTGCCTAGACGTTAAGCGCCATTTATAGAATCAGGGCCTACCTGGATAATGCGAGAACACCCACTCCAGCCATGACACTCCACCTCTATAAAAATATATTTTTCAATAATAGCTAACAAATGCCTACAGTGGCATAGCGAGGGTGAGAGGCGCCAGGGACTGTGGTGCCCCTCCCCCACCCTCTACTCTGCCCCCCGCCCCATACGCTCCTTCCCCTCTCCCTCCTGTACCTTTTTAATGATCGCGGCACGAGCAGCAACCCCAACCTGCCGTTCGCACCAGCATCGGCTCTTCCTCTGACATCACTTCCCAGACGCGGGTCCAGTATTCAACCAACCAGTGACTGGCTTACATTAGCCAACACCTTTAGCATCCAAATCTTCAATACATAAAGCAGGCTTCTGCCCCCCCCCCCCCCTGCATGTCTGTCTCTCACAGTCTCTATTTGGAAACCTCTTGTCAACTGTCACCTTCGCACTCTCAGACACTTTCCAGTCCCTTCCAGAGCTCCCTTTCAGTCCATAATAAGGAAAGGTTTCTCTGTGGGCCTCTTTCTTGGGACTTCTCCCTCTGGGACTCCTCCCTGCCTGAGTCCCGCCCTTCTGATTCATCAGGGTTGCCTTCCTCTACTTAAGGAGAGGCTGAGCACTGAGCTGTAGAGCTCAGTGCATTCTGGGACCTGTAGTTCTTCCATTCTTGGGCCAGCACTCCCAACTGCCCAGTGAAATGGTAACATTAGTGAGGGAGAATCTCTTATTCTCTCACAAGCCAATCCATATTACAAGTGTCCGGTGACTTCATTTTAAGCACTGTACGCTTTCAAATGCAAGTAACCCGGTTCAACTTTGGGGCTGGGTCTTTTGCCCTCCAGGTGGGCTGAGAGTGGGAATACCGCAGAAGAAGGTTTTGCAGCCCTTGGTGGATGGATGTGAAGCAGAAGAACCAAGCAATCCAGAGGGCTGGACAGATAAACTTTAATATGATTAATAATATGATGTACATAGGAAAAAAAGAGTCCAAATTATATACATACAAAGCTGGATTCAATATAGGAGTTATTACTCAGGAAAAAGGACCTTCAAGTGGACAATACATTAAAATTCTAAACTCAGTGTCTGGCAGTAATAAAACAAGCTAATAAAATGTTAGGATTTATTGCAGAATAAAATGGAGAATACCATAATGCCTCTGTATAAATCAAGTGTCATCTTTGGGATATACTTATTTAGCTAGTTATGATGGCTCTTTCAACTGTATGTTTGAGCTTGTCTGTGATCATGGTTGCCTTTTTTAAAGGAGTATCATTGGTTACCTGTCAAATTTCGTCTTATTCATAAGGCTTTAGACTTGCCTTTGAAGCACTACAATCTGTTCAACCTGACTATTTGGGAAAATGATTGGTTCCTTATAGGCCTTATAGTAATTTGCGTTCGGCGTCCGCTCATCAACTGACTATGCCTCCGGTTCATTTGGTGCGATTGGCTTCAACACGTTAACTCTGCTTTTTTTTTTTTTTTTTGCATCTTTTCCTAGTTTATGGAATTCTCTTCCACTTGTGATTCGCTCTGAGCTCTCTTACGGAAAATTCAGGTCACTGGTTAAGACTCATCTTTTTGGTCTAGCATTGCTTTGAAAATTTTGGGAACAGAGTCTTCTCTTTGGCAACTATTTTGATTTTAAATCATTTTAATTCTCTTTGATTTTTGCTTTTCTATGTTTTAACGGCATGCCTTTCTCTTTTTTATTCTTTGTAAACCGTGCATATGTATGATTTTTTCTTTAAATACCAATAAAAAAAATTAATAAACATATATTGTAAAAATTTGTGCTATTGTTTTAGAAGTTGTCCAGCACTCATATAGACACGTGAATATAAATCAAACATATGCATAAATCAACCCCCTCTTATACTAAGGTGAGCTAATCAAATTAGCATGTGCTAAACGCTAAAGTGTCCATACATGCACACGTTTAGCACATGTTAATTGGTTAGAACACCTTAGTACAAGAGGGCCCAAGTTGCTATTCTGGGCTTCGCACAGACCCACCAATGTTGCCAAAGGAAGCTCAGTGGAGACTAGAGGTCTGCACGGGAATGGGGATCGCGGGAATCCCGTGGGTCCTGCGGGGGTCCCGCGGGAATCCCCCCCTAACCCACAGGACTCCCACGGGGACCCCCCTCTGGCCCACAGGACTCCCACGGGGATGGAAGGTTTTGGAAGCAGGGTTCGTCCATATAATATAATGGACACGTCAGCCTTAGTAAAAGAGGGGGGTTTATAAGTTAATTACCTGAACAGAAAACAAAAAAAGGGTTCCACCAAAGAGATTCCACAAGGAAAACAGCAGCGCAAACACAAAAGAAACTGTGGAATTGATGATCCTGTCAGAAGTAATTGCTGCTTTTTATGGGGACGGGCGGGGATGGAGGTAATTCCTTGCGGGGATGGGTGGGAACGGAGAGGATCCTGGCGGGGACGGGTGGGGACGGAGAGGATCCTGACGGGGATGGGTGGGGACGGAGAGGATCCTGGTGGGGACGGAGAGGATCCTGAGGGGGACGGGTGGGGACAGAGAGGATCCTGTTGGGGACGGGTGGGGACGGAGAGGATCCTGACGGGGACAGGTGGGGACAGAGAGGATCCTGACAGGGACGGGTGGGGACAGAGAGGATCCGGGTGGGGACGGAGAGGATCCTGAGGGGGACGGGTGGGGACAGAGAGGATCCTGGCGGGGACGGGTGGGGACGGAGAGGATCCTGACGGGGACAGGTGGGGACAGAGAGGATCCTGACAGGGACAGGTGGGGACGGAGAGGATCCTGGCGGGGACGTGTGGGAACGGAGAGGATCCTGGCGGGGACGGGTGGGGACGGAGAGGATCCTGATGGGGACGGGTGGGGACGGAGAGGATCCTGACGGGGAAGGGTGGGGACGGAGAAGATCCTGGCGGGGACGGGATGGGGATGGGAGGGATTTCTGTCCCCATGCAACTCTCTAGTGGAGACCATAAAGAAGGCCCTCAACTGTGTGAACCCCAGATGCAGCAAGGTAGAAAATTCAGAAGTCAGACAGGTGCAGTGGTCATAGCCTGCATTTCAATCCCCAATCTCCATTAGCAAATGAAGTGGGAATTTCTTCCTGCTGAGACTTTGCCCCTCCGCCTTCCCTTAAATAGGGAACTGGTGTAATGCTCGTGTAACTCATTTGGAGAGTTTTTGATAAATCGAACAATAAAATATGTTTCAGCATGTTCAGAAGAAACTAACAGTATCTTAACATAACTAGCCAAGAATGAAACAGAGTTGTGATTTCACTGCGCAACAAATTTTAACTTTATATTTGACCTCCTGTGTATGAAAATAGCCTCCGTTTTCTCCTATCATGTAGAGTTTTTGAGCAAATCGCAAATATTTATAGCATGAGAAGTCATAATGTAACACATTGCGCCGATTTAACTAAGATGCAAAACCCTGCTACAAAATCGATGATGTAATCTCAGCTGTACTGATGATGCAATAAGCCAACAGAGAACTGAATATTCCATCTCCGCCTCCTCACCCATAATAATTTAATTATATAGCACATTAGAAAATACAGTCAAACCTTGGTTTGCGAGCATAATTCATTCCAGAAGCATACTTGTAATCCAAAGCACTCGTATATCAAAGCAAATTTCCTCATAGGAAATAATGGAAACTCAGACGATTCGTTCCACAACCCAAAAACTTTAATACAAAATACTCTATGTACTTGTATTTCAAGACCTCGCTCATTTAGAACAGTCACTGCACTCCCGGAGCGTCAGAGAGAGAAGAACCATCGGCTCAGTTGTGATGATGTGACGCGTGTATACTGCATGTACTCGTATTGCAAGACTTTGCTTGTTTAGAACAGTCACTACACTCTCCGTAAACCTATATTACTTATAATTTTAATGCATACTATTGTCTATTTTCTGTAAACCGCTTAGAATCCTAACTGAGTTTAGCGGTATATAAGAAATAAATTACATTACACTCCCGCAGCGTCAGAGAGAGAAGAACCGTCAGCTCAGTTGTGATGTGTGTATACAGTATGTACTTATATTGCAAGACCTTGCTTGTATATCAAGTTACAATTTAATCAAAATGTTTTGCTTGTCTTGCAAAACACTTGCAAACCAAGTTACTTGCAATCCAAGGTTTTACTGTGTAGCGAAAATGTTAATTTTTGCATCATAATGAATGCTCTTTTGCCAAAAATCAGTGTTATACCGAAAATTAAGATCAGTTTTGAACTCAGCGACCCGAAATCACTATAGAACACCCCAAAACCTGTTTCACAGTGTTATGTTCAGTTTTTTTCTTTTTTAGCAAATATTCCCGTCACAGGGACAAGTGCTTAGAAGGAAAGGTCAGATGTATGTGTTCACAATGAAAGTTCTAGTGAAGGACATAGACAAAAAAGACTTTCCATGAAATAAAGTGAATCATGAACTCAAGGCACTGGGGTAGCCAGCTTTGTGACTCAGACAAGAACCCTCAGATGGCCTTCGGATGCCAGCTCATAGTCTCATGAGGAAGCTTGCATTTTGCCCTTTTCTGCCGGATATCCGTGGCTTCATTTGGGTGAGAAACTGGAGGAGCATTCTTAAACAACGAGAAAGGCTGTCTACTACAGCGTGTCATGCCATGTGAGTAAAGAGCTGAAACCTTCCACAATCCTCTGATTCACAGAAACCTTGAAAGCATGTGTGATAGGAGCTGATCGAGTGTTTCATCTGAAACCAATTAAGGGACTAATCCGGAGATTTCTCACAGGTTGTCGGCCTTTTCTCCTGCAAAAATTGACTCCCATACATGTGAGCTGGGTAGCAAACTCTCCAGTGAAAATTCACTATTGTGCTGGACGACGAATAAAAGATGACTTAACTCATTGACATAGAGATTTCTAAAAAAAAAAAAGGCCCATTTCCATAGGCTAGTTTTCCATGAAATTCATAAACAATGAACTTTTTTATACCTGCCTTGGCATTACAGCAGCACATTATTTAGTAATTAAAGCAACTGAATGTAATTTTTAACTGAAATCTGTCGCCCCTCTCCATACAAAAATATTTGCATGGATGTTTATTATGAAGGCTGAACGCTATAGCGGTATTGGTATTTGAAGTTTTGTGCAAAGGGCCCTTATTACTATGGTGCGGTAAAAACTGGGCATTATGCAGAACTCCCCACATGCTAAGACCTGATTTAACATGGCACTCATGGGGAGATTTTTTTTTAAATATTTCAATGCAGGTCATTAATGCATCACACCTGCACACAGTTAACACAAGGCACATGGGATCTCTTAGAGAGAGGAAGAGATAATGGATGCTGTGGATGGGCAAACTGGATGGGCCATTTGGCCTTTATCTGCCATCATATTTCTATGTTTCTATGACCATAAAGCTCTATGACCTCACAATGCAAATATTGAGAGCCTTAGCTTATAACAATAATGCCCTATGACCTCACAATGCAGGTGTAAAGAGCCTTAGCCAATAGGGAAAGGAGGAGATAATGGGGGATGCAGATGGGCAGACTGGGTGGGCCATTTGGCCTTTATCTGCCATCATGTTTCTATGTTTCTACCATATAAAGCAATGTCTCTCATACTGTGTTACTTTATTTTGAAAAATTCCCTTCCTAAGTATACACCAGAATTCACGTACTCAAGTCTGTCAATGATATGAGCGTCTGTGTGCGTAGGGATACAACCACCCAGACAAGCATCATTCTTTGATGTGGTGGCAAAGTAATTTTAGTTTTATTTTTTTATGTAGTAACAGTGAGCCAAGCATAGGACAATCAAGCCATCGTGACATCACAGATGAGGTTGGCTCTTATTGGTGGAATGAGGCATTATGATGTCACAATACCAGCTCTGGTTATCAGAGGCTGAAACTTGTCACACTATTTATTTATTCAATTTTCTATAACGTTCTTCCCGGGCGCCTTTCACTCTCGCTACGCCACTGAAGGTGCGGTAAAAAGAGGCTTCACTCCAAAACTGCTCATTTCTCCATCTCCCCCTCCCCTGCTCAACCCACTGCTAAAACTACTAGGCCACCCCTCGTTGCTTCAAAACACCTGATCTCTTTCCTGTATATTTAGGCTCCTTTCTAAACAGCTCATCTCCAAACTTTCAGGAACACAAAGCATTTTCGCTCCCCACCGCTCACACCAATGTACTGTACATTCCAGCCCAAATAATGTAAGAAGGTCAGGAGTAGGACTTCAATGTGTGCTGCGCCATCGGATCAGCCCAGTTCCCAGAGCAGAATGCGAGGTAAATGACTAATATTTTAATAAATCTTAATACGCACACAACTCGAGAAAGAATGCCTCCATTGCGGAAGTGAGTCACGCTTGACAAAGCCGGGCAGCTCATTGGTGATATCTCCTATTGACTGGCCTGGTGACTGAGGAACGATTAATGCTTCTGTATCATGGTGCTGTTTTCTCTCTTAGGTCTGACTGCCGGGACGTGGGCCAAGATGTCATTATCCTTTGCTGAAATCCTTCCCTAATCCAAGGCTCAAGTGCCCGTAAGTAAAACTTCAGGACAAATTTATCGAGACTGACAAATGCCAGCCGACAAATAACCAAGAAAAGTCCGGTTCAGCATCCGCTAATGTTTTCGTGGAGTAAACAGAAGACTATGGGGATAGTGGAAGGAGCCCAGGAACAAATCTGCTTTGGCCCAATGTTTTATCGGAGCCCTAGGGGATGTCTGTAGAGAGCTAACCTCAAAACATAAGCAGGACGATCAATTTTCATGAACTCTTAACATGCTCTTTGACCTGTTTTGGTGTTTCTCCTTCAGCGCTAAATTATGTTATAAGCACTGCGTACGTCTGATAGCGTAATAGAAATAATTAATAGCAATATGGCAGGGGGGGGGTGTTCTACTTGACAATTTCTTAAACCTCTACGACTAAAGGTTTTGCAGGCCGATGGGTTTTAAGAATTCTTTGTTGCTGCAAATAGCTCAGGCTCCAACTTGAGCAGATTTTAATACGAATGGAACGGAGCACGGCCAAGGACCAGCTGGTCCCTTGCATCCAGGCTCTCAGTGTTTGCTCTCTGGGGTAGGGAAAGGTGATATACTTTCCTCAGGCTCTCATTACGGGGACCTTTCTGGATATGTACATGACCAGCAATGGCACATAATCAATAGGAAAACCCAGCTGTCAAGGATCCTCAGTGGCGTCCTTTAAGCGGAATAACGTGATTTGGCATTTCACAATTTGGGAATATGATGTATCTACAGTAAAACCTTGGGTTGCAAGTAACTTGGTATTCAAGTGTTTTGCAAGACAAGCAAAACATTTTATTAATTTTTAACTTGATATACACACAAGGTCTTGCAATACAAATCTATACAGTATACAAGTGTCACATCATCACAACTGAGCCGATGGTTCTACTCTCTCTCTCTCACTCACACTCTCTCTCACTCTCACTCACTCACTTGTGCTCTCTCTCTCATTCACTCCCTCTCTCTCACTCACACACACTCTCTCTTTCACACTCTCTCTCACTCTCTCTCACTCACACACACTCTCTCTCTCACTTACACTCTCTCGCTCTCACTCATACTCTCTCACTCTCACTCACACTCACTCTCTCTCGCTCTCTCTCTCATTCACTCCCTCTCACTCTCTCTCATTCCCTCCCTCACTCTCATGCACACTCTCCCATACTCTCTCTCTCTCACACTCTCTCACTCTCTCTCACACTCTCACTCTCTCTCTCACACTCTCACTCACTCTCTCACTCACACTCTCTTACACTCTCTCTCTCACACTCACTCTTTCACTCTCTTACACTCTCACTCCCTCTCTCTCACTCACACACTCTCTCTCTCACTCACACACTCTCTCTCTTACTCACACTCTCTCACTCTCGCTCTCTCACTCCCTCTCTCTCACTCACACTCTCATACTCTCTCTCTCTCTCTCTCACACTCACTCTCTCTCACTCACTCTCTTAAACTCTCTCACTCACACACTCTCTCACTCTCTCTCACACACTCTCTCTTGCTCTCTCTCACTCTCACACTCTCTCACACTCACACTCTCATTCACACTCTCTCACACACTCTTTCTCACACTCTCTCTCTCACTCACAGTCTCACTCTCTCGCTCTCTTACTCTCTGTCACACTCTCTCTCTCACTCGCCCCGACTCTCTTGCCCTTCCCCTGCAGTGCGAGCTTGTGGTTTTAACCCACGGGTTTAAAAAGGGTTAAAACCATGGGCTCGTGAAGTAGTAAAAAAAGAAAAATAAAAGCAGCTCCGAGCTCTGTAAGCATGCACAGGCCATCTACAAATGGTTTGCGCATGCTTCAGGATTGCTCACTAACATCCATGTGGACGATGGGGGGCGTGCCTCCGGTCGCCCCCATTTGCATGTTGGCCTTTAGTGAATTTGTTGGCCTGCCTGCAATCGCCCACGGATCGAAATCTAGCCCTAAGGTAATAGGATACCGCAAGGTGCCCAGAGTTCAATTGTTCTGGATTAGCAGACATTTGGATCCTGAGCCATGCACAGGGACAGAGTCATTCGGACAGTTTTGCAGAATTCTGGGGATCTGTTCCCAACTTGTGCGCCAGTATTTACAGCATATGAGGGGCGCCTAAAAGGTTCTCAGCCCAACCAATAAAGTTGGATCAGTCTCCATCGAAGGCTATACACTTAGGGCTCCTTTTACTAAGCTGCGTTAGGGCATTAACACGTGGAATAGCGCACACTACATTGCCGCAAACACTAGACGCTAACACCAGCATTGAGCTGGCATTAGTTCTAGCCGAGTAGCGTGCGGTAATTCCTTGCATGCACTAAAACCGCTAGTGCACCTTAGTGAAAGTCGCCCTTAGTCCAGTGATTTTCCACTTTTTTTGTTTTGTCAGAAAAATATGGAACAAAAAAAAATGTGGAATATCACTGGACTGAGTGCATAATCCTTGATGGCGACTGCCCCATCTTTGTTGGTTGGGATGAGAACTATTCAGCAGCCCCTCGTATGCCCTTGCACCCAAAGCTGGGTACGGGAATCCCACTAAGCACAATTCTATAAGGGGTGCTCATCCCGGACTGCCCTCTCTAGAATAAGGCTGAGCATTGATTTTTCCCGGCGCCATTTTCTGAATCCGGCCTGTCTGGCTTTTCTGTCCTAACTCTTCTTATTTGCAGGGGACATTTTCAACACTTTATGGCTATTTTGATTTATCGCCTCCAGTCATAGTATGTGGGCTTGTCGTGCCACTGGAGCTTGCACGCATCTGAGAAGCTGAAAGCTATGCCATCGGTGGTATCACTACCCGCAGGGCCTCCCACAGCGGACAGGTTTCAGCGGAGATGTCAGACTGACGATGTACCACCCATCTGGGCTGCAGCAGCAGATGGGCAGTGTTGAAGGCGGAGAATCGCGTTTGATGCGACAACCATTGAATTTATACTGCGCAGAAGAAAGGCCCGGCATTCTACTTCTGTATTCTGCCACGAAAACCTGATGATGTTCATCAAGTCATAGAAACGTAAAAACATGTTGGAAGATAAAGGCCAAATGGCCCATCCAGTCTGCCCATCCACAGCATCCACTATCTCCTCCTCTCTCTATTGGCTAAGGCTCGTTACACCTGCATTGTGAGGTCATAGAACTTTATGGTTATAGAAACATAGTAACGTGATAGCAGATAAAAGCCAAATGGCGCATCCAGAGCATCCACTATCTTCTCCTCTTCCTATTGGCTAAGGCTCTTTACACCTGCATTGTGAGATCATAGAACTTTGTGATTATAGGCTAAGGCTTAACATTTGCATTGTGAGGTCACAGAGCTTTATGGTTATAGAAACACGATGGAAGATAAAGACCAAATGGCCCATCCAGTCTGCCCATCCACAGCATCCACTATCTCCTCCTCTCTCTATTGGCTAAGGCTCTTTACACCTGCATTGTGAGGTCATAGAACTCTATGATTTTAGAAACATTGTAACGTGATGGCAGATAAAGGCCAAATGGCCCATCCAGTATGCCCATCCGCAGCATCCACTATCTTCTCCTCTTCCTATTGGCTAAAGCTCTTTACACCTGCATTGTGAGGTCATAGAACTTTATGGTTATAGAAACATAGTAACGTGATGGCAGATAAAGGCCAAATGGCCCATCCAGTCTGCCCATCCGTAGCATCCACTATCTTCTCCTCTTCCTATTGGCTAAGGCTCTTTACACCTGCATTGTGAGATCATAGAACTTTATGGTTATAGAAACATAGTAACGTGATGGCAGATAAAGGCCAAATGGCCCATCCAGTCTGCCCATCCGTAGCATCCACTATCTTCTCCTCTTCCTATTGGCTAAGGCTCTTTACACCTGCATTGTGAGATCATAGAACTTTATGGTTATAGAAACATAGCAACGTAATAGCAGATAAAAGCCAAATGGCCCATCCGCAGTAACCATTATCTCTTCCTCTCTCTGAGAGATCCCACGCCTTCTTGAAGTCGCTAGGACTTGAGCATGAGCATGAGTCAATGGCACCCACAGATATCAAAGTAGTTCACAATACATTGCCTAGTAATCATTTAAGTGTTAAGCATTTTCCCTATCTGTCCTGGCACTCACAATCCAGCTATGATACCTGGGTCAGTGGAAGGTTATGTGAGTGGCGCTGGGATTGAACCCACAACCTCAGGGTGCTGAGACAGCAGCTTTTACCGCCCCATCACCAGTAGCTACCAATGCTACTTATCATCGCTGCAGCTACTTTAAATGGCTTGTATGTTGCACAAAGGTTACTAACTGACATGAACACGGAAGAGCGGTCATGTTTTGCATTATTATTGTAAAAGTTTAATTAGTTTTAATTAAAATTTTAATTAAAAACACTGACAACTCTTCAAAGTTCCTGTTAACAATTCACAAAGATGTTATTTAATTCAGAGACTCTGTTTTTCATTTGGCCATGTTGGACTGCGATGAAAGTTCATAGGGTGTCCAGTTATGTATGCAGAAATGCATGCTGGTAGGAATAAATCTTTATCTAAGTGAGAAGTAAATTATTATGTTACATTTTCAAAAGCTTGGGGATAAAGGTTCAGAAGAGCACTCTAAAAATACACAAAAAAGTTTGCATGATTCTGGTCAAACTGTACGTATATTTCAATGAATCCCTAAAGTGAACACAGGCTTAAATTGTCTGCCCCCCCAGGCTGCAGCCCCCCCACACACACACACTCTACCCCCCCCCCTCCCATACCTTGTATTTCAAAGTCTGGGTGGAGGGAGGCTCATACCCTCTGGCTGGCAGGCCCGCCACTCCATGATGGCAGGCCTTCCACTTCCTGGTGCATTCTGGGATGCACTGGGGAGGGGCCTAAGGCTATGATTGGCTCAGATGCCTAAGGCCCTTCCCATAGAAGGGGGCCTTAGGCACCTGGGCCAAGCAGAGTCTTAGGCCTCCTACCTGGTGCATCCTGAGATGGCATCCCTGCTGCCCAGATGTTTCCTGAAGAGTTCGGGAGCAGGAGGAAATAAGCATCCCTCCAGCCCGGCTGCTTCAATGAGAGGGGGGGGGGAGGGATTCGGTGGTAAGAGAGAGTGGACATCCCTCCTGCCTGGAGACTTCATGGGGGGGGGGTTCACTGCTGTGGTTGCTCAACTGGTCATGGCAGAGGGATTCCCTTGCCATGATCAGCAGATGTCAAGGGAGCCCTAAGCGATTCTCTAACTGGCACCTGTGACATGGACGCCGGTTAGAGAATCGGGGTGTTTAGGCGGGGTTAGATGTCTGAATAGGATACCAGTGTGTGATTCTCAGCTGCTTCTTAGGCAGCTGCTGAGTCCGGCATCCTAGACAGAATCTGCCCCTAAGTGCAGCCACTTTAACTGTACAAGTGACAACATTCAGTAAATACTGGGTGCAAACTGCAGGTTGCAGTTCATGCCCATTCTCTGCCCATAATCCACCCACTTTCTGCCCCTTAACACAGCATCCAATTAATGCTCAAATTACCAAATGCTGTCATGCCTCTGTATTAAGTTACCACACTTGTATGGCAACAATGCATGCTAATTCGCGTATTAACTGCTTGACTCGCTTTTACTAACAGGGCCCTGTAGGCATTAGACTTGTTACTGCTCCTGCTATATTAAGGATCATCTTTGCTTTAGGACTCATAAGAGGAAAAGTCCATAGTCTGTTATTGAGAAAGACATGGGGGAAGCCACTGCTTGCCCTGGATCGGTAGCATGGAATGTTGCTACTCTTTAGGGTTCCAGAAAGTTAGAACTCTTTGGGATTCCGCATGGAATGGTGCTACTCTTTAGGGTTCCGGAATGTTGAAACTCTTTGGGGATTCCGCATGGAATGGTGCTACTCTTTAGGGTTCCGGAATGTTGAAACTCTTTGGGGATTCCGCATGGAATGGTGCTACTCTTTAGGGTTCCGGAATGTTGAAACTCTTTGGAGATTCCGCATGGAATGGTGCTACTCTTTAGGGTTCCGGAATGTTAGAACTCTTTGGGGATTCCGCATGGAATGGTGCTACTCTTTAGGGTTCCGGAATGTTAGAACTCTTTGGGGATTCCGCATGAAATGGTGCTACTCTTTAGGGTTCCGGAATGTTAGAACTCTTTGGGGATTCCGCATGGAATGGTGCTACTCTTTAGGGTTCCGGAATGTTGAAACTCTTTGAGGATTCCGCATGGAATGGTGCTACTCTTTAGGGTTCCGGAATGTTAGAACTCTTTGGGGATTCCGCATGGAATGGTGCTACTCTTTAGGGTTCCGGAATGTTAGAACTCTTTGGGGATTCCGCATGAAATGGTGCTACTCTTTAGGGTTCCGGAATGTTGAAACTCTTTGGGGATTCCGCATGGAATGGTGCTACTCTTTAGGGTTCCGGAATGTTAGAACTCTTTGGGGATTCCGCATGGAATGGTGCTACTCTTTAGGGTTCCAGAATGTTGAAACTCTTTGGGGATTCCACATGGAATGGTGCTACTCTTTAGGGTTCCGGAATCTTGCTACTGTTTGAGATTCTGCATGGAATCTTGATACTCTTTGGGGGTTCTAGAATGTTGCTACTCCTTGGGTTTTGTCCAGGGACTGGGGACCTGAATGGCTCCGTGAGAACGGGCTATTGGGCTTGATGGACCATTGGTCTGACCCAGTAAGGCTATTTTTATATGTCGTGTCAGGGAAATCAATATGGTACTGTATCTATAAACTAATGGTGAATGTATAGAACAAAGAGGTGAAACTCCATCCAGAGAGGAAAGCTGGCTATTTCTGACTGAGCTGTCATTGCGAGCAGCAGATACAATGACAAGCTCCTAGTGAGGAGAGATAACCACCTCGTTCAAATAGGCTTCTTGTTCTGGCGTTATTTGATCAGCATGTGAACTGGCTTTATTTAGAGTCATAAGCACCAAGGCCTAGATTCACTTAACTTACCGATCTGCATCGTTGAAGGGCAATTCTTGGCCGAATTCTGCCGAGTGACCAATTCACAACAGATTGTGCATGCAAATGATCTGATCGGATGCGCACCCTACAGCGATTCCCACAGATCGCTGTAAGAGCGATCGAAACGCATGCGCAGAGTGTCCATGTCGGTTATTGATGCAATTTACGCATGCGCTTGCGCTTTGCCCTTCACTACGTAATTAGTGGGAGGGATTTATTCCTGCACATCATTGGCGGGCGTCGAATGCGCCGCCCGCAAAGCACAAGCGAGTTCAAAAGAAAGGGGGGGGGAGGTGGCCACAGTTTACTTTTGCTGGCCCGAGTTGGACATTTTTTAAAAGGAATGATTTGTGACCGACGCAGTGAAGCCAGATCATCGAACAGAACACGCTTTAAACCCGCGGGTTAAAACTGCGGTTTAAAACCACGGACTTGCAATGCGCTTTATACAGAATATATAAAAAATGAATTCTTACACATATGTAAAGTTATTTTTCATTTTGATGGTTGTTTTATAAGGGCTTTTAACCTCGATACTAATATTTCAGGGCGGAACAGGGCAGGAGAGTCGGCAAGGATAGTAAACGACTGGTCCTCAGATCGGCAAACCCAGTCGGTGTTTCTTCTTCTACTTAGTGAATCGATCGTTTCCGATGTTTGCATGCCATTTGCCCTCATTTGCATGGGTGGATCAGATCGGAGATTGATTGGGCAGAAGTTTAGTGAATAGGGTCGAGACACAATCGGAAGGTTTAGTGAATCGAGCCCCAAGGGTCACTGTGCACCTAAATCATGTGTTTTCTCGGGGGGGGGGGGGGGTGAGTTGAATATTTTATAATCATATGCAGTTTTGAGAGAGATTCATAAGGTTTCAGCAATATGTCCACAACTAAATATATTATTTGTCAATTTATTTTACTGTTCTACTTTCAAATGCTGAATATTAAAAGTGTGTGGCACCGTGGTTAGAGCTACAGCCTCAGCACCCTGAGGTTGTGGGTTCAAATCCCATGCTGCTCCTTGTGATCCTGGGCAAGTCACTTAATCCCCCATTGCCCCAGGTACATTAGATAGAATTCCCTCAATCCACTTTGATCCCTCTCTCTACTGAACGGTGCCTGCTTGTAACATCACAGCACTAACACTAGGGGGTCCCATCATGCATTTGCTGCAGATTAATTAACAGATCCAAAGTACACTTCTCCCTCCTTATTCGCGGGGGATGCGGGCAGAGCCGGACCGCGAATGGTGAAAAACCGCGAATATCCGGCTCTGACCCGCCCCCGCCTCCCTTCCGCCTTCCCCCGGCATCCCGGCCTTACCTGGTGGTCTAGCTGGTTTTCGGGGCAGGAGCGATCTTCCTACGCTCCTGCCCCGTGCAGATAGCCATTAGGAAATGGCTGTGGGAAGTTCCCGTAGTCTCTCGAGAGACTACGGGAACTCCCCAAAGCCCTTTCCTAATGGCTATCTGCACGGGGCAGGAGCGTAGGAAGATCGCTCCTGCCCCGAAAACCAGCACTCCCAACCGGCAAAGCGCACTATCCCGCAGGCCGGAATTCAGCTCCCGCGCACCACCACAGACAGGCGCACGCCTGATGCCCAAACTCAAACGGCTAGAAAACAATTGCTCCCTCGTTCCCCGTGCCGCCGATGCCTCTGTGTCCACAGCGGAGCGACTGTCCCGAACAAAGAGGTCTGCACAAAATGGAACACAAAGCCCAAATGACTCACCCAGCTATCCTGCACGACACAGCCAGGTAAGGCCGGAATGCCGGGGGGGGGGGGGGGAGACAAAAATATGGGGGGGGGCTTCCTCCTCCCCCCCAAAAAAATCACGATTATGTGAAATCGCAAGTAGGGAAACCGCGAATGGGGAGGGGGAAGTGTAGACATTTCACTCTACAAGTTGTACCATTAATACGAGAAGCTGAATGCCGTGAAGGTACAATTTGGTTCTCCCGGTGTTGGAATGGTAAGAAGGAAATGTGACAAGGGCAGTCTACAATGTAGGGCACCCGGATTGCATATTGACAAAAGACTCGAAAAAGACGTCGTTCTGTCCTATCTGCTTTGGCTGCTCACCGCAGGACAAAATGGATCTTTGTTTCTTGACATCTAGAGAAGCTGGTCAAGGCGGCTCTCTGGGCTTCTTCTTTCTCAACAATGGAAGTCTGTCAGTGTAAGAGAAACCTGATCGCTTGTGTTTCATCAATAAATGTTTTCTTAAATCACTTAACTCTATAAAGTTCAATTTAAAAAAAAAAAAAAATAGCCCCACGAGCTTGGCTTACCAGGGGCTGGTGAGAAGCAGCCCATAATTACAAGCCTGCAGAATATTTAATAAGAATTTTCTGAATAAGAATTAATTATCTCCTACAAAATGAACTACTGCATTTTTTTTTCTGGCTGCATATATTATGGGCTAGTTTGAAATAAAAGTGCATCAGGCTGAAAACCAGGGAGACCAGTGTTCAAATTCCAATGCTTTTTGGGGGGATCTTTGGCAAGTCACTCATCCCTTCATTGCCTCAGGTACAAACTCAAGGGCCGCCGCAGAAAAGCTCACGGAAAAGTTACAATGCATTCCGGCTTATGCACAGAAAACGTGCGGCTAATGGGGGCCGGGAACATTAACATCTGGATCTGGAAGGTCCCATTCGCCCGTCCCCCCACCCCCTCTTGAACCCCCCACCACCACACCGTTTAATAACTAACAGACACTGATTTGTTGGAAAATTTAGGCCGCAGCCCTGTTTATTGAACTAAACAAGAAATAACAAGCCACAAATTGTTATTAACATCCGAGCTACCATATAACAAATTTTACCTAAATCCCCAATTCCCCGCCATCCTCAGCTAGGGCCTGGGGGTGGCATAACCTTGATGCCCCAATAGCAAGCCATTATCTTGACGCTCACTCCTCCCGAGCTCGCGTCCTCTTACGGCTCATCACCTGATGAGCCCACCCCCAAAACTCTTGGTAACTCGGGACACCGCCGCTGCGACATCTCTGAACTCCAATACCAACAGAACCACCCACGGAAGGGAGGGAGGGAAAAGCTGCCCGCAGAAGCCAGGAACCCCCTGACCCCGGAAGGTCCCAGCTTTTTATACCCCCCTCTCTCGAACCTTCCATGCCCCAGCCAATCAGAAGCTCCGATCGGCTGGGGCGGGAAAATTCTCTCCTTAACTTTTTCCTGCCTATGCTGATCTCAACGGGCGAAGGCCGGGCCCTCCAGCCCCTCGAGACCAGCTCTCGGGCTTACACATATGTGCAGAGAGGTTTCACATGAAACGTGGGTTCTTGTGCACATATCCAAAAAAAAAAAACCCATATAGAAGTGCCAACACATATCAGCACCTATTCTTCTGCATCTAAATAGGAGTCTCAGTAAAATTTCTATGAGGTTCCGGTTTAAGGCACATAAACAGGTGCTTTCACTTTCGATTTCGTTCAGACAAGCAAAAGTCTGAAACTTCCCATCCGTCTTTGTACCCTGCAGGTGCTTCCTTCAAGATGCAAAATGAGACAAAATCGGCAGTAAAAATCTCAAAAACCAGCATCTAATCCTCTCTGCGGTCCTTTATACACAGCCCTGGACGCGGTGTAAAAATTCTCCCGACAACCGCACATCAAAAACGGAATGGCTTTCTTAGCATTCATTTTAACGTAAAGTGCAGGCCATATATTCCATATGGGTTAGCAGCCATGCTCAGTGCCGCTCT
The DNA here is from genome assembly GCF_902459505.1 of Geotrypetes seraphini. Classification (NCBI taxonomy): domain Eukaryota; kingdom Metazoa; phylum Chordata; class Amphibia; order Gymnophiona; family Dermophiidae; genus Geotrypetes; species Geotrypetes seraphini. Next base: position 177,146,060 of record NC_047092.1, on the reverse strand, counting down.
CTGCATTGCTCGCTAAAACAATCCTCGGTAACGTCGGTCGCTTTCCGATTGGCCCCTGAAATTGTAAGCAACCCTCCAGGGACAGGAAGATACTTAAACGTGTGTCACCACCACCACCACCACCGCATTACCAAAAAAAAAAAAAAAAAAATCCATCCATCTTCAGCGGTCTTGATTTTCTAAGCAACTCTCAAGCACTTTTTGATCAGTTATAAAAAAAAATATAAAAAAAGTATTCGAGTTATCTTAAACTGAGCAGCCCAAACTGTACAAAATCACTCAAAGTTAAGACGTACCCTCTTTGCAAGAGAGAAATTAACATTAGACACGAATCGCAAACAATTTCGTCATTTTGTACCTGTTAGAAAATATGAATTTCTATGCATCGATCGGAATTTACGCGTTGCTTTTCTGCGGGAAGGGGTAAAACGCGGAGCTCACGGACCTGGCGGATCTGAACTGCTTTTCATTATTACTAATTGACAGTATCCGTGTCCCTGTCGGGCACTTTACTCTTCTCGGGCTACTTTCTCTCCCCTTTCCCCCTATGCTTTGCTGCCCGAATGGCCCCCGTGGGTATATTTGAAAGAAAGACCCTTTGCGTTAGGAAAACGGGAGCAAAGAGACCTTCGAGGACCCGAGGACCACACTGAAGCATTAATTAGACCGATGAAGTCCATAGAAATGTTCGGATTCCGCGTAATCGAGTTTCTAGTGCTGACTTTGCCTGAATACATGAGTAGCCCAGCGCTGTTGAAGTGAAGTCAGGCGTGTAATTGAGTAGATTTAACTTAACCAATTTCATGATCAGTGATTAAAAGTGCATCTGCTTAAAGTGTACACCTCCACAATTTGTCCAAATCAACTTTAATAAAAGCAGGCAAAAAAAAAAAGCAGCATATTTTTTTTAATTTTTTTTTTTTTTGGGGGGGGTAAGAATTATAGCACAGTAATCTTTAACGGTATTAGCAGTCTCTGCCCACCCCCCTGACATCAGAGTGGTATTAATTATTATTTGGGAAGGCTTTCCTTCCAGTTCGTATAAACCTTACAAAAGAATATAATAAGGATTGTTTCTTAAATTAAGAATTCTATCATTAACCAATTACCGATTCGCCCCTAATTCCCTTTTTAGATCAAGATAGCAGCTTAATGGAAAGTTAAATTTTTAGAAAACGAAATCCAGGTTTTTCTATCAGCTGGGAGGGGGGAGGGGGAGAAGCACTTGTGCAAAAATATAATATAACTTATCTAGTTTGTTTATTTGGGGGGGGGGGGGAGTGGTTATGTAATAATTCAAGTAACTTTTCAGAAGTTCAGATCAGAAAAAAAAAACCCCGGTCCTGCCTTCCTTTCAATGAGAAATCAGCCAGTGGGAACTGCAGCTACAAAGCCCACGCGTTTGGAGGTTGAGCTGAGGCTGGGGGCAGGGGATAAAGAGGAGCATTGTGAAACGGACAGAAATCAGCCCAACTTTTTTGCAGGCTTTTATGCTAAAAAGAAAAGCCACATAGATGTATAGAAACGGAAATAGCCAAATTACTTTCACAAACAGAAATATCTAATTGCATTTGTATTTGTTTTATGTTGTGAAAATTATTGGGGGGGGGGGGGGACTGACTTATTACAAGGGGCCGTTGAAAAGTTCTGAGCCCAACCAAGACGAGAATGATGTGGAGCCATGAAACCTATAAGGTGGTGCACATTTTTCTTGGCACGTTTCCTTTCAATGATATGAAATGAATCGAAAAGTGTCGAGAAAAGTGTGGCATAACTTGTAAGTTATATTATATATATTATATTATATTATATATATATATTATATTATATATAAGTTGTAAGTTGATATTAGAATTTAGGGGTGAATATGTGGAATAACTTACAAGTTACATGGCTCCACATCATTCTCTTCTTGGTGGGACTCTGAACCTTTCAGCGGCCCCTCCTATTGTGATGTCATAATGCCTCATTCCACCAATGCCTAAGAGCCAACCTCATCGGTGATGTCACAATGGCTCGGTTTCCCTATACTTGTGCCTGTTCACTAGATGCATTTGCCTCATTGAAACGAAAAGTGTCAAGAAAAGCGTGGAATGGCTTGTAAGTTTCATGGCTCCACATCATTCTCTTCTTGGTTGGACTCAGAACTTTTCAACGGTCCCTCATATACTGTATATTTCATGTTGCATTCAGTGGTAAGAATTTGACCAGGATAGAAAAGAACTATACATATAAGCAAGAATATTTTAGCTACCACAGTCGGAGATATAATCTTTGCTTTTGCAGATGTAACGGTTTGACGTCCAGGTATTTGAAGATGGGATATAGTCAGCCTTTCAATCACTTTGAACAAGATGTACAGGTCTTCCAGTGCAGTGGTTTTCAACCCTGTCCTAGGAGACCCCCCAGCCAGTCAGGTTTTCAAGATATCCCTAATGAATATGCATGAGAGAGATTTGCATACCTGTCACTTCCATTATATGCAAATCTCTCTCATGCATATTCATTAGGGATATCTTGAAAACCCGACTGGCTAGGGCAAGGGCAGGGAACTCTGGTCCTCGAGAGCCGTATTCCAATTGGGTTTTCAGGATTTCCCCAATGAATATGCATTGAAAGCAGTGCATGCACATAGATCTCATGCATATTCATTGGGGAAATCCTGAAAACCCGACTGGAATATGGCTCTCGAGGACTGGAGTTCCCTACTCCTGGGCTAGGGGGTCCCCTAGAACAGGGTTGAGAACCACTGTTCCAGAGAACAGTATTTTAACTAGTCTTGCACATTTTTTTGTTACGTTGAACTACTTGTATTGGAGCTATTTATGACTCTAGAACAGACATGGGCAACTCCGGTCCTCGAGGGCCAGAATCCAATCAGGTTTTCAGGATTTCCCCAATGAATATGCATTGAAAGCAGTGCATGCAACTAGACCTCATGCATATTCATTGGGGAAATGCTGAAAACCCGACTGGATTCCAGCCCTCGAGGCCCAGGTATTCCGCTCAAGAAAATAGGTCCCTATAGGGAATATTTTCTGGCCGTGCCGGGCACATAAATGCTGACAAGGAAACGGGGAGATTTATATGTTTTGGAAAGTAGGACAAGCCAGATGGTAATAGCGTCATTAACAAACAAACTTGGGTTTTGGAAGTGAAGCTTGAAATTGGGAAAGAGATGAGGAGAACAAAGCGGGCCGCTGTTGAAAGAAAGACCCTCTTCTGCCGGCCAAAGCTAAGAGCGCATTCTGGAGCACCGCTCCTGCCCCATCCAGCATAATAAATGACTGTTTTTTCCCCTCCCCTGTTGTGCCTTAGAAAGGACTGAGAAAACTTTTGCAATAGGCAAATGTGGCATTTATTTATGGGCAACCCTTCCTGGTCTGAAGTGCCTCAGATGTGCCTTTAATTCAAAATCACTGATGTGTTGTTTGTGTGTTTGTTTTTAATAAAATACATAGATAGGCTAGAAATGGAAACACTGTTTTCACACCTAAGGCCAAAATTCGGTTATTACCTTTTAACTACACACTACTAAGGCCAAAATAAAAATATTTCCAAGTCTCAAACTTTTTTTTTTTGAACATTTGGGCAACTTTTTTGGATTCAAGAAAACTTGCTCATGACCAGGAATATAGGTTCATAGACAACGGCGCGAAAGACAAAGGCGCGCCCGGACAATTGAGCGCAGCGCAGAGGCGCGCCCCGCTCAAAATTACTGTTTTTAGGGTCTCCGACGGGGGGTTTTGTTGGGGAACCTCCCCCACTTTACTTAATAGACATCGCGCCGGCGTTATGGGGGGTTTGGGGGGTTGTAACCCTCCACATTTTACTGTAAACTTAACTTTTTCCCTAAAAACAGGGAAAAAGTGAAGTTTTCAGTAAAATGTGGGGGGTTACAACCCCCCAAACCCCCCACAACGTCCCCACAACGCGGCGCGATGTCTATTAGTAAAGTGGGGGGGTTCCCCCCCACACCCCTCCGTCGGAGCCCTAAAAACAGTAATTATGAGTGGCGTGCGCCTCCGCGCTGCGCTCAATTGTCTGGGCGCGCCTTTGTCCCGGCGTGCTTTTGACCTGACACCGGAATATATGTTCAATTTCTGCTGTAATATGGTGATAAAAAAATCTTTGCAGAACACCAAATGGAGTAAAAGAACAGGAATAAGTTTCAGAAATAGGGGACTATGCTGGAAGGATATGTACCCGTAATGCAAAACAACTCTAACAAGGTTAAGCGGTCTCATCATTTCTAATCAGACACAAACATTAATTAGAAAAAGCTCCATATGTTACACTGTCAAAAAAGTTTACGATGGGAGCTAGTGAGGGGTTAACAAGACTGTTGATACAGAAAAGTTGACCCAAGCCAAACTCTAAACTGAAACCTAGCATATTTTGTTCAACGATCTTTAAAAGCCCTGCGGACATACCCTTAAGGCATTATTCCAAGAGAAGTGAGGCTGGCATTTCGTCACAGGCAATTGCAGTGAGGTTTTCAAAGGCCGGATCAAACGAGTTTGGAGAGTAATCTGCATTAAAGTCCGGATGGCAGTGTTACAACACGCACCTGCAGGGTATTTGCTGTCCGTGCCCCTTACAGAGCGACAAATCACCATTAGAGAAAGCAACTTAAGCTTCCTCTTTGGTTTAGAAAGAGTTGGCTGTGCTCTTTCACTTTGATATTTATATCTCTTGTTATTGATAAATGTGTTAAACAATCAAAAATCTGGCAGATGAAACATCTCCGAACAATGTTTTCAAAATGATAGTGTAATAATTTTTTATTGAGTTTTAAGAATAAAATATACATAACAAAAATCTTACAAAGAATATTATCATACAATGTGGAGATATAAATTCCAAGAAATCAACAATCAATTATCACCACAATACAAACACAGTAAATTACCTCCCAGCACTCCACCCCCTTTCCATCCCCGCACTTCAACCCACCCCATTCCCAAATATTACTAATAAATAGTGCTTCACTTTCTGATTACAAATATAATGAATTCACTACAAAACTGCTAATTGCTGTATATAAGGTTCCCAGGTCATCCCAAATTTACTCTGTTTTTTTTTATAAGGGGGGGGGGTCGCCCTAGCTTCCATAATCATACGAGCATGAAATGCTGCCCTCCAATGCCAAAATGAGGGTGGACTTTCTTCCAACCAATGTGGTATAATAATAATAATAACTTTATTTTTCTATACCGCCCATAGTCAAGCGACTTCTAGGCGGTTCACATTGAAAGAAGGCTGGACAGTCAGCGAATAACAAGAAGCCTAAAAATAGAAAAGTTACATATTAATTGGAGTTCCATGGGTAAATACATTTTCGACCTACAATAAAGAATTTCTTAAAAATGCTGTCCCATTGAAGAAATATTGAAATGCCTAACTAAAGAGCCTTTTTCTATTCTTATCTCGCTAATTTCCTCTCCCAACTCCTCAGTCCACTTATCTGCTATCTGTTTATAGCTCATATGGGGATATACAGAATCAAGGGTCTTTTTAATGTATGAAATTGAGGCTAGAGCTTCCAGATGTTCAAACAAAGTTCCCAGTGTATATTCCACTCCCAATGTCAAACCTTCCTTTTTCAGTGTGGTAATATAATGAACTAATTGCGCATAATAATGTAATAATTTTAAAAAGGGTAATATTAAGAGACTGCAAGAACAAACCGCAACAAAACCCGTTTCCGATACCTACAATCTGCTAGCTATACAGAATTTAACTCTTTCTAAAACGAAGATAGTGCAGCTATGGCTAGGAAAGAGTTGTTTTCTCAACAGGCTCTGTATTATGGAAACTCGAATAAAGTGGGGAGAATGCTAGCTAATTACCTTAAAAATTATGGCTATCACAGATGAGAATGGGGAAACTCATTTTCTTTTTTTTTAATATTTTTATTAAAGGGTCAATGCACAAGAGAAAATACAGAACGCAACCAAGAGAGAAAACATCAAAATACAAGGGCTCATACAAGAGACAGCAGTATGGAAAATCTCTCATATACTGACAGACTAAAAAAGTTGGGGCTGTTCTCCCTGGAGAAGCGGAGACTTTGAGGAGACATGATAGAAACCTTCAAGATCCTGAAGGGCATAGAAAAAGTAGGCAGGGACAGATTTTTCAAATTATGGGGAACTACAAGTACAAGGGGGCACTCGGAGAAATTGAAAGGGGACAGGTTTAGAACAAACGCTAGGAAGTTCTTCTTCACCCAGAGGGTGGTGGATACATGGAACGCACTTCCGGAGGCTGTGATAGGCAGGAGCACGTTGCAGGGCTTCAAAGAAGGTTTGGATAGGTTCCTAGAGGACAAAGGGATTGAGGGGTACAGATAGGAGTAGAGGTAGGTTATAGAAATAGTCAGGGACCACTGCTCAGGCAATAGGCCTGATGGGCCGCCGCGGGAGCGGACCGCTGGGCGAGATGGACCTCTGGTCTGACTCAGCGGAGGCCACTTCTTATGTTCTTATGTTAGTACAAGAGTCAAAAACCATCATCAAAACAGCTCCTATGCAAAATCCAATTTTGAATAAAGAATCAAACCTCCCCCCTCCCTCCCCCCGACCCAGGACTCCAACCAGCACTCCAGAGAAACTATAGATTTCCAACTAGAGGCTCCTCTTCTATGCTGTCTCTCCAAGCTTGCCATCTGAGACATAGTAGCTCGCCACTGTTGGACTGTAGGTCGCGTGTCTCCAACCCAATGACGAAGGATAAGTTTTTTAGTGAGTTCCAAAGCCACTAAAAGAAACTGCCTCCCAGGCTCAGATATACTAACCTCCACTAGGGGACCCGTGACACCCAACAGCAACATCTTATAAGACCAGTCTAAGGACTTCCCAAGAATACCCTCCAGCTCCCGAAGCACGAATATCCACAAGGGCCTCACATTGGAACACTCTAAAAAATTATGTACCAAAGTATCCCAGCGAGCCGGGCAGCGAGGGCAACAGTCATCAGGCCAGAGCCCCATCTTGTTCCCTTTGCAGCGCGTAATAATTGTATCCTCTTCATAATTGTATCCTGATATTCGCTGGTGTCTGACTATTTTCAATTTTAAGATGTAAAATAGTTAATTTCTTATAATTCAACCCATGTATAATGTTCCTTTCAACCACCTTGTATTCATCTACTGTAATTCGCTGATTGTACAGCTCTTCTTCTTTGTGAACTGCCTAGAAGTCGCAAGATTGTGGCGGTATAGAAAAATAAAGTTATTATTATTATTATGATTATTTTTCTTGCCTACATGCTTAAAAAATTGTAGAGTAGTTCCTTTATTATTGCTTTACAAATTTCGGATACAGTAGGGGCTCCTTTTGCAAAGGTGCGCTAGCGTTTTTAGCGCTATAGTGCTCGCTAGCCGGAAAAACCACCGCGGGCGGCATTTGAGCGTGCACTAATCTGCGCATGCCTATGTAAAAGGAGCCCTAGATCTACATGGGTTTAGGAGCCTTAACCTTTTCCTATCGTAATAAATTTTACGTTACGCTGGTTCCAATCGTAATTATTTTAGCAAAGTTTTGTATTATTCACCGTTATCATTTTCGGCTATTGTAAACACAATGGCCCAATAGATGGGACAAATGATAGGTAGAAGGTGCCATGGGACATACGATGGCAACGACATTTTTTTGGAATGTCCCGTCATCCGGGACACACAATAGGAAAAGGTTAATGGTCTCTTGGATATAATACCGGCATCTAATATAATAAAAGCCTAAGTTGCGCATGCGCACTCCCACCGCGTGTTCCGTTTTTCGTGCGCTGTAGGGCACCGCAGGTAGGAGTGCGCATGTGTGCGAATCTCTCTCTCTCTTTCTCTCTTCAAGGCGGATGTCGGCCGTGGCGGCTGTCGGCAGCTGGAGGCTGCGGTGGCTGTCGGTGGCTGCAGGCCGCGGCGGCCGAGCACGGAGCCGGGCCAAAGTTTCTTTTTTAACTTCAAAGACGCTGCAGCGGCTCCTCTTCACGAGCCGCTCCTGCGTCGGAGAAGGCGGCAATCGTGAGAGGAGCCGCCGGGAAGTTACACTGCTGGGGGCTCAGGCTGTTAGGTCCGTGCAGGCTCCTCTCACGGTAAATGGAGGGAGAGGGAATGCTGCGGCTGCTGGACAGGGAAGGAGGGAAGGAGATAGGAAGAAAGACACAGGGACAGGGGCAGGGAGAGAGACACAGAAGACAGACAGTCAAAGGGGCCCAGGGAGGGAGAGAGACAGAAAGAAAGACAGACATATATTTTACCACCAGCGGGAGGAAGGGAGACAGAAATAAAGGAAGAAAGACACAGGGACAGGGAGAGACACAGAAAGACAAACAGACAGGGAGAGACAGAGAAAGACAGACAGACAAAGGGGGCTAGGGAGAGAGACAGACAGAAAAAAAGACAGCAGGACAGAGAGAGAGAGAGACGGAAATAAAGACAGACAGACATATATTCTAGCACCCATTAATGTAACGGGCTAAAATACTAGTTATCAATAATAGTCAAATCCAATAATAAATCAAATTACTAATTGCTCTTAATGGCCCTTGAAAACCGAAGTGAAATGCAAAGCTTTGGCAAAGGAATTTTTCTATATGGGAATCGGCTTGTTTTAAACAGAGTGAAGCATTCTTCTATGGATAGATTCCAAAATAAAACTTTAAAATTTGCGGTTTATACAGTAGGCCTTTGCATTCTAGCTCATAAATAAAGCAGAAACACGTTTGTGCTTGTCAGACATACTAGGTATAATGATTCTGTTTTCTAAGGATCTGGAGGCCAAACAAGATTTTAACCTGATTCAAGAATATGTGGAGTGGCATAATCAAAAGATACGGTTAAGTCCGTTTTGGGCCGAAGTCTCTAGTCGCCCAAAGTCAGACCTGGGAAAAGGTCCATTTTCGAAAAATACATCCAACATATTTTTTTTTCTGAAAATCGTCTAACTGTACGTCCAGCCGTCTGATCGTCCAGACCGCTAAGTCATCCATCTTTGTACCCCATTTTCATCCAATAATTCATCCAAGTCAAAAACGCTTAGAAAAAGACCTTGTGGACGTGGGTGGGGTCAGCAAAGTGATGGGCTGGACTCCCAAACATTGCACCGGAGTAGTGGGGTACCTTACGGGGCACTGCTGTGAACTTCACAAAAAGGGTGCCACATGCACATCTCACCCCAACCTTATAGGTCATGGTGAGCCCCCCAAAACACCCCCCAGAACCGATTAGACCCACCTGCCTACCACCCCAGTAGCCCTTATGGCTGCAGGTGCCACTTATATGGCAGTACATAAGGGTTTGGGGCGTGCACATGTTTCTCCATGAATGCAGTGATTAGAGTGGCTGATGGGCCTGGGTCCTTCTCTCCATGGTTCACTAGCCCACCCCCAGACCACTTAAGCCACCTCTGTGAAGCTCTACTAGGCTTTCCTATGCCAGGCTGATGTTCTGGAGGCAGATATGTATGTTGTTATTACGATTTTTATGGCGGGGGAGGGGAGGGTCAGTGATCACTGGGGGAGTGTGTAGGGGTCTGTACTTTGTCCCTACAGTGGTTATCTGATCACTTTGGATACCTTCTTATGACTTAGACCTGGCCTAAGTCACGACGTCCAAGCTCCATCTAGGCAGTGTTGTAACACTTTCGGTTATACATGCAGTACGACTAAGTCTAGGACGGCCCATGTCCCGCACAAATCCCGCCCTTGACACGCCTCCTAAGATGCCCCTTTTAGCTCTGGGCGTACTGAAGCACTGCGAAGGCCCGAGTCATTTTTAGATACATTTTTAGATTGGGTCTAAAACCCAATTCGGTTATCGGCACTTGGGATGACTCGTCTCATTGATTGTCTAAGTGCCGATTTAGGCCAGTTTTTAGACGTGTTTCCATTTTGATTATGAGCCCCTTAACTTTTGCCTGAGAATGTGGTGAAAAAAAACAGTTAACTTAGTGGAGTTTAAAAAAGATTTGGATAATTTCCTAAAAGAGAATCCACCGACCATTATTGAGATGGCTTGGGGAAATCCACTGCTTATTCCTAAAATAAGTAGGATATGATCTGTTTTTCTACTTGGGATCTAGCTAGTTACTTGGGACCTGGGTTGGCCACTGTTGGAAACAGGATGATGGACCTTCGGTCTGTCCCAGTATGGCAGCTCTTATATTCTTATGTGAGACAAGTATAGAACAATCAAGCCATTGTGACATCACTGCTGAGGTTGGCTCTTAGGCATTGGTGGAATGAGGCATTATGACATCACAATCTCAGCTCTGGAATGTTGCTACTCTTTGGGTTTCTGCCAGGTATTTCGGACCTGGGTTGGCCACTGTTGGAAACAAGACACTGGGCTTGATGGACCTTTGGTCTGTACAAGTATGGCAAATGTTATGTTCTTATGATTTTGAAAGCCTTGGAGGCAATCTACTGAGCAGACAAGAAAGCTTTTAGGATCCTTAACTATCATTATAATCTCTGTGTTATTATTAATGGTTCTGATGCAGTGTACTAATCTTTTGAAAGGAGAATCACCTGTGATGATTTGGTTAGTGCTTTTGGGGGTGGGGATAAAGAAGAAATGCCAGGAAGTTCTTCTTTACCCAACGAGTGGTGGACACCTGGAATGCGCTTCCAGAGGACTTAATAGGGCAGAGCACGGTACTGTGGTTTAAGAAAGGATTGGACAACTTCCTGCTGGAAAAGGGGATAGAGGGGTATAGATAGAGGATTACTGCACAGGTCCTGGACCTGTTGGGCCGCCGCGTGCGCGGACTGCTGGGCACGATGGACCTCGGGTCTGACCCAGCGGAGGCATTGCTTATGTTCTTATGTTAAAGTGCATAGGAAAATAGGCCTTGAAATCAAAAGTCATTTCCAACACATTTCCTTATGTATTTTTATTAAATCAGCTTCTTTGTTCACTTCTTTGTATATTTTATGCATTTTTAAGTTGATTAATAAAAATTTAAATTGAGTAATAAAAATTTGGGGAGTGTGTGGTTAGAGCTACAGCCTCAGCACCCTGAGGTTGTGGGTTCAAATCCCATGCTGCGCCTTGTGACCCTGGGCAAGTCACTTACCCCCTCTTCTACGAAACCGCGCTAGCGCTTTTTAGCGCAGAGAGCCACGCTGAATGGCCCGCGTTGCTCCTGACGCTGATAGGAACTCAATGAGCGTCGGGAGCAGCGCAGGCCATTCAGCGTGGATCTCTGCGCTAAAAAGCGCTAGCGCGGTTTTGGCAAAGAGGGGGTTAATGCCCCCTTTGCCCCAGGTACATTAGGTAGGTGTGAGCCCACCTGGACAGACGGAAAAACGCTTGAGTACCTGAATGTAGGGCTCCTTTTTCTAAGCTGCGTTAGTGTTTTTAGCGCACGTTAAACCCACGCTACGTGGCTAGAACTAACGCCAGCTCAATGGTGGCGTTAAGGTCTAGCGTGCACGGCAAGTTAGTGCACGCTATTCCACGCATTAAAGCCCTAACGCAGCTTGGTAAAAGGAGCCCTTGGGCTACAAGTGGTGCATAAATACTAAAAATTAATAAGTAAAAGGTCTAAGATGTTACAAAAATAAAAACAGATCACTTTTTAAAGTGTGATGGAGTCGTTTAAATCAGTGGTTCCCAACCTATCCTGGAGGACCACCAGGCAGTCAGGTTTTTGAGAAAGCCCTAATGAATATGCGTGGGGCAGATTTGCATATCTGTTATCTCCATTATATGCAAATCTGTCTCATGCATATTTATTAGGGCTATCCCGAAAACCCGACTGGCAGGTGGTCCTCCAGGACAGGGTTTGGAACCACTGGTTTAAATGAATAATATGGTTGTAAGTGTTTAAAAATTAGACAAGGCCAATAGGTTTGCAAAAAAAGCTGACAGGTTCTTGTCTTAACCAGAACTGATATATCACATGATGTAATAATGTAAGGAAAACATCAGGTTTCCGGTTCCTTACTGGGCAGCATTCTTTAAATGTTGTTAAAGCAGCCTCAAAGTTTGGGCCATAGAAAGAATTTTGCCTAAAAGCGAATCCTCGTAGCTTAGTTGCAAGGATCCAAAATCGCAACCCCACATGAAATTGAAATACAATTTTAATTTTTCCAGCATGGATATATATATATATAAAGCCCTGCAAGGAAATTTTATTCTGCGCTTTAACACACCCTCCTGACTCCTCCCCCTCCCCTTTTCCCCTCCCCTAGATATGCCGCGAAGCGATGGAGAATGCTGCGCCAAACCCTTAAACTCCTGCTGACCGAACTGCAGAGTACATGAAAACTTCCATGGGGGAAGGGGTAAAACGCGGACCTGACGGACCTGGCGGATCTAAACCCGCACGTCCTTAAAAATCTGAGGTCCGTGCCGCTTGTAGTTAGTTTCAGGCTCTGACAGACCTAGGTGACAGTTTAGCTCTGACGGATCCGTCTCAACATAGGGAGGGAAAAGTATTAGGATCCGTCAGGGCTAAAATGGCACCGAGGTCTGTCAGAGCCTGAAACTAACTACAAGTGGCAAGGACCTCAGATTTTTAAGGACATGCGGGTTTAGATCTGTGAGGTCCGTCAGGCTAGGGTAGGAGTCCGTGAAAGGGCATTTGTTCTCCCAAAGAACCTCTTTCCTGTAGTTTTGCTGGGAGAGAAGCTACCTCTAAGAATTGGTCACTGACTGATAGACGGGGCCAAACCCCAAATGTTTGAGCTTTTGATTTAGACTAGCTTAGAAAATAAAGGCATGCCTAACAATAGTTAACGCTCTGCTTAACCTACCTGTACTGTAAACCTTAACACACACTTTTTCAGTCTATCTTTTATCGTTTATGTAGAAATGTGATCTGTTTGTTGTTGGTTTTGGGTGTTTTGTTTTGTTTTTTTTTTGGGGGGGGGGAATAGACTGGAGGCACTAAGGTGCAACCAAAAATGCTGACGGTCCTAATTTCAGAAATGCAAAAAATAAAAATAAATAAAAAGGCCGAATAGGTTAACGTCATCTGTGTTTCATATCATCAGAAATCCGTTGTTAAGATCTTAAGTGCTACATGCCAACGTCTGAATTTCCTGAAATGTCCATCAGACCTGTGGTTTATAGTTTATAGTTAGGGGTCTTGTCCTTCCTTTGCTTCCTTTTTCAAAAGTGCTGCAGAAACAACTTAAAAAAAAAATAAAAAAAAGTCAGTACTGATGGAGCCTATTTACCACCAATTTTTTTTTTGCATTCACGAGTATTGGAATCTTCAGATAAGTAATATTATAAGTGAAACAGTCTTTAGCTGGGAATTTTAGAAAATGGCAAAACTTAAGGACTAGATTTACATACTAATGAGATGCGCCGTTTGGAAACTAAGAACTGGCAGAAGCCATTAGTACCAAAAGTAATAATTTGGTGTGTATATACCAGGGGTGTCAAAGTCCCTCCTCGAGGGCCGCAATCCAGTCGGGTTTTCAGGATTTCCCCAATGAATATGCATGAGATCTATTAGCATACAATGAAAGCAGTGCATGCAAATAGATCTCATGCATATTCATTGGGGAAATCCTGAAAACCCGACTGGATTGCGGCCCTTGAGGAGGGACTTTGACACCCCTGGTATATACGAATTCATTACTCTTTAAATCTGCAACATAAAGTGCTTTATTGCAACCAAGGAATAGGGGTTATATTTGCTCCTGGAAGATTTAGGTTGTTGCTAGGATCAGAGAACAAAAATTTTTTCCAATAAGTCTTGGTGTGTGGGGGGGAGGGAGGGGGGGAGAGAGAAGGGCTGGCGGGGGAGGGGTTAGAGTTTGTCACAGGGAGAAGTGCGCAGCCATCTGCTGGAACTTCCATATCTGACCTGCTCGCTTCCAGGAAGCCAACTTCTGCCGTCTCCACAATTAGGTCGGCCTAGAAAGAAAAGATCTTCTTTGTCGGAGCCAATCCAAGGAAGCGTTTGACGTTATTAAACATAGTAACATAGTAGATGACGGCAGATAAAGACCCAAATGGTCCATCCAGTCTGCCCAACCTGATTCAATTTAAATTTTTTAATTTTTTCTTCTTAGCTATTTCTGGGCAAGAATCCAAAGCTTTACCCGGTACTGTGCTTGGGTTCCAACTGCCGAAATCTCTGTTAAGACTTACTCCAGCCCATCTACACCCTCCCAGCCATTGAAGCCCTCCCCAGCCCATCCTCCACCAAACGGCCATATACAGACACAGACCGTGCAAGTCTGCCCAGTACTGGCCTTAGTTCAATATTTAATATTATTTTCTGATTCTAAATCCTCTGTGTTCATCCCACGCTTCTTTGAACTCAGTCACAGTTTTACTCTCCACCACCTCTCTCGGGAGCGCATTCCAGGCATCCACTACCCTCTCCATAAAGTAGAATTTCCTAACATTGCCCCTGAATCTACCACCCCTCAACCACAATAAAGCGATTGTGATTTTGCATTGTTGTTAAAAAAAAAGGGGGCCCCAATTAACCGCTGGTGTGTTGCCATAAAGATATTAATTGGAATTAGTAATCACACAATATGTTACCATGAAAGTTTAGTAGGATAATGTCACTGGTATAGTTACATCTTCACTTTTAGCTGTAAACCACTAACAGAAATACCTTTGAAGGACGCTGCACGGCTGGCACATACTGGAAGATAATTGCACACTCAGAAGATAGGAACCAAATGCTGATTACTGGCTCCCTCTATAAACTATTTTCAATGGAGCTATTCATCTACCTTCCTCTGTGATACCTAAGTAAATGTTTAGAAAGAGTGTCATCTTAAAGTGTGCATTAGACAACGAAGTCGTGGTAAATATTTCACTTAAAAGCGGTTCACTCCAATTTTTAAGTACTTAGACTTAAAGCCCTGGGTTCACCTACCAGCACAGAAGCATTTTATATTCCTACATCAAATTCTTCATAGTAAATTTAAGCTTCTAGAATCGAAAAGTACTTCCAAAAATACATATTGCCCGTGCAACCCTTTTGCCCACTTCAAATTTATTCAGCCAACCAAGGAGCTAAATAGGTTTACTGTGGAATGCGGGCTTTAATCGGAAGGATTCATTCCGGGGGGTGCGTCCATTCCATACAAAAGCGTCAAGTAGAGCTGGGAAAAGCGGAAAACTAGACAGAGGCAAGGGAGTCCGCTGGCGGCTGTTTGCTCTTGGCTGCCACAGATTGTGGTTGACGCTGCATGCATACCTAATCCAGGAAAGAATGGCACCCAAAGAGCGTCCATCAGCCATTTATAAATACCAGAAGACTCTCCAGTTCCCGTTTCCTAGCGCATTTATAATTATCGTTAAACAAGAAAGAAAACAAAAATGAATTAATTTATTCACTTAGGCCAGGGGTGTCCAATGTCGGTCCTCGAGGGCCGCAGTCCAGTCGGATTTTCAGGATTTCCCCAATGAATATACATGAGGTCTATTTGCATGCACTGCTTTCATTGTATGCTGATAGATCTCATGCATATTCATTGGGGAAATCCTGAAAACCCGACTGGATTGCGGCCCTCGAGGACCGACATTGGACACCCCTGACTTAGGCCCTCTTGTACTAAGGCAGGGGTCTCAAAGTCCCTCCTTGAGGGCCGTAATCCAGTCGGGTTTTCAGGATTTCCCCAATGAATATGCATGAGATCTATGTGCATGCACTGCTTTCAATGCATATTCATTGGGGAACTCCTGAAAACCCGACTGGATTGCGGCCCTCAAGGAGGGACTTTGAGATCCCTGTACTAAGGTGTGCTAAGCATTTTAGCGTGCTCTAAATCAACACGTGCGCTAACTGCTAATGCGTCCATGCACGCGTTAGCGTTTAGCATGTGATTGGCGCGAGCTAATACTTATCACGCGCTAAAAAGCATTGTGCACCTTAGTAAAAGAGGGGGGTTGATGAATCCTAACTATGGGCTCCTTTTATTAAGGCGCGCTAAGGGGGTTAGCGCGTCGGATATTTCATCTCGCGCTAACCCCTGCGGCAAGCCAAAAAACTAACGCCTCGTCAATGGAGGCATTAGCGGCTAGTGCGGCAGGCGGTTTAACATGCGTTAAACCCCTACCGCACCTTGATAAAAGGAGCCCTATGTAAATCAATTTAATACAGATACTGTAGATTAAACGTCTTTCACCATGACAGAAGACTCCTGATCATTGCCTTACACCTTTTAAAAAAAAAAATACATACACATAGACATACACCAATCAATTTTATGTTCAATAATTTTTATTGAGTTATAATAATAAAAAATATAATACATATAATAAATATAATATAAATAAAATAATAAAATAAATATAATACATATAATAAATCTTACAAAAATATTATGCCAACATAATTAATGTAAATGTACAGAATAGGAACAAAAATCAGTAATTAAGACAAGTACAATGTTAAAGTTAACAATAAAAGATAATAACTACTTGAGCATAAGAAAAGAGACTTAAATAACAGTAATATATCTACCAATAACCTCCCATCCCATCTCTCCAATCCCCCCACCCCTCCACCCCCCTATTCCCAAATGTTACTAATCAAATGTGCTTCACATCCTGATTACAAATGCATTGAATTCACAACAAAGCTACATGCTCTGGCCGATAGCGGCTGAATAAAGGATTCCCAGGTCATCCAAAACCTATCTAGTTGTTTATTTGAAGGGGAGGTCGCCCCAGCTTCCATAAGCATAAGAGAATGAAATGCTGCCCTCCATTGCCAAAAAGAAGGTGGATTTTCCTCTAACCAATGTTGCACCATATATTTCTGACCCACAATTAGGGCCTTTCGACACAATCCCCTTATCCCTTTCTTAAAAGTCCCATCCCATTGAAGGAGACGAGATCCTGGAAAGAACAACTCCAAGAAAAGCACAGATAAACCCTTCAAATTTCCTAATTTGAGGACTCAACCAAAAAGTATTATCTGTTTGACATTTCGGGCATATTCTTGAATCCAAAAAACCAAAATGAAAAGCTTGAACTTGAGAAACATAAGCTCTCATAACCACTCTAAAAAAAAAAAACCCTCTCTCTATAATATATACTAGAAATTGAAGAAACCCTTAATTGAAGAGCTTTCTCTTTCCAATCCATTTTAAAAACTGTTACATTGGTATGATCAGGGAGCTCAAGGGTTCTTAGAAGATTGCCAATTTTCCTGTTTAACGGTGTTGAGCTAAATAATGACTTGGAAAGTGTATCAGAACTTGCCATTATTTGTTACCAGGAAGAAAACTTTTACGCTTACATGGGTTTTTTATAAGCAAACACGGAGCAATTTTTCTCAGTGCGATGCATCAGCAAGTATATCCAAAAGGGTTTAATCTGTTTCTTGCAGGAGGTGTAGTGAAGAGAAATGAAGCAAACACACAGCAGAGTTTCTGCTACTGCCCTGAAAATGCTGGATGGATCATCTCCAATTTTTCTGTGAAATGTTTAATATGTAAGAAAAAAAGCAAGACTTGAGTAATCAAGTCCAACAATTTATCAGCTGAACGTAAAAAAAAAAAAAAAAAACCCACCCAAAATCCATCGACCTTCATGCAAGACAGTAAAAAAGCAATGGAGGTACAAACGTATAGCTTCCATTACATTGTAAGCGCATATTTGCTAAGAAAAACAAAAGCCTAACTTCTAATATTAATTTTGATGGAACAGTAGATATAATGATGTTTTCAAGTTAAGATTAACAAGATATATATGTTTAATGTAGTGAAATCTCATTAAAACTTTAAGAAAAAAAAAAGGGAAGGAAAGTGGGGAAGGAGAGGGGGAAAGGGGGGGCAATCTTCCATTCAAGGGGGGAAGGGAAGTGGGGAAGAGGAGGGGGGAAGTGGGGGAGGGGAGTGGGGGTATAAGATGTTTTGCAATAGGTCATTTGGAAAAATATTTTGAAGGAATGATAAAAATATGTATGACAATATGATCATTGTGAATCTAATCGAAATGAAAATCTATGCCTATTATATTTTATTTCCTTCAATAAAATGTTATAAATTTAAAAAAACAGAAAATGTAATTTATAGCTAAAGACATATAATCAAGAAACTGTTTTATTTTACTTTTGTGATTATGATAAACATACCGAGGGCCTCAAAATAGTGCCTGGCGGGCTGCACGTGCCCCCCCCCCCTCCGGGCCACGAGTTTAAAGCATATGCGACAGCGCACAGCCCCACAGATACAACGCTGGTCATATATATCAACAGTCTTCGTTGAAGAATCCTAAGCAGTGCTACTGTATAGATTAGCGTGTCGCACGCCCGGCATTGTAGCGCGTGCTATTCCGCGTGTTAATGCCCTAACGCAGCTTAGTAAAAGGAGCTTTTTGTGAACTCCAAACTGCGCACGCACTCGCCCAAAAGTCTGAAAGTGCGAGTTGATGCCATGCTGACTGGCAGTGTGTGGTCTATTGTAGAGAATGGGCTTTTTTTTTTTTTGGCTGAAGGCAGAGGTTCCCCCCTCCCCCTATCCCCCAGCATTACTGCACCTGCACTGGATCAGGGAGCCACTGCCATTTACCACAAGAGATCGTTCAAATAGAAGACGTCGCAGACAGGGGCTCAATTCATTCCAATCCTTCCTGCCTTTCAGCCAGCACAAAAATTAGTCTTGCGCCTCAGTGACGGAAGGACAGGGGGGGGGGGGAAGAACCCAACAACCTCGTACAATAACTTAAAGCTAGACCCCATTTGGGATTTCACTAATAAGGGAACCTGTTTGTGGTCCTTATGCCTCTGAAAGGTTAAGTAACCGCTCAATTAGTATATACTGCAAGGCAGCAATTTGCAAATAGGTTGATGTTAACTATTTGTGACACTTTTTACAATTTAAGAAAGAATGTAGTGTATGCGACTGTGGAATACCAGAGAAACTTCATATGGTGTCCAGAAATATTTACAAAAAATAATCTTGTGCTTTTCCCTAAGATTAGATTTGATAATATGGTTGGGGAGGGTGGGGGTTAATAGCATTTTATGTGTACTCTTGATGACTATTAAGTGATATATTTATGATCTATTTGTTATATTATATTGATGCACTTATTGTACGTTTAAAAATGAATAAAGAATTAAAAAAAAAAAAAAAAAAGATTTGATAATATGTTCACTACATTGAACACAATTCCCAAAATATCAATTCAAATGTGAGGGGGAAATAGAGGCAAATCATTAAGATGACTAGTGTTAAGGAAGCCAGAGCGAAGAAGTGTGTGTTTTAGGGCTGGGACTGATGGGATTGATGACAGGTGGCCCATCTCACTCCCGCGCCGCAAGGTTTTGCCCAGAAAGTTTGCGGATGCGTTGGTGTGGATTTAGCCAAGGTTTGCGCCAGTACAGAAACTAAAGAAAGATTTAGCAACAAAAACCGAATTCCTAATGCAGGTTTCTAATATTTGCTTAATGGCGTGTGAAAAAAACACAAGGTCAGAGGGTAAAGGGGTTCCAGGTAGTGCTGAAAATTGAGCGCTATTTTGAAACCAGGGGCAACTGGCGCTTGCTTAATTTTTAGATTTCTTTTAAAAAAAAAAAAATAGGTTCTCAAAAGCCTCCGAAAACTGGCTGAATAAATTTTGGGGAGTCCCCTACTGTAGCTGCAGTTTCAAGAATAAGACTCCAGCTTCTAGGCTAATCCCCACAGCTTAACAGACAGGTCAGGACTATTTAGAGTTGGCCTCTGGGAATTCCTTCACTACTGCAACTCTCCTTATTTTTGCCCCCGAAGAACATCTGCTTTGTACTAAAGACTTTCTCCTATTTTGGGTCTAAGAGAAAAATGCTAATTATGTGCACCCCAATAAGACACAAGCTAATTGAGTTGGCTCTCCAACCTTAAGTGGGCCCAGTGGTTGTTGTTGTTTGTTTTCTAAAAGTCCTACATGCTTTTTTGCCTGAAAAAAAAAGAAAAGAAATACAATTTAAGATTATATCTGACTTCCAAAAAGCTTCTCTCTCTATCGTAAACTGCTGTCAATTTACTTTCAAACACCCTTAGTGCAATTTTGAAGAATTAGACTTAAGCAGTCAAAGTATTGCACTTAACATCGGTCTTAGATCTCCAGAACAATGGCTTCTATTGTTTAGCTAGGCATTCCCATAGATAATTCTCTTCCAAAATCCATTCAAATGTTTTAGTTTCTTTGCTTTTCAATTCTTTGGCTCTTAGAGCTCGATATCTAGATGGTTATTTCTTAATATTCACAGATAAACAATTGAACGTAGTCCTGTCAAACATTGTCAACAAATTTCTTGAGAGATAAAGACTCATAACACGATTAGATACAAATTTAGAAATAAGTGATTGTTTATTGCATAAATAGTAAGGTTTTAGGAGACTGAAATGCAATAACTAATGCCTTTACAAATTTGAGCCTGGATTGTGAAAAAAATTAAATCACACACATACTTTTCTCTCTCTCCTCTCAAGGGACTCAAATATCATAAACTGGAAACTGAAATGACAAAAAAGGCAAGATTTCTTTTCCTTTCAAGCTAAAAAAAAATAATGATTTCAGAACGGATTCCTATTAAATGGGGTTTGAGTGACGTCACGGACAGTATTAGCATAGATGTTGGAAGTCTGGTTGAAGATGATAAGGTTCTCCTGAGGAATTCATTGCTTGTTTTAATACATTAATTATTTCCCTGTCTTCAGCAATTTTGCAATTTGTAAGAGCTTAAAGAACCATCATTTCAGGAAATGCCAAAGGACACATTTAAGTAGTTCTTCCTTTGCAAAATGGGTTGGTAGAAACAGCGAACACTTCTGTGATATCCTAGGCAAAGTATGTACAATTGATGCATATTCAAGTTAATATAATATAAACTCCAAACCTGCTCTTCAGTATTTATGCATTACAGAAAATCGTTTTGATCTGCATTGGATCTGTAAATAAATCTCTACCAAGCCTGATTCCAGTTTTGCAAACCTTATGTTATGTTGGTGGTGGTTGTTGTTGTTTTTCTTCAATGAATGCACATTTTTTAAATACATTGTTTTCTTAAGCTGATAAATGGAGTCCTTGTTTTAACACGCTTGAGAATAAATATGCTCTGGATCTTTAAATAAATTCTTTCCGAATGGATATTTCAATAACAGACCCATACCTTAGTCACATCCTATATATTGTTGTGGTCAGATTATGCACAAGTGTATAGAGATGCTTTAAAGAAGGTAAGAAATCCTCAGGCTATGGAAAAAGTTTGTTTTAAATTATTAGTAGTATTTTTTAAACTGACTCGGAGAAAGTCAGTTCATCAAATAATAATAATCAGTTAGTTCTCAGGAATATAATGAACTATATTTTTTTTTTTTTGCTGAAAGACAATGAAAGAAAGGTGTCACACACAATCTCTAGTCTAAATTGTCCAACTCTAACTGGAGTGTTGTATTTTTTAACACTGGTGTCCTAGAATTACCCCATCCCTCATCTTTGACTACCACCCCATCTTCTAAATCAGTATTATAGAATTGTAATGCATTTTGCATATCTGCCACCAAGTACATCTGTTGACCTTGAAAATCTACATGCAGTCATGTTTACAATTTCATGCACCAACAAACAATTGTATTGTTAAGTAATGCGGAGACCCTGCCCAGTAAACTTGCCCCACGCTGCACTTCCCCCTTTGGATTTTAACGAGTCGTGGGAAAGGAACAGAGGCCACGGGCCAGTGACATCATCATAAACGGTTCCCAGCAAATTACACTAAGTCTAGCCTCTAAAAACAATTTTTGTATGCTCATTTTTTCTATTTTTTTTTTTTTTTTGACATTTATAATAACATCAACAGGTGTACTTGAACCGATCAGTGTGAAATATCAACATTTAGGGCTTCTTTTACAAAGGGGCGCTAGCGTTTTTAGCGCACGCACCGGATTAGCGCGCATTAGCCAAAAAACTACCGCCTGCTCAAGAGGAGGCGGTAGCGGCTAGAGCGTGCGGCATGTTATCGTGCGCTATTCCGCGCGTTATGGCCCTAACGCACCTTTGTAAAAGGAGCCCTTAATCCTATAAGCGAATAAAATGTATAACATTTAAGAAATTATTCTCAGTCACTTCAACCTATACAATGTATAATAATAATAAAAAACGTTTATTCTCTAGCCCTCCCTATTTTGGAAAAAACAATGGGGGGGGGGGGTCACTCTGACTTGATTTTTTTTAAGCTATGCATTTACAGGGTGGTTTGAAAAGTTTCCAAGTTAATTCCATAGTCTCCATCTGAGGGCTATCCACTTAGACCAGCGAGTTTCCATTTTTTGAAGTTATTTGTCCTACGATACCAAAAAAAAAACCTGGAAACTCGCTAGACTAGTGTATAGTCCTGTTGGAGACTGCTTGGCTCTTTTACCAAACTTTTCAAACCGCCCTGGTATATGCATCACATAGTTTTAACAAGAGCATAATCGACATCTGTTTCTAGACATCTATTTGTAAATTAGAGGTCTTTCTATCCAAAAGCATTTCCTCTTTCTGGGCCCTATAGCTTTAGAATAGTAATAGTTAATCTTTGTAAGATAAGACACCACCTCTTTACTTAGACATGGGAAGAGAAATTAAGTTTAAAAAATCCTTTCCTTGTCAAAGTGACCTAAGTTGGTAAAAGATTTGTTTTTTAAACAGCTTTGGATTATTAATCTTTGTTTCATATTTGAAAATAAAGCAAACATTTTTGTAGGGAACTGACAAAATCTGTATAATCTAGTCAAGCTAATAATTTTAATATTTATAGAACTAGGATATTTAATTATTCAAAACAATGCAAGATAGTTTAAAATTAAAGTTAAAGGAAAAAAATACCAAAATGTAGAAACTGTCATAAGTAGTCCTTCACAGTTTAAAAAGTTTAAAAACAGACCTAAAGTTAGATACCTTTAATGCTTCATAACACCTCCAGATGTCTTAGTAAAACTGAATCAGTGAGACGTTCAAGATATTCTTTCTTATCTGAAAACAGTTCCAGTTTTTTGGGTTTAAAAAAAAAAATTATTATTATTTTAAAGCCTTACTATTTTTTCAAACAAAACAGCCAAGGTCACTTTAAGAAAACCATCTGGCGACGTCCACCTGCTCAGGATGTCTGCGACTAAACATATTTTCCTTTTGTCTTTATTATTTAGAGAAAAATGTTAGCAAATATGCAACGAACTTGTAAGGTTGGAAGAGATTTTCTAATAGCCATAAACGATGCATGCAAATCCCAAAAGATGTCAGTTTCTCCGGATTGTCTCTGGCGCTGCACTTCTGCAGGGAAAGATTGCACTAGAACAAAAAATAAAAGGGAAAAAAAAGTATACAACCCAGGAACACGTTTCTGAGCAGGAATTCTGTGCACAAGTGAGTTGCTCTGCCTAAAAAAAGCACAAAATGGATAAATGCAGTTTGCAATTCCTCACTGATATGAAATTTTTAATTGCAAAACTGTTCTGCTTGCTTGTGCCTAGCAAATGATCAAACCACAATCAAAACCAGCCTCTGAACAGTTAGGCATAAAGTCTCAGCCATTGCAAAGTAAACCTTGTGCAGACAAAGGCTCTGTTTCATTTTCTTCTTGTATTGGTTCTAAATGAGAAGCCCATCGCTATGCAGTTAAGAGGTATGGCTTGTCCCCCTGAGGCGCAGATCGCTTCTTTTTAATGTGAGAAAACTGGCAGCTTGCAAACCGTCAATGGAGACCAACACAAAAGTCCTGAAAAGCTGAATGAATTTGGTTTTGTAATGATTGGTTCCCCCTTCCCTAGCATCTTATCTCTGTTCATTCAACCTACATTATTTGTCACCTAATCTCACTTAAGAGGGTGGCGGTGTTGTTTATTTAGCATAACACCAAATAAACAACAAGCAAAACATAGGTTGAAAATATATTGTAATGGGTTCAGTGTTTGGAGCAAAAGATTTCTTGTTATAAGAAGTAATATTTACAATATCTCGTAATAAATACTTATTGCCGACTTGCAATCAAATAGTTTAGTGTATTTTGAACACAACCATTATTTACCTAGTGTTGCATTAAATTGTGATAATTATGCTTGATACAGTTTGTCTAAAAGCCTATAGAAAAGTGGATGTTTTTCGGAATCCACTCTTGCTATGGTTCTCATCTTTAGCCATGGTTAGTGAATAGAAGACAGAAGCAATCTTTTGAGATTCCCTACTGTAAGACTATGTCAATTCTAGGAGCACGTCTTGCTAGAACAACCAAATCCACAAGCAGTATCAATAATTAATTGAACCATTGCTCTTTGACCCTTTGAAAGTCCAGTAGGGACGCATTTGTAGTAATAATACTTAGCAGCTAATGTGAGATCCCTTCCCCTGGGACCATCTGTAATACCAGCTTCACAGCCTTGGCAAGGTATCCTACTAATCTATTTCTGCAGTTCAGTAAAATATCTTAAGACCAAAATGTCAACAAAACGCAGGGGAAAAGGCAATCTTTCCTTTGCTTTCGCTTCTGCTCTATGGTTAGTGAAAACATTCTAAATAACCCCCATTTGACCAGAAACCAAAGTGTGCAGGATTCAGTCCAAAAAAGACATATGTGAACACAATTAAAAAAAACCAAACAAACCCCAACCTCCAGTCAAAGTAGATAAAAATCAAAGTTAGACACTGCATTGTCAAGTGAAATCAACAATAGTTCAGGTTAAAATTTTAATATAGATATGATGCAACATGTCATTCTTGAACTGGAACTAGAATGAGAGAGATCATTTTCATTAATCAGTAAAATTCTACAAAGCCATTCTTAAATTTCTCTTTGGTCCAAAAAAAAAAAATAGCTTTGCACAGAAAAGCTTTTTAAAAACATTTATGACACATAGCAAAATATTTTAAACAAGGATTTTTTTTTTTTTAATTCTAGTACCCAGACCTAAAGTGAACAATTAATAATATAAAATAGGATTTAAATTTGCCAGTCATTTTCTGCCTTTGGTATCTTGCTTAAAGTTGTAGACTTACAGGGAAATTTTATTCTTTTCTTTTATAGTTTTTTTAACCTCCTTTGAACACTTTCATTGTTCTTTCCAATTGTTATTGTTTTCAACTAGCTAAAATTCAGGAAGTCCTTTAATGAATAGTAAAAATCGATTACATCGTTATTCAAAGTTCTCCTTTATTCATATGTGCCGGAGCGCCAAATGTGCTCATTACCAAGTGAATAATCCTCATATACATTACAAATGCTCTGCAATTCTTCGAAATTCTTTTAAATAAAGTTTCTGCATTAATTGGGGGGGAAAAAAATAATTTACCAGTAGTTTATGTTCTGGAATAATAGTTTGGCCTATCTAGGTATAGAATAGTCTAAAAAAAAAAATCTAAACAAATAAACATGATCACCCAAAGTAAAAATATGTAAACAAGGTATTTTCGCAAGATACTTCTAATGTCCAGGAGTTACTATTGTCACCTTTAAGCCAAGGCCAAATCTTGGAGCAATCTGGCAGTGAAGACATGAAAAACACTATAGCATGCACCTAGGAAAATGAATTCACATCTTGCCCTTTTCAAATAAAACTAAGTTGTACTATTATTTGAATCTTTTTTTTTTTTTTTTTTTACTGAAATTAAGTTATAACATTTTTGTATTCTGCATTTTTTTTTAAATTAGTTTACCAGAATTATGTGCAAAACATAAGGGGACGATTTAAATGGTCATTTGAGAAATAAGCCTTTTTATGTAAAACTATTTCAGTTGGGTTTCTGGTTCATCTTTAAAGAAACTGACTATAAAAACCACAACTATGCTTTCAAACTGTTATCACTGGCTAGTTCTAGCCGCTCTCTTCCAGTTATTAGTCACTCTTCATATCGAGGGAAGATATTTGTACAGCTCAAGCGCTCGATCATCTCATTTTTAAAAGTGATTAGACTCTACAAAGTAGACATGGAAAGGACTACCTCGAGATTTAGCATTTTCTAGCCTAAAGGTTAGTGCAGTGGCCTAGGGAACAGGTTCAATTCCCCAGCTCCTTGTGACTGGGCAAGTCGCCTAACCATCACGTTGCCCCAGGTACAAAATGAATTATCTGTATATATAATAATGTAAACCGCTTGGATTGTAATCACAGGCGGTATACAAGCCGTCGAAAAGTTGTCAGCCCGACCAAGAAGAGAATGACGTGGAGCCACCAAACTCACAAGTTATTCCGCACTTTTCGTTTCAGTGATATGAAACGAAACGCAAAGTGTCAAGAAAAGTGCGGAATAACTTGTGAGTTTGGTGGCTCCACGCCATTCTCTTCTTGGTCGGGCTGAGAACTTTTCAGCGGCCCCTTTTTTTTTTCCTTCTCTAATTTGACAGCCTTTAAATATTACCCACATTTTCGTTTACATGGTGTAAATTTCAGGTTTGTTCCGTGGTAAATAAAATCAAACAAACGAAGCAAAAAGTTGCTCACAAAGACCTTACGTTACACTGATAATATAATCATCTTTTACTATATTTACTTTTTCCATAACTCCACTGAGATCTGCACGATTCTCCACCTAGCAATGCCACCTATAATTCCTTCCCTGGTAATTGGAAAGCTGTAGCCAGTTAAAAATAATAATAATTGCAGCAGTAAAAGAGAACGTAAAGTAACGCCTCTTTTCTCTCTTCCTGGCTCTAATATTGGAAACGTTTTATTTTGCTGGCCAACAATGATTCGGTTCAAGATGAATTTCTGGCAACAAGTTGGAAAATTCAAAAGCACGCCTAAAATCTCTTTCCTCCATCAGACGCATTCATTCATCTGGTAGAGCTTTACGATCAAGGCTGGCTATTTAGCTCAAACAATTCATATTCTACTCAACAAATACATTCTCTGTGCATTTTTTTTTTTTAAAAGACCAATGCTAACTGTTTATTACTCTGGCTAATCTGCCTGAGTTCATCAAAAATAATTGCAGGAATATTTGAAAATAGGTCAACATATTTAAAAATAAATCCAAGACTCAAAAGTAATTTCAGTGTCCATATTTCAAAAATTTATTTATCTCAAACTGTGCATAATGGAGTAAAAACTTAAGTTGAAAATGTACCAGTTATAAGGATGGTATTAGTTCAAATATATACATGGGATTCTCGGCATACTGGTTCAAATAATACAGAGCCGAATCTTTAAAATACAACTACGGAAAATGAGGTTGGGGGGAAAAACTTTTTAAAATATCATCACAATAAATTTACAGAAATATTACAAACCATAAGAAAATAGTTCAAACACAGTAGTTTCATGTTTTTGTTTTTAAATCTCAACAGAATGGAAAGTTTGGAAACAAAAGCTATTATAAATTAACAACAGTGTGAAACTGCCTGGTCATTTTTGTTTTTCTTTTTTTTTAAACAATGTGTAAAAATGATTTTTTTTTTTTTTTTTAGTACAATCTAAACTTTTTGCCCTTTTTATAGAAAACCAATTAAATGGTTTTGCAAGTACTCCTTCTGCTTTTTATTTCTTTTGTACAATGTCTAAAAACAATTAAAATGTCCAATTTTTTTTTTTTAATAACTTTCCATTTACAACTGACCTTAAGAGGCAGTTGAGTTATTCTAAGATCTGCAAGTCGACTGTTTTAAAAAATATTGGCAATTTTTCCAGTGTACAAAGAGTGGACATTTTGATTGCCAGGTTAATTTGATAAATACTGTACAAAAGTTTGTTTGCAAATATTAAAACATTGTCTTCTTTTTTTGAGACTAAAGCTCTAAATATTACTGGCAAAGACTTTTGCAAACTTCCTACCGTTCCACTAGAACTTTTTTTTTTTAAAAAAGTTTCTTCCCTTCAGTTCTATACAGGTTCTTCTTTTCCCTCCCCAGAATTGTTGGGGGTTTTTTTACTGTACAAAAAAATAGTCCGAGAGACAGAGAGAGAGGAAGAAAGAGAGAGGTCCAGAGTGACTCTATGAAAAGGGGTTCTCTTTACATATGTGATAGAGGGAGTGTACCATTAATGGCTGTGCCGGGGACAGGTGCACCCTGATAATGCTGTGTCATGTGCAGTCTGCTTGGGGGGGCCGGTTCTGGCACTTCAGCCCCTGGCAGATACATGCTTATCATGTCCCGGAGGTCCCCCGCCTGGCACGGAGCCCTGGCATGGGAAGAAGTGACTACAGGCGGGCTGGAGCTGGACTCCGACTTGACCACCGAGCCCATGGATCCCAGGGTCATCCCGGGGGTCCCCTGCTGGGAGTACGACATACTGTAGGTGGGCGAGCCGTTCATGTAAGTCTGCGAGCCGGCCATGGAGTTGTACTGCAGGGCGCTCACATCGTAGCGGTGCATGGGCTGCATCTGAGCGGCGCTGTGCGCGTTCAAGCCCGGGTGCTGGGGGTAACCGAGCTGCTCCTGCATCATCCCGTAGCCCCCGTTGGTCCAGCCGTTCATGTGCGCATAGCTGTCCATCCTCTGGTTCACCCCCGCGCCCAAGCTCGCCCCAACTCCGACCCCGGCGCTCATGCCGTTGCCCCCCGGGGCCAGCAGCCCGCCGGGCAACGTGTACTTATCCTTCTTCATCAGAGTCTTGGTTTTCCGCCTCGGTCGGTATTTATAATCCGGATGCTCCTTCATGTGCAGCGCTCTTAGGCGCTTAGCCTCGTCGATGAAGGGTCGCTTCTCGGCCTCGGACAAAAGTTTCCACTCGGCGCCCAGGCGCTTGCTGATCTCCGAGTTGTGCATCTTGGGGTTCTCCTGCGCCATTTTCCTCCTCTGGCCCCTCGACCACACCATGAAGGCGTTCATGGGTCTCTTGACCCGGTCGGGGCTGTTTTTGGGGTTGCCGCCGGCCGAGTTGGCGTTGCCCGTGCCCCCCGAAGCCTGCTGGGGGGCGGGAGGCTTCAGATCGGTCTCCATCATGCTGTACATTCAACCTGCTTTGTCCAAGGACCCCCCGAGAAAAAGTTCTTTGGGTAAAACGGGGAGGCAGGGTTGGACGCGCAGAGGCGCCTCGATTACGCGTCTTAGTTCACAGCTCCCAAAGCCCAGCGCTCTTCTTCCCCTCTGCTATTCCGGAAAACTTCTTTCCCCCTTCTTTTTTTTTTTTTTTCCCTTTCCTTCTCTCCTTTCAAGTGGGGGTTCCAGCAAATTACTTTTTCCCCCTTCCACGCGCGCACGCACAGCCTTGACAACTCCAGCTACTTTTTTGACCAAGTTAATAGACAACCATCCATGTGACGGGGGCTGTCAGGGAATAAATGCGTTTCTCCGGACCAATCAGGGCGCGCCCGCTCCTCCACTGAGGACAGGCTGCCGTCTCGTTTGCATGAAAGGGGGCGGGGCCGCGCGCGGCCGGGATGGCTCGGCGGCTGCCGCTCGGGCGAACCACTCGCGAGCCTTCGGAGCTCGTCGCAGCAACAGGTCGCTCGCGCCCTGCGGAGGAAGTTGTTGCGTTAAGACAAAAAATCATAAGGTTGCGCGCTCGGACGACGCGAAAGGGGCTGCGCGGGCTCCCCTTAGCCTTCCGCGCTCGCTATTTGCTCCGTCGCCCGCGTTGTTGCAACGAGAAACTCGGCAGCCCCCCCCCCCCCCCCCCCGCATTTGATGGGGCCCGGGCTTAGACGTCCCCAGGAATGCAAATTTAGGAAAAGCCGTAAGCTTTGACCTGGGGGTTTTGCAGATGGGGGGGGGGGGGTGGAGGGAGGCCTCTTGGCAGCTTCCTCTCCCCGGCCGCCCCTCCCCCTCGAGTCTCTGTTTAAAACAAGGCAAAAAGCTCCCCTGGCAACGGAATCGCTCTTTAATGCTACCAGCTATAGCCAAAAAAAAAAAAAAAAAGCAACGTGAACCGTCATATTTCAAATGCATATGACATTTTTTTTTTTTTTTTTTTGGGGGGGGGGGGGGTAAAGTATTTTGCAACCGAGGCAGCACATTGCTGAGTGCACATTAAAACTATTGTTGGACTTTATTTTCCTATAAAATCAATAAAACTGATTGAACTAAAAAAAAGTCCATTATACTGACTCCTTTTCTGAGCAATTTAAACAGGGGAAATGTTGTGCCTTAATTAATCGTCTCCTTAAACCTTAAGTTTCTATACCGCATCCTCTCCATAATTATAGAGCTGGGCAGGGTTTACAAGAGCTTAATATAGGAAGGAACAACATCTTGGGTTTGGGAGGTTGAGTACAGGGGGGGGGGGGGTAGAGCATTACATTTTTGTGAAAAACCTAGTTTTCAGGTGCTTACGGAATAGTTGGAAGGAACCCAGATTCCGTAGTGGGGCAGAAAGATTATTCCAAAGCCCTGTGATTCGGAAGAAGAGAGATTTGCCCAATTTTCCCCGCATAGAGGATACCTTATTAATTCCCCACCCCCCCAAAAAAAAAATAAACCCCCAAACCTCCTAAATGACCATCCAGCAGGACTGGGCTGCCTTCATTGAGCCCTAAGTGCCTGATGAACCTGGCAGCCAGTTGGAAGAATTTGCTGACTGTAATTTTAGCCGCTTCTCCATTGTCCCAAAGGAAAGATTTCAATGGAGGGAAGCTGAATACCAGGAGAAAATGGCACCACGTCCGTTACAAATGGCCACTTTTTGTTTCTCTTGTTGTCACTACACGGTATCAAACAAAAGCCCGGCTAAACTTACTTCCACCCTGTTTGTTGGGATCTCTGGTGTGTAAAACGCACTTGACTACCAATAAAAAGGAAAGAAAAAAAAAAACATCCAGCCCAACCCCAAAACGACTCGGGTCATTTCTGTTTTATGGAGCGCTTCAGCCACGCAGGGTTTTGGGGGGCTCTGTTCGTGGACAGTGAGTCCAGTATATCGCCCTGAAACGTATCTGCTTCTTTTCCTCTCAGCCTTTCAGAGGCAGAACTTCAAATTCTTTTGGTTCAAGACACACCACAATGACACAATCGACAGTGAATCGGCCTAGCTTTGAAAGTTGGGTTAAGCGGACGCATTAAAAAACAGTGGTCTCAAAGTCTCTCCTTGAGGGCCGCAATCCAGTCAGGTTTTCAGGATTTCCCCATCGAATATGCTTTGAAAGCAGTGCTTGAGGGCCGCAATCCAGTCAGGTTTTCAGGATTTCCCCATCGAATATGCTTTGAAAGCGGTGCTTGAGGGCCGCAATCCATTCAGGTTTTCAGGATTTCCCCAATGAATATGCACTGAAAGCAGTGAATGCACATAGATCTCATGCATATTCACTGGGGAAATCCTGAAAACCCCGACTGGATTGCAGCCCTCGAGGAGGGACTTTGACACCCCTGCCCTAGAAGAATATGAATGACCTTTGCAGAGAGAAGAGAGTCCCTCTGAGTCAGGGATCTCAAAGTCCCTCCTTGAGGGCCGCAATCCAGTCAGGTTTTCAGGATTTCCCCATTGAATATGCTTTGAAAGCAGTGCTTGAGGGCCGCAATCCATTCAGGTTTTCAGGATTTCCCCAATGAATATGCACTGAAAGCAGTGAATGCACATAGATCTCATGCATATTCACTGGGGAAATCCTGAAAACCCCGACTGGATTGCAGCCCTCGAGGAGGGACTTTGACACCCCTGCCCTAGAAGAATATGAATGACCTTTGCAGAGAGAAGAGAGTCCCTCTGAGTCAGGGATCTCAAAATCCCTCCTTGAGGGCCGCAATCCAGTCAGGTTTTCAGGATTTCCCCATTGAATATGCATTGAAAGCAGTGCATGCACATAGATCTCATGCATATTCACTGGGGAAATCCTGAAAGCCCGAATGGATTGCGGCCCTCACGGAGGGACTTTGAGACCCCTGCATTAAAAACACCCTCTTTTTAAGGAAATTTTTTCTCTCTCGTCTTTATGCACAAAATATTGTGCCGTCTCCTATATTTAAACTGTTCATCAGATTAAACCCAAAAATGACTTAAAGAAAAAGTAGATAGGAAAGGCGGTTGGGAACTGTACTGGCCCTCTCTTGGCTGTAGTTGTGGAGCTGGTGCGCCCTCTAGTGGCTGCTTTTCCAAAATGTTTTATTTGGAGGGGGAAAAATCCGATTTCAAAACTGAAATCACAGGTGCCTAAATAGGGGGAGGGGGTATCCCCTTTGACTAATTAGCTATATACCAGGGGGTGCCGAATAGTTCACAGCCCAACCAACAGTTCCTAAATTCTGAGCCTTACTTTGCCACTGTAGCTGAAAAGAGTGTTATCTTATTTTGTTAAGTGACAATTTGCAGAAACAAATGCTAAGTTTTTGTTTTGCTTTTATATACATTGTTTCAGATCATTGATAGAACCATATCCACGTCTTTTCAGCACCCCCTCGTAATATATGGACTATGATCCTAGGTCAGGGGTAAGCAATTCCGGTCCTCGAGAGCCGGAGCCAGGTCAGGTTTTCAGGATATCCACAATAAATATGCATGAGACAGATTTGCATCTCAAGGAGGCGGTGCATGCAAATCTTATCTCATGCATATTCATGGTGAATATCCTGAAAACCTGACCTGGCTCCGGCTCTCGAGGACCGGAATTGCCTACCCCTGACCTAGGGTATCAGATATTTATTTAGTTAAAAATGCAGACGTGTCATGGGTGGCCGATTCACGAAAATAGGTACAAATTATTTCATTCATCCTGTGAATGCATTATGATTGCCTGGACAATATAAAGGGCGAACTGGGTGTTTACATCTGGGGCTGCGCTTGATAACATTATACGAATAGTTATTGGTAATTAAGGATGAAGGTAAAGGGACGGCGTGGACGTTACTCGGTTTTCTTAATGGCAATACAGATATTTGGAGCACTGTAACCAAATTTCGTTGTGCTGTCTCTTCAACTTAAAGATGAGCGAGGCAAGATTAGTTGCTCTTTCTAACACGATTCAGAAAGTGATTGATTTTACAAATGCAACATTATCATGGTTTTTGTAGGAGTTTTATAAGAATGGAAATGTGCAGTCTCTTCACTTTTTATATAAAATAAGACAGCTGTATTTTTAACACTTGTCAAGTCATTTTAATATTTTTTTTATTTCAGCTAGTGTTTGTAGAACGAGCAGAGAAATATAGCCAATGCGAGCGTAGAGTGGCTAAAAATTAAGGCCAGGGAGGAGAAATGTCTCGCGGCTATAACAGTCGTCTCTTGCTACGGTGGATATAAATCATTCCATCGTTACACCTAAACGTGCATTCTACGATAATGCTGTGATCTTTTAGGGCTCGTTTACCTAAGCTGCGCTAGCTGAAAAAATTACCGTCTGCTTAAAAGGAGGCGGAGGCGGCTAGCGTGCGCTATTCTGCGCGTTAAGGCCCTAAAGCACCTTTGTAAAAGGAGCCCTTTATTGAGTTTAAAAAAATAAAATAAAATATACATAACAAAAATCTTACAAAGAAATATCGTCTCAACTCAGTGAATATATTGTAGATATACAAATTCAAAGACATCAACAATCAATTATCATCACAATACAAATCTATGAGCTTTAGAAACACAAGTGTTTGCTGACACAGCAAAAACGTGACGTCCAAAGCTCTGTTTAATATTTGTTCATAGGTCCCCCGTAAATTACAAGCCAATGAAATATAAGTATCGCATTATGTTTATCAGCAAAAACTATTAATGTTTGATATGATCTTACTTTTGGCAAACCTAAAGTGAATTTCTGGTAGACTTCGATCCACTTTTGTCCTAAGAAGCAAAATAGAGGTTTAACTTGTGGTAATTAGGTGAGAACTAGCCAAGCTATGATGCTTGTTAAAACCACTTCTTTTCTGCATCTGCATTTGAGTGTGTTCCCTTCCACTCTTAATCTTCTTATGGAAATGAAGGCGAACCGTGGGGAACCTGCAGAGACTTCGAGAATGTCCTTGTTAACTGGAATTTCTCAGCAGTGCTAATTAGCAAAGTCTGACGACCACCAGTATTGGGGGGAAGGCTCTGTTTAACCACTCACAAACCCTTCCGAGGAAGAGCAGGCTCATTTTATTTTGCAATTAAATTCTGAAAGAGGCCTATTTGACAGTTTGGGCTATGAGAGTTTTATCTCCCTGTGAAATAATTACTGCCTTGATAACTCAATTTTGTGCAAAATGTCAACTGCGAGATGCAAAAGTTTTCATTTCATTGCATGCAAAATTATGTGAAGGAGGAACAGGTCGGAAGAGGAAATGTACAATTCTGGAATGATTTAGCTGAAGCAGAGAAATTCACATTGGCACACTCAAATTATTTTAAAAGCTCCAGTTCCCATTGGTGTGACCTAAGGAAGAATCGACAAGCTAAGAGAGAGTTAAAAAATATATAGAGATTCTCAGGTTAATTATGATTTGGGCAGAAAAATTTAAAAATATTAACTATAAAACCTGTTTTGCACCATGAAAAGTAACTTTTTAAAAGGCAGAAAATGCGTTGTTACCATGCATAGGTTTCAAAACATGAGCCACAAACTGGCAATTATTCTTTAGGGAAGGATTACTTTATTTTTTGGAATTAACAGTTTAGCGACTCTATTCAGAACTAGTTTGTAGGACTTTGTCAAGATTCTTTGCGCTTTTTTTTTCCTTTCTTTCTTGTGCGACTTAGATCAACAAAATTACACTGGGATAATCTTACTACTGTAAACATAACTTTTATAATAAATTTGTCAGTTGCATTAAAGTCTATCTTCATCGATATTATCATATTTAAAACATTATTTTATTAGCTTTAATAGGCTTGTCAAAACTAGGGGATTATAATGTTCAGATGTCAAAGATTGCTTTCCAGGTATTGATGAAACCAGAAAAATCAGCTTTAAAAAAATATATATATATTCCAAGTTACCCAGGAAACCATCCATTTTCCTCACAAATCATTTACAAGTACGAGCGAACAAGAGAATCGTTTTATTCAGGGATATTTGCAAGCCGAGGAATTGACAGCGACCGGGGCGCTAGGCTCCTTCTTTCATCCAAAGTCTCGATGATGACGACACAAACAGTACGAAGAACGTCAACGACGGCGGCGGCGATGATGACGACAGAATCCATGTGCTTCCAAGAAAACAAACAAACAAACAAAAAACCCCATCGCCAGAGCACTGCCAGGGTAGTTTATGTTGTAGTAGATTTTATGTTAAGCGACTTTATTCATATTACCCCTCACTCCCCCATCTCCAGGGTTCAACCACATGCCAACAGTATGTAATAACTAATAAAAACTGTATTAAAAATAAACTGAATTCCTACAGACCTATTAAGCCTCTCCAAATATGCTGCACGGATCCAGCAAGGTTTCCGTTGAGTTTTGCGGCAAGTAGTGTGAAAATGAAATGCCAAGTCTAAGAAAGCAAAGATGTTATTTATACAAATTTGGGATTCATATTTGCAAGATTTGCATCCTAAGGGTCGTAATGCGATTTTAAGTTGGATCTCTTAATTGGGTTTTTTATTAAGTTAAATGAAGAGAGTAACATTGGGTAGAGAGTACTATTGGGTGAGAAGGGGTGGGTGTGGAGAGGAATGGTAAAGGTTCAAATTCATATAGATAAGCGGGGGTTTAATGATATTGGAATTTGTCCTTTATTATGTATATTAATAATTGATGCATTATTGATGTCTTTTGATGCTGTATTTATTGTATTTGATGATATCTGCATCAATAAAAACTGTTTGAATCTAAACTGTGACACACACACTGCTCTAGGATTGCTTATTCTCCAGCATTGAACCTACTGGATGAAGTTATAATTCTGCGCTCTCCTTTATGACTGTGCAGCGAATTGTCCTTTTCTTTGGCAATCTGTACACGGGTTATTCTATTTTATTATTTAGCTTTCCGTAATCACCCCAATAAAAAAAAAAACTCTCCTCAGGCTCAGTTTTTCACTGAAGCTCCTTAAATGTTCTACCAGCCATAATATAAATGTATTTTCGTGTCCTGAATGTAGATCTCTCAGTAGATTGGAAGCTGCAGTTTGGAAAATATGGGAGATCTCAGGTATATCAATTGCACAGGTGTTCCAGTACTACAAAACATTATTAAATATCTTACAGAGAAAAATAAAGGCAGATAAAGACCATATATGGCTTGCCATCTGGTATCACTTCCTCTTTCTTAAGAGATCCAATGTACTTATCTGAAGCTTCCTTGGATTCAGATCCATTTTTCATCTTTACCACCTCCACCCGGAGGCCATTCCAGATATTCAATATCCTCTCTTGAACAAATATTTTCTGAGGTTACTTCTTGGTCTACTTACCCCCTCCCCCCCATCACGTTCATCATATGCCCCCTCATTTCATAGCTTCCTTTTATCAAGGCATTTGAGAAAATGCATTTAGACTTGGGCATGACCGTCTCCTCCTGTCCTCAATGCTAGTTTGAAATTCTGTTAGAAAATAAATGTTTGTCTATTCCAAAAATTAAGAACCATATTTATCTTCCCCCCCCCCTTTAATACAGACCTGTTGCAAAACCATGCTAATTAATATAAATAAAATTAGAAATATACATAGTTTTCTCCTTGCATGATAGTTTTTGAATTATAACTATGCAATAGAACTTGGGCTTTAAAAAAAAATAATAATAATTGAAAGCTTTGCAGAACATCTCCGTTTTGGAAATTAAGGTTTTCCAATTATTTTGAAATTAAATACTGTCTGACAATTTGATAAAGAGAAAAATGAACACACATTGGCCAGTACTGAACTAAGGCCAGTACTGGGCAGACTTGCAGGGTCTGTGTTTGTGTATGGCCGTTTGGTGGAGGATGGGCAGGGGAGGGCTTCAGTGGCTGGGAGGGTGTAGATGGGCTGGAGTAAGTCTTAATAGAGATTTCGGCAGGTGGAACCCAAGCACAGTACAGGGTAAAGCTTTGGATTCTTGCCCAGAAATACCTAAGAAGAAAAAATTTAAAAATTTAAATTGAATCAGGTTGGGCAGACTGGATGGACCATTCGGGCTTTATCTGCCGTCATCTACTATGTTACTATATTACATTGTTATGGGGAAAAATGTCTAATATGAAATCTTATTTTAATTAAGGTCTTATTATAATGGTTATGTAATTAACAATGGTCAGCACTAGAATATGCATGTGGGGGGGGGGGGGAGAGAGAGATGAGACATTGCATGCAAAAGAAGTAAAATGAAAGGTATTCTGGTGGGTTCCCCCCCAATCCATATTTAGCCTATATAGGACAATCAAAATGATGGGCATTTAATAGGTAAGGTAAAGCTTTCATTCTACCTTGATGTCCTCCTACATTTTTATCTCCCTTATTCCCCATAAGTACCTTAAAACTTTCTGAGTGTCTACTTAACCTTCTGCTCCATTCTCTCACGTGATCAATCATTGTTATGGTTGGTAGAATGGACTTTTTTAATGTTTCTTGTTTAAAACATGAATCCTAGCATTGAAAAGGCAGGTTCTAGCAATTCCCAGGACTGGCACTGTGCAACTCCCACTGTGTCCAACAGGGGGGGCTGAAGACAACCCACTCAGCACCAGCTCACATCAGAGCCAAATGCAAAACACAAGCAAAAGGGACAGCGTGTAAGCTTTGCAGGGTTGAGAACAGCTCTTTAGTCTTCATGGATAAAAGAGATTAAGGACTACAGGGGGTGCTGAAAAGTTCTCAGCCCAACCGAGAAGCGAATGACGTGGCTATGGTTCAATCAGTGATCTGAAACATCGAATTATGGCTCTTTTCAGTGGCGAAAGGAAGTTGGTGGGCTGGGGCTGAGAACTTTTCAGCACCTCCTTGTACATCTGTTCTATATCGAATCCAATCACGGAAATGTGCTTTTATCCCTTGAAAGAAATCTCAACATCAGCTGAGCTACAGTATAATTCCAGCGCCAAACAAATCATTCATACCACAAAATAATCCATCTAAAGAAAGGTTGCCAGTAATCACACAGACTATGGTTTTTATTGTTGAAAGCACGTACAGTAACGTGCCCTTTCAGTTTCACACGTTAACACACTTGTGGATTGTCAAAATCGGGGTTTTACTTAAAAAAATGAATGGCAGTTTTCACACGTGAGTTAAAACTGGGCTTGTGAAGGTTTTATTGAGTTCCATAACAAAAATCTTACAAAGAATATCATCTCAACTCAGTTAATACATTGTAGATATATAAATAAAAAAAAATCAACAATCAATTATCATCACAATACAAACACGATAAAGTACCTCCCAACGCTCCCACCCCCACTTCCCCCCTCCAAATATTACTAATAAATAGTGCTTCACTTTCTGATTACAAATGTAATGAATTCACTACAAAACTGCCTGATCTGACTGATAATTGCTATATATAAGGTTCCCAAGTCATCCCAAATTTACTCTGTTTTTTATAAGATGGGGGGGGGAGGGGGGTCTCCCTATCTTCCATAATCATAAGAGCATGAAATGCTGCCCTCCAATGCCAAAATGAGGACGGACTTTCTTCCAACCAATGTGGTAAAAATACATTTTTGACCTATAATAAAGGATTTGCAAAATAATTCCCTAACCCCTTTCTTAAAAATCCTGTCCCACTGAAGAAATAATACCATCTGTGGGGGAAGGAGCATATTTTCCGAAGTTCAAACAATAGGAAGTAAAGGATAACTCAAATAAATTAAAATAAATAAATAAATAAATAATCTACACACACAACTAAATTGCTTTGCACACCGAATATTAAGAACTCTTTACAAAAGAAATAATTAAAATCTATTAACTCGGGTCTAGTCTTACACGGTCTTAATAAAGCAGCTCCCAACCTAAAAATACCCTTCACCTGTATTTAAATAGCACGTCTTTAATTACAGCAGTTGGGGATGTATGAGGCTGAAATGAAATTAGCAGTCATTACTGAGCCCTTTAACTCTGGTGCTTTAAATCGGCCCTAATTTAGCTTCCAGTCCTAACAAAAGGCTCCATAGCATGCAATGGGCTGCAAATAAGACAGATCGGCCTGCCCTCAACACCTTTTCCCTTGTCAATCATAGCTCTGTCATTCAGATCAAGATTAACCTTTCTCTATTAAAATTCTTTAAAAGCCCCTTTTGCTAGCAGTGGTCAAAATTGTTTGATAATGAATTCAAGCGCGATTTCCCCAATCAGATTCACCTCGAATCTGATCCAGGTAGTTCTATATACCCTGGGTAGCTTGCCATGGTGTGCCAGGCAACCCCCCCTTGTGTGGGGCACTTGTAATGCACCCGTTTCTCTACAAATTTCTACTGGAAAGACGCGGGCTTGCTTTTGTTTCCGGAGGCGGGGCAGGGGGGGGGGGGGAAGAGAGTTGGTGTTTTCCCAATTTGTAGGCCTTTCTTGTAAATAAGCGGTACGCTCGGGAGCCTGTCTGTGGTTTTAGCTCTCGGGGAGGAACCGTTCCTGTTGGCGTAGGCCGAGGTTATTTTCAGGTTGCCATGAGGGGGCGCCAGAGAGCGGGTCGCGGGCTGCTGGCACCCGGGGAAGGAACAGGGTACCCAGAGATCTCACTGGGTTTGCCTGACTGTAAAGGCTCTCTCTAAGGCTACATAAGGAGCAGGCCATCCCAGAACCCCCCCCCCCCTCCCAAAAAAAAAAAAAAAAAGGCTATCAGACCAAACACCAGCAACTCTCCTGGCGGCTCCTCCTAAGCAAATAATTTAGCATCTCAAGCATTTTCGATCGAATCGCCTCTGCTCTTCTGGCTCCCACAAACCACATAACCTGAATCGAACACAAGAGCTTTACCACGCGGAAAGTTGAAATTTTCACGTTTATTTCATCCTTTCTAAAGGCAGATCCCAGACGTCTTGCCTCGTCTCTAGCAATCCCCCCCCCCCAAAAAAAAAAAAAAAGCCCCCAAACCTGTAGGGCAACTACTTTCCTCCTATTATTCTGTTAGGGCTTATTCCAATGAAATAGTGTAATTTTCAGAATCATTGTTTTTTTAAGGAGCAAAGAAACAAAACAAAACAAAAAAACCCCCAGGAAAACAAAAGAACCCGCTTTTGAGCCGAGCACCGCAGCCCTTCCAGATGTCAGCTCGAGACAAGACGTGATTGGCACATGGGCGTATTTCCAGATCTTTTATAAGGTTAAAATAAGCCGGGAATGTCAAAGTTGGTTTGCGGTTACTTACGTGCCGGCAAGCTCAGGGCGCTGTCTCGGTGAAGTGTGATTGGCAGGGGGGTGGGGGAGGGGGGTGGGGGGAAGAAGGCAAGATTCCTCGTGGGAAAGCTGGCGGCAGCTCCCCCCCCGACCGGTGCCAGGACCGGTGCCGGTCCGAGCCTCTGGCTCCTCCGTGCCGTTGAGCGCTGAATCCATTGCGGCGTTTTCTCTCCCCCCCC
This sequence comes from Geotrypetes seraphini, assembly GCF_902459505.1. Taxonomy (NCBI): domain Eukaryota; kingdom Metazoa; phylum Chordata; class Amphibia; order Gymnophiona; family Dermophiidae; genus Geotrypetes; species Geotrypetes seraphini. Next base: position 177,105,850 of record NC_047092.1, on the reverse strand, counting down.
CCCCCGATCCAGAAGCGTCTGTGCGTCTGTGTCTCCCTCCATCCGCTCGCCTCTACCTACTCCAGTCCCAGTTTAGCATTTGAACTGCAATCCTTCGAAAAAGAAAAAAAAAATCGTTTATAGCTTAAAACCCAAATGACTGTGTGTGTGTGCGCGCGGTTTTTTTTTTTTAAAGGAGAGAATGCTTCTGACAACAACAAAAAAGTCACTTATAGTAACACTGCTGTATACCCCCACCCTACAAAATACAGAAAAAAAAGCTTTATATTTTTTTTCAGTGGGTATTCAAAGATAATTTGATGCCATTGTTTCTGCTACAGATGGTTCTTTTAATACAATAACACTGTTCTTTGTGCGCACTACCCACAATAAAAATCTAAAGCGTTCCCCTGAATAACCATTTTGTTCTCTCTTGTAAAGGCCCAGACAAAAGCTGCCGTGCGCTAATGGGTTTCTGTTTATTGAAGCCACAGAACACGGGTTTTGCTAAAGATTTTTGCAAGAAAAAGACCTTGCAAGGTCGAACTGATCTCTTTTCATATTTTTATTAAAATAGGTTCTTTTTTTTTTTCCTGATGCTGCGAGTTCTTTTTTCTTTTTTTCCATTCAGACCAAAACATCTGTTTCTATGGATATCTGCGTTCGCATCAGTGCTATATTCATAAACATATACTTAAGGGTTCAGTTGTAACGTTTCTGAACGCTGATTCTGATTCTAGTCAAAACGAAAACATTCAGGTGCCAGTCTTAACGAATACAATTGTTTCGTTTTCCGGCTTTCTTGAAACGATATTTAAAAAAAAATAAAAATAAAAGAGAAATATTGTTGCACAGGGTTGTCAGAAGTGCCTGCACTTCTAATAATATCTATCTATCTCTCATTATTATGTGATCTTTATAATGAATCTCCATGTTAAAAGTCAGTCACAAGAATTTAAAAGCTTCAAAAAACTTAAACCTGGTTTCTGCGAGAAATTACTCCCATCCAAACTGCATTTTCTATTTTAAAGGTTCAAATGCAACTGACAAAACAATATTTTGAATCTTTAAGTTTGTAAAATTCTGCAAAAAACAGCACCACTGTACGAAAATAAATTAGAACAATACAATTTTTATTGTTTTAAAGGTGGCACTGATGTATTAATGATATTCTTTGTAAGATTTTTGTTATCTATATTTATTTTTAAAACTCAATAAAAATTATTGAACATTAAAAGTGGCACTGAAGCTGACCACAGCCACCCATCATCTATGGCAAGTCAAGTGCAAGGGACCCTTCCGTTTCCCTTGTCACCTTGGGTTTGCTTGTGACGGAGCTCCGAGAGTCTATCACGAAAACGTATTTGGACAATGGTCCCCCCATGGGAAAGTTGTTAATGGCTTTCCGTGTTTGTCTACCTTTCTTTGGGAATTAATGCTACAGCTCTGTCTTCCTCTGATGTCTCCACCTCTGTGACTTCTGCCCTTTCAGGTTTTTCTGGAATAAAACTCACTCATAGTAGTACTACGAGAGTAATTTAACCTTACAACTTTCTTTGACTAGCTTTTGCTTTTTTTTTTTTTTCTAGGAAAATAAAAGAGTTTAGAAGTCACCCCCCGCCCTTTTTTTCCCCTTAAAAACTCAAATCTGCTTCAATTCTGCTTTTATAAAGGAAATGGGGTCATCTTAATAGGGATTATTGAGGACCATTACTTACTCACCAATTATTATAAACTCCTGAAAACAAAAGACAAGCAGCAAATCGGAAAATTAAACTATTTTCACATGGCTGGTTACGCAAATAATCCATTTTGTTCTTTGGGATAAGCATCTCCAGTAAAGACCAGACCCAGACTTCTTAAGACACTGGTAAAAAAGTGAAACGTAGGAGACCGAAATGTCTTTCCTGGATTGGTTTAGTTGGGAAGAATACTGAACAAGTAGGCATAGTTGCTGTGTTTTATTTTGTGGGGTTGGTTTATTCATTTTATATCTTTTGGAACATATGGGACCCCTATAGTCAAAATCTTTCTCCCAGAGCACGAAATATGATTATTAATATTCTACACTGAAGCTTTGGTATACATCACAATACCTAGTAATATGTGTCATCTTCCATTCAGGGGGAGGGAAGGGAAGAGGGGGGGGGGGAATCTTCCAGAGGGAGGTGGTGGTGGAGCGAGAAGTGGGGAGGGGGGAAGGGGGGAAGGGGAGGGGAGTGGGAGGTATATGATGTTTTGCAATGGGTCATTTGGAAAAATATTTTGAAGGAATGATAAAAAAAATATGTATGAAAATATAATAATTGTGAAACTAATTGAAATGTATATTATATTATATTTTATTTACTTCAATAAAATGCAATAAATTTATATTATTTACATTTTTATATGGATAACAGTAGCCTTTGAAAGACTTGGGGAAGACTGAATGTCTTGCTGAACTGTGCCACTTAATTCTCCCGCCCCCCTAAACATTTGAGCAAATCTGCCCCATGGGAGAGAACAACAAACCGTTCCACCACTACCAGAAAAAAGGATCCACACGAGGTTTTTCACGACGAGATGTGGGTTTAACCTCCCCCGCCCATTCCGCTTCAAGATGCTCCATGACGAAATCTAGGACATTGCTCTAAAGTTCAATGACACCAATTCACCTGAGGATAAAACTTATAATGACTGGGGTTGCCATTCAACAAATTACGTATAATTGGAAAAATTGGAGTAGATTAAATTATAATTTCTGGTGGAATTCTTTATGTCATGTTTATAAAATGGAGAGATTTATTGCAATTCAGTGGGGATGTTTTGGGAAATTTCAAGATGTGTGGGAGCCATTTTTTCCCCTTAAATTTACAAGTTCAATTGCGAGGGGAGGGGGGGGGTAATTTTATTGTTACATATTGTATAAGGTATTGATTATATGATAGGAAAGGGTGGGAAGGGCAGGAGATAAGAGCACATCATTTGTACCATTGATGATTATTAAGTGATATATTTATTGTTAATTTGTTTGGACATATTGGTCACCGTACCTTAACAAGGATATGGCATTGCTCGAGAGAGTTCAGAGGAGAGCAACACGACTGATTAAGGGGATGGAAAGCCTTTCATATGCTGAGAGATTGGAAAAACTGGGACTCTTTTCCCTAGAAAAGAGAAGATTAAGAGGGGATATGATAGAGACTTACAAGATCATGAAGGGCATAGAGAGAGTAGAGAGGGACAGATTCTTCAAACTTTTGAATAATAAAAGAACAAGAGGGCATTTGGAAAAGTTGAAAGGGGACAGATTCAAAACGAATGCTAGGAAGTTCTTCTTTACACAACGGGTGGTGGACACCTGGAATACAATTCCAGAGGAAGTTATAGGGCAGAGTACAGTACTGGGGTTTAAGAAAGGTTTGGACAAATTCCTGCTGGAAAAGGGGATAGAGGGGTATAGATAGAAATTTACTGCACAGGTCCTGAACCTGTTGGGCCGCCGCGTGAGCGGACTGCCGGGCGTGACCCAGCGGAGGCATTTCTTATGTTCTTATGTTCTTATATTATCACACTTATTGTAAGTTTGAAAATGAATAAAGAATTTTAAAAAAACCAAAAAAACCTTTTTGGGCCGAAATCTCAAAAACCCTGGGCAGGATGCGCTAAGCAGCATGCCAGCAGTTTCCAGACTGGAAAAAAAAAATAGCTACAGTTACTCTTATAAAAGTAACGAATCCGGGGAACACTAACCCTATGTAATGGGGTCATTTAATGACGATACTCATTCAGTGGAGTCCCCCGAAAACTTTGCATGTTTTAATTTTCAAGACATGGGCGGGGCTGGGGTCGGGAGGGGACGAGATGTGTGAACGGGCATTCAGGGCCAAGAATACACGTGGATCGGGCATTAATTGCGGGTGGAAACCTGTTTGGGAATGCCAGTGGTACCACATGGGTTTCCTTGAATTCTGGTAGACTGGGCAACACCCTGACTGATCTGTCAAATTAATCAGGATATTTACCCAAGCAATAGCAACCCACCTGAGCGTTGCTTTTCCATTGGTCCACGTCGGAAGACACCACCCCCAAAAAAACAATACCCACCAAATGTAAGGACCTTCTGGTTTCTTCTTGCTACATGGTGAATTATTTTTAACATTCATTTAATATAACATACTTCATTTTTTCCCCTGAGGGGTGGTTATTTCCTGGGTCCCCTCCAGTAATCTCCCAGTTGGAAAAAAAAAAGCATTTTCTGGAAAGTTTTCTTAAAAAGCGGGGTCCAGAGTAATCAACCAGACACGTGGCATTTTTAAATATGAATGTCATCTCACAAAATGAGCTTAGAGGAGAGAGGAGACTTAGAGGGGATATGATAGAGACTTATAAGATCATGAAGGGCATAGAGAGAGTAGAGAGGGACAGATTCTTCACACTTTCAAAAAATAAAAGAACAAGAGGGCATCTGGAAAAGTTGAAAGGGGACAGATTCAAAACGAATGCTAGGAAGTTCTTCTTTACCCAACGTGTGGTGGACACCTGGAATGCGCTTCCAGAGAATGTAATAGGGCAGAGTACAGTACTGGGATTTAAGAAAGGATTGGACGGTTTCCTGCTGGAAAAGAGGATAGAGGGGTATAAATAGAGGATTTCTGCACAGGTCCTGGACCTGTTGGGCCGCCGCGTGAGCGGACTGCTGGGCGCGATGGACCTCAGGTCTGACCCAGCAGAGGCATTGCTTATGTTCTTATGTTCTTATGTTCTTATCACTCACCGCTATATTTTTTCTTTACAAATGTATTTTGAAATGTGTAACAAAACATGACATTAGGAGAATTTGATCTATATGGTTAAAAGACTCATACATCAGGCTAGGAAATTGTTAGCAGTCATTTAATTGACTTAGTTTTTAAAATTAGTTAATTAGAGGTTAATATCGAATAATGAAGTACTAACCTTGCTTGTCACCCTGGTACACCCTGGGAAGAAATATTAGATTCTAGTCTCTCTACCGTTGAGCTGGTTAAAAAATTAAAAAAAAAAGGATTGGGCGACTTTAAGAGAGATTTGAAGCAGAAAACTTTATTACATCACAAACTGACACTTCATGAAGTTCCCAGCCAGAACTAAGGGGTCTGTTTGTGTTAACTGATTTAGCGCACACTAATGATTAGCACCTTATATTGTATGGGCGCCTTAGCATTTAGCGTGCGCCAAATCGGTAATTGTGCCTCAATAAAAGGACCTCTAAGAGAGCCACTTTCTGGGACGTGGGTGGGTCCAGCACCCTCCCCTCCCCGCTTGAGTTCTTATATCCACTCCAAAAAATTTGGTGTTGATAGGACACCAGTATTATTAGGGACACATATAGGTACACAGTCATAGAACATAAGAACTGCCATCTCCGGATCAGACCTTAGGTCCATCAAGTCCGGCGATCCGCACACGTGGAGGACCCGCCAGGTGTACCCTGGCATAATTTTAGTCACCCGTATCACTCTATGCCTCTCATAAGGAGATGTGCATCTAGTTTACCCTTAAATCCTAGAAGGGTGGATTCCTCTGGGAGAGCATTCCAGGTGTCCACCACTCGTTGCGTGAAGCAGAACTTCCTGATTTTTGTCCTGGACTTATAGAAAGAGGGCTGGAGTTATAGAAAGAGGGCTAATATGAATATTCACCCGTAATGCTGTAGCTGCTATTTGTTTTGGACCACAAGATGTATCAGAAAACGTTTTAAATATATCTGACATCCCAGGTTGAGCTACAATTATACAATGATCATTGTGTACAAAAAGTATATGGCGAAAGACATTAGGTGGTTTTGTACAGAATCTAAAAAACAACAAAAGATTAGCTCCATGATTCAACACATTTTCTTATTATCACTTGTAGAACGCTAACAAATTGCACATAATACTTTACTACTATCGTAAAAGGTCACCCTAAGATTGGAGGGGGAGAGATTCCGTACGAACGTAAGGCAGTTCTTCTTCACCCAGAGAGTGGTAGAAAACTGGAACGCTCTTCCGAAAGCTGTCATAGGGGAAAACACCCTCCAGGAATTCAAATAGGTGAAAACACCCTCCAGGGATTCAAATAGGGGAAAACACCCTTCAGGGATTCAAATAGGTGAAAACACCCTCCAGGAATTCAAATAGGTGAAAACACCCTCCAGGGATTCAAATAGGGGAAAACACCCTTCAGGATTCAAATAGGTGAAAACACCCTCCAGGAATAGGTGAAAACACCCTCCAGGGATTCAAATAGGGGAAAACACCCTTCAGGGATTCAAATAGGTGAAAACACCCTCTAGGGATTCAAGACAAAGTTAGACAAGTTCCTGCTGAACCAGAACGTACGCAGGTAAGGCTAGTTTCGGTTGGGGCACTGGTCTTTGACCTAAGGGCCACCGCGTGAGCGGACTGCTGGGCACGATGGACAACTGGTCTGACCCAGCAGCGGCAAATCTTATGTACCTATTTGGAGCTTGTTTTATAAAGATACACGGAGGGGCATCTGCAATATGATGTCCAAATCCGAGTTTGGATGTTTTGAGGAAGTAACAGCTGGACCTGGAAAGGCCCAGTTGTCCGTTAATTCCTAACCCCCCATCCCCCCTTCAAACCAGCCCTATAAGAATTAACAAGACACAATAACCACAAAAGTCTATTTTTGGTCAAACCGAGTCGCAGCTCTGTTTATTGAACAAATCAAACAGTTAATCAAAAGAACAGTTGAGCTACCAGAAGGATACCCGAAGCAGCTTTTTGTCCGTGACCCCGCCTCAGGTCCTGCAAGGGTCTGGGGGTGGCAGGGACATCCCTGCCCCCTTCGAATGGGTCTCCAGCCTGTCTGGGGACCCCTATTCGAACAGCCATCCACTCATCTCACAATGAGCCCATTTGGTAGCTTGAAACCCGCCGCTGCGAGCTCAGAGCTCCCAATTCCGGGAATCAACTCCAGAATCTCGAGAGGGGGGGGGAAGCCGCCACCGAGGACAGAAAAAATACTGGTCCCGAGGCGGCCTTTAATTCTTTAAGGTCCCACCTTTCTCTCCCGCCGCGACCTAACCCCACTGCATTTCGCGGCGGGAGACAAAAATGGGCCAATCACTGCCAATCCCGACGGGCCAACACGCGGGCCTTACAGCCCCGTGTTACTTGCGCCCATCGAGACGAGCTCTCGGGCTGACTTATACACAAAAATCCAGTAGTGAACTTGACCATTTTGGAATCAGAAAAATGTCTATCTTGGTTGGGGTTTTTTTGGGTTTTTTTTTCAAAAATGGCCACTTTTCAGATGTGCATCTCTTTTTTTTTTTTTTAACCAATTATAGAAAAAAAAAACCAACAACCCACATACAAAAGAAAAATGCACAAAACAAGCCATTGAGATGTAGGAGGTGGCAACATTTGCCCAAAAGGTCCCAGCACACACCTCACTAGACCTGCCCCCAGGCCCGCTCAGCTCCACCCATCCCTGCCCTCAGCTCCACCCCTAGACCCGCCCCCCTGCTGCCCTTTGTCGGGCAGGAAGGCATCTGCGCCTGCACGGATGTGATGCGATGACATCATGCACATGCATGTGTGACATCATTGCGCTGCATGCATGCGCAGATGCCCCCTCCTGACGCAATTTCTTTTCAAAACCTGGACAAAATGCCGGGTTTTGTAAAGCCATCTGGACCCCTGTACGTGTCCTCAAAGGGACATGACCGGGGAAAATCCAGACGTCTGGTAACCCTAACTATAACCCTCTTATATTGTACGGTGAACGCTCAAAACCCCATCAAATACCTACTGTTCCCAACTGTACACTACAACATTAGTGCTTATGCCTGAAGAAAGCACCTATATGATGGTATAGTACAGTGTATCTCAAATTAGAAACATAGAAACATAGAAATAGACGGCAGATAAGGGCCATGGCCCATCCAGTCTGCCCACCCCAATGACCCTCCCCTACCTTTCTCTGTGAATAGATCCACGTGTCTATCCCATTTGGCCTTAAAATCAGGCATGCTGCTGGCCTCAATCACCTGAAGTGGAAGACTATTCCAGCGATCAACCACCCTTTCAGTGAAAAATAATTTCCTGGTGTCCCCGTGCAGTTTTCCGCCCCTGATTTTCCACGGATGCCCCCTTGTTGCCGCGGGACCCTTGAAAAAGAAGATATCTTCTTCCACCTCGATGCGGCGAGACACACCAGTGTGCCTCCTGAGATTCCAGGTGTGCCGCGGCACACCGAGGAGGAAGAGAGATGCCTGACAACTGACTTCCCTACGCGGTACAGCGCCAGCGCTGCCTGATTCGCCGAAGGCCTGCATGTTTCCCCCTTCTCTCTAGCGTCCTACAGTTCCCCCCCTGGCTTCCTGGTCTCACCTTTAAAGCTAATTACAGCATCCTGCAAAGGATCGTCGGTAGGCCAAATGATTTTATAGTGATTGAAATGCGTCAGTTTTGAGAATTTATATCTGCCGTGTATATGAAAAATGAATGGAAAAAATTGCATTACAATTAGTAAAGGGGATGGGATCTGGGACAGAGCTTGGGTGGGCCTAGGGAGGACTGTTGTTGGGGTACGCAGTTGATATTTTGTTAGACTTAGGGGGTACTTAGCTCGAAGTAGTTGAGAAACACTGCTGTAGGCAATCAGCTGGCGCCAGTGCCTCTCCTTCTCGCCAGACTTCTTCCCTGCTGGCACCCCCTACTGGTGTCTCAGGGCACATGCGTGGATGTCGACGTGATGATGTCACACATATGCGTGATGTCATCACGGTGAAGTCCACGCACTTCTGGGTGCCTCAAGCCATGGCCACTACCTTAGTGTGCCCCGGCTCGAGAAAGCTTGAGAGATTTTGGGTGGGTTTTGGATAGGGTTCACAGATGTCCGAATTTCCCCAGACACGTCCTCCTTTTCCATGGCATGTCCAGGGGTACGGACGGCTTTTCAAAACCCGGCACTTTGTCCGAGTTTTGAAAAGCTTCCATGAAATCGCGTCGGGCAGGGGGGCATGTCTGTATGTGTGTCATGTAAAGGTACACGCCCACTTGTCCTTTTTAAGAAAAGCCTTACTGGGTAAGACAAATGGTCCATCTAGCTCAATATCCCATCTTCACAGTGGCCAATCCAGGCCAAAAGTACCTGGCAAAAACCCAAAGAGTAGCAACATTCCTTGCTACCGATCCAGGGCAAGCAGTGGTTTCCCCCATGTCTGTCTCTACAGCAGACTTTTCCTCCAGGAACTTGTCCAAACCTTTCTTAAAACCAGCTACGCTAGCCGCTCTTACCACATTCTCTTGCAACGCGTTTCAGAGCTTAACTATTTTCTAAGTGATAAAAATATTTCCTCCAATTGGCTTTAAAAGTATTTCCCTGTAACTTCATCGAGTGTCCCCTCGTCTTTGTAATTTTTGACGGAGTGAAAAATCAATCCACTTGTACCCTTTCTACACCAGTCCTATTTCCCCTCAGCCATCTCTTTTCCAAGCTGAAAAACCTTACCCTCTTTAATCTTTCCTCGTCTGAAAGGAGTTCCATCCCCTTTATCATCTTGGTTGCTCTTCTTTGAACTTTTTCTATTTCTGCTATATCTTTTTTTTTTGAGATAAGGTGACCAGAACTGAATGCAGTCCTCAAGGTAAGGTTGTAACATGCAGCGATTCAGAGACATTATAGCATTCTTAGTTTTGTTTATCAGCCCTTTTCTAATAATTCCTAGCATCTTGTTTGCTTTTTGGCTGCCACTGCACATTGGGCAGAAGGTTTCAGTGTATTGTCTACAATGACATCTTAGCATCTGGTAACTATGACTTGCATTACTTTACATTTGTCCACATTAAATTTCATCTGCCATTTGGATGCCCAGTCTTCCAATTTCATAAGGCCTGCCTGCAATTTTTCACAGTCTGCATGCATTTTAACAACTTTGAACAATGTAGTGCCACCTGACACGTCATTCCAATTTGCAAGTTAGATGCAGAGTTAAATAGCACCAGTCCCAGAACAGATCCCTGTGGCACTCCACTATTTACCCTCCTCCATTGAGAAAAATGGCCATTTAACCCTACCCTCTGTTTTCTGTCTAAAAAATTCCTAATCCACAACTGAACATTGCCTCCTATTCCATGACTCTTTAATTTTCTCAGGAAGTTTATCCACATATTTATTTACACCTTCAAAGAAGTCAAGCAAATTGGGGAGGCAAGACCTCCCTTGGCTGAAACCATGCTGACTCTGTCCCATCAAATCATATTTGTCTACGTGTTCCACAATTTTATTTAGTTTTATAATTGTTTCCACTATTTTGCTCAGCCCTGAAGTCAGACTTACCAGTCTGTAATTTCTCAGATTTCCCATGGAACCCTTTTAAAAAATCAGCATAACATTTGCCACCCTCCAATCTTCAGATACTACAGATGATTTTAGCGACAGGTTACAGATCACTAATGGCAGATCAGCAATTTCATGTTTGAGTTCTTTCAGTACCCTGGGATGGATACCATCTGGTCCAGGTGATTTATCACTCTTTAACTCATCAATTTGGCTTAGTACATCTTCCAGGTTCACCGAGATTTCTTTCAGTTCCTCCACATCATCACCCTTGAAAACCATTTCTGGTTCAGGTAGATCTCTTACATCTTCATCTGTAAAGACCGAAGCAAAGAATTCATTCAGTCTCTCTGCTATGGCCTTATGCTTTCTAAGCGCCCCTTGATCATCTAATGGTTTCATGGATTTCCTTACATGTTTTCTGCTTCTGAATTACCTAAAAAAATTGTTACTATGAGTGTTTGCTTCTATAGCAAGTTTCTCTTCTTATTCTTTTTTGGCTTTCTTTATCAATGCTCTGCATCTAACTTGCCAGTTCTTATGTCTCGTCTTATTTTCTTTATTTGGATCCTTTTATCATTCTTTAAAGGATGTTTTTATGACTCTAATAGCCTCTTTCACGTCACCTTTTTGCCATGCCGGCTCTCATTTCCTCTTCTTTCTACCTTTGTTAATATGTGGAAAAGCCCCGCTACGCACAGAAACATGGTTTTTATACTCAGAAAAATGTTAATGAAATTACTCCCGTGCTAGACAGCCCCCCCATCACGATAGACATGACACACATCAAGAAACAAATAGCCGCTTTGAGTTAGGCAGCTTTTCAAATCCCTACCATGAAATACCCTGAGCAACAAAGACATCATATCAAAGTCTTGTCAAAACTGGTTCCTTTAAAGGAATAGTTTTTAAGAAATATAGCCAAAGTTCTCTGGCATGGAATCCAGTTTTAAATTTTTTCCTCACTTGGGGAACCCTCTTACAAAGCTGCGGTATGCTTTAATGCATGTTTACAACAGAAATATGGGGCTCCTTTTACAAAGCTGCCCTGGCGGTTTTAGCGCGCTCTTATCGTGTGCTAGACGCTAACGCCAGCATTGAGCTTAGTTAAAGGAGCCTCGGGTGTACCTTGGGTTGCGCTGAGATGTCCCACAGTAACTTCGGGATTTGTGGGTGCTGGGGCATGTCTGGGGCAGAGAGTAAGCTTGTTCTATGCTAATCCGTTAGCAAAGCTGCATCGCCGTACGATAACCAATTAGCATGTGAACCCTTATCGCCTACAAAATGGGTGGCAATAAAGGTTCATATGCTAATCCAGGGGTAGGGAACTCCGGTCCTCGAGAGTCGTATTCCAGTCGGGTTTTCAGGATTTCCCCAATGAATATGCACCGAAAGCAGTGCATGCAAATAGATCTCATGCATATTCATTGGGGGGAAATCCTGAAAACCCGACTGGAATACGGCTCTCGAGGACCGGAGTTCCCTACCCCTGTGCTAATCTGTTTTAATGACTAAAATTTAATGGCTTCAATGTGTTATTTTTTGAGTAGAGGCAAATATTAAATACAGAAAGATTCAATTGCCACACTCTGTAATGTCTTGAAATTCATATTATCACTTGTTGTTACAGGAATTTCATACTTATTTCATTTTGCTCATAACAATCTTCTCAGACTTCTTCTTAACCCTTTATATGGCCTCAGCGGCTACATTCGAGTATCATAATTCATGTAATACTCAAGCCTATAAATAGCCAGCCTCCTCACCGGCCTTTGAATAAATATCTCAGCGTTAAAATATAGATAAATAGATAATTTAAATTTAAATTAAGAAAGAACTTATCTCATCTTATGTGAATATACTGAATGGGGCTCCGACGTGAATTCAGCATTTTGCATTAGAAACTATTTCAAGGAGTAATCCCCATTTAAGAAATAACACCACTATCTCCATGTCTATCTAAAAACAAGTGATAATATGAATTTCAAGACATTATAAAGTGTGGCATTAATAATCTATTTAATGGCCATGTGCAAATACAAAAAAAAAAAAAGCACATTCTGAGCCAGATGCTTTAATATCTCCATTAAAATCCTGTGGGTCGCTGCGGTTCCAATATATTCTCCAACTTGAAAATGGTAATCGATGTTCAACTTTGCATGTAAATGAGTTTCACGGAGGTCCGCCGTAATCCCATCTGATCAGGCCTAGGAGAAAGTGACTGCAGAATAGCTGCGTCGCAGGAACGCATGAGCGTCAATCATAAATGTGCCTTTTTGCAGCGTATCATTGGCGACGTACGCCATAAAAGAGGAGGGGCGGAGAGCTAACAGCAAACCGTGCAAATGTGAAAATGCAAGCTGCTCTGCTTCGGCGGGACAAATGCAATTGGAAGCCCCAGACCAGCTGGTACACGCTTTTAATGGACGCGCATGAGACGCGCTCGTTACACACGCTTACGTTATATGGTCCCCAATCCCATAAAAAGCATTTTTTATGAACTTCAACATGCAATCAGCGGCCCAGAGCTGCTGGTAAGTCTTCTAAGACACGTTTCAACACTACCGGCCTATCGCTAATTTTTAATCGTTAAGGAGCTGGCGCTTCATTTTGTGCATCATCTGGGCATTGATCGGAGAGCTCATTTTAATACTGATGAGCGCGTTGTAATCCATTTACATATGATTATCAGAGGCTGCTACAAACCACGGAAAAGGGAAAGGGACTGGTTTTTGTATACCGCCTTTTTGAAGTTTTACAACCTCACTCAAAGCGGTTCACATACAGGCCTTCAGGCATTTTCCATGCCTGTCCCAGTGGGCTTACAATCTATCTAAAGTACCCGGGACGGTGGAGGATTAAGTGACTTGCCCAGGGTCATAAGGCACAGTGCTGAGGCCGTAGCTATAACCATTACGCCACATTCTCATCCATTTTGGGCATCGGTAGCTGAAATACTTTTGACGCTAAACCAGTTAGATCCAGTTTAACATCGATCGTGAAAGGCCTGGTGAGTTTTGAGCATATGCGCCTAAGTAAAAATGGCCTTAGGATGCAGGAAAGACCCATTTAAAGGTGCACAAAGGCATCCTTTTACCACTGTTTGTTTAAAAAAAAGCGCCCCTAAATCTGCTAAGGGATCACAGTTATAAATCATGCTGTTTTATTACAGGGAAAAAAAGATGCATGCTTTTTCATATATTCATAATTAGCTTTATATTTCAAAGCCTTTTTTACCCACAGTCTAGCATTGGGACTGATATCATTAGATGCTTATATCCTACGGCTATTAAAAGGAACAGAAAGTGTAACTAAAATAGCCCTGTTCTCCAATTTGTGGTGTATTAGACTTGTGTTTGGAGAGCTATGATTAATTTACGCAGAAACTACTATCCAAATCCCCAATGGTATTTCTGTTCTAAATAGAATTCAAAAAGCTTGCACTGTTCAAGGGAACATACAGTAGATTACTAAATTGCACAGAATGTTAATCTGCTAAAAAAAAAAAAACCACCCAACTAATTGATATGCTCCAAAAAGCTATTCACTGCTAACCATTTTGGCTATTATCTACAACCAAACTTAACTAAACTTAGTACAAGGAAGCTCTGCTCATTGAATTCTCCCTGAACAAACAGGTTTGGTTTTGCAGCTCCCAAGTCAAAGAATGAAAAGCACTTCACTGGCAGTTTTGAAAAGTTTCCATCTGCCCTTTGTTGAGTCTGAGATTTTTTTTCTACTGAGGGAGAAATGAGGCATCGCATTAATATTCTAGGTTTTGTTTTTTTTCTTTCCATGTGTTTTCAGTGTCTTATTTAATATACTTATGCATTTAAATTTATTTATTTGATGATTCAGGATTAATTTGTCAATCAGAAGCGTTGCTCATTATGGTTTTCTTACCTTTTAAAGATAAATCTAAAGTCATTTGACACCAGAGAGCAGTGCTCACCAATTGTATTCAGCTTGGAACTCCACGGTCATGGCTGAAGTAATATTTGTGACCCCAGAGCATCACATTTTAATAATATGACTAGATACTTCCTGGTCAGGTCATGATCCCAAATGCAGTGTGCAGGAATCTGTCTGAGGACACAATCCACAGTCTGGGAAGCCCTGTTATAGAATAAATATTTGCTCACTTTCATGCTGAAGAGAATTCTTAGTGCTGGGCTTCCCAAACTTGTCCTAGAGATTCTGCTCTCGGTTGAGTTAAATGATACCCCAGTTCTAAATATGGTACTCAAAATGTGGGTGCACACTCAATTAGCATGCACAATTTAATTGAAAAATGAGCCAATTAGTGCTAGGACATTAATAATCAATTATTTGAGTTAATTGGCATTGATTTAAATCTATAAGAATAGCCTTACTGGGTCAGACCAATGGTCCATCAAGCCCAGTAGCCCGTTCTCACGGTGGCCAATCCAGGTCCCTAGTACTTGGCCAAAACCCAAGGAGTAGCAACATTTCATTATCTCAGAGTAAGCAAGATTCCGGAACCCCAAAGAGTAGCAACATTCCATGTGGAATCCCCAAAGAGTAGCAACATTTCATTATCTCAGAGTAAGCAAGATTCCGGAACCCCAAAGAGTAGCAACATTCCATGTGGAATCCCCAAAGAGTAGCAACATTCCATTATCTCAGAGTAAGCAAGATTCCGGAACCCCAAAGAGTAGCAACATTCCATGTGGAATCCCCAAAGAGTAGCAACATTCCATTATCTCAGAGTAAGCAAGATTCCGGAACCCCAAAGAGTAGCAACATTCCATGCGGAATCCCCAAGGAGTAGCAACATTCCATTATCTTAGAGTAAGCAAGATTCCGGAACCCCAAAGAGTAGCAACATTCCATACCGAATCTCAAAGAACAGCATGATTTCGCAATCCCAGGAGTAACAAGATTCTAGAATCCCAAATACTAGCACCATTCCATGCTACTGATCCAGGGCAAGCAATGGCTTCCCACATGTATTTCTCAATTAGAGACTATGGACTTTTCCTCCAGGAACTTGTCCAAACCTTTCTTAAAACATCCACCTGTGCATCTTTAAGCACCTGGAGCCACATGTAAAATTTGCATGTGGATCAGAAAAGGGGGCCTGGCCATGGAAAGGGCATGAGCGGATCAGGGGTGTTCCTGGAATTTGCACACAGTGTTACAGAGTAAAGGAGGTCCGTGCCTAATTAAGGTGTGAGAATTTACGCCAATTGAAACCTGATGGTAAATCATCACTCGTAAATTAGGTGCAGATGTACTGAATTCTATATTACTGCACGCATCTTTAGTGATCACCCCTGACCCACCCATGCTAATCATCTTGCCTCCTTTTCAGCTACACTCTAATAAATTTGTGGTTGCATCTTTACAGAGTAACACTTAGCAAGATAGGTGCACAAATGTAGATTGCTGCACATTAATAATCGTTAGCACCTAATTGCTTAAACTAATTGGCTCATTATACAATTAAATTGCACATGCACATTGAGTGCACACCCAAATTTGCACATACAACTTTGGGTGCCATTTATAGAATACTAGCTGATCATCTGGCATTGCCCGGATATTTATTTATCCCAATCTTCCGATATCGATAGACTTGTATTCAGTGATTACGCCTGGTAAAACGGGAAGTATTTGACAATTATGTTTACTTTCAAATTCGCTTGAGTTTTGGTTTACATTCACTTGAGGATTAACATCACACAAATTTTCATTTTTCATTTTCTGTTTAGGCTTCACCACACCACACCACAGCTGCACTTCCTTATATACTGTTGAATGACTGTGTGACATCATTCCTGAAGCTTCACACAATCGGTCAAAGCAGCTCCATCTCTATAAAACACATGCCACACGTGTCACCCACAGTATTTTTTCCCAGATAGTAAGTCATATGTATACCAAGTTTGGCTGAAATCTCGCCATGTGTTTCAGAGTTATGCTGGTACATACATACATACATACATACACACACACACACAGATACATTCAATTTTATATATATACTAGTCTTATAGCCCGTTACATTAATGGGTGCTAGAATATATGTGTATGTGTATGTGTCCGTCTTTATTTTTTTTTTTCTCTCTCTCTCTCTCCTTAGCTGCTTTCTGTATTTCTGTCTTTCTTTCTTTCTGTCTTTCTTTTTCCTCAGTTGTCCATCCATTGTCCCTTCCTTTTACCTTCCCTGTGTCCACCACCACCCCTTCACGGCTCCCCTTATCCAGCAGCAGCCCTTCTCCCTTTTTTAAGCTCCCCCTGTCCAGCAGCAACTCTTTCCTGTCTCCCTGTCCAGCAGTAGGCCTCCCTTCCTTTTTCTCCCCTCCCCCCCCCCCCCCCCGCCCGTCTCTTCCCCTGTCCATCAGCACCTTTCAGTTGATCTGGGCACCTTTTGAGCAGAGGAAAGCAGTTGGAAGTGAGCTTTTAGTCTTAAGGAGCATGCAGGTAAGAGTGCGCATGCGCAGCTTAGGGTTTTTTATTATATTAGATATAGATAGTGGGGCTAGATTATAAAATACTGTTTTCAGATATTGCTTTTTTTAAAAAAAACTTTTTCCCCAAAATTATTTTAGACAAAAGTATTGTACAGCAATATGCAAAAAAAAAAGTAAAAAAGTATCAAATACAGTGGAGGTTTTCTGTAATCTTTGACAATAGGTTCCAAGCAGAGGTGTACGATCAGGGCATTCAGGGGATTCACTCCACCCCCCCCCCACCCCCAAAAGGCCCTGAAGGCACTGCTCCAAATTTGAGTGGTGGCGCAGGCAACAGGCAGATGCTGCTCAGCCAATCAAATTTAGTTCAGGGCCATCAGGGGGTTGAGAGAATTCCCAGTCTCAGATCCCCACTCTTTTTTTTGTTTTGTTTTACTTTTTGTTTGATGCAGTTTGACTGGTTGAGTTGGCTGTCTACGCCACAAATCAAACTTCATCAAGCAAAAAGTAAACAAAACTTTAAAAAAAATGAAAAGAAGGGCTGTAGAGCTGGGGATTCATTGAAACCCCTAAAAACCCTCACCATAAGCCACTGGTTCCAAGCCAATTATTTATTTATTGATACACTTCTGTTGTACCTAAATTATGCAGATATTTTTTGTGTGTGTTCAAAAGCTTTATTGGTATACAAAAATAAGAGGAACAGAAATTCTTAGTGCTAGGCACTAAGAAAACCAGAAAACCAGTGTCTAGGCAATGATAATCTCTTACAACCATCAATGAGATATATTAGGCAAAGCATGGGTACAGTACAGTAGAGATACATCAAGCATTACTCAATGTTATCAAGAGTATGCATAGAAAAGACTATGCAAATAACTATGCAGAATAGTAAACAGACCAAAATGAAAACAAAGGGGTGGATATTCAGCATGGGTTGAACAGACAGGAGAGACTTCTAGCTGCCAAATTCACTGCGAGCAGACTGACCACTGACATTCTGTGGCAGTTCACTGGGCAATATGGCTGACAATTGCAAGGTCAAGTGTTTAGGCTAAGGGAATGGTACAGTTTAGGGCAGTGGTTCCCAACCCTCTCCTGGAGGACCACCAGGCCAGTCGGGTTTTCAGGATAGCCCTAATGAATATGCATGAGAGAGATCTGCATATAATGGAGGTGCCAGGCATGCAAATGTGCTCCATGCATATTCATTAGGGCTATCCTGAAAACCCGATTGGCCTGGTGGTCCTCCAGGACAGGGTTGGGAACCACTGGTTTAGCGAGTTAGGGAGTGAAGATCTTTTGTGCACGAAAGAGGAGCGGGACTTGGCTGTGAACTTAAGGTGGCCAAACAAGTTGAAAAGGTGACGGCAAAAGCTAGAAGGACGCTTGGGTGCATAGAGAGAGGAATGATCAGTTGGAAAAAGGGGGTATTGATGGCCCTGTATAAGACACTGGTGAGACCTCATTTAGAATATTGTGTACAATTCTGGAGACCCCGCCTTCAAAAAGATATAAAAAGGATGAAGTTGGTCCAGAGGAAGGCTACTAAAATGGTGCGTGGTCTTCATCATAAGGCGTAAAGGGACAGACTTAATGATCTCAATCTGTATGCTTTGGAGGAAAGGCGGGAGAGGGAAGATATGATAGAGACGTTTAAATACCTACATGATGTAAATGTGCTTGAGTCGAGTCTCTTTCATTTGAAAGGAAGCTCTGGAATGAGAGGGCATAGGATGAAGTTAAGAGTGAAAGGCTCAGGAGTAATCTAAGGAAATACATGATGCATGGAACAGTCTCCCGGAAGAGGTGGTAGAGACAGAGACTGTGTCTGAATTCAAGAGGGCCTGGGATAGGAACGTGGGATCTCTCGGAGAGAGAGAAAGAGATAATGGTTACTGCAGATGGGCAGACTAGATGGGCCATAAGGACTTAAGCAGATCCATCTGTGAACATCCCCTTCCAACCCATGGCTCTTTAGTTTTCTTAGCAGGCATTCATGGGGTACTTTGTCAAAGGCTTTTTGGAGATCCAAGTATACAATGTCTAAAGGGGCTCCTTCGTCCATTTGCTTGTTTACTCCTTCGAAGAAGTGTAATAAGTTTGTCAGGCACGATCTTCCTTTGCTGAAGCCATGTTGGGTTGTGTTCATCAGTTTATTCCTTTCTAGATGCTCATTGATGCTGTCCTTTATCAGTGCCTCCACCATCTTCCCCGGGCCCGATGACAGACTTACCGGTCTGTAGTTCCCCGGGTCGCCTCTCGAACCTTTATCTGCCATCATGCTTCTATGTTTCTATATGTATTATGTTGATATCATAAGTAGAGAATGACACGGTGACAGAATTCATCACTGTTCCTGTCTCTGCAGGTAACCACAGGAAACCATCCCATGACAGAATTCATCACTGTTCCTGTCTCTGCAGGTAACCACAGGAAACCATCCCATGTCTTCTTTAGTGTCTATGTCAACCTCAGTCCTTCTACACCAGCATTCTTCAATGCAAGGCTTGAGGGTCAGTGGCTGGGCCCATTCATACTCCAATTCTTCCCTCTCTCCTTAAAGAATGACATGGGGATGCTTTCCCATGGTTAACCACAGAGACAGGGACAACTGTCCCCTTGTCATTCTCTATGGCAAATCTTATGTTCTTACGTAAACCAAATATAGGACAATCAAGCCATTGCGACATCACTGATGAGTTTGGCTCTTAGGCATTGGTGGAATGAGGCATTATGACATCATAATATCTGCTCTGGATACCAGAGACTGTCATTCTTTAGTGTCTTTCTCAGCCTCAGTCCTTCTACACCAGCATTCTTCAATGCAAAGCTTGAGGGTCAGTGGCTGGGCCCATTCACAGGATAATAAAGCCATTGTGACATCACTAATGAGGCTGGCTCTTAGGCCTTGGTGGAATGAGGCATTATGACATCACAATATCTGCTCTGGATACCAGAGACTGTCTTTCTTTAGTGTCTCTCTCAGCCTCAGTCCTTCTACACCAGCATTCTTTAGTGCAAGGCTTGATGGTCAGTGATTGTGCCCATTCATACTCCGATTCTTCCCTCTCTCCTTAAAGAATGACATGGACATGGTTTCCCGCAGTTATCTGTGAGGACAGAAACGGTGATGAATTTTGCCACAGCGTCATTGTCTAATCGTAAGTAGCATCTCTGCCATAATGTGCACTGTTATTTGAATACTGCAACTGTTTTTAGCAGGGTTTTGCAAAATGTTTTGCAATGAGAGGCATATCCTGTAGGCAGTCAGCCAATGCCAGTGCCTCTCCTCGTCCAGCACCCCCCCCCCCCCCACCACCACCACCACCACTACCAGCGTAGTAATAGCAGGCTCAGGGCCATGGCTGGGAGACTTCCACACATGCGCAGATGTTAATGTGATGACATCACACATGCATGTGACATCATCGCATCAATGTCTGCGCATTTCTGGATGCTCTCCAGTCGCAGCCCCAAATTTAGTGTGCCGTGGCTTCAAAAAGTTTGTGGGACACTGGTTTATAACCTATGTTTAATTTATTCTTGTTGTACATCATCTTGGGTGAATTTCTTAAAAAAAAAGTGGTAAATGCATCATAAGTAAATTTTTTTTAAATATATAAAATCAGTTGTAAGTCAGTGCAGAAAATCATACAATGATAGCCAGGACTACTGCTCATCCCTGTGATTTCCACTTCTCTCATTATCACACAGCATGGAAAATCCTTGGAAGACAGAGCCAGTGTTGGTATACCAGAATCTACCTAGCTTAGGAAGAACTGGGAAAAGTAACCCACATTCCACGATAGCTCTATGCACAGACTCATTCAACTCTACCGGACCCCTCCCCTCCCCCCCCCCCCCCACACACTCCCCCACTTCTCTCATCTCCTTTTGGGACTCCGTATCTATATCTGTACTGATATTCAAAAGCTGTTTGTCTACTTGAGTTCTTCTCGTATTGCCTTACCATAATTGACCTTGACTCTGACCTTGTCATGATCCTATGTTTACTTGTATCCTCACCTCTCAAGTACGGTTTTCTACCTAACTCATCGAGCTTCACGGTGTATTGCGGTATACAAATAAACTTTTATGTTATGCTACGTTATCAATGGAGAAAAAGAAATGAACGCAAGAAGCCTCATGATTGGCATCTTGTTTGGTACTTTAATGTTATGGGTTGGAAAGACAATATTTTTATTTTTATTCCATGTGCTTTGGCTCATCCAAATCAATTTTGTCTCATCTTTAAGGTCATCAAAGCCTTTAAAAACTCACATTTAAATTTAAAACTATGCATTGCTATTTTACCAGGCATTGTAGATAGCTTAATCTCTATCGTGTATTAAATTAAACATTTGGTGAACAGGGCATAATAGATTTTCTATAATGTAGCTGCCAGTGTGGCAACAGAAGCCAGTTACCCTTACCATCAGACTTGTCAGTGGTTTGTTTACAAGCTTATTTGAATTAGAATAAAGCTTCGCTTCTCCTGACTGCACGTTATTATCTATGAGACCATAATCCTGCTGGCAAATCCTATATCTTCCAGAGCCGACTCTTTTGTTTGGCATTACTGAGAGCTTAGCCTATAACAAAAAGGAAGACAGCATCCCTCTCCTCCTCCTAATTAAGCGTGGGGGTAGTTTAGAAACAAACCTGAAGGGTGTCGAATTTACATAGATTTCTATATGGACCGCACAAGTCTGTGATGAGTTTCAAATATTTAATCAATTAGACTAACTGATCTCTAGGACCCAGTATTACAGCATCGGATGTAGCCCTAAAGGAGACATTCAGATTCCACACGCGCTAGTGATGTGAAGGCATTTTGAGCTGCTCTTTGGTACATGAGAGGTTTCTCCTTGATCATGAAGCTTTTATGCAAATAACCTATCACCTTGCCGGGTAATGAACATCATTTAAGCGTGTGTGGAGCAGTAGACTGACCTTACGACATCTGTCAAAAAATTTTCCACTTGAGATATGTTGCTGTGTTGATAACAAAAAGCTTAGGAAGTCTAAGTGTGATTACCCTAAGGGAGAAAGAAGGTGTGACTTAGTAGAAGCCAAACATTAGAGTAGGGAAATTGATCAATTTGGTTATCATCGAAACATAGAAAATGACGGCAGAAAAGGGCCACAGCCCATCAAGTCTGCCCACCCTATCACACCCTCTTAACTTCGTCCCGCTAGAGATCCCACATGCGTGTCCCATTTTTTCTTAAAATCTGGCACGCTGCTGGCCTTGATCACCTGTAGTGGAAGTTCATTCCAATGACTGACCACCCTTTCGGTGAAGAAATACTTCCTGGTGGTCGCCATGAAATTGCCCGCCCTTGATTTTCAGTGGATGCCCTCTTGTGGTCGAGGGTCCTTTAAGAGAGAAGATATCGTCTTCCACTTCGATATGGCCTGTGATATATTTAAACGTCTCAATCATGTCCCCCCCTCTCTCTACGTTCCTTGAGTGAGTATAGCTGCAATTTGTTCAGCCTTTCCTCATATGGGAGATTCTCGAGCCCCGAGACCATCCTGGTGGCCATTCGTTGAACTGACTCAATTCTCAGCACATCTTTATGGTAATGTGGCCTCCAGAATTGTACACAATATTCCAGAGGAGGTCTCACCATGGATCTGTACAAAGGCATTATGACTTCGGGCTTCCGGCTGATGAAACTTCTACAGATACAACCCATCATTTGTCTAGCCTTGGATGAAGCTTTCTCCACTTGATTGTAAACATAGGGTCCCTTTTACTAAGGGCTGTTAATCTTTAACTCGTGATTAGTACATGGAAAATATGTTAAAGCGTTTTGTGGTATTTTGCCTGTTCGTTGTACTAACTCATGTTAGGTGGGTTTTTAAAAATTTTTTTTACAAATTTTATAAATTTTATAAATATCATGACATCTCAAGGCTTACTTAATTGTATACATTTTTTACTTGCTCACTGGGCTCCTTTTACTAAGGCGCATTTCGTGTTTTAGCACTCGCTAAACGCTAACACGCCCAAGCCTATGGGTGCGTTAGCGTTTAGCGCGTGCTAAAACAGCTAACGCACCTTTGTAAAAGAAGGGGACCGTCTTTTATGGGGTAAAAAAGCCTCAGAGTTTGGAGCTGTGTACCCAATCTGGGTTCAAAGCGTGATGAATCACTTTGCTCCTGATAAAATCATAGGCAAAAAAAAAAAAAAACAACCCTTAAATTTATTTTTCTTCTTTTTATCTTTTTCTCTTATTAAATCTTTTTTTTTTTCTCTCGCAAGCAGTGTACAGTTATAGGGTAGCAACCACCTTTGTATCTTTAATAAGTTCATGCAATCAGATAAGTATAAAATTATTGTGCACTTAACTCCCCCTCCCCCCCCCCGCAATATTATGTTGATTTCAGCCTCGAGAATTATCACAAAATCCAAAATGTCGTTCAGCGGTCACTTAAAACATTCAAAGCATTTCGCCTCTTAACTTTGCCCAAAAAGCAGAACTTATCTTAGGTCTTCTCTGTCAGCTTCTACGTTGTCTCTTCTGTTTATTCTTTTAGCCTCACTGTGAATCTTGTTCCCTCGCCGCTGCGTTATTTTATTACAGCCATTTCTTGAAGAGAGCGGGTCATGAGCATGACAGCATTAATCGGTGTTAGCCAGAAGTTAACAGGGAACCAGGGCCAGCTCAAGGGACTGTGACACCTTGAGCCAACTTTTGTATTAACACCCCCCCCCATCCCCGCAATCTAATATCTCTCTCCTCCCTCCCCCCCCCACCTCTCTTAAGTCTCCCCCTCCTGCTGGACCAGGTGACCCACTGGCTCAAGGCATCCTTAATAAAGGGTGCCAAAATCCCAGTTTGGCATCTATCGGTAGTTTGACAGGCTGGGAATTCGATGCCCTTTATCATCAGTGGTCTGGGCCAGGGCTTCACCTGGTCTATAGGCTGAGCATCTCCTAACTAGGGGGGTGACCATTTGTGCGTGACTTAAAAAAAAAAATCATTAAAAAATAGCTGAAATTGTGCCGCATTGAATTGTTTAGATGCGCTAAGCACAGATTCTAACTACCTTCAGTAAAAGGGCCCCTTGGTTCCTTACCTCCTCCCTTTTACAAAACCGTAATGTGATTTTTAGCAATGGTAACAGTTCCGACATGCATAGGAGTTCTATGAGTGTCGGAGCTGTTACCGCTAAGGCCAGCGTTAGACACCGTGCGACGGTTTTGTAAAAGGGAGGGAGGGGGTTAACGCAGTATGTTCGAGCAACATTCTGTTGTTTCCCATTGGCTCCGATTCCACAGTACCTTCAACTGACAGTATTATATTTTGGGATTTGACAATTTACAATTGATTTGTGTTTTGTAACCGAATAAACTGGACTGTCATCCAGATCCATTGTTCCACTTCATTTTGTCGACTGCAGGTTCAAGTCACAGCATTTCCCTGCACTCGACCCTGGGCACATTTAAGCTCCACAGGCCCGGATTCTGTAAATGGTGCTATTAATGGCGGCCATCTTTAAAATGGCCGCTGATCACATGTCAATCAAACAACAGCACCATTTACAGAATCCGACTACGTGAAAGGTAGGCCAAGGTGTTCAAAGCCTATATGTCCGGCGTCTACCTTTCAGGAGAATCACATCCACGGAGGTGCCTTATGACACCTAATGCCATTTCCGGCGATAACCACGCCTATGGTGGCATTAGGCATCATAAGGCATTTCCAAGGGCGTGATAATGGTACTCATTTTGGAGGTGCACTTAGGCACCTCCATTTTGTTAATAGCATTTTAATTGGATTTTAAATGGCACCAATTTTTTGTCGAGGTTAGACTATTGTAACACTCCCTACCTTGGAATTACTAAGATAAGAGGGAGAGGGAGCACTGCAATAGGTACAATAGCCTAGTACTGGGTGTCAATAGCAGGGCACATATTACATCAGTTTTGAAGAAATTACACTGGTTACCAGTTCTATATTGGGTACAATATAAGGTCATTTCTGTGCTCCATCAAACACCACGCCATGGTACTTTCAGCAAGTCATAGCACTTTATAAGCCAAGTAGATCTTTATGATCTGAAAACTAAAGGTTATTAAACCCAATCGTGCGGGGGAAATTTTGCAAACCAGACATAACACAACATAAAAACTTATTTCTGTGCCGCAAATACCGTTAAGTTCTATGCGGTTTACAAAAGAAGTTTGGATTACAGTTTAATGGAAGTATCAGCTACTGTTACCCAGGAATCTAGTGAACAAATATGTTTTTAGGTTTCTCCTAAAATGTTGGTGCTAGAAGTCACATTTTAAAGATTACAAGTCCCTATCCCAAGATACAGCCTGATAGGACAGGAGACGGTGATATTTTTAAAATTTGCCTCCTTTGACAGATAGAAAGGCAAAGAAAGCACGCTTACGTCTAAGACGCTTCAGTTCAACAAATACAAATCCGTTAAATAATTAGGCGCGGGCCTCCACTGGCAACCAATGAAGCTCTCAGAAAGAAGGAGTAGCATGATCGAACCTACTCAGCTTAAAAATCAGTTGGACTGCCGCATTCTCAATGATATGCAGTCTGTGTAGACTTTTTGGGGGTGGCAGCCAAATAAACAATATTGCAGTAGTCTAATTGACTCAACATCAGAGATTGTACCAACAGTCTACTGTAAATGATGATATGTCAAAATACGACCCAATTGTACGCAGTTTCCATAAAATATGGAAGCCCTTCCACACCAGGGCATCAACCTAGATCTTCATGGTCAAGTTCTGGTCTAGAATTACTCCTAAAATTTTAATTGTGGATTGAACATTCTGTATTGCAGATGTTAAAGATGTGGAATGCTATGGTGGGCCAATTGCGATTATGTGTAAGATCGACCCCGATTTAAGAAACAGTTAAAAGCTCGGTTGTTTGTTACTGCAAATTTGAGATTCATTAGCCGTCATTTGTACTGAAGAAATTATTCCATTAAGATTTTAGTTTGTCTTTTATGTTTGTTTTTATTTGATGTAAACCATTTAGTTTTCTTTAAATGGTATCAAAACGTTTTAAATGGTATCGAAACGTTTTAAATAAATAAAATAAAAGCCAATTAACCCCCACCCCTTTTTATGGAGCCATATTAGCATTTTTTTATCACTGGCCGCCAGAGCTTTTATCACCGTTACCAGTGATAAAAAAAAAAAAAAAAAGCTAAATGCAGCTTTATAAAAGGGGGAGAGGTATGTTTGGCATCAGTAGGGCACTTACCACCTCCTAACTTTAGGGCACTATTTTTAGAACCGGGCCCATATATCGGTTTAATCCTGATTTGTAAAATTTCACAGGCAATAGCAAAGACAGAATCTGCCTAGGTCGCCCCCGCAGAATAACGGATGTCTATTTGCAAGAGGGAAGCAAAGACAGGGCTGATTTAAGGAGCTCCTCAACGTTGCTGCAGACGGGAACTCTGAAAATCTCTGGGAGATTAGGCTCCGCTGACATGTAAAGGAGATCCTCAGACTTTTGAAAACATTTAGCAAAAGTGACAGTTCAGAACATCTGCTAGCCTTCTGTCTGAGCCTAAACTGGATGTCATGGAGTGCACAGCTGTAAGGCATTTTAAATCTCTTCTTGTCAACATCTGTCATAGCAGTGCAGTAATATAGGTAATTATTAACACCATATATAAATGTTCTATTTTCATGTTTAAAGAGTAAAATTAGCATGAAAGTCATCTGCAAAAATGATGAAAAAAAAAAAAAGTAGTTTGTACTGGAGCCAAAATGCAGAGAAGATCTTTTTCTAAAATTGACCAAATACGAGTTTGATAGCAGAACGAAATAGGAACGGCCGCTTATTTATTTCCTGAACATAAACTAATGAGTCTTTGAATTTCAAAAAAGATAGGGGGAGGGGGGTGGGGGGGGGTGGAGGACAAGGAAAATTAGGGAATCCACTGATCAGCTTATCGCATCGCTTTCCAAGGGACCAATCAGAAACTCTGGGTAGTTTTACTAAAATGTGCAATCTAGGTTCAAAAAGGTTGGAGCAAGTTCCTGGAGGAAAAGTCCATAAACAGCTAGTACAATAGACACAGAGAAAGCCATTACTTATCCCTGGGGTCAGTAACACAGAACACCTTGCCACTTCTGAGATTCTGCCAGATAATTGTGACCTGGATTGACCACTGTCAGAAGCAAGGCTAGATGGACCTTTGGTCTGACCAAGTACGGAAATTCTTCTGTTCTTCTGTTATCCGTGCTCACTCTATTAACTTGAGTTTTAGTAAATAGGTCTCATTGCATAAAGTGGGGCCATGCTTTAATGCAAGCTCTGTTGCAAGTGGTAAAGAACAAGCATTAATGCAACTTAGCATGTAGTATAGTAACATGGTAGCACCTTTTAGTAAATCTACTCCAGTACGTCTATCATTCAATAACTAAGGAAGACAGATAGTTATCCATTTAGGACTAAATTCTATATATGACACTAGAAAAAAAAATCAGTGTGAAATAAAAGTGTTCTTAGCGCTATTCTATAAACCACACCTAAAGTTAGATACAGTTCATAGAATACATGTTGTGGCTGACCCTGTGATTAAAATGTAGGCATGACCTTTTATGCCAACTATAACCGGGTGCAAATGCCCACGCCTAAATTCTGGGCAGATCAGGCATATTTTATAACAATGCGTGTAGTTTATAGGAACGCCCATAACCCGCATCCACACATTAGAATTTCTGTGCACCACTAATGAGTGCCAATTAGTACCAGCAATAGAAAATGACAGGAGGACAAATTTGTTCCCGTCCCCTCAGGAACTCAATTTCCCAGTCCCGTCCCCGTGAGTTTTGTCGTTTTCCCTGCCCCATTCCTCTAAGCTCTGCCTTAACCACAAAAGTCTCGGGCACTTATGATTTCAAAGTGAGATGAGGACGGAGCTTAGGCATTGGTGGAATGAGGCATTATGACATCACAATCTGAGCTCTAGAATGTTGCTACTTATGATTTTAAAGTGTTTGAGGCTTGCGCAGATGAGGACGGAGCTTAGGCATTGGTGGAATGAGGCATTATGACATCACAATCTGAGCTCTAGAATGTTGCTACTTAGGATTTTAAAGTGTTTGAGGCTTGGGCAGATGAGGACGGAGATTAGGCATTGGTGGAATGAGGCATTATGACATCACAATCTGAGCTTTAGAATGTTGCTACTTATGATTTTAAAGTGTTTGAGGCTTGCGCAGATGAGGACGGAGCTTAGGCATTGGTGGAATGAGGCATTATGACATCACAATCTGAGCTTTAGAATGTTGCTACTTATGATTTTAAAGTGTTTGAGGCTTGTGCAGATGAAGACGGAGCTTAGGCATTGGTGAAATGAGGCATTATGACATCACAATCCGAGCTCTAGAATGTTGCTACTTAGGATTTTAAAGGGTTTGAGGCTTGCGCAGATGAGGACGGAGCTTAGGCATTGGTGGAATGAGGCATTATGACATCACAATCTGAGCTTTAGAATGTTGCTACTTATGATTTTAAAGTGTTTGAGGCTTGTGCAGATGAAGACGGAGCTTAGGCATTGGTGAAATGAGGCATTATGACATCACAATCCGAGCTCTAGAATGTTGCTACTTAGGATTTTAAAGGGTTTGAGGCTTGCGCAGATGAGGACGGAGCTTAGGCATTGGTGGAATGAGGCATTATGACATCACAATCTGAGCTCTAGAATGTTGCTACTTAGGATTTTAAAGGGTTTGAGGCTTGTGCAGATGAGGACGGAGCTTAGGCATTGGTGGAATGAGGCATTATGACATCACAATCTGAGCTCTAGAATTTTGCTGCTTATGATTTTAAAGTGTTTCAGGCTTGTGCGGATGAGGACGGAGCTTAGGCATTGGTGGAATGAGGCATTATGACATCACAATCTGAGCTCTAGAATGTTGCTACTTAGGATTTTAAAGTGTTTGAGGCTTGCGCAGATGACGAAGGAGCTTGCAGGAATGGAGCAGTGACAGGAAAAGAACTTGCCAGGATGGGAAAATGAGTTCCCGTGGGGATGGGGAAAAAATTTGTCCTCATGTCATTCTCTAACCAGTAATTGCTTGTTAGTGGCCAATTATTTTAGGCACCAATTGGCTTGTTGAATATTTAAGTTGGACATGCAATTTGACTATGTGGTTAAATTTGTACCCACAACTTTAGTCGCCATATATATAAAATCTGGGAGATAGTACATAGAAGAAGAAAAACTTTTCTTGTAAAATTTGCAACCACACAATATATGAAGAAATTAAATAAAACCCTCAAAACAACAGGGTAGATATGAATTGCTTGTTCACTCTTTCCAAAAATAGTAGGACTAGTGGACATGCACTGAAGCTATTAAGTAGTGGATTTAAAACACACTGGAGAAAATATTTTTTCACACAACGTGTAATTAAACTCTGAAATTCATTGCCAGAGAATGTGGTGAAATCAGTTAGCTTAGCGGGATTTAAAAAAGGTTTGGCTAATTTCATAAAAGAAAAATATATACACTTCCCCCTCCCCATTTGCGGTTCCTGCACTCGCGGTTTTATATAATCGCAATTTTTTCTGGGGAGGGGGAAAATAAAAAAAATAGTCAATATAAAAAAAAATCCATCTTTTTTTCCTCCCTGCCGCCTTCCCGGCCTTACCTGGTGGTCTAGAGGGCTTTCGGGGCAGGAGCGATCTTCCTAAGCTCCTGCCCCGTGCAGATCACCATGAGGAAATGGCTGCTGGGAGTTCCCGTAGTCTCTCGACACTACGTTGGGAACTCCCTACAGCCATTTCCTCATGGCGATCTGCACGGAGCAGGAGCGTAGGAAGATCGCTCCTGCCCCGAAAGCCCTCTAGACCACCAGGTAAGGCTGGGAAAGCGGCAGGGAGGTGGGGGTGGGTCAGAGCCGGATAATCATGGTTTTTCGTCATTCGCGGTCCGGCTCTGCCCGTATCCCCCGCGAATGATGAGGGAGAAGTGTAGGCCATTATTGAGATGGCTTGGGGATATTTCTAGGATAAGCAGAATAAAATCTGTTTTACTACTTGGGATCTTGCCAGGTATTTGGGACCTGGGTTGGCCACTGTTGGAAACAGGATCCTGGGTTTGATGAACCTTCAGTCTGTCCCAGTATGGTAATTTTTGGTGAGCTGAGTATAGGACAATGAAGCCATTGTGACATCACTGATTAGTTTGGCTCTTAGGCATTGGTGGAATGAGGCATTATGACATCACAATCTTAGCTCTGAATGTTGCTGCTATTTGGGTTTCTACCAGGTACCTGGGACCTGGGATGACCACTGTTGGAAACAGGATCCTGGGTTTGATGAACCTTCAGTCTGTCCCAGTATGGTAATTCTTAGGTGAGCTGAGTATAGGACAATGAAGCCATTGTGACATCACTGATTAGTTTGGCTCTTAGGCATTGGTGGAATGAGGCATTATGACATCACAATCTTAGGTCTGAATGTTGCTGCTATTTGGGTTTCTACCAGGTACCTGGGACCTGGGATGACCACTGTTGGAAACAGAATACTGGGATTAATGGACCTTCAGTCTGTTTTATTTAATTGTAACTTGTACTTCTACATCAGTAATAAAAAAAAGAAAAAAAAAAAAAAAAAAGGACCTTCAGTCTGTCCCATATGGCAATTCTTGTTTGCGTTTCATTTATCAACATGGAGAGTGAGGCCTTCCAGAACAATTGCTAATAAGTGTGCAGGAGCATCTTTCTGTGGGAATGCTCATATTTTATAAAGCAACTTTATAAAGAATTGTCAAGTGCTCATATTTATAAAGCAACTTCTCCCAGTTGTGTTGAAACCACACCTCTGGAAAAGCCTACATGTGATCCTCGTAAAAGTGCATGTGTTCTTGTTAGAACATGTACTTATACGCATATATACATCTATACAATTCTATAACGGTGATTTCCAAAACATGGTTTACCTGTGAGACGTTCCAAGGACAAAAAAATGTGCTGTGGAATCAATGTTCTTGATGCAAAAGTTTATTGATCAGCGTAAAAAGCAAAATCATCCACCATAAAGAATCCGTCCGTGTTTCGGCTTCACGAGCCTTCTTCAGGGGTCCTACGGAAATGTAAAATAGATGCATCTGTCGCGTCGCTGCCGTGAAATTAAATATGCACAAGGAAGTGAATTGTGGTGGCTACAGATGGTGAGTATTATAGTGAAAACAAGAGGCTGAATATGAATGCAAGTAAATGAATTGTGAATAGACACAATGAGGGGATGAGGAGGTGCTGGAAATGGCGAGTATTAATTGTGAAAAGGCGTAGGTAAGGCTGGGTCAAAACGGCAGATGTGTGAACCAGAGTGAATCAGGAGTGGGAGTGTGAAAATACCATAGCACTTAACTGCACAGTAGGCATGTTTAGGGGCGGAGAAGGTCTTAAGCGCTCTAGATCCGATATTTTAAAATGCTTAGGCACCTATAATGTAGGCTTGCCTACATTGTAGGCATGATTCTGTAATGGGCGCCTACGTGAGATTGGCATGAAATAGGGGCCTATCATTAAGCATCCAATTACAGAATCTGTCCCTCAATCCACACATGCCTATCTGAATATTTTTTTTCTTCCATTTGTGAGCCACATAAACCTATCCAACTCAAGGTGACAGATCAAAGAGGAAGTGGGAACGTAGAAAGTGTGTTTGTGTGAGGGGGAGCCAGGGGAGGGGCCTAGAAGTAGAGGGTGCTATACAGAAGCTTAAACAGTTAATTGTCAGAGTTGGGTCTTCAGATTTTTCCTGAAGACGGTGTGGTTTGTCTCCTTCCTGATGGCTTCTGGGAGGTCGTTCCGGGTTTTTACACCCAGATAAGTTAGCCTCGAGTGGAAAATTCGCTTGTAGTGGAGGTATTTTGTGGATGGCAGGTTTAGATGAATTCTGTTAAGGATTCTTCTTGATGTCGACCAAACTGTGGAGAATAGTTGGATGAGAGGGGTGGGGGGGCTACTGAGTTCCCATATAGAATCTGGTGTAGGACACATGAAGTTTTGAAAATTATTTGGGATGATATTGGGAGCCAGTGTAGTTGCCTGGTTGTGATTGAATTGTATTTCTTTAATTTATCTTGGCATAAAGTCGCTAGGGGTGAAAAAAAATTGCCGATCGCCAGCAACCGAATACGAGTTTATAGTGTTTGCAATCGGGACTCAAAACAAGATTAACTATTCATAGAATCAGTGGCATAGTAAGGGGGGTACCATGTCAGAGGGGGCACGGCAACTCTCTGCCCCCACCCCACCACGCTCTCTCCCTCCCTCTCTCCCCTCCCCCACTCCCTGTACCTCAGTAGATCTTCGCTAGCATGGGAAACTTTTCCTGCCTGTTGCTCATGCCAGCTTAATTCCCCCTCTGAATCACTTCCGGGTCACGGGGCCAGGAAGTGATATCAGAGGGAAGTCCAACGCTGGCACGAGGAGCATGCTGCAGAAGCCACTTGTGCTTGTGAAGATTTAGAGGTACCGGGGGAGGGGGGAGAGAGTGTGAGTGTGGAGTGGGGGGCAGGAAGGAGCAGGGAAGATGTGGAAGGAGTGGGGGCACAGAGAGGAGGGAATAGGGGACACGGTGGGGGAGGGGAGGCACTGCCTAGAATAATCGCAACACCAGTAATAACAGTATACTGGTCCAACACCATGCTGTACTGCTCTGTCTTCTGCCTGGGGGGTCAGTCGATAAGCTCTTGCAAGCCTCACACTTTATACCTAGTATCTAATCATCAATTTTCACAACTATCAGAAAATAGGCCTATTTAAGATGCCCCTTTAACACAGTCTGCTTTTCATGCTTAATAATTAACCTGCAGTGTGCATAAAAGGTACTTTTCTAATCAATGTCGCATAATCATCGTCACGCGCTTATTGGCAGATGACCACAGATTATGTGAAGCGCATTTCTCTTACAACCTTTGCTAGTTTCATCCCTGTTTCTCGGTAGTTGAGCTGGCGTGATTCCAATTGTCAGTTTTCTCAGAGAATCACAGCACATCAAAATGCACAATTGCATGATGCAGTGAATCAAAACAACCTCGGCAGAATCATAAGGGCCTTTTGAGGCCAAAACGGTTCTTTTCACATGGCTGCTGTCTCAGGACAAAGTAAGGCAAAAACAAAAAAGATAGCATCGGTTTCATTAAAAATACGGTCATTTCACACAGTAGTTTTCAATGGTCTCAAACTCGCTGCCCGGGGGCCACATGCGGCCCGCCAGGCACTATTTTGAGGCCCTCAGTATGTTTATCATAATCACAAAAGGAAAATAAAGCAGTTTCTTGATCATATGTCTCTTTAGCTATAAATGACAATATTATTAGTAAGATTTAGTCAAAAGGGAAGATTTATAAACTATAAAGAGATTTACCTCATGCAAAATTGTCATTTCTTTAATAAGACATTAACTATTTTTTTCTGAGGCCCTCCAAGTACCTACAAATCCAAAATGTGGCCCTACAAAGAGTTTGAGTTTGAGACCCACTGGTATAAATCATGTGTAGGACCAATTAATATAGAACAACCAGTGTAAGACTAGTCCGGTGTAGTTTCGAGACGCTGCAGTGCAGGAGATCTTGTTTTTGGAACCAAACCTGAATTGTGTTCTTTATTTATTTCATTTAAAAAAAAATTATATTCCGCATATCCTGCAATTCTATGCCAAGTGCAATAAAACATCCAAATAAAAAAAACAATTACAACCTTCTCGTACAACACATATTTCGATAAGACAACAAAACCACATATCATGTTTCCCCGAAAATAAGACCTACCCCAAAAATAGGCCCTAGTTGCCAGCAGCGCATCCCCCCTGCTGACCCTTCCATCTCTCCCTCCCATCCGAACCCCAACCGCGAGACTGTGTGCCACGTTGCTGATGACATCATCAGTGATGCGGCAGAGGAACGCCCGGGCACGAGAAGGCCACGATGCAGCCTGTGCTGCCGATGCTACCGTTTGTTACCGGTATTTCAGTCTTGTGGTTGGGGTTCGGATGGGAGGGAGAGATGAAAGGGTCAGCAGTGGGAGGATAGAAAGATGCTTCACAGGGGGATGGGAGGAAGGGAGGGATAGAAGCTTCAAGGGTTCTGCTGCACAAGGGATGGGAGGGAGGGAGGGAGGGAGGGATAGAAACTGAAAGGGTTCTGCTGCACTGGGGGATGGGAAGAAGGGAGGGAGGGATAGAAAGATATTGCACAAGGGGATGTGTGAGAGGGGAGGAAAAATGCTGCACATGTGGGGGAGAGAAAGGAAATAGGAAGAATTGGGGTGGAGGAGAGGAAGGGAGAGATGATCATTGTATAAGAAAAAAAAAATAAGATCTAACCTGAAAATAAGACTAATGCCTTTTTTGGGCCCAAAATTAATATAAGACAGTGTCTTATTTTCGGGGAAACACGGTAGCAACCTGAACATGTTGCAATACAAACAACAAACATAACAATACAAGCAACAATGAACAACCACAAACAAAACAACTCAAATGCTGTTACTTAACCGAGACTTGGCTGCTGGTTCATTACCCACTGTTACTGGTAAAAAAAAAAAAAAAAAAAGCGCGCAAGAACAAAAACGTTTTCAGCTATTTTTTCTAAACTGTAAAACCGAAGAGGTTTGCCTAAGATCCGTAGAAAGCCTATTCCAACCGATCATCACTTTCCGGTGACTCAAAAGTTTAACCACAGAAAGGGAGGGGCACATCAAGACAAGGCTGGTCTCTAGAGTGTAAACTTCGTGATGGAACGTAACAGCTCCGGACCACCATCGTTCGAAAGTTTAAAAGTGAAACCACAGAGTCTTAAACTCGATACAAGCCCTGATAGGCAGCCAGTGCTGATCTTTCAAAACTGGCGTAATGTGTTCCTCTAACAGATGGACTTATTCCATCGTGGGGTGGGGTGGGGGATGGAACATTTATAGCCTCTAGGGTGAGAAAGTTCTAGTCACCTTCAGGTGAGAACCAAGGTTCACGAGCCTTGTGATCCATGGACCTCTAATGCCTACCGTCACTGCAACAGCAGGATTGTACAGGAAGGGTGATGGGACCTCGGTGGAGGGAATTTCTGTTTGCTGTGACTGGAGAGCCCATGGTGCTTTAGATCAGTGATCCCCCAACTCTGTCCAGGAGGACCACCAGGCCAAATCGGTTTTCTGGATAGTCCTAATGAATATGCATGAAGCAGATTTGCATACCTGTCACTTCCATTATATGCTAATCTCTCTCATGCATATTCATTAGGGCTAGCCTGAAAACCCAATTGGCCTGGTAGTCCTCCAGGACAGGGTTGGGGACCACTGCTTTAGATCTCTCATGTTTTAAATGACTGTAAATGGGGCTGGGCAAGGATAAGGGTGAAATCCAATAACCAAGGCAAACAACCCCATGCCAAATATGCAAGAGAGTGAAAGTGGGGAAGGGAGCCATACACTTCAAAATTGACATTCAAAATACTGAAAGACATCGATAAAATAGAGCAGAAAAACAAATTATTTACACTGTCCAAAGTGACACGGACAAGAGGACATGGTTTAAAGCTAAGGGGGGACAAGTCCAGGACAAATGTCAGGAGGTTCTGCTTTACGCAGCGAGTGGTGAACGCCTGGAATGCTCTTCCACAGGAGGTTATTAAGGAATCCACTGTGCTAGGATTCAAAGGCAAATTAGATGCACATCTCCTTATGAGAGGCATAGAGGGATATGGGTGGTAAAACTACATCAGGTGTATACCTGACTGGGCCTCCGCGTGTGCGGATCGCCGGACTCGATGGACCATGGGTCTGATCCGGAGATGGCAGTTCTTATGTTCTTATGTTTATGAGATAAAGTATAGTTTATGAAATGCAATCAATTGTTAAAAAACAAACATGTCATATGATAACCAATCTATCTTGCAGACCCTTGTGGACCCGACACGGTCCTTGTTTCGGCTTCGTAATGAAAGCCTGCCTCAGGGGTACAGATGGTGATCCGATAGATGGCACTCAAGCATTTCAAAATCAAATGCAATACAGAGCTCCATGTCGATTTGTACAGTATATCCCTTGGGTAATGATTAAACCAGGGGTCTCAAAGTCCCTCCTTGAGGGCCGCAATCCAGTCGGGTTTTCAGGATTTCCCCAATGAATATGCATGAGATCTATGTGCATGCACTGCTTTCAATGCATATTCATTGGGGAAATCCTGAAAACCCGACTGGATTGCGGCCCTCAAGGAGGGACTTTGAGACCCCTGTTCTATATGACATCGAAACAGAGACGCGGCAGAAGAAATCAGGGACAGTAGAAGGCCGCGAAGCAGCGTGTTTAGAGTACTGCGGACGCTCTTGGAGTCAGGAGGTTTTTGGTCGTCTCGCGGTGGGAGGGCCAGTGGGGTCGGCTACACGGTGGAGGTAGTGGCGGGTGGGGGGGGGGGGGGTAGATTAGCCCTCTGGTAGTGTATATTCTGGCAGATAGAGCAATGTACGAGCCAGCAGTGTTAATTTGTTTATTCTTCTAGCGCCCGTTAATGTAACGGGTTAAAACACTAGTTAGTTAATACAATCATAAGAATTGGATTGACTTGAAAGAAAAAGAACTTGAAATGTTACACACATTGATACTGAGTTACACTAGTATTCTATAATGGAACCTGGTCATCCAGGTTGTCATATAGACCAGGCAACTACCTGCAAGTTCTAAAAAGTGTGCCTAAGGTTAGGCACCTACATCAGTGCGCCTAGCTGATGTAGACGCAGGGCAGGATTAACCAATAGGCCAAGTAGGCACGTGCCTAGGGTCCGAAATGGTCAGGGGGACCCAAGGAAGGAGGGCAACAACATTGTTTTTTCCAAACGGCGATGGACCCCTCCAGCATCGATCGGCAACGCAGACCCCCTCCAATCAACGGAAAGTAAGACAAGCAAGCAACGCGGGTAAGAAAGGCAACGGGAACTGTAATTGTGCAAGCGTTGCTGCTTGTCCAAAGCTTCCCTCTGACGCAAATTCCTGTTTCCGCCTGGGCGCATGGTGGGGCAGGGCAGGGGGGCCCAGTGTACTTATGTGCCTAGGGTCCCTCGACGAATTAATCCTGCCCTGTGTAGACGCGTAACTTAATTGAGTAATTGGCTAAATTGGTGTCAATAATTGGCACTCAAAACCTTTTAATCAGCACTAAGGCCTCGATTCTATAAAAGATACTTAAAGTTAGGGGCCTATATCAACGTGCTTGGCTGATCCAGGCACCTCATATTAATTGGTGCCGTTCATTGAAAATGGCAACTAAACGGCAATTAATTTGTCGGTAGGTGCCTAACTTACGATCGACACTTGTGCTCTCCTTGCCGCCTATGTGTTAAGTGCAATTTATAGAACTAGGGCCTAAGTGAATTGAACGTTAGGGGCCTACCTTAGTAGGCGTGATTCTACAATAGTTCGGTGCCTAATTCATGCCGCTTAGTTAAAAGTGGGCATCGTTAGGGATGGATCATGGATGTGCTTTTGAGTTAGGAACTTGTTTTTGCGTTAGGAGCTGTTGGGCAACCAACATAGGAGCAGGCCTTTAGACCAAGAAAAGCCTAGCTTAAATAGGGAGCTCCTAAATGTTAGAACATTTAGCACCACCTAAGCATGCTTAATGTGATCCTACAGAGTGTGTCTAACTTTGATAGAATCACGCTTAGCGCTGCACTAGTCAGTGCTGATGGTTTGGGCGACAAGTCTAGAATCAGGCCCTTAATGTGTATCGACCCGCATATATGCTGGTATTCTGGTCATTTATGTTCTCTTTTGGAGCCTTAACCTTTTCTTATTGTGTGTCCCGGATGACGGGACATTCTAAAAATGTCGTTGCCATCGTGGATAAATTGTCTGTATAAGAACATAAGAACATAAGCAATGCCTCAACTGGATCAGACCCGAGGTCCATCATGCCCAGCAGTCCGCTCACGCGGCGGCCCAACAGGTCCAGGACCTGTTCAGTAATCCTCTATCTATACCCCTCTATCCCCTTTTCCAGCAAGAAATTGTCCAATCCTTTCTTGAACCCCAGTACCGTACTCTGCCCTATTACGCCCTCTGGAAGCGCATTCTGGGTGTCCACCACACGTTGGGTAAAGAAGAACTTCCTAGCATTCGTTTTGAATCTGTCCCCTTCCAACTTTTCAGAATGCCCTCTTGTTCTTTTATGTTTTGAAAGTTTGAAGAACCTGTCCCTCTCTACTCTCTCTATGCCCTTCATGATCTTGTAGGTCTCTATCATGTCTCCTCTGAGACTCTGCTTTTCCAGGGAGAAGAGCCCCAGTCTCTCCAATCTTTCAGTGTATGAAAGGTTTTCCATGCCCGTAATCATTCGTGTCGCTCTCCTCTGGACCCTCTCAAGTATTGCCATATCCTTCTTAAGGTACGGTGACCAATACTGAACACAGTACTCCAGGTGCGGGCGCACCATTGCCCGATACAACGGCAGGATGACTTCTTTCGTTCTGGTCGTAATACCCTTCTTAATAATACCCAACATTCTGTTTGCCTTCTTCGTGGCTGCTGCGCATTGTGCCGTTGACTTCATTGTTGTGTCCAGTACGCCCAAGTCCCTTTCAAGGCTACTTCCCTCTAATACTAATCCCCCCATTTGGTAGCTGAACATCCGGCTCTTTCTCCCTATATGCATGACCTTGCATTTCCCTACTAATAGACTAATAAAGAGCCAGGAACACAAAATATTTGAATTTACAGACTTATGACTTATTTACATTATGTTTACAATAGCCGTAAATGATAACGGTGAATAGCAAAACTTTGCTAAAATCATTACGATTGGAACCAGCGTATCGTAAAATTTATTACGATAGGAAAAGGTTAATGTTATATCGTTGCCTTCATTTTGGCATATACGGCCAGATTCTATAGAAGGCAGCTGTCAGGCAACGGAGGACGCCTAGCGATGCCTAAATGAAATTTGCACACAACCCAAATTGTCTTAATTAGCTTAAATGGCATGGTAATTGACCATGCTATTCAAGTTAATAGAAATTTTAAAAAAAATTAAACAATTAAGAGTTCTGCGTAGAACTCAGAGTGGCACCTAGCAACCCCAAAGTCTAGGCACCCTACAATGCCTAACAATGCCTAGCTGAAAATTGGGCATAGTTAGGAGCGGAGAGCAGGCGTGGTAGACTTAGGCGTGACCAGTGGAGTACCACAGGGCTCGGTCTTGGGTCCAATCCTATTCAACATATTCATAAGTGATATGACCCAAGGGATCAGAGGAAAAATATCATTGTTCGCCGACGACGCCAAACTGTGCAACATAGTAGGTAAAAGCACTATGCCTGACAATATGACACAGGACCTACTACTATTAGAACAATGGTCATCGACTTGGCAGCTTAACTTCAATGCTAAAAAATGCAAAGTGATGCACCTGGGTAAAAGAAATCTGTGCAGGACTTACATGTTAAATGGTGAGACCTTAGTTAGGACCACGGAAAACGGGATTTAGGAGTAATCATTAGTGAAGACATGAAAACTGCCAATCAGGTGGAAAAGGCTTCCTCTAAGGCAAGGCAAATGATGGGTTGTATCCGTAGAGGTTTTATCAGCAGGATGCCAGAGGTCATAATGCCACTGTACAGATCCATGGTGAGACCTCATTTGGAATATTGTGTTCAATTCTGGAGACCACATTACCGGAAAGATGTGCTGAGAATGGAGTCAGTTCAGCGGATGGCCACCAGGATGGTCTCGGGGCTCAAAGATCTTCCGTATGAAGTAAGGCTGAATAAATTGCAGCTGTACTCACTTGAAGAACGAAGAGAGAGAGGGGACATGATCGAGACGTTTAAATATATCACGGGTCGTATCGAGGTGGAAGAGGATATCTTCCGTCTTATAGGACCTTCTTCCACCAGAGGGCATCCGCTGAAAATCAGGGGAGGGAAATTTCATGGAGACTCCAGAAAGTATTTCTTCACTGAGAGGGTGGTCGATCATTGGAATGAACTCCCACGGCAGGTGATTGAGGCCAACAGCGTATTAGATTTCAAAAATAAATGGGACATTCATGTGGGATCTCTAATGAGGTGAGGGCAGAGGGTGGTGAGCAAAATCAAACAGAAGGGTCAATGGAGTGGGCAGACTTGATGGGCTTTGGCCCTTTTCTGCCGTCATTTTTCTATGTTTCTATGTTTCTAGGCATCGAAAATCGGTGCACGTAAATTAGGCCAGGTGAAACTTAAGTCTGCTTAGGCGCTAGGCACAATTCTTTAAGTAGTGCGTAGCAGTTGTATGGACGGGCACCTACAATGTAGTCACGCTTTTATGCCGTTTATAGAATTTGGCCTATAGAGTCAAAATAAATAATAATAATAATAATAATAATTTTATTCTTCTACACCGCCACAATCTTGCGACTTCTAGGCGGTTTACAATCAAGAGTGCTGGACATTCAGCGAAATACAATAAGTAGATATTCAGAGGAAATACAGAGATCAGAGACCTCAGGAGGCAATAGTATAGAAATACAATTTGCTGAGCGAAAATGTAATATGTACATTTTAGTAGGTAATGTCCGACAGGACCTGTTGGGGATAAATAGCAACGTAAAGTTACGATAAGATGAAGATAACAGTTTATATTTATAACAGTGCTGTAAGTTCAGGTGGAATAGGGAGAGGGAGAGCGGGTCAATTGTTTAGGTATTTCTGGAACAGGTATGTTTTTAGGCGTTTCCTGAATTCCCCGTATGTAGTGGGCGAAAGCAGTTGGTCTAGGTCTTTGCCCCATAGGACTGCTTGGTGAGAGAGAAGGTGTTCGCGGTGAGTATATGAGCCTAGTTTAAAAAAAAATACCTCAGGTTTTCAATATTAGTATAGCTACTTATATAGCTTTCAAGTAACCATTTTCCATTTACACATGGTCTGGGACCACAGCCCTACAAAAGACAAAAGCTTTTTTTGATGCTAGCTGCTCGCAAATCAGAACATTTTAACATAGTAGGAATTTCATATACAGAGCCCTGGAATTACTGCTTGTCAGTAAGAAGCCAAGAATCCAAGAGCGCTCTAACAGAAATCGCCAGTAGCTCAACACTTCAAGGGCCTTGAAGATGTTTTGATCATTAAATAGAAATGGCTACCAATGGAAATGCAGCCTCGTACCATTAGAATTGAATATTTTGTGAAGGGCTTTTTTTTTTTTTTTTCATGTTGGACAAGAGTCCTACATAACGAGGGACTGATTAACCCTTTCACGTCTGTATCAGTGTATGTAGGTCAGCATTGATGACATCTATCAAACTCTTGTTGATTTAAGTGGGGCACGAAGATATGTTTGTTGCCATATTCCCAACGGCACTAGACCTGCATGTGAGATTATGTGTCATTGTGAAACCTATAGAAAAAGCCCGTGAAGCTATCTTTCCAAACCTCAAATGACTATCAGAGGATTCAAAGCATTGAGATCATGTAAAAAAAAACCAACAAACTAGAAATATTAAAACACATAACATTCAAATATTGGGCATATTAGAATGGAATATTTTAGAATTCTAGATTTATTTGGGCAGCTGGTTCATAATTCTATAAGTTGTATGTATGTTGCATTTGTTGGCCTTACTCATAAACTAGTACATCATTTGATTAATTCACAAAATTTTTAAATTAAAAAAAAAATCCAACCCTCAGAAATACTTAGAGTTATAGGAGTCAGCCTGTAGGAAGACCCCAGAAATTCCAATGGAGAATGTTTCAGGCAAATGTCCCACTGTTCCTTAAGCATTCCAGAATCCTCGTGGAAAGAAGGAAGCAGAATGGTCCTTATAGAGATCAGTGCCGGAGGTCAGAGTGGAGGCGTGGCCTAGTGGCTAGAGCAGCTGCCTCGGTACCCTGAGGCCGTGAGTTCGAGTCCCACTACAGCTCCTTCTGACTCTTGACGAGTCACTTAATACTTCATTTGCCCCAGTTACAAAATAAGTACCTATATATAATATGTAAATCTCTTTGCTTGTTTAAATCACACAGAAAAAGCGCTATACAAGTCCCCTTACATCCCCTTACAGCTACTGAAGGTCAATAAAAAAAAAATCAAAGGAGGGTCATCCAAAAGATACTCAGAAGGACTGGACTAGAAGCCACACAGAGAACCTGAGAGACTAACGACATGCTCTCTAGAACAGTGTTCTTAATCAGTGGTACCAGAAGAGGTCGAACAGGGTGCAGAAAATAATTTTTTTAATTTAATTTTATTTCTTGTATACCGCTATACCGTGAGGTTCAAAGCGGTTTACAGTAAAGATGCATTAAAGATACAAATAAAATAAAAATAAAGATAGGTACTTGGAAGTTCTCTAACTGTCCCGAAGGCTATTACGATGCAACTTATTGAAAGTTTCTAACATAACATAACATAAAATCAGCTTATATACCGCATAACCGTGACGATCTATGCGGTTTACAAAAAATTAGTCTAATTCACAGTATGAATCTGAAGAATTTAGTTACCCAAAAATCTAGAGAACAAATAAGTCTTCAATTGTCTTCTGAAGTCCAGATAAGATGTTGATAGAAAGAACAGTTGTTTAAAGTCTTTATCCCAGAGGGTGGCCTGATACGATAATGTACGTTCATGGTATTTTTTAAACTTACATCCCTTCACTGAAAGGTAAACGAAAACAGCACGCGCATTGCGGAAGTTTTGGGAGTTAGAAAATGAGAACATGTCCAACGGGTACGAGGGGTTTGACCGGTTATGACTTTGTAACAAGTTCTGGAGGCACTGGAAATGGAGGCCAGGGTTCTCCAGGCCTTCATGTCCAGCGCCTGCCTGTGTCATGAATGGTGCCGATATGGGCACTGTACATCGCCTAGTGCCACTTCCGGCATTAGCCACGCCCTTAGAGGCATTAGGCAACCTAAAGCGCCTATGTAGGCGTAATTCCGGTGTGGTTTTTTTTTTACCATTTTAATCAGTATTTGTTAATTAACACCCCCCTCAGTGTTCCCGCTAAGCTGCGCTGGCGTGCGCTGGCGCACAAAATATTACATCGCAGCGCACAAGTTTCACGTCACAGCGCACACTCGAGCGGAGGTGAGAGGAAGCGGCGGCGGTCTGCCCTGATCGCCTAAGATGCAGCAGCGGCGGCTCCTTTCATGATCCCCGTAAATTACGGGGATGCCGCCGCTGCTGCATCTTAGGCGATCAGGGCAGACCGCCGCCGCTTCCTCTCACCTCCGCTCGAGTGTGCGCTGTGACGTGAAACTTGTGCGCTGCGATGTAATATTTTGTGCGCCAGCGCACGCCAGCGCAGCTTAGCGGGAACACTGACCCCCCTCCCCCCTTTTACTAAACCGCGATAGCGTGTTTTAGCGTAGGGAGCCGCACTGAATGTTCTGCGCTGCTCCCGATGCTCGTAGAGTTCCTACGAGCGTCGGGAGCAGCGTGGAGCATTTAGCGCAGCTCCCTGCGTTAATAAGCACTATCGCGGCCTAGTAAAAGGAGAGGAGGGTAACATACTGTGAATGTTAGCTTGTAATCTGTTCTGAGCTCCCGGGAGGATGGGATAGAAATCGAATTAAATAAATCAATCAATCAAGGTGCCAGTAGGGCGTCTTCTGACACCTAAATTTAGCCGCTGTTTCTATAATTTCCCCTTTAAGTTATATAATACTATCACTTGACCTTAGGTGTGAATGTTTACACCAGCCTTTGACATAGTGGAAGTGCTTCTGCCTAAAACAGGGATCTCAAAGTCCCTCTTTGAGGGCCGCAATCCAGTCGGGTTTTCAGGAATATGCATTGAAAGCAGTGCATGCAAATAGATCTCATGCATATTCATTGGGGAAATCCTGAAAACCCGACTGGATTGCGGCCCTCAAGGAGGGACTTTGAGTCCCCTGGCCTAAAATTAGATACTCACATGGCGACTTATTTATTTATGGACGCGGGAAGTCATCATGCCATTGTATCGATCGATGGTGCGTCCTCATCTGGAATACTGCGTTCAATATTGGTCACCGTACCTCAAGAAAGACATGGCGGTACTTGAGAGAGTCCA
The DNA here is from genome assembly GCF_902459505.1 of Geotrypetes seraphini. Classification (NCBI taxonomy): domain Eukaryota; kingdom Metazoa; phylum Chordata; class Amphibia; order Gymnophiona; family Dermophiidae; genus Geotrypetes; species Geotrypetes seraphini. Next base: position 177,062,067 of record NC_047092.1, on the reverse strand, counting down.
AAGGAGAGCAACAAAACTGGTAAGAGGGCTGGAACACTGCCCATACGCCGAGAGGTTGGACAGGCTGGGGCTCTTCTCTCTGGAAAAAAGGAGGCTCAGGGGTGATATGATAGAGACCTTCAAGATCATGAGGGGCATAGAGAGGGTGGATAGGGACAGATTCTTCAGGCTGAAGGGGACAACAGGTACGAGGGGGCATTCGGAGAAACTGAAGGGAGATAGGTTCAAAACAAATGCAAGGAAGTTTTTCTTCACCCAAAGGGTCGTGGACACTTGGAATGCGCTACCAGAGGAAGTGATCGGGCAGAGTATGGTACAGGGATTCAAACAGAGACTGGACAGATTCCTGGGGGATAAAGGGATCGTGGGATATTGAGAAAGTATAGAAACCCAACCAGGTCGTGCATGTGCAAGACCGGAAGGCTAGGACTTGGATGGGAAGATAGGACTCATCAGGAAACCAAGGTGGCATGGGGGCCCCTTCTGGTGATTTAGACAGGTCATGACCTGTTTGGGCTGCCGCGGGAGCGGACTGCTGGGCATGATGGACCTATGGTCTGACCCGGCGGAGGCACTGCTTATGTTCTTATGTTCTTATGAAAACATTTCTATACCGCTTACAACTATCGGTTTCCATATCGCATACATAAAATCTTATTTCCCCGCGATTTCCACCTATAACGTAGACATGTCTGGACAACATCATAAACATCCCCCCAAAATAAAGTATCAGTATATCGAGCCAAAACAAAATTCACCAATTGAAAAAAAACCAAAAAAGACGTCACATCAAATGATCGATTCCAAATTAGATAGCCAAACCAATTCGCATTTGCATGCAAAGACTTACCCCCTCATTTACTAAGGTGCGCTATGCTTTTAAGCGCAAGGTAAATATTAGCGCATGTTAATCGCGCGCTAAACGCTAACGCGTGCATGTTATCCCATGGAGGCATTAGCGGTTAGCATACGCTAAACGCACTCTGAAGCGCACCTTTGTAAAAGAGGGCCTTAGGGTCTCTTCTATTATGGCAATTTTTACAAGGAATTGCCATTACAGATTTGGCACTTAGAGCCCGATGCTATATGTAGCGCCTAAAAATTATAGTTTATTTTTTATATTCTGCCTTTAAACAAGGCGGATTACAACTAAACATGCACAATTAAAATATCAAGTCAAAACAAACATGTGAAAAAACATTGAAAATGCCAGATCATATTAAAAAAAAAATATATATCAACTATCATACTTCATCTTGCAAAACAGATGACGTTGTAACAATATTTTACATTTACACAAATCTTTTTTTAATTCAATTTAACATACTTTACAAGTATAGACTACTTGGTACAGCAATACAGAGTTATGTTCCATAAAGAAAACAAAGATTTGTCATTTTAAGATTTAAGATAAAAATTATTATGAAATTTAACTCTTCCTTAGACCTTACTTAAAAGAAGAGGGGAATAAAGAAATTACAGGGAGGAAATTGCTGACAATGAAAAGAAAAGGCTTAAACGCTACAACCCGGCATTATTCTTGAGCTCCACTCCCTCCAGTAGAAAAACCTTTGAGATCTAAAAAGGATCGTAGACGATCCGGTGTGAAGAACACATATTTTATACTTAATAACACATTTGCATGGATATGCTAAAAGAAAAGTAGCACCTAGCTTCCTCGTCTCCTCTCTCATCGCTAAAAACATTTTCCGCCTATCCTGAGTTGTTCTAGTTACATCATGATATAACCAAAGACGTTGACCACAGAAAGGTATTTCAGGTTTTTAAAAGGAATAACCTCATTCCTCGACAAAACCCTCGCCTTCCAAGCCACTAAGCTAAACCCATGGTTATCCCAAATGGCCCTCAAGGCCCCCAACTACCTCGGCTTTAGAAAACTACTCAAAACCCGCCTCTTCCAAGACCAGGATCCCAACGCCCCTTCTATCTAACACCCACTCTCCCCTCTACATCCTTCCCTCACCCCCCCCCCCTGGCAACTTTGATCAATTTGTTATTGAACCGCTCATAACCCCGCTCAACTGCTGTAAACCACTTGTAACCTTGTTTAATTGATGTGAACCGCCTAGAACTCTTCCGGGTATGGCGGGATACAAAAATAAAGTTATTATTATTATTATTATTATTACGGAATTAAGGTCTTGTTCGAAGATAAAATTAACATTTACACAAATCTTTTTGTTGTTCGATATATTTTGGACGCTTGCTCCACTCAACGGGTCCTGCACACAGCAAAGTACTAGATCTCATCGTCTGTCCGCGTAGTTTCTCATGCGTTGGAATAACCAAATTACAATGTGTAGCAGAGCGCGATGGTCGAGAGGGCGCATAGGGCGTCACACAATCCTGTAGGTACTTTGGTGATAGATGATGTACACTAACCCCCTCTTTTAAGCGCATGATAAACATTAGCGCGCGCGCTAAACGCTAACACGTGCATGTTATCCTATGGATGCATTAGCGGTTAGCGCACGCGTTGATTTTGCACGCACTAAACGTTTGCTAAAACGCTTAACGCACCTTAGTAAAAGAGGGCCTAAGATAAACCAATAGTAACAGCTTAAAACATCACTCGGTACTCCACGGTTGATATGAAATGTGAAGTAACATGTTTATACTTCCCAAACTCAAATAAAGTTCGAATGATAGAGTTTTGGACAACTTAGGCATCGACTAGTGCAGAGGGGGGGGGGGAGGGGGCAGTCCGCCCCGGGCGCGGTCTTGCTTGGGGCACAGGCATTCCTTCTCCTCTCCACCTCCCCATTCCCACTCCTCCCCCCCCCTGCTGCAGGTGTACCCCTTACTTCCCCCATACCTTTAGACCGTCAGCGTGAGCAGCCGCCAACTTGCTGCCCGCATCGGTTTCGGCGCTCTCTCTGACGTCGCTTACAGGACCCGCACCTAGAGGAGGCGGTACGGCTGGCGCGGGGCGCTATTCCGCGCGTTAAAGCCCTAACACACCTTTGTAAAAGGAGCCCTAAGTTTCAAGACCCCAAATATTTAGCATCACGTACCTATAATGTTACTTAATAAGGGGGTCAAAAGCATGAAGGAAGTGCGATTCATACGTTCTGCCTTGCACATCAGGCAGCTCCATTCAAGCTTCCTTTAATCCATAAAAATCAATATTTAGCTCCTGGACTATGCGACTGTCCGGTCTAAAAGTAGAGCAGCCAGGCAAATGTAATTTATCCAACAATTTAAAGCACTTCCACATTGATTTTTTTTTTTTTTTTTCCCCCCCCCCACTGCTTTTCTAGTCTCTACTCGGAAAACACAAAATAATAAGCGTAATCATAGATAGTAATAATGCTTGGTTGGGGAGCAATGCAACGCTGGGTCCTCTAGCTGCCCTGTCTTTTTGTTACTTTTCAGATGGATTTGTATGTCATCTTGATACGTGTTTGATTCCAAATTGTTTACCATTAGAGCGAACCACGACGGCTTTTAGAACATCCCGATCTGTTGATATGCCTCCCTGAAATGACAGGCGATGCTAATCTACCATTTTAATGTTTTCTTATTGCTATTCCTAATATGCTGTTATCTTAAAATAAAGCATGAATAGAAAATTGGACACCGCCAAAAGGGCAGGCCTTTTACGATGTGCACAGTTTAATGACTGGGACACCGCGACACAGGCCCCTGTTGTTCCGACTATAATTATAACTGAAGAAGTCACTATTACAGTGACATGCGCACGTGTTTCCGTTTCAGAGAGAGTGGTTTTTTAAAAGTGCTTTCAATCATCATAAATGATAGCCTCACTTCAAGGTTTATGCCTATCAAAAACCAATAAACAGCATTCCGACGTGTCCTGGAAATATACGCCTGCAAGTTTCAATTTCATCTTCATGTATTTTAAGCAGCCGTATTATGAATGTGCTCTGATTTACGACCTTGGAATCTATACGTCAATAAAGAAAGCAACTTTATCTGAACATATTTGAACACCATGCTTGAGATTCCCCCTTCCCATTTTATTCACTCCGATGTATTATTAATACTAAAGAACCATAACTTCTGACGCCATGTATGCCAATCTCTCTCTCTCCAAGTCTTTAGTTGATGTATGCTTATCTATTTCAGTCAAATGTATTTCTTATTGAAAAAAAAAAAAAAAAAATGAGCGAGAAACCTGACAATATAGTGTTATCGAATTTTCTCAGCTGAGACCTGCATGTCATTCAGCATTCAGACATAGTTGTGTTTGATTGATGGATGGGTTTCTGACAAACAGAACGAGGATCAACAGCTTTGCACCTTTTTCCCCATCAGGGACCAGAGTAAAGCATAACTCCATAACAATGGCGGGATTAGGGATGCATTAGCTTGCCATCGACCACAACCATCCATTCCCATCAATAACCTGAAGCTATGATAAGGAAACAAAAGAACGAGAAAGAGACAGGAGAAAACAGATCAATAGCAGAAGGGAATGTCTGAAAGATGCACTGTCCAAATGGAGGGAATTTTGTGCTGAATTGCTCGGATAATGCCCTAGGATAAGAGAACAATGTACTGTCAATGTTGATCAGTGATGAAAACCATTTGGGACAGTGTTAAAGCACAAGTTTGCAACCGGGCAATGGCTGTGACACATGTAGAAGGTGATTTTATAAAGTCATTCGCATGTGTTATGTGGCCACATGAGCGCGTGAATGGTCTCATAAATCTGGAATGGGTATACATCGCAAGATAACGCAACAACGTTGAAGAGGGTCCAAGCACAGAGCAAGAAGCCAAACAAGAACGCCAAGGGCTGCCACTACGTAAAGCGCAGAGTTGGCTTGTGACGACACTGTTACCTACTCTATATGTGAAAGGTTTTGGTTATTTGGAAGTGCGATTTTGGAATGTTTGCAGGATTGCATATCATCAGGTTTTCTAGAAGCATAAATTGACTTTTTTTTAAAAAAAATCATATATCATACCGTGCCGACTATCCCAGGTTTGACGGACCTTTTATGGGATACACCACATGATGGTGCATAGTTTGCTGGTGGGATGTGGAAAACCTCTCGTATGCTTAGAGGCTGGAGAAGCTGGGGCTCTTTTCCCTGGAAAAGCGGAGACTTAGAGGGGATATGATAGAAACATATAAGATCATGAAGGGTATAGTGAAGGTAGAGAGAGACAGATTCTTCAGACTGGCGGGGGCAACAAAAACTAGAGGACACTCAAAAAAATTGAAGGGAGATAGGTTCAGAACAAATGCTAGGAAGTTCTTCTTCACCCAGAGGGTGGTGGACACCTGGAATTCGCTTCCAGAGGGGGTAGTTGAACAGAGTACGGTTTTGGGTTTCAAAAAGGGATTGGACGAGTTCCTAAAGGGTAAGGGAATCCATGGGTACAATTAGAGGGTTACTATACAAGACAAAATGCTCTTGAGTAATAGATCACTACAGGTCATTGACCTGGGGGGCCGCCGTGGGAGCGGACTGCTGGGCATGATGGACCTATGGTCTGACTCGGCAGAGGCAATGCTTATGTGCTTATGTGCTTATGTGCACAGGGGCGGAGTTGAGATGAGCTGGCAAATACATGCCTAGATTGCGAAAGCCCTTAATCTATTTGAGGGGGGGGGGGGTGATCTGCTAACTGCAATTATCTCTGCTAACACCCAGGGCTAGATTCTCAAAACTTTGCGATAAAAAATGATGGGCTGCTGTTGCAGCCATTATTATAGTGATTTAAAAAAGGCAAGCCATTCTCCCAAAAAAACACATACAAATGAGGTTTGTGGAGGGTATCGAAGGTTCTCTAAATCTGCATGTGCCCATCGCTGATGATAGCGACCGGAACATGCGTAGAATGGACACACACAAAAAAACCTGAAATTAAAGATGGGCAGGAAGAATGCCCACTCCCTCCCACTGCCGAAGTCAAGCAACCCCTCCCCACAACAGCGAGAGAGATGCCCATTTTCTCTCGCCACCAAGAAATGCCCCCTCAACACCCCCTGTTAGTGGGAGAGACGTTCACTCCCTCCCGGCGCCAAGCAACTCCCCTCCTTCCCTCCCCCCCGTCCAGCAGTAGGAGAGATGCCCACTGCCTCCCGCCATCGACTGGAAACTACGAGAAAACTATTGCTAGAGAATAACAGTCCATGGCAAGATTTGCCTGTTCAAGCAAGGTAGTATAAACTAGCAACCTAACATTAATAATTTTAGTGCTATTCCATCAAATGTACTTTTCGAAGAGATCAAATGAGAGTAATTGCCACTATTATTATTACTATTATTTATGACAAGTTAGCAAGCAATAAACTGATAACAGCATGACTAAAAGACACAGCTGTCATGATCAGCTCTTAAAACAGGTTCATTAAAATGTACTTCTTTCGATATTAGGTTTTAAAATCTTCCAACAGATGCAAAAGCAAGCACTTTAGCATTCATAAGAGACATCATTTAAAATGAAGGTGAACAAAACCCCACAGGAAAATTGGGAAGATTTCTGAGAATATGGGCACAAAGCAACTTTTCTTTTGGCCATGCGTATCCCCAGCACCTACAAACTGAATGTCTTTCTACAATTCGATGGAAAACCAGAATGTCTCTGCCACTGAGTCAAATATTTGGGAGAATTTAACTATAGATTAGAGCTTTCTAAACACTGCATGGTATCATAAATCTCATATTTGGGGTTGCATCCTGGGTGGGGACTGCGTCCTGGGTGTATCATTATTCTGCACCTCTGGGGGAGTCACATTGTTTGGTCTAGATACCTATGTGGACACGCTACATACATGCCCCTCAGTTCTTAAATATATCCCTCAGTTCTTAATTCTAAATCAGAGGAGATCAAGCAAGTAATCTAACACAAAAGTGTGGTTAATAGTCAAGGCCTTGAGGAGCATTTTGACCAATTACTGACATTGGTAAAGTAGGGCTGGTCTCAGTTAGGGCACTAGTCTTTGACCTAGGAGCCGCCACGGGAGCGGACTGCTGGGCACGATGGACCACTGGTCTGACCCAGCAGCAGCAATTCTTATGTTCTTAGGACAGCCAAAAATCTCCTCGAAATACCAGTGACTGGCCATTTTATTGGGGTAATGACAACATCAATTCATTCATTATTAAACATACGTAGTTGGTACATCTTCCAATTACAATCCATTTACAAATTGCATAGTTCAACAATATTCTATTGGTTCTATTCAAGTCACATGGTTTCCTGTTAATTATACTTCATTAGTACTTTTCCTAAGCAACAATGACTTAACCCATCACATGCTATTGGTTTCACCTCTGTCAGCAATAGAAGAAAGTGAACAACATGCTCACCGGGTCATGCTGACTTTGCAGACATGCTCTATTCTATTGAAAACATCTAGTTTATGAAAACTCTAACATTTGCTAGACAATACACTTCTGTAGGCTACAATCACATGGTTATAGCCACATGATTTCCTCTAACTTTACAAGCGACAAATATGATAGTGTGACTTTTAGCTTATTTTCAGGGAACAACTATGTTATGGCTTCAGCATCTTGTTCCAGACATTTAACCAAAATATTGTTCTATTAAGTTTCAAGTTTATTATAAAATTTGATTAATCGCCTATTCCAAATTCTAAGCGATGTACAGATCGATAAAAATTACAGAGTTAGGGGAAACAAACGTAACTAACAAAAAAATCTAAATCTACTAAACATAATAAAAAAACAACTTATACAAACATAATAAAACACAAGAAAAATATGTACTCTGCGTGCTGTGCTGTCTATACTATGCTGTGTCACAAGTTTCTGAAGGAGGTCCATTATTCAGCTACATCTTTTTATATAATATTAGGGTCTTATAAGGTCTTAACTAAAATTGTATCTAATACATATTGGTTATGGGGCCCCCCTTATATCCTGCATAATATAATTATCACAATCAGCATAATTTTATTTGGCTCTTATCATGAGGTCACAACCACACAAAGGTCGATAAACACTGCCATATATCTAAAATGGAAAACAACTGCTTTGCACCTCTGCTCGTAGAAATAAAAAACAAAGACAAAAATATATTTTGGGTGACCAAAGTCACATTGAATGACTGATATACAAATTTTCATCACTGTTGTATTTTGAAGGAGCAGGTGACTGTACGAGTGTACCTATTCTGTAGGATTTACCGAAATTCTGAAGGGCATGTGCTTTTAATTAGCTTTTCTCATCTCTGTCTTGTTAACAAGTATATAAATGAGAGAAGGAAGCCTACAAATAAGAGACGGTAATTGGCTCAGAGTTGCTAATGAATTAATTAACTTCAGTCTATTTTACCTAACCTTTAATAATAACTGCCTTTTTGGGGCCTAGAACAGGCCTGTCAGGCTGAAAAACCAGACATGCGGTAAAGCCCTTGAAAATTAATGAGAAATGCAGAAAGAATCAATGTACATTCTGCTAGCAGAGGACTGACACCAAACAGACACAATAAACCATGAACAAATACAGTCACTGTGAAAAAATAGGTTAGAAAAAGTGGGCAAATTCAATTATAGAAGTAATTAGAAGATATAGTTTAAGGCTGCCTTTTGGGACTGCGCCAGGAAACATGAATTAATAAGACTGAATAGAAAGCGTCCATGTAGCAATTAAGAGGCAATCACCTATGGCAATGAATACCTGAAAACAGCCTGCAAACTATTAATTCAGTGATCAAAAATATTTTTTAAATGATTAATATGGAAAATTTGCTTTAAAAGGACTCTTTTTCTGGAAAGATATCAAGACAATAACACATTATTTGTTCTTCTGCCATTTATACAACCAATTAAATTTTCCAATATGAAAAAACATTCAGCGTTTTCCCAAAAAAACAATAACTGATCCAGCCGTAGTTCCTTTTTAATAGCAACTTCTAAATCAGTAAGAATATCTCAACTTCTTTTCTTTGGTTTATTTATCTTTACACATCCAGAGGGGGTGGGGGGTTGGAGGGAGGGGAATAAATATTGATAGTGATATTTGTGTAACTTTATTCTTTATTTGTATTGTATATTAGGATATATTATGATATTATTATATGCAGGAAAATGAAATTATTGAATGATATTTATGTTACCTGTATAGATAATAGTGTAATATGTGGAATATCTTTTGTTCTTTCATTTGTATGACACTGTTTCTGATTAAAAATCAATAAAGAATTAAAAAAAAAAAAAAAGAATATCTCAACCACCTCTTTTCGTCTTGCCTATCTTATCTTCTGGAGATGCTTTTTTTTAAAAAAAATACCTTTGGTGCTTATTCAAAAGATGAATGTGTCTACACCCAATGTTTTACTTTTTCTGTGCGCTATATGGTCTTGAGCGGCAGAACTTTAGTGCTACAGATACTTCTGTTAGGTGTAGGATTTATAGATCGACTACTCATCCCATACTCTGACGAGGACAGTTCGTTCCAGTCCACAAAATCTATTAACCCTTCCTTCTCCAAGGCATATAACTTAAGATCATTTTTTCCGTCACCGCTCCCACGCTTTGGAATGCTCTTCCATCATACCACCGTTATGAAACCTCCTTATTTAAATTTAAGTCTAATCTTAAAAATTTTATTTAATGATGTCTATGAAATGACTTTTTAAAGCGTATCATACTTAAAGATATATTTACAAAACAATTCAAAGATGCATTTATAAAATTCCCTCACCCTCGTTTCTCTTGCAACTCTCCCTCACTTTCTTTGCAATCAAGATATTGTGGTTCTTCCCTTTTATCCGACTGTATTTTTGTTTTTGTCATTATGTTAACCGCTAAATTTTATGTAATTTTATCTTTTTTTTTTTACTCCCCCTCCTCCCGTTTTTGGGGGAATTATGAGCGGTATATCAAAACCTTAATAAACTTGAAACTTGATTTTTTTTTTAAACAGAGACTTTCTTGTCTCAGGGTCTAACAGAAGGAAAATATTTTGGCACAAGCTCTCACTTGTCTTCATAGAATCCATGGGAATTTGAATATCAAAATAACCAATGATAAATGGTCTCTTTGGGGGAAGGACTTCAATAAAAAAATTTCAGCTGGGCCTTGTGATGTTGCCCTGTTCCTTCTCCTCTTGTAACCAAATCTCTTATTAGTTAACCATTTTGTGCTCTACCTTCTCAATGCAAGACTTCAGTGTAATTTGTAAGGATTTATCACTACTACCATGTATCCCCGAAAATAAGACAGTGGCTTATATTAATTTTGGGCCCAAAAACGCATTAGGTCTTATTTTCAAGGTAGGTCTTTTTTTTTCATGTACAATGGACATCTCTCCCTTTCTCTCCTCCAGCCCAATTCTTCCTATTTCCTTTCTCTTCCCCACATGTGCAGCATCTTTCCTCCTCTCTCACCCATCCCCTTGTGCCTTCCCTCTTGTAACCAGACAGACTTCGTGCCTGACCTGGTTCCAGTTAGTGTTTCTACTAAGACTCCCAGCAAAACCCGGAAGAGAGTAGGTAAAAGCTGTCCTAGTGAGGATCTGACTGATTCTCAGCCTGACCACCAGAGGGAGTTGGAATCTCCTGAAAGTTTCCTAGACCAGCAATATTCAGGTCACCAAAGGAGGAGCTCTAGAGCTGCTTTGAGGACTGCTGAATCAGCCAGGTTAGGGTGTGGCCCAAACAGTATAAAACCTGTAGCTCAGTTCAAAGCAGGAAGCAGGTTAGGGAGAAGGTTGGGACCTTTCCTCCCTGAGAGTCTCCTTGGGCCAGGCAAGAGCGAACCAGTTACACCCATGGAGGTGCAAGAGGCTGGAGATATCCTGGCAGAATCTGTAGCTGAGCAGGAACTTCCAATGGAGACTAACAACCTGCCAGAAGAAATGAGCTTGGCTGAGGAAGCCATGGAAGTTGGTTTATCCACCAGCTGTACCTGCTAACCATTGAAGAAACAGTGAGTGCATTTTGTTCAGCTTTCTTTGTTTGAGAGACTGTTTGAATGAAGCTGAACCTTGGAGGACTTTCTTTTTTACTGTTTTGCATTTTGGTTGAAGCTGATAGTGCCTGAACTGAGGGAGAGGTTTGCTATAATCTGGGAGGGAAATTTGAAGCTGTTATATGCTGAAAAGTAAAGCAAACCTGAGGCACTCTCCTTATCCTGACAGTGCAAGGCTTGGCTGTCAGAGGCTTCTTTGAAACACTAGCAATAGGGCAGCCAGTGCCTTAAACCCTATTGTATTATTCAGTGTTGGGAAGGAACTAAATTGCCCTGTTTAGTAGCAGGATTAATTGAGAGCTAAAGAAAACATAAAACCCAGTTGGGTGAAGAAAAAAAAGGAAAAAGTATTCTTTTTGTTTTTGTTTATGTTTGGACTGTTCATTACTCTGCTTAGTGAACTTGGACTGAAGATAGCAGTTACCTGTTTTGGAGTAGGACTTCTAATAAGCCTGCCCTTATTACGTTGAGGAAAATAAAACCTGAATTTTCTTTTACTGTTCATGCTGAAGAATTGTGGTTTATTTTTGCTTTTGGTTCTTGGTGTCATTCTTTGACTGCAGGGTGACTCCAGTCTGGGTCACACGCAGGTGTTTTTGTGGTGTAATCATTGTATGTGCTGTGGAGTCTTACTCAGGCCCCAGACCCGGTTACACTCTGCAGCATCTTTCTGTCCCTCCCTCCCATCCCCCTGTGCAGCAGAACCCTTGCACTGTGCACAGCATCTTTCCATCCCTCCCTCCCATCCCTCATGTAGAACCCTTGCCCATCTTCTATTTTTCCCTTCTGTGCAGCTGCAGCAGCAGCACTCTTGTGCACCCCCCCTGCCGCACAGCCGAACCCCTGCCGACCGCGAGACCAACACCCCTCCCTCCACAGAGCAGCATCGGCAGCACTCTAAACAGGCTTCTTCGTAGCCTTCTCCCACCGAGGCCTTCCGTGCGCCGCATTGCTAATGACATCATCAGTGATGCGGCAGAAGGAATGCCCCGACAGGAGAAGGCCATGAAGCAGCCTGTTTAGAGTGCTGCTTTGTGGAGGGAGGTAGGTAGGTCTCGCGGTCGGAGGGGTTTAAATGGGAAGGACAGCTGGAAAGATGGGAGAGTCAGCGGGAGTTCGGTTGCACGGGGGTGGAGGGCAGAGGAAGGGGAGAGGGGCGGGGGAAACGCTGCTGCCAGCAAATCCAGGAACTAGGGCTTATTTTTGGGGTGGGGCTTATATTAAACAAGTTAGAACAGTAGCCTAGAGGGATCTGAGCAGGACAATACAAATAATGCAGAAGTGATGTAAGGCCCTGAAGTTTAAGTTTCAAGTTTATTAAAAATTTGTTGTACACGCAATGTCAAATATTTCAATGCGTATGACAATATTAAAAGTAACGGGACAAACTACAAGACAATTTGTTACAAAACCTAAAATATATACGTTCAAATTTACTTACTGGTAACAAAAGGAAATGGGGATGAACTACAATCATTAAAGAAAAAGAAGAAACATTTGAGGAGAACACATCAGGAAGGTGGCAAAGAGTAAAAACAAGAAAATGGAATGATATAGAGGGGACAGAAAGAAAAGTTTGGGACCTATATATAGGGTCTAATTAAAATTGAATATTTACTATAATAAAACGCTAAGCACGCATGCGCACTCTTACCTGCGTGATCCGTGATCAGTAGGTCCGTGGACGGCAGGAGTGTGCATGCGCGCATACAACGGTCCCTGCGGATTTGCTGACTCCCTTACAGTTCATGCCCGGCGCGGCTCCCTCCTCACTCACTGTAAGGAAGTTCTTCGTCAGCGCACACCCCTCCTCAGCGCACCCAAACCCCCGTTGACCCTCCCATCTGACCCTCCCACCGCGAGACGACCAAAAACCTCCCGACTCCAGCAGCGTCCGCAGCACTGTAAACACGCTGCTTTGCAGCCTTCTACTGCCCTGATTTCCTCTGCCACTTCCATGAGACACGGGAAGGAGGCACTGGGGGCACTAAGGATATGGGAAGGAGGTACTGGGGGCACTAAGATCAAGGGAAAGAGACACTGGGGGCACTAAGGACGTAGGAAGGGGTACTAAGGACATGGAAAGGAGGCACTGAGGGCAATAAGGACATAGGAAAGGGCACTAAGGACAGGCAAGGCGCAACAGAGAAATACAGGCAGTCATGGGGCCAGGGAGACAGAGAAAGAAAGAAAGACAGACAGACAGGGGGCCAGGGAGAGACATAGACAGAAAGAATGACAGACAGACAGACAGCATCCAAGGAGAGAGAGTCAAAGAAAAAAAAACCAAGACAGACAGACATCTACTCTAGTACCCGTTAATGTAACGGGCTAAAACACTACTTAAAATATAAAATTTTAATTGTAAACGAGTTATCCTATCTATGTCTCAAATGCGTCTTTACAAAGGAAACTTTTTAGAGAACTTTTAAATTTTTCTAATGAGGGTTCACCACGTAAATAATTTGGTAGGTTATTCCAGAGCTGGGGGGCTATAACCAAAAAAAAATAGTAGATCTCCTAGTACCTAGTACTTTTAAAGAAGGGATCATCAGTAGATGCTGGTCTGTTGATCTAAATGGGGTGTATGGTATCAAAAGACGGTCCAAAAATATTGGTGCATTAGATTGTCGGATTTTAAAAGTTAACAGTGCAATTTTGTAAGTGATTCTGTGCGAGACTGATAACCAGTGTGCCTTTTGTAGAAGTGGTGTTGCGTGGTCAAATTTTTTTGAATTAGTAATCATTTTTATTGCTGTGTTTTGTATAATTTTTAGCCTTCTCATTTCTTTCTGTGTTATACCATGATATAACGTATTGCAATAATCAAGCCTAGAGATAATTAAAGAATGGATAAGGATGTTAAGTGCTTCTGGTTTTAAGACTTTTGATAAAGATCTAATATGGCATAACTTATAGAAACAGTTCTTTATCGCTGAACTGATCTGATCTTGATTTGAAAGTTCCTGATCTAGTATTACTCCCACGTTGCTCACCGTAAGATTGGAAGAGAGGCATTGACTGATGATAATTCCCAGGTATTTGAAAGATTCCATTAGTGGGATAATTGTGCCAGCCCGTGAGGGAGCAGATACAGGTCTCAAAGAGAGACCAGTGATCCAGTAGGCAGTGGACTTTGAGGGATTAAGTACGAAGAAGTTGGTGTGGAGCCAAGAGGAAATACTGTACAAGTTATCAAGGCAGGATCATAGTGGGAGAAGATCAGCTGATAGAGGGTGAAAAGGGGCAACAAGAATAATGTCATCAGTGTAATGTCCAAACCCATCTTAAAACCAGCTAAGCTATCCGTTCTTAACACAACCTCTGGCAATGCGTTCCAGAGCTTAACTTTTATCTGAGTAAAAAAAATTTCCCTCCTATTATAAGGAAATACTTTTAAAACCAATAGGAGGAAATATTTTTTCACTCAGAGAGTAATTAAGCTAGATGCTTTGAACTTTGAACTGTAGCTAATTCTTCTTTGAATTAAGCAAGCAGATCATGAGTTCAAAATGTCTGCTGCAATCCCTAGCAGTAATCTCATGGTACTACCACTAGGGGCAGGCTGCCAAATAAAGGCATTTATCCCTTTGGAATGTAGAACTCGGTTTAAAGTAACATTACACCCACATGAGATCTGTTTGTGCCAGAGCATAGTTCTGTTTCTGCTGTGCTGAATCATATAAATCCATGCATGTCTATTTGCTTTTCCTCCATGCCAACTATCATTTCTAAAAGTAAAACATTACCTTTCCTAACCTCTGCAATATTTCACATCTAAGAGTACCATCGATTACTTCATCTCTAGCCGATTTCTGAAGTGAATTTTCATAAGATACATGTGAGGTCCTTATAGTTCTAATTAACTATTAACATGACTGCTCCAAGGGGTTTGGAGGAGCTAGTGAAATGATGCACAGAAATGTTTGATAGATACAAAGAGCCTGATTCTATTAACAGTACCTAGGTTAGCCACTGCTATGTGCCTTGAATGGGGATGCCTAGCCAAATTCCATACGGAATTCAAAATTGAATAATGAGCTTAATTGGCATGGTAATTGACCATTACTTTAAAAGCTCATTAATAAAAATGAAAAACAATTAACAGTTCTACCTCGAACTCAAAGCAACACCTACCCACACTATCTACCTCAAAAGTGTGCACGGTAAGAGGCAGAGAATAAGCATGCTATGACCTGGGCATCGTTAGGCATCTGTTAGGTGCCAGTAAATTTGGCCAGGAAAACCCTGGCCTAACATTAAGATGTTTGTGAAGTTAGGTGAGATTCTGTAAATGGTGCCTAGCGGTTGATTGACAACCATGCTGAGTGGTGCTCAGGTCCAAAGTGCCTGCTCTTATTTATTTATTTAATTCAATCTCTGTCCCGTCCTTCCGGGAGCTCAGAATAGGTTACAAGGCATTAATATAGAACCAAATCTTTTCCAGAGAAGAAAAAAAAAATGGTAAAACTAGAGGGTATAATTTGAAGTTACAGGGAGGAAGATTTAGGAACAATGTTAGGAAATTCTTCTTCACGGAGAGGGTGGTAGATGCCTGGAATGCTCTCCCGAGGGAAGTGGTGGAGAGGAAAACGGTGATGGAATTCAAAAAAGTGTGGGATAATAAATAGAGGATCTCTAATTAGAAAATGAAGGATGTAAGGTAAAGAACTAAGGCCGGTATTGGACAGACCGGCACGGTCTGTGTTCCATATATGGTGATTTGGTGTAGGATGGGCTGGGGTGGGCATCAATGGGAACTCCACTAATATGGCCAGACTTTACGGTAGATGTTTTGCAAACAACGGGATGATTGGATAGGTTGGAGTGAGCTTGGATGGCAACTTCAGCATTTGGAACCTAAGACAATTCCAGAATTTACAGTCTATGGCCCAGAAATATCAAAGAAGAGACAAATTAATCATGTATTTTTAATGGGTATAACTAATGGGCAGACTGGATGGACCGTTCAGGTCTTTATCTGCCGTCATTTACTATGTTACTAAGTTACCTGACAGAAACCCAAAAAGTAGCAACATTCCAGAGCTGAGATTGTGATGTCATAATGCCTCATTCCACCAATGCCTAAGAGCCAACCTCAGCAGTGATGTCACAATGGCTTGATTAGATGGCAACTTCAGCATTTGGAACCTATCAATCAAGTGGAGCAGGCTTCGTCCAAGGCAAGACAAATCATGGGCTGCATACGAAGGGGTTTCGTCAGTCGTAAGGCGGAAGTCATTATGCCATTGTATAGATCCATGGTGAGGCCCCACCTGGAATACTGTGTGCAATTCTGGAGGCCGCATTATCGCAAGGATGTGCTGAGACTGGAGTCGGTGCAAAGAATGGCCACCCGGAAGGTCTCGGGACTCAAGGATCTACCATACGAAAAACAGCTTGACAAATTACAGCTATACTCGCTCGAGGAGCGCAGAGAGAGGGGGGACATGATCGAGACGTTCAAGTATCTTACGGGCTGCATCGAGGCGGAGGAAGATATCTTCTTTTTCAAGGGTCCCACGACAACAAGAGGGCATCCGTTGAAAATCAGGGGCGGGAAACTACGAGGTGACACCAGGAAATTCTTTTTCACTGAAAGAGTGGTTGATCGCTGGAATAGTCTTCCACTACAGGTGATTGAGGCCAGCAGCGTGCCTGATTTTAAGGCCAAATGGGATCGGCACATGGGATCTATTCACAGGGCAAAGGTAGGGGAGGGACATTAAGGTGGGCAGACTAGATGGGCCGTGGGCCCTTATCTGCCGTCTATTTCTATGTTTCTATGTTTCTAGGACAATATCAGGTGGACTTTACAGTCTACGGCCCAGAAATATCAAAGAAGAGACAAGTTAATCTAATCATATATTTATTAATGAGTATAACTTATGGGCAGACTGGATGGATCGTTCAGGTCTTTATCTGCCGTCATTTATTATTTTACTATGTTATTCACAGTATTTACATTAGGCAGTATGTTTTGATAATACAGTACTTGAGGACAAGCCTGGGGTAGGGACATCCATAGGCGATTCCTGGGGGGGGGGGTATTACAATATATTGGACCTGGGTAGTTGCCAACTAGTGGTCATTGGCAGTAGAGAGTTCAGAGGGGATTGTTTACGGCTGGACCTTTAGTTGAAGAGAAAGGTCTTCTAAACTAAACTAAACCTTAAGCTCATATACCACATCTTCTCTATAAGGATAGAGCTTGACACGGTTTACAAGAGTTTAAGAAAGGAAAATATAATAAGAATTAGTGGTTATATAGAGAGCAGCGGAATTTACATTTTTGAAAATAGCCTCGTTTTCAGATGTTTTTGAAATAATTGGAAAAAGTCCAAATTACGCAGCTGGACTGGAAAGTTATTCCAAAGCTCAGTAATTTTAAAGTAGAGAGATTTCCCAATATAGATAACGCCTTTTAACGAGGGGAAAGATAATTTAAGCTCTTTGGAAGGTCATCAATGAGTTCTGTGATTTGATCTGAGGGGGAAGTTGGTTCCAAAGCTGTGGGATGAAGTGACTGTAGGAGCGTTTGTGGGCGGTCTCCATCAGGAGAGACCTTCCTGGAGGGGATGCACAGTCATTTCTCTGCTTCAGAGCGGAGAGGGTGAGTAGGGGTGTACAAGTGTAGCTTGGATCTTATATAGGCTGGGGTGGTGGTGTGGAATCTTTTATGAGCTATTACAAGTGCCTTGAATGTGTAGCGTTTGTTGATTTCTTGGCATATTGCACCGGGGAGTTGATTTTCAAAAAAGAACCTGCTAACGTGGCTGATTAAATTTTGGCCAACCAAGCTTTTTTTTTTCCCTCTTCACATAACTTTAACTTACCTGCTCACTCCTCCGGCCCATTTCAAATTCATTGCTTCTTTTGTGTGCTTCATGCATAATACTCTGTCGCAATTGAATTTAAGATTTAATTGCTCATTTTCCTACATCTGAATTCAAAGCAAATTACATTCTGGTATTTCCTGGTCTCAAAGGGCCAGAGATAGCACATGACCTAGTGACTCAGGAACTCTGTTCCAGACATATGGTGCGCAAGATGTAAAGAACAGAATTTGACATTGACATTGGAGGAGAAGAGGACAAATGAAAGGGACAACCACCTAAAAGAGTAGTATATCTTTGGCCATTGAGACATAGCTGGCGAGCTGTGAATATTGTTGTTTTTAAATATATTGATAAAATTATGGTGTAAAAAAAATATAGGGAGTTAATCAGCTAGCTATGTCCTGGCTGGCCAAAAATAGACTGGTAACTCAATGCCAGTGACCAGATACAGCACTGGCATTGAGTTTCCGGTATCGCTGTGGACCACGGGAGATCGCCAGCAAGCTCTCATGGTTTGAATGATGAGCCTGTTTATCTTGACAATTTCCAAGCCCAAGGGAACTACTTCAAGAAAGTTGTATACAACTTTATTTTCCTACCAAGCTTCTTCTACTTCGTTGCTTCTTGCTAATCAATTAAAATCTATACCAAATTTCAGCATATATAAAAAGGCACTGAAAACAATTCTGTTTTGAAAGTATGTTCTAATAGATGATAGCTGGTAACATCTTCTTACAATTCTAATGTGGTATATAATATATAATTCCTAGATTTTCTAATCTGGCCTCTTTGCTATGTTACCCGCTATGAGCTAATCGTCGAGTTTAGTGGGATATATATGTCTTAAACTGTAGCTAACTGTAAATTACCAATAGCTGTTTAGAAAAATTCAGAAACTTTATGGTCAACATAACATTTAAGAACATAAGAATTACCATACTGGGACAGACTGAAGGTCCATCAAGTATCCTGTTTGCAACAGTGGCCAACCCAGGTCCCAAATACCTGGCAGAAACCCAAATAGCAGCAACATTCCAGAGCTGAGACTGTGATGTCATAATATCTCATTCCACCAATGCCTAAGAGTCAACCTCATCAATGATGTTACAATGGCTTCATCGCCCTATACTTGGCTCACATAAGAACATAAGAATTTGCACACTGGGACAGACTGAAGGTCCATCAAGCCCAGGATCCTGTTTCCAACAGTGGCCAACCTAGGTCCCAAGTACCTAACTAGATCCCAAGTAGTAAGACACATTTTATGCTGCTTATCCTAGGAATAAGCAATGGATTTCCCCAAGCCATCTCAATAATGGCCTAAGGACTTCTCTTTTAGGAAATTATCCAAGCCTTTTTTTAAACCCTGCTATGCTATCTCTGTGGTAGTGTTTTATGTGAACTACTTTACATCATAATGAAAGTTTCTTGACTATTGCTCAACTCCCCAGGTGGTGGTAGACAACAGGAAGAATTCATATGCTCTAAGCACCTCTCCCGCTTAACCTATAACATTTGGTAGCAATCTTACAGCAAAGGGAATCTGAAGAGAATCTAAAAATGAATTAATCAAAATGGCCATTCACCTAACAAGGTGTCTGATAGGCATCTGACTGGTAAAATGAAGAAAAGTCATGAATGGTGTTTCTAGGATTGCAGTGAAATGAATGCTTTTTCAAAAAAATCAAATGCAATAATATGACTTTTAGGGAGTCATGGAGTGCAGCATTTTAATATTATTTTCTTTATAAAGTGAATAGCAGTTTCATTGCTGGAGTCTCATTTGTCATACAGAGATACCAAGCTAGACAAAAAAAAAAAAAATACCTTCATCTCTCTCTCATTGAATCGATCTGGCTTTATTTCTTCTTTAGTGAGCAATCCTTCACAAATCTTGACCCGCCAAAGTTACCACATGCCGAAAATGATGGAGACTCTTCAATCTTACAATGAATTATGAAAGACATTTCAGCATCAACCAGGTTGAAAGCATGATCAGATATGGAGAGAGCTTTTGAACATCTTACTGTTTTCCTTGAGGGATACTAATTATTATCTTTGTTTAATATTATGGTAAGCTTCTATAAAGTTCCACACTAAATAGATTTCTTTTAATTCTTTTTTTATTCTTTTATATATTTCTGTCTGTTGATTGTCAATGAAATTTTTTTTTTCCTGATACCCTGTTTACACAAAAGGAAATCAAGTTGAGGAGCTTTTGTAAGAGAGCAGAACAAAGTACATTAAAGATCCAAGAGGCTACAGAGAACTTCAGGAGGTGATGGAAATAAAGCAAATGAAATGGGAAAAGATGGGGTACAATATGAGAAGATGGAACTAGAAAAGAAGGGATTACAAAGTGAGATCTTAATGGTGACCTCAAAGTCAGATCACCTCATTCAATATAGGATGTTGGTGGGGGAGGTCTTCAAAACCTTCTAGGTGCTATTTATTTTAATAACCTGCATTACTTGCCTGGACTATGAGGCCCTGATTCTACAAAGTGCGTCCCGATTTTAGGCAGCTGTAGGCGTCCTACAGCTGTCTAATCAGCCAATCGGGATGCACGTTTTTTTTAAAAAAATGCTCCCCTGGCAGGCTGCCTATATTGAAGGCGCCTCCAGGAGCCTAGGGAGGCCCGCAAGACGCCTAAGCTCGCCTAAGGGCCTTAGGCGAACCTAGGTGGCCCTACGTGTCTCCCTAGTAGAGGAAGAGACGCTTACAATGTAGGCAAGCAAAGTGCTGGTCTACATTGTAAGTAGACACGGCCGCTATACGTATCGCGGCAAGGGATCTCTCTGCCGCTATAAGTATAGCGGCCGCGGCCGCCTGTCCAATTGCCGGCAGGAGGGTGCCCAAACCCTCCTGCCGGAAGATGCCCACCTCCACTACCGATCACCGGCAGGAGGGTGCCCAATCCCTCCTGCCGGAAGACGCCCCCCCTCCCAAACCTCCCCCCCACCAAACTAACCTTTAATTGTTGGCCAGACGGGTCTTGCCCGTCCAGCCGGCAGGCCCGCCTCGTCGAAATGAGGCGGGTCCGCCCCTTCCCGGCATATCCCACTAAGCCTAAGGCCTGATTGGCCCAGGCGCCTAGAGCCTGTTAGCGCGGGGGGGGGGGGGGGTGGTGCTGAGGAGGGGCGTTTTCCGGCAGGAGGGATTGAGCACCCTCCTGCCGGTGATCGGTAGTATCGGGAGGGGGGCATCTTCCGGCAGGAGGGTTTGGGCACCCTCCTGCCGGCAATCCGACAGGCGGCCGCGGCCGCTATACTTATAGCGGCAGAGAGATCCCTTGCCGCGATAAGTATAGCGGCCGTGTCTACTCTAACCCGATTCTGTAACCGGCGTCTGTAACATGGACGCCGGTTACAGAATCGGGGTTTAGTGTAGGCCTGATTCTGTATAGGACGCCTCTCCTGGGCCGTCCTATACAGAATCCGGGCCTAAAAGTGCAATTTATAGTAATTCTGATTCTTAATTCTAAGTTCTATCATACAAATAAATAAAGGCACACGATGCAGTTGAAATTAGTAGCTTTTCAGCAGATAAAGAATGCATGTTTGAGTATCTGTTGAGATGTTTATTGTTGCTCTCCATCAACCGAAAATGAGACCAGGCCAAGAGCATATGGCCCTTTCAAGCAACTGTGGACAATTATTTTTAATTCACTGCCGTGTTCGTATGGTTACACATGTAAGTGGTAATTTTAGAAGAGAATGTATACTTGTACCTTTGGGGGGGAGGGGATTTCGATAAGAGGTACCTAAAGATAGGTGCCTCAATAAATAGACGCCTAACTTAATTTGTAAATTGGCTTCAATAATGAGCTTTAATAAGCTTATAATTTAAAATAATAAAAATTAATTGGGAGATAGACTCATATCTTCTTAGGCGCAATTCTACAAGAGATGAGTGCCTATCGCATGGTACCTAACTCCAAAGTAGGCGTGCTAATGGGCGTAGAAAGGGGCTGTATGGTGCGATTCTCTAAAGGACTTAAGTGCCTATAATGTAGGTCAGGGCGATGCAGCCCCCGGGTGTTTACCGTCTTGCCGGCTCCCTCCTCTGTCTTGCTGCAGCGTTTGCGCAACCCCAGAAACATTTTTTTTCGGCCAATGCGGCCCAGGGAAGCCAAACGGTTGGACACCCCCGATGTAGGCCTTTAAATCCCTGGTCTACATTACAGGCGCCTACGTTTTAAGCTAGACGCGATTCTGTAATAGGCGCCTAAGTGTGATTGCCAAGAGATAGGCGCCTGTCTTTCGTAGGCGCTAATTACAGAATCCAGCTCTTCCTGTCTAAAATAGTTGCTTTTTATTTGTATATTGGCTGCTTTCACTTTTCATCTCCAAAATGTATTACGTTTGTCCAATAAGAAAGTATCACCTACATTTTGTCAGACGTTATTTTTATGCATTCAAGAAGACTAACACAGCAACCATATCACTTGTTCAAACCTTATATCAAAAAGGTAATGTTACTGAATGATGACATTTAAGATTCATATAGGAAAAACATAAGAATAGCCTTGATGGGTCCATCAAGCCGTCCGTTCTCATGGTAGTCAATCCAGGTCACTAGTACCTGGCCAAAACCCAAAGAGTAGCAACATTCCATTCAGAATCTCAAAGAATAGCAAGATTCCGGAATCCCAGAGAATAACAAGATTCTAGAATCCCAAAGACTAGCAACATTCCATGCTACCAATCCAGGGCAAGCAGAGGCTTCCTCCATGTGTTAATAACAGACTATGGACTTTTCCTCCAGGAATTTGTCCAAACCTTTCTTAAAACCAGCTATGCTATCCGCTTTTACCATGACCTCTGGTAACACGTTCCGGAGCTTAACTATTCTCCAAGTGAAAAAATATTTCCTCCTATTGGTTTTAAAAGGATTTCCCTGCAGTTTCATAGAGCGTCCCCTAGTCTTTGTCATTTTTGACGGCGTGAAAAATTGATCCACTTATACCTCAACAGGGGTTTAGGCTATATGGGGTCAATTGCTTGAAGATTCATGGAGGAGAAACATGAAAGTAGGATGTATGAAGTCAGATGCTTGGAACATCATATAGGTGAAATAGGGACATATAATATATAGAATCAGATGCATGGAGAGTCATGTGGTGATGGTGGTGGTGGGGGAAGCAGGGATGAAGGATGCATGGGGTTGGATGTCTGTATTTCTTGTGTCTAACATGTTTACCCTGACAGAACACCTCCTTATCTCTCTTTAGAACAAGAAAAATGCTCTTATTGGAGGTTCATAGACAAAAGTGCGCGCCGACAAAGGCGCGCCGACAACCCAGCGCAGACAACTGAGTGCAAGGCGGAAGCACGCTGAAGAAAAACAGTATTTTAAGGGGCTCCGATGGGGGTGTTGGTAGGGACCCCCCCACTTTACTTAACAGAGATCACGCCTGCGTTGTGGGGGGTTTGGGGGGTTGTAACCCCCCTCATTTACTGAAAACTTAACTTTTTCCCTCTTTTTTAGGGAAAAAGCGAAGTTTTCAGTAGAATGTGGGGGGTTACAACCCCCCAAACCCCCCACAATGCCGGCGCGATCTCTGTTAAGTAAAGTGGTGGGGGGATTCCCCCCCCCCCCCACACCTCCGTCGGAGCCCTTTAAAATACTGTTTTTCTTCGGCGCTTCCGCCTTGCGCTCAGTTGTCTGTGCTGGGTTGTCATCGCGCCTTTGTCGTCGCGCCTTGCGCTCAGTTGTCTGCGCTGGGTTGTCGGTGCGCCTTTGTCGTCGCGCGCTTTTGACCTGTCACCCTTATTGGATCCCTCGGCATTAAAGGTTATTGCATAATAAATTATGACAAATTTAAAGAATTCATAATCTTCTCTTTCAGAAGTTAGTCCTTACAAACTACCACAGCAGAGAAGTTTGCTTGCCTTTATAACTGAAAAAGGTGAACAGAGCCTCCATCGAGCTTGCATTAGTATTGTCCGTCTATCGCGCGGTTTTGCGCGCGCTAAAAACGCTAGCGCCCCTTAGTACAAGGAGCCCCTTAGCTTCAGATTTAATGATTCACCTTTCAAAACTTGAGTTCAAGGTAAGTTACAAACTGGCGCACAAGTTATTTCGCCATCCAAACGGATTTCCAGTCTAAGTTGCATCTGAAACAATAGATGGTGAAGTGACCTGATGCAGGGACACAAGAAGCATCGGTGGGCTAAGACGAATTTGAACCCTGGTTCTTTGCTTGCCGTCCAATCCACCTGTCTACTCCTTCAGAGCTATTAACGTTACTCTGCTTTTCAAGCTGGCATAATATCGAGAGGCTCCTGTGCATATTAGCTGTCTTTAAAAATAATATTTTCATTATATTGAAACTTGGAAGGGCACTCAATAATATGAAATGTTTGTTTAGATCACAGGTGTCAAAGTCGGTCCTCGAGGGCCGGAATCCAGTCGGGTTTTCAGGATTTCCCCAATGAATATGCATGAGATCTATGTGCATGCACTGCTTTCAATGCATATTCATTGGGGAAATCCTGAAAACCCGACTGGATTACGGCCCTCGAGGAGGGACTTTGACACCCCTGGTTTAGATCTTCATTCAGCTCTTGTAGACATCAAAAGGACACATCTTGACTTTTGATTCAATTGGAGGCGCAAAATAAGCTCTTCTAGTCAGCGCTTCATCCATGCATAGAGATTCCAAGAGTCTGATAAAATACAATTTATTTATTAAAAAAAAAAAAAGATTACAGGTCATCTTCCCGTTAATACTAGGAAATGCTCCAGCCACTCGATTTACATCATCTTCCCATTAATATTAGACAATGCTCAATTTACATATCTGTATAATTCTGGCTATTTATTACTTTTCCTGAAACATAATAGACTTTACCTACTAGTGAGAAATGTGAAGGCAGAGAGCAGAAGCAACACTCATTCAGATGCCGAGTGATTTGTTTCTCCTAAGTGCATTGATAATAACTAGCGATCAGGGCAATAGGGATGAGGACAGAGCAAAGGTTGTCAATCCATTCTGACTTTTTCACCGATTCCATGACCTCTTTTCAGTTCGTTTCACCCATTTGTTCTAATAAAATATTTTATATTCGTATTAGAATTTTTTTTAATGCATGCTGGTAGACTTAAATGTGGTCTAATTTGTGGAATTAGGCAAGTTAATTTTTTTTAATGAACTGAATATGTGCTAATGAATGCACTTCCCTGCATCATGAAGATAAGGTGACAAGCAGAAAAGAAAATCCTGAGATCACCTTACATGCAGGTTAGAATGAATCGTGAAATAAGTCTTTGTGGCATAACAACCTCCAGAGTAAGAGCCAAACTCACTACACTACCTGACTATAAGGGTAATACACTGTCATTTTTCAGTACTTAATATTAACTGATCTTAATGATTGTATTTTTATAGCATCCTCACCCAGACGGTAGGGAAATAGAAAGGACTTTGGGGCTCCTTTTACGAAGGCGCGTTGCGGCCTTAAAGCGTGGAATAGCGCGCGCTAAAATGCCACAGGTGCTAGCCGCCACCGCCTCCTCTTGAGCAGGCGGTAATTTTTCGGCTTGCGTGCACTAATCCGGTGTGCGCGCTAAAAACGCCCTTATTTTTAAAATTTCTAACCCGCTGAGACCTAAGCAGCTTACAATTTATTTGAGAGAGGAAAGAATGCTAGATAAATTTAAGAGCAAACTTAAGGGATTCCTTTTCAAAGACGCTTTTAGTGACTAATTGAATTTTTTATTTTTTACATCTTATATTAAATTTCTCCCCTTTTCCTAATGTTTTTAACCTTAAATGTTTCTTTTATATTGAATTGTATTTCTCCCCATAATTTTACCCTTCTTTGATCATACATGTTAATCAGTCTTGTTGCTTTTGTCTAGTCATGTGATTTTATGTTATTTTAACTTGTTTAATATTAAGTTCTTTTAGTTTGTATGTTTACCCTAACTTTGTAACTTATAGATGTACATCGCTTAGAACCTGGAATAGGCGATTTATCAAATCTTATAATAAACTTGGAAACTTGGAAAATACACAATTACAGCCATATAAGCATCATATAACCAACATACAACATAACAACATGTGTGTGTGCACATTCTATTTTCTGTATTATTGGCTACTTTGTGAGGAAGGTCCTATGATAATATATATATATCCTATCTAAAAATTAATGGGTGTAGATATAAGGCCTGCTTAGATAGGATCCTAGCGTTTCAAGCTGATAGGCAACAATCTTGGTTAGGGAAATCTATTCAGCAAGCTATGTTATCCTACTGCAGTTTTCGGAAACTAATTAAGACCACTTAATAAGTTTTATTATTGAAATTCTATTTTACAAATATTTGTTGTGTTTTTTTTACTGTATTATTGTATTTCGCTGATTGTAATGCACCTTGAACCGCAAGGTAATGGCGGAATAGACATCCCTAATGTAATGTAATTGTCCAGCTCTTTTTAGAACTTTTGGTTATGGCAGTATAAAAAAATTAAGTTATTATTATTATTATTTATCTTATCTCTAGCTTTCCTATCTCTAATGGAGTTCCTTTCCTAATTGGTCTGTATTTTACTGTAAACCGCTTAGATCTGTAATATGTTTAAGCGGCGTACAAATAAGTACACCAACATATCTGAAACCTTTTCAGTCAGGATCTGAACATATTCAAGAGAATTCCTCCACAAACAAAGTTAGTTTCAGTCATTTTGTTAACTGATGATTCTGTTCCAATATTTGTTTCTCGATTTGGTATGGAAACTCAATAAAAATATTTGAAATCAAAAAAGAAAGATTAAAAAAAAGCTGTATAAGACTCTTGTACTAAAGCAATAACCTTGCTTAGATCCCGCTAGTTCCATTAATATGCTAATTACATATAATTTAGTAATACATATTCTTATTTAATTTAGTGTCAAAGCATATTTGTGTGTGGGGGGGGGGTCCACTCATGCACAGACCTTTATCATCAATATCATGTTTCATTTCCAAAGGCCAGCTTTATTTTGTAATAATCCTGAAGTATATTTTCACTCTCCAGAGCGCCTAGGCAAACTTAAAATACTACCAAACAGTATGCATTTGTCATAGGTTTGGAGCCAAACGTCATGAATTCAACATATATAATTTTTCATTCCGTTTCCAGGCTCACTGTAGATGTGTTAGCAATTTTAAAGTTTTATGAAGAGAATGGAATTTCTCTTAGTTACATGTAGAACACATAGTCCTCTATGAAAATAATAATCGTTTATACTAATTAATCACTCTTATATACCCATATGCATATATAAAACATTTGGGGCTCCTTTTAATAGGGTGCGCTAGTGTTTTTAGCGCACGCAGGAAATTACCGCGCAGTGTTCTAGAACTAACGCCAGCTGAATGCTGGCGTTAAGGTCTAGCGCGCATGGCAATGCCATGCGCGCTATTCTGCGCGTTACAGCCCTAGCAAACCTTCGTAAAAGGAGCCCTTAAAGCCATTCCAATATTATTCTGCATTCCTTATTTTACTTAAATAGTGTTATGTAATATAGTTCATTAAAAAAAAAAAAAATAGAAAAACCTATACATTTGGACTGGATAATTACTAATGGCGTGGGTAATGCTAATTAGACAGTGCTGATCAATGAAGACTGAGAGATATATGAATATTATAGGAACGAGAAGGATCCAAATTCTAGATTAGACAGTAAACAAAAACAACGGTGAGTTTGAAATTGCCTTTGCAGTTTGCTGTCATAACTCAAAGACATAATGAAGCCTGAATTAAAAAAAAAAAATTGTCAGTTTCTGTGAGTGTTGATAACTCACTTCTTTGTTTTACGAGTCAAAACGTGTCTGCCTGATGGGCAAAAATAACAGAAAATAAGAGAAGACAGAACTAGTTGGGGGGGAAGAATCTCCCTCAAAACAAACTAAAAAGTGGAGCCGTAATATAGCACTTTAAAGAGCAGACCTGTAGGGTAGGAACCAGTATCTTTTGGACGAAATCAAGCAGGACTAAAAGGGACCCTCCAGGGCCAAGGGCAACGATTTCTGTAGCTGCTGGGGCGCTTGCATCTCTGTCTTTACACTAGACTGAAACCCCTTTGTGCTAATTGCCAGACTGTACCGCATTTTCTGGTTCAGTTCCATCCCATAATCGGCTGACAATGATGGGCAAGGAAGAGGAAACATTTCAGGCTCACCGCTGCCCAGTGTAGGGTCAGAAATGGTTTTCCAGGGAGGCTCATCACCGCCCGGCACGAAAGGCAGGCTTAAGCGCTGGCCGCCGCACTTTTTCTTCAGACCCCTAGATCTAAAGTTAAAAGAAGGAGAAAAAGATGCACTTGCACTAAAGGGGTGACAGCAGGGTATTAATGAAACAGCAGGATCACTTTGTACCTTCTATGTTACAAAAAAAACACAAAAACAGAAGCCTTCCCAGTGTGCTGTGGTTACAGATACTGATGCCGATTAAAATATAAACATATTTGATTTAGATATAACACTTATTTTGGACATCTTAGTAGGTTTGTATGACAGGCTTAATATATTATTAAATTGTATTTATTTTCACAAACCTCGCTACTTGGATCTATTTAAGGGACTAAAGTCTCGGACTCAGTTTGATATCATTTCAATTTAAGGTGTTTGAAATTAGGCTTTTTTTTTTTTTTTTTTTTTTAATGTTGGCACATCATTCCTGTCCAAATAGCTTTATTATACACTGCTGGCATTCTCACATCTGACAGATTTGCTGAAAGGCAGATGCGTAAGTCCTGCCAGTGGGCAAAAAAGGGAGTTATAAGAAAGCCGGTCTCTGCCCGGCCATACTCTCTGTCTCGCTGAGAAACTAAAATGGTTTTCTGCCTACTCGTAGGCAAGCGGTCGGCACTCTAGAAAAGAATATTTCATGAAATGGATCCAGAGTCAGAATTGGGATCAAAAAAGGATACGCTCACATGGCGTATCCTATAAATTTACAAGATGTCATCATGGTGGCTAAACACTTTTATTTGACAAAACGAAAACAAAAAGAAACTATTTACTTATACCCAGAATCTCTTTCCACAGTAGAAACTAGTCAAAGATTAGCTTCTGGTTTAAGAGACAGGCTACCATGCAATTGAAGACATAACTCCCAGTATATCTAAACGCCCACATGGTACTATTATCTTCCAAAGCAGAAACTGAGTCCCCCATCACCCAGAAAAGTTGAAGCAGTCACAGGCTCCAGAAGTTAAAGTTTCAGAGCCAGGCCAGTAAGATGGCACTTTTAGCTACACCCAGCATGCAACTTAGGCAGGGGCTTACCTTACAAACCAAGTTGCCCTCTACAAGGCCTGCACCGGTTGACAAGTCCGGGGTCTCGGCAAACACAATAGCCAGACAGGTGAAACAATGATAAGCTGTAAACACCTGAGAGCAAGACAAGAAGTACCGCAGGAAGGTGGAAAGCAAATGTCTTCCCACAGCCAGAGTCAGCCCTTGTGTACCGGGAGTTACGAAAGCAGTGGCTACAGACTTTTGTCCAAAGCTGTAGGGTTTTTTTTTTTTTTTTTTTACTGAAGCAAGATTAGTTCATACAAAACTCAACAATACAGCACTGAAACCCATTGTTGATATTCAACATTTTTCACATAGCGGAACAGAATAGACAATACGGTATCTAGGAAACCATGGGCTGGATTACAAACTGATGCTATCTCATCCTTCTGGAGGCCTGTAATCCTTTATATTAACTACCACAGCCACAAAAAAAAAAAAAGAAAGAAAAAAACATAAACCAAAATCAATAACATTACAATTCTTAAACAAAACAAAACAAAAAACCCAACACCACAGAATGAATGAAAATTAAACCTTTCTACACAGCAACCTCTTAAGAGGGATACAAATACACACCTTCTACACCTTTCAGATACATTGTTCACATCAAGCTAGTGGACAAGTCTGCTTCTTGTAAAGACATGAATAAGAAATCAACCAGGATACATGCTCACAGGACCGTATGCTGTCCAGGCAAATATGGGACAGAGTAATCCAACCAGGACTGGGTAAAATGCAGACCTGGTTGACTCCACAGACCTCACGAATCTTAACCTTACGTCCTTAAAAATCTACTTACTTGGTTTTGATAGCTGTGGCTTATAATTTCAGTTTATCTCTTCACGGACCTGTAAATGAGGATTCCACGGACCTCATGGATGTCTACCACATGACCTTAAAAAGAAAGTGGCCATGGCATGGGGGTCTGCAGGGATCCTCGTTTCTAATCCCGCACAGATCCTGCTCACCCCATGCATCCTCTTCTCACCCCCTCCGGTGGGTTCCGTGAGGTCCGCAGGAATTAAAACGAGGATCTATAGAGTGAGCGAGATCCATGAGGTCTGCATGAGTTAAAAAACAATGATCCCTTGAGACCCCACACCACTGCCACTTTATTTTAGTTCTGTGGGTGGGTGGGGGGGTCCATGTTTGAACTTCTTCACTTGCCGATTTCTTTTCTCTTTGTGGTCGGGATTGAGAGGGGGGTAAAACATGGACCTCACGGACCCCACAGAGATCCTCACTTTAACTCCCTATCAGAGTGAGCAGATTTTTAAAGGCACGCGGTTAAGATCCATGAGGTCCGTGGGATCCATGAGGTCCATATTTTACCCAGTTCCTAATTCAATCTCCAACAAAACAGTAGCATGTTACAAGTGAGCTGACTGGATGTGGAAGCTTAAAAAAATATGTGGGATTAGTATTTAAAAGCACTTATTCAGATCAGGCCAGGATATTCCAAGGTACAATCTGAACAGAGCCTCTGACTATCCATACAGGCTAGAGAATGACATGCTGACAAAATTCATCACCGTTCCCGTCCCCGCGGATAACTGCAGGAGATAATCCCATGTCATTTTCTAGTGTCTATTTCAACCTCGGTCCTTCTACACCAGCATTCTTCAGAGCAAAGCTTGCGGGTCAGTGGCTGTGCTTATGTGAGCCAAGGATAATGAAGCCATTGTGACATCACTGATGTGATTGGCTCTTAGGCACTGGTGGAATGAGGCATTATGACATCACAATATCTGCTCTGGAATGTTGCTGCTCAATCTCAGCATTCTTCAAAGCAAAGCTTGCGGGTCAGTGGTTGTGGCCATTGATACTCTGATTCTTATGTGAGCCAAGGATAAGGAAGCCATTGTGACATCACTGATGTGATTGGCTCTTAGGCACTGGTGGAATGAGGCATTATGACATCACAATATCTGCTCTGGAATGTTGCTGCTCAATCTCAGCATTCTTCAAAGCAAAGCTTGTGGATCAGTGGTTGTGGCCATTCATACTCTGATTCTTCCCTCTCTCCTTAAAGAATGACATGAAGATGGTTTCCCGCGGTTATCTGCGGGGACGGGAACGGTGATGAATTTTGTCACCGTGTCATTCTCTAAACAGACTTCCTCCTCATTCTAGGTCACATAACGCCTAAAATTTCAGCACCAACTAGAACAGCGTTAGCGTGATTCTACAAGGCGTGTGTACCTTATATAGAATTCCGCTCAGCGCCTGTGTTCATCGCATAAGTTTGGCACACTGATTTAGGCCGGTCAAAACCAGGCCTAAATGCCTGCGCCTAAGTTCTGTTTGCATCGGGCATATTTTACGCCAATGCACATAACTTTTAGGAATGCTTATGATCCGCCCACAATCTGACTCTGTTCACGCCCCCTTTCAAATTCACACACTGCAACTGGTGCTTATTTTTTATAGACTCACGCTTTCTGAGCTGTATGCACAACTTTAAATGAGTGTCAATTAGCGTCAATTAAGAGGAGCTAATTGCTAATTATCTGCGCTGATTAGGCCAAATAAGTTGTGTGAACACATTGGCTCCATGCACTGATGGGTGTGTGCCATATACAGAATTTGGGGGCATGTGGATAGTTCCAGGGTTCAGCGTGGGCATGAGCTTTTATGGATAGCGGAAATATTCAGTCTGATCTCCAGATAACAGGACTATCCTAAGTTAACCAGATAAGTTGTATGGACAACAGGCTGAATATTACCACTTCTGAAGAAGGTCCAGCATTGAGTTTCTTCTTAGAGAATGACACAGGGGACAATTTTTTTCCCGTCCCCGCGGAAATTCATTTTCCCATCCCAGCGAGTTTGTTTCCTGTCCCTGCCCCATTCCAGCAAGCTCCGTCCTCATCTGCACAAGCCTCAAACCCTTTAAAATCCTAAGTAGCAACATTCTAGAGCTCAGACTGTGATGTCATAATGCCTCATTCCACCAATGCCTAAGCTCCGTCCTCATCTGCACAAGCCTCAAACCCTTTAAAATCCTAAGTAGCAACATTCTAGAGCTCAGACTGTGATGTCATAATGCCTCATTCCACCAATGTCTAAGCTCCGTCCTCATCTGCACAAGCCTCAGACACTTTAAAATCCTAAGTAGCAACATTCTAAAGCTCAGATTGTGATGTCATAATGCCTCATTCCACCAATGCCTAAGCTCCGTCCTCATCTGCACAAGCCTCAGACACTTTAAAATCCTAAGTAGCAACATTCTAAAGCTCAGATTGTGATGTCATAATGCCTCATTCCACCAATGCCTAAGCTCCGTCCTCATCCGCACAAGCCTCCAACACTTTAAAATCATAAGTGTTCGAGGCTTGTGCAGTTAAGGCAGAGCTTATAGGAACGGAGCAGAGACAGGGACAGCGACAAAAATTGTGGGGATGGGGCGGAGAAATTGAGTTCCTGCGGGGATGGAGAAAAAAATTTTCCCCGTATCATTCTCTAGATCTTATCCAGATGGTGGTCTTATCTGGATACTAGCACTGAAGATCCAGACTTTTCTGACCCCCTTAGCTGCTCTTTTAAAAAAAAAAAAAAAATGTTGATCATATCAGCTGAATGTCAAAGCATTTTTGGAAGATCTTCATTTTTCAACATACAGTATTTTATACATGGTAGGCTGCCTCCTTAAATATTAACCCTCATATTTTCTCATCATCTCTGGATTACTGGCATGCCAGTCCACTCATTCTCTCCCCTGCCCCTCCCAGATTCCCCTCACCAAATCCAGTTTCCCATGATTTCCCAAAAGCCTCAACGAGTCTAGGTAGCTCTGGCGCTTATTGTTCCTGGCTGTTTCTTTCATCACTCCTTGCAATTGACCAATTGACAGCTGATTGATGGTTATCTTTTGCACTTCAACAATACACAAAATTACCATCACTATAGCAATGTACAGTAAAATGCTTCCAGAGTAAATTACATGATTCTAAAGTTCTCTTGTGCCCATGGTACAATATCAACACAGACAAAGTTGTTGGGTTTTTTTTTCTCTCTCTCCTTCCTCTGTTGCCAGTCTGCCCTTTCCTGTCAGCAGGAAAAGAAAACCTGACAACTTCGTTAAAAGAAGAAGAAGGAAGAGGAGCTTGAATGAAGGCTGGCACTGGGGCCGCTCCGTTCCATGCAAGTGGCTAGTCTTTGTGCTAAAGGGATCAGTGAATGTGAATCCTCCAAAGAAGTCTCCCAGTGACCTTGGGATCTCACCGCTCTGCCACACCAAGGAAACTTCAGAAATCACGAAATCCCTCGGCACTAGGAATCCAGCTGATTTCAACTGAGGAAGATTGCAATTCAAGCGGGAAAAAAATGACACATTGGGCTTTTTTTGGTGTGTAGCTGGCCATAAAACAAAAGGAATTGACCCCAAAATATCCACAAAGAAGAAAATCCAGAGAAAACCAAAAAAACCCTCTGTGGAGTGATGCTGTTCCTAAATGGACTTTATTTGAAAGTGTCAAAGTTCCAAAGGTACACTGAAATCATCCACATAAAATAATTTCATCCACATAAAAGTCTTAAAGGACCTAGTCCGCTAGGGATACAGGACCCATCACGGTTCGCGTTTTGACAAAAAGTCTTCTTCAGGGGTCCCTGAGGGTCCTATAAAGGTGAGTATGTGGGAAACAATTGTGTGGTGAGCCGGAAGTGAGACACTGCTTGCAATATCTTTGCCTTGAATTTTAGACCAAAAAACAAAAGGAATTGACCCCAAAATATCCACAAAGAAGAAAATCCAGAGAAAACCAAAAAAACTTGGGGAGTGACGATGTTCCTAAATGGACTTTATTTGAAAGTGTCAAAGTTCCAAAGGTACATTGAAATCATCCACATAAAATAATTTCATCCACATAAAAATAAATCATCCACATAAAAGCCTTAAAGGACCTAATCCGCTAGGGATACAGGACCCAACACGGTCCGCGTTTCGACAAAAAGTCTTCTTCAGGGGTCCCTGGGGGTCCTATTAAGGTGAATACATGGGAAACAATTGTGTGGTGAGCCGGAAGTGAGACACTGCTTGCAATATCTTTGCCTTGAATATCTTTGCCTTGAACAATATCTTTGCCTTGAATTTTAGACCAAAAAACAAAAGGAATTGACCCCAAAATATCCACAAAGAAGAAAATCCAGAGAAAACCAAAAAATCTCTGTGGAGTGACGATGTTCCTAAATGGACTTTATTTGAAAGTGTCAAAGTTCCAAAGGTACACTGAAATCATCCACATAAAATAATTCCATCCACATAAAAGCCTTAAAGGACCTAGTCCGCTAGGGATACAGGACCCAACACAGTTCGCGTTTTGACAAAAAGTCTTCTTCAGGGGTCCCTGGGGGTCCTATAAAGGTGAGTACGTGGGAAACAATTGTGTGGTGAGCCGGAAGTGAGATACTTTCAAATAAAGTCCATTTAGGAACATCGTCACTCCACAGAGTTTTTTTGGTTTTCTCTGGATTTTCTTCGTTGTGGATATTTTTGGGTCAATTCCTTTTGTTTTTTGGTCTAAAATTCAAGGCAAAGATATTGTTCAAGGCAAAGATATTCAAGGCAAAGATACTGTTTTTGGGTCTAAAATTCAAGGCAAAGATATTGCAAGCAGTGTCTCACTTCCAGCTCACCACACAATTGTTTCCCACGTACTCACCTTTATAGGACCCCCAGGGAACCCTGAAGAAGACTTTTTGTCGAAACGTGGACATGTTGGGTCCTGTATCCCTAGCGGACTAGGTCCTTTAAGGCTCTTATGTGGATAACCTATTTTTAGGTGGATTAATTTATTTTATGTGGATGATTTTAGTGTACCTTTGGAACTTTGACACTTTCAAATAAAGTCCATTTAGGAACATCGTCACTCCACAGAGTTTTTTTTGGTTTTCTCTGGTGTAGCTGGCCATGCCATTGTCTGCATGTAGATAACAAAGAGACTGTATTTTGGGACTGGGAACTCTCATGATACACCTTACAAAAATCCTAGCGTAAATGCAGCATTGGTTTCATAAGAGATGCAGACAGTAGAAAGAGGGTCATTTCATGGCAAGGGACCTATCTGTACTTTGGTACTTTTTTACTAAGACACATGGAAGGGCACGGTAGGCTAGCGGAACATGTGCGAAAATCCAGTAGCAAACATGACCATTTTCAAAACTGCAAAAAATCTATCTTACGTTTTATTTTGGTTTTCTTTTTTTAAAATATGCTCTGCATCTATCTTTATGAACTATTATTTTTTGGGGGAAAAAAAAAAGGCCAAATGGGATGTAGGAGGGGCCAACATTTGTTCTAGTCTGGTCACACAGACATCCCAGCAGAGCAGTGGAGCACCCTAGGGGTCACTGCAGTGAACTTCACATAAAAAGGTCCAGGTACACATCTCACCATAACCCCCTTATGGTGTACAAAAAAACCATCCCAAGCCTACTGTACCCAACTGTACACCACCCCAATAGCCCTTATGCCTGCAGGTGTCACCTCACATGTAGGTACAGTGGAATTTGGGTGGATTCTGCAAGGTTCAAAGACGCCACCATAAGCGTAGCGGTTAGAGTGGGATATGGACCTGAGGCTAGGGTTACCAGATTTTACTAATGTAAAAGCCAGACCCATGGCCCTGTCCCAGGCCCGCCCAGTACCACCCAGCCCCGCTCCATTCCACCCCAGCCTTGCCTCTAGCTATGCCCCCTCAACCTGTTCTCATGCTTGGAGCCGCGTCAGGAGGACATCTGCATATGATGTCACCGCATTGCATCCACGCATGTGCAGATGCCCCCCTGAAGCAGTCCTGAGCTGGAAGATGATAGAGATGATAGAGACTTACAAGATCATAAAGGGCATAGAGAAGGTGGAGAGGGGCAGATTCTATCGGGAATCACAAGAACAAGGGGGCACTCGGAGAAATTGAAAGGGGATAGGTTTAGAACCAATGCTAGGAAATTACTTTTCACTCAGAGGGTGGTGGGCACCTGGAATGCGCTTCTGGAGGCTGTGATAGGACTGAGTACATTACGGGGTTTCAAAGAAGGATTGGATAAATTCCTGATGGATGTGGGGATTGAGGGATACAGATAGAGGTATAGATAGGATTATGTAAGGGTATAAATAGAAGGATAAAGGGGATTGAAGGGTTTTAGGCAAAGGATCACCTTACAGGTCATGGACCTGATGGGCCGCCGGGGGAGCGGACTGCTAGGCATAATGGAACTATGGCCTGACCCAGCGGAGGCCACTTCTTATGTTCTTATGGAAGCTTTACAAAACCTGGAGAAAGTGCCAGGTTTTGAAAATCTGTCTAGACCTCCACCACTCTCTGGATGAAGAAGAACTTCCTTACATTTGTACAGAATCTATTCCCTTCTAACTTTAGCGAGTGCCCTCTCGTTCTCTTCACCTTGGAGAAGGTGAACAATCTCTCTGTCTCTACTAAGTCAATTCCCTTCAATATCTTGAATGTTTCGATCATGTCCCATCTCAGTCTTCTCTGCCCAAGGAAGAAGAGGCCCAATTTCTCTAGCCTCTCATACGGCAACTCCCCTAGACCCTTAACCATTTTTGTCGCTCTTCTCTAGACCTTTTCAAGTAGTACTATGTCCTTTTTCATGTAGGGCGACCAGTGTTGGATACAGTATTCCAGGTGGGGACGTACCATGGCCCGGTATAACGGCATGATAATCTTTTTAGATCTCTTCGTGATCCCCTTCTTAATCATTCCTAACATTCTGTTTGCCCTTTTTGCCACTGCCATGCATTGCATGGACGGTTTCATTGACTTGTCTACAAGTACTCTCAAGTCTCTTTCTTGCGGGCTCTCTCCGAGTATAGCACTGGACATTCTGTATGTCCCAATTTTATTTTGGCTTCCTTTCTAAAATGCCATTTAATGTTTGTTTGGGTTTTTTTTTTTGGGGGGGGGGTTTACATTGAATGCTTTATTGAGTTTTCCAAACCATGTAAACATACTTCATATTTGACAAGTCTTGATTCTATAAATTAACATATCAGGCAAGGTTATCTTGACCTACCAAATCTAAACCCTTTCCCTCCTCAATAAGAACATTCCCTACTGTCTTAATTAATCTACCAATCATCAACCCTTTCCCACAAAATCCAGTGTTTCCCTATGTCCCCTTCTCCCTCCACCTTCTAAGATGCCCCATTGCCGTCACTTACCTCCCTTAACCCTCCCTTATAGCCCATACATTTCTCCTCTCAAGAGATAATGGTTACTGCGGATGGGCAGACTAGATGGGCCATTTGGCCTTTATCTGCCATCATGTTTCTATGTTTCTTTCTTGTTCTTCACTTTCACTTGAGTATTCAACAAAAGCATTTTATAAAAACTCCTTCCCTCAAAAAATATTACTCTAAAGTCTAAGCTGCTATTTCTTGTGAGAAAGTTGCCATCCCCAAGTTAATATTAATCAGCCATATGCAACATAGAGTCCTGCTATCTTGACATGGACACAGTAACCTATAATTACTCTATCACTTATTTATTTCTGGCCAATCACTTGTTTGGCAGCCTTTTATTTCCCACAAATTGCTGTGAGAACTCCTAATCAAGTCACAATCACTGGCCTATATTTAAAAAGCTCTCCAGACACAATAATATGGTGTGTCAGTAAGACGGAACATTTTTTTGATTTTCATGTAACCTCGTATCACTTTGCAGTTTGGACCCTTCTGTGTGATACTCGCCTGTCTGGTAGCTCGTCAATTCCTTAAAGGGGTCTCTTTCATGATGAATCTGAAAGTCAAAGATTGGTCAATACAGCATTTCAAAAGCGCCCGCTGCTTGGTAAATAAGGCTAGCTAAAGAATCTATAAATACACGTTACTGTGACTCTAAACAGTCTTTTCTGTAATGTTTCCAACACCATAGATTTGAATCACCGCTAGCCTTGCAGGTGATAAGGATAGACGTTTCTGCAGGAACATCCACACCTGCTAAACTTAGGGCTCCTTTTACTAAGCTGCGATAGCGTTTATAGATCACACAGCATTTTACCGTGCGCTAAACCTGCGCTACGTGGCTAGAACTAACACCGGCTCAATGCTGGCGTTAGCGTCTAGCGTGCAGGGCATTTTAGCGTGCGCTATTCCGCACATTAATGCCCTAACGTGGGTTAGTAAAAAGAGCCCGTTGCCTATTTTGTGAAAATACAAAATTTATCATTTGCAAGGCTTATTGTTTTCTGTCAAACTATTTTTTTATTTTTACTGTGCTGGCTGCCTCTTTTAAAGCAGAATGGAGCATAACAAAGGCGAAAAAACAGTGTGACAAGGCAGAGGCTGCTGCCAGAAGGATGCTGGGCTGTATAAAGAGAGGCGTAGTCAGTAGAAGGAAGAAGGTGTTGATGCCCCTGTACAGGTCATTGGTGAGGCCCCACTTGGAGAATTGTGTTCAGTTTTGGAGACCGTATCTGGCGAAAGACGTAAGAAGACTTGAGGCGGTCTAGAGGAGGGCGACGAAAATGATAGGAGGCTTGCGCCAGAAGACGTATGAGGAGAGACTGGAAGCCCTGAATATGTAGAGGAAAGGAGAGACAGGGGAGATATGATTCAGACGTTCAAATACTTGAAGGGTATTAACGTAGAACAAAATCTTTCCAGAGAAAGGAAAATGGTAAAACCAGAGGACATAATTTTAGGTTGAGGGGTGGTAGATTCAGGGGCAATGTTAGGAAATTCTACTTTACGGAGAGGGTAGTGGATGCTTGGAATGCGCTCCCGAGAGAGGTGGTGGAGAGGAAAACGGTGACTGAGTTCAAAGAAGCGTGGGATGAACACAGAGGATTTAGAACCAGAAAATAATATTAAATATTGAACTAGGCCAGTTACTGGGCAGACTTGCACGGTCTGTGTCTGTATATGGCCGTTTGGTGGGGGATGGGCAGGGGAGGGCTTCAATGGCTGGGAGGGTGTAGATGGGCTGGAGTAAGTCTTAACAGAGATTTCGGCAGTTGGAACCCAAGCACAGTAGGTAAAGCTTTGGATTCTTGCCCAGAAATAGCTAAGAAGAAAAAATTAAAAAATTTAAATTGAATCAGGTTGGGCAGACTGGATGGACCATTCGGGTCTTTATCTGCCGTCATCTACTATGTTACTATGTTAACAAAATGTTGTGATCTACAGATTGTTTCTTCATTCCAGTGAACAGAAAAAGAAACAAATAGAAAAAAAAAAAAAAGATAGATTGAATATAAGACAGCGTACCGCAATCTCTTCCCTCACATCAGTCTGTTATGTTATTTTCATTTGCGCTGGAGGCCAGAGCCTCAGGAAATGGAGGGGTATTTGGAAACAGGGCTGTGGCGTCAGTACACAAAATCTTACAACTCCAACACCTTTATGTATATATCTATATAGGAGTTTGCGGAGACAGGGATGGGGGCAGAGCTTGCGGGGATGGAGTGAAGACGATGACAAACCTTGCCCCCATGTCATTCTCCAGGTACCACTTTCACTAATATAAATATCATAAAATATATTACATTTTGTAATCACCAAATATCAAAATCATATCAAAGAACTTGATATCAAAATATTTTATTTAAAAATTTATAACCCGCACATCCTTCAATTCTAAGCGGGTAACACTATAACATGCATAATAAAATAACTTACCAAACCTACAATATAAAATCTGATCGATTTCAAAAGCCTCAAGTCGTTTTCGCATTTTGGGGGTGGCAGGGCCCCAATTGTGGAATTCTCTTCCAGATTCAATTTATCTGATATTTGTATTTTTGACTTTTCATAAGAGCCTGAAGGCTTACTTTTGTATTAAGGCCTTTTAAGATCTGGGCAATTCTTAGTTTTGATTTTATATGTCTAAATAATAAGTTGAGGCTGTGTTACTACCAACGCTTACTTGTTTATAAAGGTTTTTCAAGACATGAGATTCTTGGTTTAGATAGTTTGACTTGATATGTTTAAATAACAGGATTGAGACTGTGTGATTATTACGATATTATGTGAGCCAAGTATGGGACAATCAAGCCATTGTGGCATCACTGATGAGGTTGGCTCTTAGGCATTGGTGGAATGAGGCATTATGACATCACCATCTCAGCTCTGGAATGTTGCTTCTCTTTGGGTTTCTGCCAGGTACTTGGGACCTAGGTTGGCCACTGTTGGAAACAGGATACTGAGCTTGATGGACCTTCAGTGTGTCCCAGTATGGCAATTCTTATGTGAGTCAAGTATAGATCATAGAAACATAGAAACATAGAAACATAGAAATTGACGGCAGAAAAGGGCTATAGCCCATCGAGTCTGCCCATACCAATGACCCACTCCCTGATTCTTACTCTCCTAGAGATCCCACATGAATATCCCATTTTCTCTTGAAATCTAACACGCTGCTGGCCTCAATTACCCTCTGAGGCAGCTCGTTCCAATGATCTACCACCCTTTCAGTGAAGAAGTACTTCCTCGCATCACCCTGAAATTTCCCTCCCCTGATTTTCAGCAAGTGTCCTCTGGTTACTGAGGGCCCTGTAAGACTGAAGATATCATCTTTCACCTCTATACGCCCAGTAATATACTTAAAGGTCTCAATCATGTCCCCTCTCTCTCTTCGCTCCTCCAGTGAGTACATCCTCAGTTTTTTTAACCTTTCTTCATACGTGAGTTCCCTGAGCCCCAAAACCATCCTGGTAGCCATTCGCTGAACCGACTCAATTCTCAACACATCTTTTCGGTAGTGTGGTCTCCAGTATTGAACACAATACTCGAGATGAGGTCTCACCATGGATCTGTACAGCGGCATTATGACTTCAGGTTTTCTGCTGACAAAACCCCTACGGATACATCAAGTCATTGTGACATCACTACTGAGGTTGGCTCTTAGGCATTGGTGGAATGAGGCATTATGACATCACAATCTCGGCTCTGGAATGTTGCTTCTCTTTGGGTTTCTGCCAGGTACTTGGGACCTGGGTTGGCCACTGTTGGAAACATGGATCTTCAGTCTGTTCCAGTATGGCAACCGTTATGTTCTTATGAGACTGTACTGCATTTTGATCAGAAAGTACTAAAATAAAGCCTGAACTCTTCAGGTTACTGCATTCTCTAGCTGTTATGCGCTCTCTGTTTGCTTCAGCTGACAGATTTAGGCAGAGAACAAGAGAAGCTTCACTCTCAGTAGGTTTTGCAAGGGTTCATAGTCATTCGTGCACGGGACTTCGGTGCGCCGACATTGCAACGCAGACAATTCGGCGCAAGACTCCAGCGCGCCACCTAAAAAGTTACTTTCAAAGAGCTCTTTTCGCTGCCATTGGGAGGTTTGGAACCATTCATTATAGAATAAACTTAACTTTTTCCCGATTTTTTAGGAAAAAGTTAAGTTTTCTCTATAATGTGGGGGTTGCACCTCCCACACACGCCCCCAACGGCAGCGCGAAGAGTATGAAGTAAAGTGTGTGTGGGGGTTCCCCCCCACACACACACCCCGTTGGAGCTCTTTAAAAGTAACTTTTTAGGCGGCGCGCTGGGGTCTTGCGCCAAAATGTCTGCGCTGCAATGTCGGCGCGCCAAAGTCTCGCACACTTTTGTCCCGTCACCTTTCCATGAGACAATACTCATCAAGACGAGTGGTTTCTAAGATGCCAGCAGAAACCATCAAAAAGAGTGAAGAAGGTATTATTGGTGCTAATACAGACTGAGAAACTGGAGATATCAAGTTACAACATCTGTCCATGGCAAAAAGTAGTGCTATCTTTGCCCATTCAATCACTACACCCACCACTATAAACTCACAAAGGGTCAATAACCTCAAGAGACTTGTCTAAAGCCTCAATAATCAAACAAGGGTGTGGAAGAGGGCAGAGACCAGTGAGCACTAGAACTCACTTAGACCAGGCACCAAATCTCCACTCCCGAGCGAGCCCCCAGCTGAAACGACCAGGTCCCAATTTGCAGTAACCTCGTTCTGCTGTCCTGACTACAGATGCATTCGGGGACACCTCTTTAGAAAGAAAAACACACATACACAAACACACATGCAAATAGGCCAAAAGATCTCTCTCTCTCCTTCTTTATTCAGAGAACTGCATACACCTTTTATAGCACAGGGTCAGTTTTTTAAGCATATGACTGTAGGAAAGACCATATA
This sequence comes from Geotrypetes seraphini, assembly GCF_902459505.1. NCBI lineage: Eukaryota > Metazoa > Chordata > Amphibia > Gymnophiona > Dermophiidae > Geotrypetes > Geotrypetes seraphini. The sequence continues at coordinate 177,019,865 of NC_047092.1, read as the reverse complement.
TGGTAACAGGATACATAAAAGCAACTAGAAAAAAAGGTAGCAAACATAAGGGGAGGGGGAAATAGTGGGAAGCTTCCATTATGGCATATAATACTGTCCTGTCTAAGGTCTAGCAATGTTTCTTATAACAAATGTTTCTTATCAAAACAAGAGCTACAGAACACAATGGAGACACAGAGCTCAGAACACAAAAAGAAAAGGCCTTGTGGTTTTCCTTGGCAAAATGTTAACTGTTTCAGCAGTTCCTTTTACATAAGCAAGAATAGAAAAACTTACAAAGAATATATGCCCCTTCATCCTGTTGAAAATTAAACAGGTGCCAACATGCCAGGACACTTAGAGGTTTTTGACCAACCTACAGTATGACAAAATACAGCATCATTTACCCATATTTATTATTTATTAACTGCTTTCTCATGAAGGGATTCACTCAAAGCGGTTTACAATACACTGAATAGTGATCAGGTGCTCTTGAGTATTTGCCCTACTGCCTAGTACAGGGGTAGGCAATTCCGGTCCTCGAGAGCCGGAGCCAGGTCAGGTTTTCAGGATTTCCACCATAAATACGCACGAGAGAGGCATCTCAAGGAGGCAGTGCATGCAAATCCATCTCGTACATATTCATTGTGGATATCCTGAAAACCTGACCTGGCTCTGGCTCTCGAGGACCGGAATTGCCTACCCCTGGCCTAGTAGGCTAACAATCTAACTTTGGTTCCTGGGGCAATAGAATGCTGAGTGACTTTTCCAGAGTCATCAGAAACAGGCCGGGATTGAACACAAAACCACAGGGTGCTGAGTCAGCTGCTTTAACCGCTAGGCCAGCCCTCCGCATGTCATCAAATAACTTAGAGTTTTGTGATCGTGCTTGGGTAAATGAATCCATCAAGAATGACGGTTTGCCATACATAAAAGACACCTGATTTCCTGAATCAAACTGATGAGTCAGCGTGATGTAATTGCTTTCTCGTATGTCACTGATACAAGGCAAGACAAATCATGGGCTGCATACGAAGGGGTTTCGTCAGTCGTAAGGCGGAAGTCATTATGCCATTGTATAGATCCATGGTGAGGCCCCACCTGGAATACTGTGTGCAATTCTGGAGGCCACATTATCGCAAAGATGTGCTGAGACTGGAGTCGGTGCAGAGAATGGCCACCCGGATGGTCTCGGGACTCAAAGATCTACCCTACGAAAAACGGCTTGACAAATTACAGCTATACTCGCTCGAGGAGCGCAGAGAGAGGGGGGACATGATCGAGACGTTCAAGTATCTTACGAGCCGCATCGAGGCGGAGGAAGATATCTTCTTTTTCAAGGGTCCCACGACAACAAGAGGGCATCCGTTGAAAATCAGGGGCGGGAAACTACGAGGTGACACCAGGAAATTCTTTTTCACCGAAAGAGTGGTTGATCGCTGGAATAGTCTTCCACTACAGGTGATTGAGGCCAGCAGCGTGCCTGATTTTAAGGCCAAATGGGATCGGCACATGGGATCTATTCACAGGGCAAAGGTAGGGGAGGGACATTAAGGTGGGCAGACTAGATGGGCCGTGGGCCCTTATCTGCCGTCTATTTCTGTGTTTCTATGTTTCTATGTTTCTATGATACATTCCGATCACTGCCAAGGAAAGTTCCCTAAAAGATTCTGTGGTGGCAGATGATTCATGGAGAGTTTGACTTCGAATCACTTTCCATGATCCATTTCTAATCCAGAAAACGTAAACTAAAATCCAGGAACTCTTAAGTAGGAAATAACAGCAGCTAAAAACCCCGTTTTCAGTATAATACTGGTGTTATAAGCGTTCGAGAATTTGCTGCTTTGCCCCAAAATGAGCACTGTTGCTGCCAAAAATTGAGGATCAAAGCAATCCTAATGAGCGTATACTACGGTATGCAGGGAGAAAGGACGACAAAGGGCCTGATTCCAGTGATGTAGCGAGGGTAGGAGGCACCTGAGGGGAGGGGGTGCCCCCCCCCCCCCCGGCTCCTTCCACACTAATTCCCTGCTCCTTCTGCAGCCCTATGCCAAACTTGTGCCCTCCCTTCCTCTTTAAATCTTCACCAGTGTGAGCAGATTCTGCGGCCTGCCGCTCACGCTGGCTTTCCCTCTGATGTCACTTCCTGGCCCCCACGACCCGGACGTGAGTTCAGAGGGAGCCAGGCTGGCGCAAGCAGCAGGCTAGAGTAGTTGCTCATGGTGGTGAAGATTTTAAAGAGGTACGAGGGGTGGGGAAGGGAGGGCTCGAGCGTAGGGGGGGGGATAGAGAGGTACCAGCGCCCCCACCAAGACGGCACCCGTGGCGCTCCGCCCCCCCTTACTAGGCCACTGCCTGATTCTATAGTAGGCGCCTAGAGGCATCTAACAGCTCCACAAGTTGTCAGTCTACCACTAAGGGCTCCTTTTACTAAGATGCGTTAGGGCTTTCAAGCACGGAATTGCGCGCGCTCTACATTATTGAGCTGGCATTAGTTCTAGAAGCGTAGCGCGCGGTACAATAAGAGCCAATCTCATCAGTGATGTCACAATGGCTTGATTGTCCTGTACTCCTTATGCCCTCCAACCCAGCCAGCAGATTAACCCTTCCCCTTAACTGTATCCATGACATCCTGTTTTTCCATCTTGGCTGTTTAGATTGTAAGCTGTTTGGAGCAGGGACCGTCTTCTTTGTAACTCTGTACAGCGCTGTGTGTGTATGGTAGCGCTACAGAAATAATTCATAATAGTAGTGTGAAGAGTTTCAGTCCTTGGGAAGCAGAGCTGAGATTGTGATGTCATAATGCCTCATTCCACCAATAAGAGCCAACCTCATCAGTGATGTCACAATGGCTTGATTGTCCTGGACTCCCCTCTGTCCTCCAACTCAGCCCACTGATTAACCATTCCCCTTAACTGTATCCATGACATCCCGTTTGTCCGTCTTGGCTGTTTAGATTGTAAGCTCTTTGGAGCAGGGACTGTTTTCTTTTTCTTTGTGAGTCTGTGCAGTGCTGCGTGCATCTGGTAGCGCTATAGAAATAATTAATAGAAGTAGTAGTAGTAGTATTTTCTTGTAAACCACCCTGAGATGTACACAGGAAGGGTGGTATATAAAAATTTTAAATAAACTATAAACCATGCAGTAATCTATGACGACACTAAGATCAACTGGCTGTTTGATTCACTTCCTTTTCTATGCTATAGACTCAGCTGATCACCCTTTCCCCTCACTATTTTGCAGCTCTGTGATGATAATTTTGTAACCAGTTGCCTAAATAGGAAGTACATAAAGACACTTGTTTTGCATGTATTTAATAAAGGTCCGTATAGGGGTCTTTTACTAAAGATTAGCACATATTATCTGCAACAGACCTCATAGAATAAAAAAGAGTCTGGGGCCGCTCTGTATGTACAAATACCCTCTATATGTCTTTATGCACACGTGAGAGATTACTCATTTTCATTTTATTAATCAACAAATAGCATGAAACTATTGGCTGATAAATTGCTTAAATCATGCGAAACTATGTTCTACACGTTTATCACTTCCTCGGGGCATTCTGTCAACTGTGTGTATTTACACTTGTTCACATCTGCGACACCAGCTTTATTTTTCCTCAGCTATCTTTGCTAATGACTGTATGACATTCTGCAACCACACGGAGCTATTTATCACCGATGTTCAATTTCAGCAGGAGAGAAACCGCAGGCAAAGGGAAAGCAGCCAGTGGCCCGGGACTGACAGCAGGGGAAAGCCAGCTGTTATCGCTGAGACTTCCAGTCGTGATTCTTTCCAGCAGAAAGCGGAAGCAGGTTATGTCAATAGAGCAGTTTCGTTGCCTGGGATCTTCCTGCACCCCCTGGAAATGGTATCCAAAAAAACCACTTGATCAAATGGAATGTTTGAAAGAGATCATATGGACTGAATGAAACAATTGGAAACTGAATAAAGTGTCCAAATAACAAATTCTGAAATTAACAAATATGGTGGAACACTTATTATGTGTATAATGTGATTTAAATCAAGGGAAAAAAAAGACCTCAAAATACCCCGAGAATGCAATCAATCAGTCGCAACCTCTTTGGGGTTGGGTATCATCACTGGTCATAAGCCCTTCAGTGTTTTATTTTTAATTGAATTTTAAATTTTTTTCAATTCTTTCGTGATTGATTCTTAAATAAATGATATTGTGGTTAAATATCCAATTTTTCTTCTTGTAGAAGAGCACTGAATGACCAGCAACTATGTATTCAAATTTCACATGATTTTTATCTGGCTTATCTATGAAATACTGTTAAGCACTTATCTTGAATTGAAAAACATTTAAAATTCAATTAAAAATAAAACACTCAAGGGTTTTTGACCAGTGACGATTGCATTCTCGGGGTATTTTGAGGTCTTTTTTTCCCTTGATTTAAATTACATTACACACATAATAAGTGTTCCACCATATTTGTTAATGAAAGAGATCATATGCCATTTCATGACTGCTTTTGTATTAATTTTTCCGGTCGCCCACCCCCGTATCGCCCATTAGTAATTCCTGCACTGATTTAGCCAGAAATGATTTTTTTTCAGCGTGCCAAGGTTAATAATAATAATAATAATAATAATAACTTTATTTTTGTATACCGCAATACCACAAATCAGTTCAGAGCGGTTTACAGGTTAAGAGACTGTACATTTACAGCGAAGTTACAGCATATCAGAAAAACAGTTCAAATCAATTTATGCATTGCAGGTGCAGAGAATAGTTAACAATTATTTGGTATAAACTAGTGAACAGTTACAAAATGATCCAATAATTGTTGCATGGGGGGTGCAGCCGGGGAGGGTAAGGGTAAAGGAGGGAGGCGAGGTTGGGATTATTGGTTTGGTAGGGGGGCGGGGGTTAGATGAATTTATCAAAGAGGTATGTTTTGAGAGATTTCCTGAACGATTGATAAGTAGGGGCAAGAGAGATGAGAGTGGACAAGCAGTCATTCCATTTGCCAGCTTGGAAAGAGAGGGTCTTGTCGAAAAATCTTTTGTAGATGCATCCTTTTGGGGAGGGGTAGGCAAACAGGTGGGCATTGCGTGTACGGTTAGTGCCTGGGAAGGCGAAGTGGCGTGACAGATATATCGGGGCTGAGCCAGTTAGGGTTTTGAAGCAGAGGCAGGCGAATTTGAAGATGATCCTTGCTTCGAACGGTAGCCAGTGAAGTTTTCTATAGAAAGGGCTAATATGATGGTAAGGACCCATAGGTTAACCTGGAGAAGGCACTAGGGGCTTACAGCTCTAAATTGTAATAGAAGGGCGTTTTCAATACCAAATCCAAATCTGAGCTTGGACGTTTTGCGGGACATGCACAAAAATTCAGTAGTGACCCTGGCCATTTTTGAAATTAAAAAAAAAAATCATCTTATCTTTTGGTATCAAAAAAGGCCATTTCTTAGATGTGCTTGTCCTCAGCATGTCTATCTTTTGGGGTTGTAGGAGGGGCCAGCATTTTTAGTAGAGTGGCGACAAAGACATCCCAGCAGAGCATTGTGGGACGTCCCGATTTTCCTGGACATGTCCGGGAGTCCAGGTGGCTTTTCAAAACCCAGCACTATGTCCGGGTTTTGAAAAGCTTACTGTAAACATCACCTTGGGAGGGGGCTTCCGCGCATGCATGGACGCCATGCGGTGACCGTCATCGCATCGCATCCCGCACGTACATGGATATTGTCTGGGGGCAGGGCTTGGAGGTGGAACGGGGTGTGATGCAGGCCATGGATCCGGATTTTCCTTCGGGAAAATCTGGTAACCCTAATCCTAGGACGGACTTTCCAAAACCTGGCATTCGTCCGGGTTTGGAAAGTCCCGATGAGCTCCGGCCACATCTGAAGGGCCTCCTAGCGCAAACGGATGATGTCGCACACATCTGCACATGCTCCAGACCCTCCAGACGCAGCTGGAGCTCCTCGGGACTGGAGGCTGAACTGGGTGGGGCTGGGATAGAACAGGGTGGGGTCATGTGACTGGGGTTTTCTGGAACAAAATATGGTAACCCTACACATATTCCACTATAAGTGTAATAGTTAGACTGGGATATGTGCCTGGCTTAATAAATCACAAACTTCACCTCACTTAGTGTGAAAAAATTATAATGAAACTCAATCTTCAAATTGAGATGAATCACACCATTCATATCCAATCCGACATGTTGTAAGTCATAAATACTTGCTCTATTCCGTTATCTTCCATTCATCTCAGAAGTAAGACAAGCAAATAATGTATGTTGATTCATTCTTTAATTATTCTTTACTAGTGCAGCGTTACTAGTATGCCCCGACGGGACCCGTTTCGCTCATATAGAGCTTTGTCAAGGGTTCACAGTAGGCGCTCTCTCTTTAGCGTCCTCGTATTTCTGGAGCTAGATCTACACTAAGTGTAATAGTTAGACTGGGATATGTGCCTGAGCCCCCAGCACTCTAGTCCACTTCATCACCCACTAGTCTACTCCAGGAACCTGTTTGCTGCTCTAATAGGACTGGCCATAACATCTAGGACAGTCCCTCTGCTCTGTAGGGACATGCAACCTTTCTTCTAAGAAGACTGCCAGACAAGTGTCCTTGTCCCTGGTTTTCAACTGGGGCATGGGTGGATCGGGGGCCGGGGGTGTTGTAGGTTATAGAATACCATTATTTACGCACCTTAACTGCCTACAGCTAGACACAACGTCGTACACAACCCTTTGAACTGATGTAAGTGGTCACACCTTATGCTAGACATGTTGATGCAGTCTTATAATATTTCTGAATTTCTGAGTTGAAAAAGAAGGGGTTACCTTCAAAGGTTCATAAAAAAATGTATTGTTAGTTCAGTAAAAAAAAAAAAAAAAAGTATTATATTCATTTTGTTTTATTTCTATTTATTACCTGCTAATCTATCTATCTATCTATCTATCTATCTATATATATATATAAAACTGGATGTATGTGTGTATGTTCCAGCATAACTCTGAAATGCATGGACAGATTTCAACCAAACTTGGTATCCATATCAATTACTATCTGGGATCAAACTGTGGAGATGGGAAGGGGGTGACATGTAAAGAATCATCGAAAAAACAGATATTGCTTTGACCAATGGTGGGAAGCTTGGGGAATGATGTCACAGTCAGAATGATGTCACAGTCAACAAAGGAAGTGCAGCTGTGATGTGGTGAAGCTTAAACAGAAAGTGAAAACTGAAAATTTCTGCGATGTTAATCCTCAAGTGAATGTAAACCAAAACCCAAGGGAATTTATATCCGTTCCAGGCAACACCACAAACAACTTCAACTAGAGGTATGGGGGAAGGGAAGGGGGGTGCATGTAGAGGGGAGGAATGGGAAGAGGTGGGGGGCAGCGAGGAGGTGAGATGCCAGCTTAGAGAATCACACAGTCATTTAACACATAGGCAGCAAAACGCTTTTTTGTTTGCGGGGGCCTGAAAGCTCCGCCCAAGACCCTGCCCAATCTCTGCCCCCGCCCTGCCCCGCTCAATCACCCCCAGACCCTGCCCCTATAATAGTACTAATTGTAATACAATTTTTTCCATTCATTTTTCATATATACATACAATATAATCTTACTAACAACACATAATAGTTAACCACAAAATTAAACTACACAAAGCACACTGTATGCTTCTAAACATTCATTCCTACCAGAACACAGATAACACCTAAGCAAATATGGGACCACAAACTAAAAGTACTAATATATATGTTTTTATGGGATTTTGTCTTTCCATCTTGTTGGATGAATTTGAAAAAAGGTTTTAATAAAGATACTGTTAGTTAATGTTTTATTCTGCTTGTTCTGTCGAAACATGTTTTAGCATTTTTAATATATATGCATGTAATTTTGTAAACCGCATAATTTTTAGTCTTTCAGGAAAGACTAAAACGGTTAGGTCTGTTCAGCTTGGAAAAGAGACGGCTGAGGGGAGATAGGATTGAAGTTTACAAAATCCGGAGTGGAGTAGAACGGCGACAAGTGGATCGATTTTTCATTCCGTCAAAAATGACAAAGACTGGGGGACACTCAATGAAGTTACAGGGAAATACCTTTAAAACCAATAGGAGGAAATATTTTTTCACTCAGAGAATAGTTAAGCTCTTGAACGCATTGCCAGAGGTTGTGGTAAGAGCGGATAGCGTAGCTGGTTTTAAGAAAGGTTTGGACAAGTTCCTGGAGGAAAAGTCCATAGTCTGTTATTGAGAAAAAGAAAGGGGAAACCACTGCTTGCCCAGTATTGGTAGCATGGAATATTACTACACCTTGGGTTTTGGCCTGGTACTAGTGACCTGGATTGGCCACCATGAGAACGGGCTACTGGGCTTGATGGACCATTGGCCTGACCCAGTAAGGCTATTCTTATGGACCTTCGGTGTGTCCCAGTACAGCAATTCTTATGTTCTTATGTGAGCCAAGTATAGGACAATGAAGCCATTGTGACATCACAGATGAGGCTGGCTATTAGGCATTGGTGGAATGAGGCATTATGACATCACTATCTCAGTTCTGGAATGTTGCTGCTATTTGGATTTCTGCCAGGTACTTTGGGCCTGGCTTGGCCACTGTTGAAAACAGGATGATGGGCTTGATGGGCCTTTGGTCTGCCCCAGTATGGCAATTCTTATGTTCTTAGTTTACCCAAGATGTGCTAGAACCCCACCACCTGCCGACAAACACCGCCTCTTGTTAAGCTACAAAGATTCCGAGAAACCTAAGCATCACGGAAGCCTGAACATTGCCAAAACAAAACTGATAGATTGTGACGGGTCTTACTGAAATTCCGGTTACAGACAGTAATTGTCAACATAAGATCTGATACAAACAGACTGAGATAACAGAGAAAAATAAACAGGCTTCAACCATCCAGGATTTGCGGAATCATGGGATTAAATGCTTTCTGCTTATTCAAAGAGGATTAGACAGGATATATTTATATATTTAAAACAGATCTTTCACAGAACTAAAGAGTCTACAGCAACATGAGCAACGGAAAATAAGAAAACATATCAGTTTTTGGTTATTATCGTTCGGTCACAGATGGGAAAATGCCTATGATGAAATTAATCGAAAAAATGGACAAGTAATCCGTGTACCTTCACTCACTTTCGGCTCTTATCAGGGAGTTGTCATATTAATCTTCCAGTATTAGCTATATACTGCTTCAGAATTACTCGTGGATTGCGTCCATTTGCCAGGACTGAATGAAGAGGCTGTGCTTACCCTGTAAGAGCAGGATTCTCAAAACTTACCATGCCCTTAACATGGTCGTTAAACCGGTTCCAGCCAGTTTAGCACGCCAGTATTTTACTAGCCAATGATCTGAGCTGCCACCATGCAAATGTAGTACAAGGTCATTAATATTAAAATGGTAGTGAAATGGGTTCATCAATATTTAAAGAAGCACTCTGGACGATTCTCTATTATTGCCAGGTGATTCCCTCACCTCGTTGTGCAGATGGACAGACTGGATGGGCCATTTGGCCTTTATCTGCAATTATGTTTCTACGTTTCCTAGTTTCTGGTCAGTGCCCACCCATCCCCGCCCGTCCCCGACAGGATCCTCTCCGTCCCCACCCGTCCCCGTCAGGATTCTCTCCGTCCCCACCCGTCCCCGCCAGGATCCTCTCCGTCCCCACCCATCCCCGTCAGGATCCTCTCCGTCCCCACCCGTCCCCGACAGGATCCTCTCCGTCCCCACCCATCCCCGTCAGGATCCTCTCCGTCCCCACCCGTCCCTGTCAGGATCCTCTCCGTCCCCACACGTCCCCGCCAGGATCCTCTCCGCCCCCATCCATCCCCGCAAGAAATTACCTCCATCATCGCCCGTCCCCATAAAAAGCAGCAATTACTTCTGACAGGATCATCAATTCCACAGTTTCTTTTGTGTTTGTGCTGCTGTTTTCCTTGTGCAATCTCTTTGGTGGAACCCTTTTTTTGTTTCTGTTCAGGTAATTAACTTATAAACCCCCTCTTATACTAAGACTGATGTGTCCATTATGGACGAACCCTGCTTCCAAAGCCTTCCATCCCTGTGGGAGTCCCGTGGGCTAGAGGGGGGTCCCCGTTGGAGTCCCGTGGGCCAGAGGGTGGTCCCGTGGGACTCTCATGGGTTACGGGGGGATTCTCGCAGGACCCCCGCTGGACCCGCGGTATTCCCGCGATCCCTGTTCCCGTGCAGACCTCTAGTTCCAGAGAGAGACCTGCTGCAAGGCCCCCAGCAGAGCACAATCACTGCAAAACCTTTGATGAAGAGGCATGAATTAGGGGGAGAATTCCAGGATAGTTGTGAATGAAAATTCATTCCTTGTTTCCAGTCCTCATTCCAGTTGAGTTGGAAAGGCAAGAAACAGGGCAAAACTGCCAACTTGAAAAAAAAAAAAAAAAAGAAACACACCAATTCTTTACGAAAAAGCCTGTATGTGGATTTGCATACTTTTATTTGTGAGATCCATAGGGCTCCTTTTACAAAGGCGCGCAAGTGTTTTTAACGCATGCACCGGATTAGCGTGCGCTATAGTGCACGCCAGCTGAAAATCTACCGCCTGCTCAAAAGGAGGCGGTAGCGGCTAGCGCACGTGGCAATTTAGCGCGGCTTTGTTAAAGGACTCCATAGTGTCAGATAAATGTTATGAAGTGAAGCTGCCCATTTGCTGGTTAACATATACATACTGGAATTATATTTCATTGTACAAATGATAAATAAAGCATTTAGTAAAATAGGTAAAAAGTTCCCAAAATAATGAACTGCAGAGAGAGAAATAAGACAACAAAATACAGCATGGTTTGCAAAATCCTATTTTAATTAAAATATGAAAAACCACCCAGAAATGTTGACAGTATGTTTCAAGGGGGGGGGGGGGGAGGGCCATAGCCTCTGGATGCACATTACTCAACTCTAAATAATTTCAATTCAAGTATTTTATCACTTAAGGGAGCTACCAAACCCACACAAATATTCAGATTTTTGTTTTTCCTGTCAAGCTGAAGGTTATCTCCCTGGTTGCTCTGAAAATCAGGTGACAGCCATTTCCCATGATGCTTTAAGGACTGTCAAGCTGTCCATCAAGCTGTCACCTGACCACTCGTTCCCATGGTTCTCCTAGACTTCCAGTATGATAAATTGAAAAGGCACCATTATCTGCCTGTTGTGAAGAGGAACTGTTTAGGCCTTGATAAGATATCGCCAGTCCCAGGTGAGAGAAGGCTGACAGCACATCAAGACCAGACAAGCCATGGAAACCAGTTAACGCGGAAGCAGAAGGTTTACAAACATCTCTTGTCACTATTTATTACTTCTTGTTTGGGTTAAGTTTGCTCCTCGACTGGCGCTTTTTTTTTTTCAAGCAGCGTTTCCCCTTTCCATATGGTAAATTGAACCAGTTGCTCCTTTTCACTGAGCTGCCAGAATCAGAAGAGATTTAGAATATGAACGACAGGTTCGATGGCTGAAAACATACGTCTCTTTTTCTCTCACCTGTGATGTTATCTAAGCTTGCTGTGTCGAAATTTGTATGGGTCCAGCTTGCTCCTGAAAGCTTCTGAAAGACATTCTCTTCTTTGAATTAATGGTTCTTCAGGGTACCCAAAATACAATTTACTGAGAGGTGTGGAAGGGCATTTTCAATATGTAGGGTTACCAGACATCCTTTTCGAGGACATGTCCAGGGGTCCAGATGGCTTTTCAAAACCCGGCACTTTGTCCGTGTTTTGAAAGCTTCCTCAAAATCGCGTTGGGCAAGAGGGCATGTCTGCATGTGTGTCATGTAAAGGTACACACCCACATGTCCTTTTTAAAAATAGCCTTACTGGCTAAGACCAATGGTCCTCTGAACAATTTATTGGTCCCACATAAAAAAGTCACCTGCAAGGAACCTTCCTATTCAAGCATCAATAAAGACAGCAATTGAAGAAGACCCTTATGGAATGAGCCCAGTGCATTGATGGTGTGTACATATTCAATGGGTCTTGTAGATATTTGATGCTTTATATCTTAGGTCTTTGAAGACAAGGTTTAAAACTTAAAATGTTATTCTCCTGTTCACCAGAAGCTTTAAGAACAGAGTCATTTTCATATAGGAACACAGCGAAGGTCCATCAAGTCCTTTATTGTCCTGTGTCACCTACAATAACCGCCAAAGACCAAGTCCACAGCCTAGGGGTACTCTAACTTATCGCTCATCGACCATGGCTCACAAGTAATCTCGATTTCAAATATGTTTATTGATTTTCAATATAGCATAATAAAGAAAATCAAAGAATTCAAAATACAAATAAAAATAACACAATGGTGGATCCGGCAGTGGTGCCGTGAAACAATCTAATAATGTACAAGGAAAGTAATCATAGGAGAGGCACCAAAGGGTCCATACCAGACCATCAGGGAGTCCTGGAGAGGGAAAAAAGAAAAGAGAGAGAAAGAAAGAAAGAAGGAGGTCAGCAAGATCAGAAGATTCAAGGAGGAAGAAGTATATAGCATAAAGTAAAAACATATAGGAGAAGGCAGGGAGCTCACAAGTAATCTCATCTTCGTTCTATGACAACTATGGCAAATAAGAAACTATTTCTCTGAACCGGACTTTTCACAACTTCTCTATGCCTTTGTCCTCTCCTGCATGGACTACTGCAACGCATTATTCAATGGACTGACAACAAAAATATTAAGCGTCTCCAACGTGTACAGAACGCAGCAATCAGACTACTGAAGAGCCTTCGCGCCCGCGATCCAGTATCCCAAGCCCTGACATCAGCTCACTGGCTACTCACAGCCAAACATTGCATCTTCAAAGGCTTAGTACTTATGTTCAAGTTCTTACACGACATGTGTCCAGCTACATATCAGCCAAACTCCCACCATATGTCCTGAACAGACCCCCCCCACTTCCGGTGACCCATCAAAAGCGCGCAGGATTTTGGTGTGCCGACAATCCCATGGCGACATTTGCGCGCAGGACAAATGTGTGCACCCACTACGCTTAGAAATGCTCGCGCTCCTGGTGGGGGTGTGGGGGTGTGTGGGGGGGAACACTCCCTACTACACTGAAAACTCCCAAAGACTGAAAAAGGGGGTTCCTTCCAACGTCCCCCCCACCCCCACAGTGCAAATGGGAACAGCAGAAGCGACGGCACACATTTGAATCAACTGAAGATAACTACCGTATTTTCACGCATATAACGCGCGCGTTATACGCGTTTTTACCTACCGCGCATACCCCTCGCACGTTATACAAAAATTTTTTTACATAGTTCCCACCCCGCCCAACGCCCGATTCACCCCCCCCCAGCAGGACCGCTCGCACCCCCACCCCGAACGACCGCTCGCACGCGCTCCCACCCGCACCCGCATCCACGATCGGAGCAAGAGGGAGCCCAAGCCCTCTTGCCCGGCCGACTCCCCAACTCCCCGACAATATCGGGCCAGGAGGGAGCCCAAACCCTCCTGGCCACGGCGACCCCCTACCCCCACCCCGCACTACATTACGGGCAGGAGGGTGAAAAGCACACCACCAGAAAAACAGCCTTGGTGAAAACTAAGCGGCAAGCATGCTCAGACCATTGCGCATGCTTACAGAGCTGGGAGCAGGGCAGGGCGGGCGAAAGGAGAGTCGGGACAGCGCACGGAGAGGCGGGGCAGTGCACGGAAAGTCAGGGCGGGTGAACGGAGAGTCGGGACAGCGCACGGAGAGTCGGGGCAGTGCACGGAAAGTCAGGGCGGGTGAACGGAGAGTCGGGACAGCGCACGGAGAGGCGGGGCAGTGCACGGAAAGTCAGGGAGGGTGAACGGAGAGTCGGGACAGCGCACGGAGAGGCGGGGCAGTGCACGGAAAGTCAGGGAGGGTGAACGGAGAGTCGGGGTGGCCAGAGGAGAGTCGGGGCGGGCGAAAGGACAGTCGGGCAGCATGCGCGGTATACCCGTGAGCGCGGTATACAAAAGTTTTTGTACATAAAATCGTGGTTTCTGCGCGTTATACCCGTGTGCGCGTTTTACACGGGTGCGCGTTATCTGCGTGAAAATACGGTAATAAACATTTCATCACACAGCATGAAAAGAATTACAGTGGTAAACACACTTGGCGAAGATGGTACAGATTATAAAAAGCTGATTTCAATGAGAATGTCACTTGTGGGGCAATGGATAAATCAGATTCTAAAACGACCTCCATCAGCACCATTTCTACTGCATTCCTGGCAGTCCTCATAGGATAAAGCAAATTTTTTTTTCTTTATTCAACAAGTCTCAAACTTTGATGGGTTAAGTCTCAAGTTATTAAAGGTCAACCATACTCTCACATTTTGGAAACACTTTGTGAGGCATCTATGGCTTCCTTTTGATCACCATTCACATTCCAACTGACAAATTGTTTTGCAAATGAGGCACCACAATCCTGTATCTCCCACAGGCCACCTCTGCTCATACTCTGTCCTGGCAGGCAGTAGCAGTATTACATGAAAAACAATATAACTAGATGTCAAATTTGGGGAATGGCTGCACTATAATATTTAAGAAAATATACATAGAGCATTAAGGAAGAGCTAGATTCTTATTTTACAGAGCAAGTATATTTAACGTCTTATACAGGCAATGCAGTAATTTCAGCTCTCAGTTTTAGGGATTTTTACAGAAGGAGAACGCGCCTCAAGATAAAATATTGAGGTCTTGTATCTGCGGATTCTTGTTGAAGTGATGACCCTTTCTGGATGACCCTTGCAGGAAGAGAAGTTTATTTGCAGAATGGCTGAGAGTGGAACATGGAGGGAATCTTGGTTGCAGATAAGATGTCCAGCAAGGTGTGCAGATCCAGCAGCGGTCCCAAGAGAGAGAGAGAGAGCTTAGGTTAATCATCCCCTTTTATGGGCTTCATGAGCTCAGGTGTCATGTCGTCGAAAGCAGACCAATCATAATCCAGGAATTTAGTTCAAAATCTGGTTTCTTTTTTGGTGATGTCATCTGGTTTGGCTGGTCACATGATTCTTGGCTAATGAGATTGTAAGGGAGCCGTGGTCTGGGAGTTTCCGGTAGATGGCATTTCTTTTGTTACACTCCAGCCTCCGATTTCTAGACGTTTTTCTGCTCCCAACCTGTGTCTCTTGTCTCACTTCAGCTCTTTTAATTGTTTGTGCATATCTTGGAGACTAAAGTTCTGTTTAACACTGCACCACCCAGCCTCTCTTTTTGTTAGCCATTGATTGAGCACTTAAACTCCTGTGGTTTCAGCCTTCAGTGTTCCGAAGGCAGCCAGATTCTTTCAGAGTTGACTGTAAGAAATACTTTTGATAAGCCTTAGGCCTCTAATATCCAGCCAAATTCATCATATCCTGCTACAGCAGCCTCTTTTCTCCTCTGGGGCCAATACTAGTGTGTCTTCCTTCAGTCTTCCTCTGTTTAGGGTTGCCAGATTTTACTTTAGTAAAATCTAGACCCTAGACCTGTCCTCAGGCCCACCCATTCCCACCCCGTTTGAGAGATATAATGAGAGAAGTTTCCTGTCTGAAGAACAACTGGCTGGCAGACAGCAATCTAAAAATGTCACACACACAAACAAAAGGGAGAAACTGAAACTAATTTAGCAAAGAATTCTTCATGATTCTAACCCAACCCTGATAGTAAACAACATAATACAGTATGATGTTTTTTAGCCACATTTTCCACCAAAAGTAAACATCCTGGCTAAATTTTATAAACAGGCAACTTTGTAGACAGCTCTGAACAGAAAGATGTGAAGAAAAGAAACCCAGGTTTTTTTATTTTGTCCATTATCCTGTGTACAAGTTGCTTGCCATATCATCTCATCTCGTCATCTTTCTACAGTTCGAATTACCCTCTTTTCCTCAACTGGTAAGGCAGTGAAAAGATGTTTGTTCTGCTAATTAACTTTATTACTCTGATAACTCCCTGCAGCCTTTGACGAAAACAATTACCGTTCCCCTTTTTTTTCCCCCACTGGCAAAAATAGAGTATTAATTAGACTCAGGGCCCTGGTCTCTGGCATGTTAGCCCGCCACATTCCCAGACCCTCGAGCGGGATAGCATTACATTGTCACTAGTAATTTAGCTCTCATCTGTCTCTGCTAATTATTGTCACATTCATCAAATTCATCAACCAAAGTGCTCTCAGAAGGATTGCATATTTGCAGTTAATACTGCATAAACTGGAATTACCCATCACCACATTTGTGATGATGAGAGGGACACAACTTATTCATCCCTAATTAGAGCAAGCTGGGTAATTAATTATACATTCCGCCTTATTACTTCTGAGTTCCCAGATATTGTTTGTCTAAAAAAGGAGGAGAAGGAGAGGAAGAGAGAGACGCCTGAAAATGCAACCAAAAAAAAAAAAGGATGATGTGTTTTGTCACATACGCTACGCCATAATTCCCACCTGACAAACTAGCTGAATCAGTGGAAAATTGCAAGTTGTCAGCGGCAGAATAAACTGCCGTAATAAGTGATTAATGATCAGCACCTGTGACAGGTGCTGTACGGGACTGTAAACTTAGTTTGATTAACAGTCACCGGACGAATAAATATTAGTGACAGTCACTAGAGAAGCAACTTTGCTTGTTTTCTCTTCCTGTTAACAAATCGCACATGTTGGGGCTATTGATATTTGCGCTTACCCGGCGATGCCCTGAAGAGCCTTTTAGTTGTCCTGACAGGGCCACTTTTCGTCCCGTCGTTTTGCTTTGCCAATAATGAATTCTGTCCTCACGCCTGGTACAAATGACAAAACTCTAAAAAAGAAACAAAAAAATCCCTCGCAAAAAGCATGTGCATTTTTTGGGTGCTCTCACAAAATCAATTGTATTAACCCATGAATTAGTATGCATAGTAAGGGGGGGGCAGGCACCATCTTCCTTGGGACAGACTTAAAGATCTCAATCTGTATACTTTGGAGGAAAGGCAGGAGAGGGGAGCTCATGAGTCGAGTCTCTTTCATTTTGAAAGGAAGCTCCGGAATGAGAGGGCATAGGATGAAGTTAAGAGGTGATAGGCTCCGGAGTAATCTAAGGAAATACTTTTTTACACAAAGGGTGGTAGATGTGTGGAACAGTCTCCCGGAAGAGGTGGTGGAGACAGAGACTGTGTCTGAATTCAAGAGGCCTGTGATAGGCACGTGGGATCTCTCGGAGAGAGGAAGCGATAATGGTTACTGCAGATGGGCAGCTCTATGAGCTCACAATGCAGGTGCACAGAGCCTTAGCCTATAGGAAGAGGAGATGCAAATGTTAAGAGCCTTAGCCAATAGGGAGAGGAGGAGATAATGGTTACTGTGGATGGGCTGCTCTATGACCTCACAATGCAGGTGCAGAGAGCCTTAGCCTATAGAAAGAGGAGATGCAAATGTTAAGAGCCTTAGCCAATAGGGAGAGGGGAGATATGATAGAGACATTTAAATACCTACGTAATGTAAATGCGCATGAATCGAGTCTGTTTTATTTAAAAGGAAGCTCTGTAATGGGAGGGCATAGGATGAAATTAAGAGGTGATAGGCTCCGGAGTAATCTGAGGAAATACTTTTTTACAGAAAGGGTGGTAGATGCATAGAATAGTTTTCCAATAGAAGTGGTGGAGACAAAGACTGTGCCTGAATTTAAGAAAGCGCGGGATAGGCACGAGGGATCTCTTAGAGAGAGGAAGAGATAATGGTTACTGTGGATGGGCAAATTGGATGGGCCTTTTGGCCTTTATCTGCCATCATGTTTCTATGTAGGCTCTTATCACAGATTATGTATTTCATAAATTCAACTGAAACTATGTATAAATATATATTCAATTTTTAATTTTTAGTGATGTGCTCAGACCCACAACCTCAAAATTAAAGTGAAATACTTCATTCACCAGCACAGGCTGTCACGGGACCATCATAGCATGACTCAAGTGTCACCATTTTACTGCTTCCTTAGGAGGGGACGCTAAAAAGCAAAACCCATAAACCATCGGAGATCTATGTTTCTATGACCATAAAGCTTTATGACATCACAATACAAGTGAAGAGCCTTAACCAATAGGGAGAGGAGGAGATAGTGGATGCTGCGGATGGGCAGACTGGATGGGCCATCATGTTTCTATAACAAGACTCTTCCATGTATATGCCAGCCTCACATCTGAATGCATAGGATACTGACATGTAGGTGCCTAAGTGTACACTTACTTGGGAACCTAAGGGGTATTCTACAAATATGCACTCAAATGGCATAGTGCACTTGTAAAGGAGGTGTTCACACAGGCGGGACATAGGCAGGCCAGCCATTTAGACAAATACTACTGTATGTTGTGTGTACTTGTCATATGCAGGTCCCCCAATTTACGTTTGTGGCAGATATAAGTGGGTTGCCTGAATGTACTCTAATGTTGGGTACCCAAATATACACTAAGGGCCTGATTCTCTAAAGGTTGCCAAGCTTGGTGGCTGCCTAAGAAGCGGCCGCTGATCACATGTCAATCACGCATCGGCGTCCTGTAGAGAATTGTGTCTACTTGTACTAACAGGCCAGCATTTCACAGGCCTACATTTAAGGTGTCCTAAGGAGACGCTTAGGGACGCTTATGGACATCCATGGTCCACACCACGCCTTGGGCTTATGGATCTAAGCATTTCTATGCCCCTCTGTAGGCACAAGACATATGTCTACAATGTAGGCGTCCTTCCCTGCCTGCATTTTTTCTAAAAACATGCATCTCGATTGGCTGTGAGATGTCGGTAAGACGCTTGCCTCCGCCTACAATTGGGACGTCCTTTTGTAGAATCAGCCCCAAAATATTCAGTAAGGACTCTTGGGCCTCCAATGTCCATACAGAATAGGCTCTCACCCTACATTAACGGGTCACTTGAATGGAGGTGTCCTGCTCAAAGAATTGTTCCCTACTGTCTTGCAATCTCATAAGTCATTTTTCATGTGTAAAATGCCTTATGAATTATCCGCTTAACGGACAAACAAACCCATACTTTCTCTTAAAGTTGGCGTGGACAGAGTTTGAGCTAGTGCAGCAGACAAGGGAAGGGGTTCCACTAAGTGACGGCTGCCATATTTCCATGTTTATGCTTTTGTTCCATTCTGGCTCAGTTAAGCTGGCTTCGCTCCCAGGACTATTCACACTGTGAAATTGTTCCAGGATTAAACGAATATTAGTTTTCATTTTTTTTCATTTCCACTTTAATGCCAGAGTTGACTCCCCAACTCAATCCCATTCATTTAACCTAGTGTTTGTTAGGGGTATGCAGGGATTTTTCTAAATTTCAATCATTAATGTTTCCTTGACCAGGTTTTTAATTGCTTTTCATTTCCTGTTGGGGGGGGGGGGGGTTCCATTTCAATTTAAAGTGTACGCTAGCTCACAACGGCACACACAACAAGCAAAAGCCACCAGAATAATCCAACCCCCTTCCCTCCGCACACTTGCTGCCACCTCCCTAGACATCTTATTCCATTTGAATTGCATAAAAATGACAGGTCACTCTTGTTCTGCTGGTTCTAGGTAACAAAATGATATCAATCGACCCAAGATGGCACCATTTTGAAAATGGAATTGGCCTTTGGTCAGTCTCGGCACCAATTTGCTTTAAGGAACCGGCAGAGAAAAAAAGCTTCTGCCCCCCTTCCCTTCCCCCATAACTCTTTGCAGAGAAGCATACCGTCTGTGGAAATTCACCCTCTCTCTTCACATACACCTTCAGGCGATTTACATACCAGGAGGACACAATATCCTTGCAGATTCCCCTCAGCAGGAAACTCGATCGTCACGAGTGGACTCTCAATCTGATCATCCTTCAGCACATATTCCAACAATGGGGAAACCCTCACATGGATCCTTTTTGCATCCCAGGACAATGCCCAATGCAACCAGTTTTGTTCATTCCGTCCGGCTCCTCAAGCCATGGCAAGAGATGCTTTTTCCATTCACTGGCAGAACAATCTGCTATATGCTTTTCCCCCTCATTTCCTTTAATTTCCAGAGTAGCTTAGAAACTTCTCAGAGACAAGGCACACGTCATACTCACTGGCCCAGACAGCTCTGGTGTCCACTCTTACTGGACCTTCCCGAAGTTCCTCCAGTTCCACTGGGGACCCATCCTTCTCTCCTATCTCAGCAGAACGGTCAACTTCTCTACCCCAATCTGCGCAGTCTCAATTGGACAGCTTGAAAGTTGAAATTGTGATCTTAACTCAACTTCCGTTCTCTCAACCTGGAAAGCCAGTTCTCCTAGCAGCAGGTCATCCTTCCACTCGGAAGTCTTACCAATCAAAATGGAAGCGATTTACCGTTTGGGCGCATGCTCAAAAGCAAAACCCTTTTCATTGCCTTCTCAACTACATCTTAATGTACCCGCTTCACTTGTCAGATTCAAGACTGAAGTCAAACTCTGTCCGGTTTCATTTAGCAGCAATTACAGCTTATCACCCTTTCCTAGACAATAAATCGATTTCTCAACATCCTGTAGTGTCTCGTTTCATGAGAGGCCTCCAATACGAGAACCTCCTCCATCATGGGATCTCAATCTAGTCATAGATCAGTTGATGAAGACTCTAATTGAACCGTTGGGATCTGTGTCTCTCTCATTCCTCACATGGAAGACCGCCTTTCTCACGGCACGGACATTGGCCAGGATTGTTGGTGAACTCCAAGCTCTTCTCATTTATTATCCTTATCTCCAGTTCTTTCCTAACAGAGTGCAGTTGAGAACTCATCCCAAATTTCTTCCCAAAGTGGTTACAGACTTTCATTTGAATCAAACTATAACTTTACCATCATTTTTTTCCACCTCCGCACTCCTCTCCAGTAGAGCAACTCCTGCATACCTTGGACTGCAGACGAGCCTTATTTTCTGACCTCAAAGCAACATCTCCGTTACGGCTATCAAATCAACTGCTTGTTTCCTTCAGCTTTGCTCACTGCATTGAGTTCTGTTATGCTCATGCTCAGGCTTAGTCTCCTGGCTCTATTGGCCCACATGCACTAAGAGCTAAGGCTTCCACCATAGCAAATGTGAAATCGATCCCTCTTCAGGATATCTGTCAAGCGGCCACTTGGTCTTCCATACATACTTTTACAAAGCATTACTGTTTCGACCAGGGCTCATTTCAGGGGCGGAGCTAAGCCATCAGTTAGTGCATAAGTAGAACTACAAAAACAGCAATCCTATCTTTATGCATCAACGAATGGCCAGTTAGCTCTGCATATTGAATTAACTGGCCATGCGCTAGCTGGGTTTTTTTTTTGTTTAAAAAAAAGGATATTCAATGCCAGAGGCCGGATATGGCATAGCATTGAATATCTGTGTTCAATACCAACTACGGACATTAACAGCACTCCTGCCACCGGTTCCTAGCCTGTTAGGTTTGGGCAGAAAATTTGGCTAAAGGCAACCATGTAAAATTAGCTTTTCAGCAACTTAGGGACACAGTTATCAAAGTTGGGAGGAGTGTGGCGCAGTGGTTAAAGCTACAGCCTCAGCATCTCGAGGTTGTGGATTCAAACTCGCGCTGCTCCTTGTGACCTTGGGCGTCACTTAATCCTCCCCACTGCCCCAGTTAAGTTAGATAGATTGTGAGCCCGCCGGGACAGAGAGGGAAAAACTGCTTGAGTACCTGAATAAATGCATGTAAACCGTTCTGAGCTCCCCTGGGAGAACGGTATAGAAAACTGAAAAATAAACAGTGTGAACCAGAGCTGGTATTGTGACATCATAATGCCTCATTCCACCAATAAGAGCCAACCTCATCAGTGATGTCACAATGGCTTGATTGTCCTAGACTTGGTTCACTTTTACTACATTGTGATTTCTAGAGTGGCCCAGTGGTTAAAGCTACAGCCTCAGCACCGTAAGGTTGTGGGTTCAAACCCACGCTGTACCTTGTGACCCTGGGCAAGTCACTTAATCCCCCCATTGCCCCAGGTACTTTAGATAGATTGTGAGCCCAGTCAGGGAAAATGTTTGAGTACCTGAATAAATGCATGCAAACCGTTCTGAGAACGGTATAGAAAATTGAATAAATAAATTAAGACAGGTTATTATACCACTACTTCGTGCTATTTTAACACAGCCCCATTTTATAAAATGAGACCACGTTTCTAATAACTAGAGTTAACAGTAGGATAACATGTCTTAATGGGAGCCAATGTTGATATCTCCCTCACTTGGGCCTCCTGTGATAGCAGTTTCCAGCGCGGGGAGCCGTGCTGAATGGCCCGCGCTGCTCCCGACGCTCACTGAGTTCCTATGAGCGTCGGGAGCAGCGCGGACCATTCAGCGCGGCTCCCTGAGCTAGAAGCTGCTGTCGCAGTTTCGTAAAAGAGGGGGCTAAGTGAAAACCGATACGAAAAATATTGTCAATTTGTATCTGATATGCTGTGGCATCACAGGGTTCTATAGTCAAAACTATTCGGACATGAAAGCCATGTACTTCGTCAATTTTGTTCTATTTCTGTACTCGGTGGTGTAGTAAGGGGGGACGCGGTCGACCCCTCCGGGTGTGGTCTCTGCCCTCACTCCGCTCCTTGCCACGAGTGCGTGCAGTTTGCCTTCCCCACTCCTTTATTTTTTTTTTTTTTTACTTCCCCAGCATCAGGTCGCTGCCCTTGTCGGCATCGGCGTCCGCTCTGACGTCACTTCCGGGACTCGCGCCTAGGAAGTGACGTCAAAGGGCGAGCCGATACCAACGTGGGCACACTGCTCACGCCGAAGAAATTAAAAAGGTGCGGGGAAAGGGAGGGAGACGCGTGCGTGGCGGGGGAGGGGCAGAGAAGGTGGCGGTGGAGAGGCGCCACGGGGACAAATTATTCCCCGTCCCCAAGGGAACTCATTTTCCTGTCCCGGCGAGTTCTTTTCCTGCCCCGTTCCTGCAAGCTCCGTCATCGTCTGTACAAGCCTCAAACACTTGAAAATCGTAAGGGTTCGAGGCTGAGCGGTCAAGGCAGAGCTTACAGGAATGGGGCAGAGACCGGGACACCGACAAAACTCATGGGAATGGGGCCAGGGAAATTGAGGTCCTGCGAGGATGGGGAATAATTTGTCCCCCGTGTCATTCTCTATCTATAAACTTGGAAGGTGCCAAGGGCAACAGCACTTACTGGATGTCATTCAAAGTTCGGCAAATAATAATAATAATAATTTTATTTCTTGTATACCGCTATACCGTGAGGTATAAATAAACACACTTCAACCTAGCAATTAGATAAAGCAACTAGTGTGTATTTTATTATTTCTATTTCCTGCTGAGGGTGTGACATATATTTGATAGATTTATCACCTAAACAGTAACTACACTAAACATAGTAACATAGTAACATAGTAGATGACGGCAGATAAAGACCCGAATGGTCCATCCAGTCTGCCCAACCTGATTCAATTTAAATTTTTTATTTTTATTTTTATTTTTTTCTTCTTAGCTATTTCTGGGCGAGAATCCAATAAACACAAAAACCAATTCTATTACTTCTAATATGTCCACTCTTGCATATAATGTTATATTTTTAATCAACTGTACATTGTAATTCGCTGTATTTTAAGAATCTGCATATTGTAATTCGCTGATCGTCAAGCTCTCGTCAATGTGAACCACCTAGAAGTCACACGATTATGGCGGAATAGAAGAATAAAGTTTTTATTATTATTATTTACAACAACATCATCCCGGTCCCGGGAAAGATGATGGAAGCACTGATTAAAGACAGCATCTGGGAACACATCGACAACTATGGGCAGCTAAAGTCGAGCCAGCATGGCTTCTGCAAGGGCAGGTCATGCCTCACGAACTTATTATACGTCTTTGAGGGGGTAACCAGCCAGGTGGATAAAGGGGAACCCATAGATATCATTTACCTTGACTTCCAAAAAGCCTTCGACAAGGTGCCACACGAAAGACTACTAAGGAAGCTATGGAACCATGGGGTGCAAGGGGAGGTCCACCGATGGATCAAAAACTGGCTGGCGGACAGGAAACAGAGGGTTGGAGTAAAATGACATTACTCAGACTGGCAATGGGTCACGAGTGGAGTTCCACAGGGGGTCGGTGCTGGGACCGCTCCTATTCAATATATTCATTAACGACCTGGAAGCAGGAACAAAATGTGAGGTTATTAAATTTGCGGATGACACCAAACTATATCGCAAGGTCAATAACATGGAGGACTGCGAAGATCTCCAAAAAGATCTGACAACACTGGAAAAATGGGCCAAAGAGTGGCAAATGAGTTTCAACATAGGGAAATGCAAGGTCATGCATATAGGGAAAAAAAACCCGATGTTCACTTACAAAATGGGGGGATCAGCGCTAGGGGTGAGCGACCTTGAAAGAGACCTGGGAGTGATGGTAGACACAACATTGAAGGCGTCGGCGCAGTGTGCCATGGCCTCAAGGAAAGCAAACAGAATGTTGGGTATAATTAAGAAGGGTATCACGACCAGGACAAAGGAAGTCATCCAGCCACTGTATCGTGCTATGGTGCGCCCGCACCTGGAGTACTGTGTTCAGTTCTGGTCGCCATACCCCGTGAAGGACATGGAGGTACTTGAGAGGATCCAGAGAAGAACAACTAAGCTAATAAAGGGCATGGAGGACCTCTCATATACTGACAGACTGAAAAAGCTAGGGCTTTTCTCCCTTGAAAAGCGGAGACTTAGAGGAGACATGATAGAAACCTTCAAGATCATGAAGGGCATAGAAAAAATAGACAGGGACAGATTTTTCAAATTAAGGGGATCAATAAGTACAAGGGGGCACTCAGAGAAATTGAAAGGGGAGAGGTTTAGAACAAACGCCAGGAAGTTCTTTTTCACACAGAGGGTGGTGGATACATGGAACGCGCTACCAGAAGATGTGATAAACAGGAGCACGCTACAGGGGTTCAAAGAAGCTTTGGATAGGTACTTGGAAGACAAAGGGATTGAGAGGTACAGATAAGAGTAAAGGTAGATTATAGGGATGGGATTAGAGGTAAGTTACAAAATTAATCAGGGACCACTGTTCAGGCACTAGGCCTGATGGGCCACCACGGGAACGGACCGCTGAGCAAGATGGACCTCTGGTCTGACTCAGCGGGGGCAACTTCTTCTTCTAACAGCCTCAAAGACAACGGCCCAAGTGAACTCTGCTTTTCTGGAGCACAGAAAACTTTAAGCTATCACATCCTCAGCAGGAAAGAGAAAGAATAAAGTACACACTAGTTGCTTTATATACAGGCAGTCACCGGGTTAAGAACAAGTTATGTTTTTAAAGCTGTTCTTAAGTCAGATTTGTATATAACTCAGAATGTGTAGATTTTAAGATTCTTCCTGCTTACCACTGCTCCCAGGTGCCAAAAGGGCCAACTGTCCCTACAGTGTTCCCTCTAAGGTACAGCATGCACAACCACACACAGTTCTTAATGTGGTCATGCGTCATTTCCAAATCTGCTGCAGGAGAAGTATAGGAATCTATGCCACTGGAAATACTGCTCAGTGAAATGAAATAAAGCTGCAACCGTGTTCTTAAGTACGAGTCGTACTTAAGTAGGATGTCTGTAACTCAGGGACTTCCCGTAATTCAAAGTTAGGCGCCATTTGTAGAATCACACCTAGCACTGGTAAGTGTCATGATAGGCGTCGGTAAATTAGGCCAGGGTTTTCCCAGCCTAACTCAATCCATGGCCAAACTCCAGACCTAACCATGCTGGTAAGTGCCACAGTGGAGACGTCTACATCAAAGATGTACGCACCGATTGAGTTAGGTACCTCCCAGAAAATACATTTTTAAAAATAATTGGTTTTTAATGGCATTTTTTAATTAATAGCGCCGATTGAACCAATTAAAAAATTAAGTGAGGTTCCCTGCCTAGATCAACTAGGCCTGCCGATCTAGGCTTCCTAATGATAGGCACTTTTTATAGAATCAGGGTCTAGGGACAGAGGAAGATAGAAAAGGCAACGGAACATAACGGGACATGATCGGTAGAGAGGGCCGTTTGCGAAACACAAAGGAAAAAGCATCAGGTGAATCGCTGGGCAAAAGCAGGAAAGGAAATTCAAGATACAACAATCATAAATTAGAAATAAATGCTGGCCTACTTATGATACCCACAGCATTAATGTCCCATAAATTCCAACATCTTCGCTGGCTCTAATTTCCCTCTGGAATACTTTCGGTGCATTTTGTTCTCCCCCTTGCCCTAGGAGGTGGCTTTGCAACGACGGAGAGACGTAAATGGAAGCAAACTCCTTTGTTTATTTCTCAAAAACTGTAAACCTGCCATTGACAAATTGCCTACCAATTTTTTTATTTATTTATTTTTAACCTCTGGAGCGTGCAGGGCCAAGAGAAAAGTGGAAAGAGGGTCTCAAAGAAGCATTTGTGCCTCTCGCAGCCATTTATGCCTTGTCGAAAAGAAAGGACTTTAATAGGCGTAGCAGTGCAGCTGCGGAAATTGGCAGGCAAAGCAGTTTGACTATCCTTTCCACTGTTGCCTTATGGGAGCACTTTTCAGACACTGAAGCTAGTCTCTAAAATTCCATTTAGGAGGGAATGTTTCAAAGTCAGTTTGGCGGTGGGTAAAGTGTATTCACTCTTTAGGGTTGAAAGTACAACTTTAAGATTACAAGCTACAAGCGGCGCAAAACCTGTATATACCCAGGTTCAGAAAGGGGCGCAGAAAGAACCAAGTGAGAGATCCAGCATGGTTAACCAATGAAGTTAAGAAGGTGATAGGAGACGTGGAAAAAGGACAAAACCGAGGAACATTGGAAAGAGCACAGGAAGCATCAAAAAGAATGTCACCGCGTGGTCAGAACAGCGAAAAAAGAGTGTGAAAAGAAACGTGCCGAGGAGGCACGGAATTTTGAACCATTCTTTCGTTACGTGAAAGGAAAACAACCGGCAAGGGAAGAGGTGGGACCCCTGGATGAGGGAGACAGGAGGGGAGTGGTAAAAGAGGAAAAGGCGGTGGCGGACAGATTAAACACGTTCTTCTCGTCGGGATTCACAAAAGATGACACATCCAACGTGCCGGAACCCGATATCTCCCGTCTCTCCCTACACTCCTCCTCGGAACCTCTGTACCCTTCTCTTCTGCGACCAACTCCGGACTGCACCCTTTCTCTCTTGCATCATATGCCCGGAACAAACTGCCTGAGTTAGTACGTCAAGGTCCGTCCCTGGAACTATTCAAATCCAGAGTAAAAGTCCACCTCTTGGAGTATACATTTAACTCATAACCCCCTCACCCCATGCACCCCGAGTAACTCCCTAAGACCCTACTTGTGCTGTTGTCTATTAATTTTAGATTGTAAGCTCTACTGAGCAGGGACCATATGTTGTTGAACAGTGCTGCATATTCCTAGCAGCGCTACAGAAATGTTAAATAGTAGTAGTAGTAATCCAATAGAGAGCACTAAAAATTAGGAGCCAGAATGATGCGGTATATAAACTTAAGGTTTAGATTAGATTAGATTAGATTAGAATACCATGTTTCCCTGAAAATAAGACCTGATTTTTAAAGACACTCCTAAAATAAGCCCTACCCCAAAAATAAGCCCTAGTTAAGATGGATCCCCGAAGCCCCCCCCCCCCACGAATGTCCTCGACACTCCCCAACTCCATCCCTGACACTAGTGCTGTCCGATTCGCCAAAAAAATCTGGCTCGTCAATTCAGCGACTCCCACCCCGGTGAGACCTGACCTACCTCCACTCTGAGGCCTCCTAAAGCAGCGGCAGCGCTCTCAACAGGATGCTATGTGGCCTTTCCTGCCGGGGCCTTCCCTCTGCCGTGTCACTTATGATATCATCAGTGATGTGGCAGAGGGAAGGCCCCGGCGAGAAAGACCGCCAAGCAGTCCGTTCAGAGCAGTGCTGCCGCTGCTGTTTTTGGAGGCCTCGGAATGGAGGTATGGCAGTCTCACGGTGGGAGGGTCGGTGGGGTTATGCTGCAAAGGGGGGGGAGGGAGGGATAGAAAGATGCTGCACAAGGGGATGAGTAAGAGGGGAGGAAAGATACTGCACATGGCGGGGTGGGGGAGAAAGGAAAGAGGAAGAATTGGGGTGGAGGAGAGGAAGCGAGAGGTGGCCCTACGCATCTTCCTAGGCTTGAGAAGATGCCTACAATGTAGGCAGCCTGCCTTGGGATTTTTCTTTTTTTTTTTTAACGTGCGTCCCGATTGGCTGGTTAGACAGTGGTACAACGCCTACCCTCGCCTACAATCGGGACGCCGTTTATAGAATTTGTAACTAACATAGTAACATAGTAACATAGTAGATGATGGCAGATAAAGACCCGAATGGTCCATCCAGTCTGTCCAACCTGATTCAATTTAAATTTTTTTTTTTTTTAATTTTTTCTTCTTAGCTATTTCTGGGCAAGAATCCAAAGCTTTACCCGG
Organism: Geotrypetes seraphini; assembly: GCF_902459505.1. NCBI lineage: Eukaryota > Metazoa > Chordata > Amphibia > Gymnophiona > Dermophiidae > Geotrypetes > Geotrypetes seraphini. The sequence goes on along the minus strand of NC_047092.1, from coordinate 176,991,503 downwards.
TACTGTGCTTGGGTTCCAACTGCCGAAATCTGTTAAGACTTACTTCAGCCCATCTACACCCTCCCAGCCACTGAAGCCCTCCCCTGCCCATCCTCCACCAAACGGCCATACACAGACACAGACCGTACAAGTCTGCCCAGTAACTGGCCTAGTTCAATCTTTAATATTATTTTCTGATTCTAAATCTTCTGTGTTCATCCCACGCTTCTTTGAACTCAGCCACAGTTTTCCTCTCCACCACCTCTCTCGGGAGCGCATTCCAGGCATCCACCACCCTCTCCATAAAGTAGAATTTCCTAACATTGCCCCTGAATCTACCACCCCTCAACCTCAAATTATGTCCTCTGGTTTTACCATTTTCCTTTCTCTGGAAAAGATTTGCCCCAAGTATCTGCTAATCCAGAGCAATTGCACTAGACACATCCCACTGTACCCCGTTGCCTTAATCTTCTGTTCCTTGTTAATTGTTATGTGTCTTTTTGCTAACTTATGTATGATACCTTGTAACCCGTTCTGGGCTCCTTGGGGAGGATGGGACAGAAATCAAATAAATCAATAAATATAATTCTGCTTTACCACTGCATCAATTCTATTTTCTCATTAAGATCACGCATATACCAAGAAACGGCGTAACGGAAAGGCATATGTGAATCAGCAAATGCAAAACAATCATTCCACCAGTCCAACTGTGCATAGGCACAAAGAATGAGGATTTTATGGGCCGACGGTGTAACCTATTCGAATATTTAAATATTCGGAATCCATCGCTTGTCAAACTCTGTGGACTTTGGAGAGCAGCAGATGGCATTGCTTACGGAAAGCCACGGGTGAAGGTTTCCTTTCTGTACGAGTCAGTGTTAAGCATCCTCTCATCTCTCCCGTGGAGAGGCAATCAAAATGTTTGATAAACTCATTATAGACTATTTAATTTTTTAATTACCTGAAAAAGCAGAATTTTCTTTCTAATAGAAAAGGAACACAAGCAGAATTTATACTCCATGCTGTTTTTTTCCCCCATTAGAAGAGATGTAGCCGGGTGACGTGAATATATGAATATTCTAATGCGACTCGCTGTTGTTTTTATTGTGGCCATAGTCACAATAAACTAATTATCTAGGTTGCAAAAACAAGTTTCAACAATGCCTCCAGGCTTCGGTAATGAGATGGAGTGTAGGAGATATAGTTAGGAAGACCATCTGCTTTTATTAAAATGAAAAATACTGTAGACCCAAGTAGATTTTATGATGCAAATAATATTCAAGCAATATGCTTGAAGCAAGATAAAGATATGCTAGCAATATGTTGGTAGCACATGGAAGACCTGTAATTATAACACTAGTAGCCTAGTGCTCTGTGCTAAATACGTTATCACAATGGGTAGAAGTGTATTGGTTACCTGTTAAGAACATGCTGTGTTTCGGCCTCCTAATGGAGGCCTGCTTCAGGGGTGTGGTTTATAGGTCCACTAGGTGTCACGCCGATGCCGGAAATACACAATTTAAAATGGAGGCATCTGCTCAACTTTAGATAGCCAATTGAAAGTAAACAGGACTCTTGGAGGGGTCGCAAACAGGGTACACAGAAGTCACCTGATAGGACCGTGTCGGGTCATTGATTACATTACTCCAAAACAGGACTTTCCATACATTTGGACTTTTTCATGTGATTTTATATGTATTATGGTTGTAAGTTGATTTATACAAATAAAGATGGCCTACCCCAAGGTTGACGTGGTCCATCCCTCTCCCCCCACTTGTTCTTCTTTTGTTTGACTTTACGTGGGGTTTCTGTTCCCTCTTTTGTGTTCTATTTTTACTCAGACCTGTAATTATAACACTAGTAGCCGAGTGCTCTGTGCTAAATACGTTATCACATTGGGTAGAAGTGTATTGGTTACCTGTTCAGAACATGCCGGCAACTAGCAAAGTCTATCCAACTTATAGATGGACTTCCTCTATGTGATGTTACATAAAAACAGAGAACATGAAGGCAGATAAAGACCTCTCTTCCTCTCCCTTACGGATCCTATGTGCTTCTCCCACGCTTTCTTGAATTCAGATACCAGAGAGTCTTCGTCTCCACCCTGATTTAACCTTTACCATGCGTCTTTTCACTGGACCATGTTAAGCAAATAACCCTGTCACTCCATAAGATACCAGGATTTTACCTTATTGCATTTACATACAAGTGGTCCATTTTTCTAAGTAAAGCAGGGCTAAAACCTGAAGACCCGATGGAGGAAGGTCTGAACCAACTCAGCCTGCTGAGATGGCATAGAACCAATTTGTAATCTTATCACTAATTCAGTACTGCCCTATATGTGCCAGATCACCGTCTCCTGCTCCAAGATGCCATCCAGTTGTAGACAGGATATAATCTATAATAACACGTCCGTCTTCCATCCTCAAGAACATAAGAACATAATAATTGTCACTGCTGGGTCAGACCAGTGGTCCATCATGCTCAACAGTCCGCTCATGCAGCGGCCCTCTGGTCAAAGACCAATGCCCTAACTGAGACTATCTCTATCAGGGTACGTCCTTGTTCAGCAGGAACTTGTCTAACTTTGTCTTGAATCCCTGAAGGGTGTTTCCCCCTATTTATTTAGACTTAGTTCCTACCTTTCCCACATATTCAGGCCCATGTGGTATTTCCCTGTTTCTAATGGGCTTACAATGGAGGGTTAAGTGACTTGCCCAAGATCACAGGGAACAGTAGCCGTATTTGAGCCAGACCTCCCTGGTTGTTAGCCCAACGATCTAACCGCTAGGCTACTCCTCAACAAACTAGAAAAACTAAAAAGACTTACAACCCCTCCCCCCCCAGCCCCCCAAAAGTACAAAAGTGATACACTTTCCTGGATGAAAAATATATTTCTTAACTAGCTTTTGGGAGCTAACCTGACCTTTCTTGGGTTAAAGTGAGCAAAAAAAAAAAAAAATGATAATTTCTCAGAAAATATAAATGAATCATGCAAAAGAATTACAATACTAGTCTGAAGGGGAAAGTTTGGGGAAGAGGGTGATGGGTAATCAGCAGGTGACAGGCTGGACTGTAGACCTGGAATGTCAGTGTGAATGGGAAGACGAGTCATTTTCTGCCATCATATTCTCTGTCTCTGTATTTCTTGTCAGTTCAGAAGCCTCACGTCCCTAGATGGCTTTGAATTTCCCTTCAAGTATCTGGATCACAAGTTCTAGACCTGAAAAACACTCCCGTGTGAAGGTGTTGCCTTGGATTGGAGCACAGAAGCTGGAACACAGTGGCTTGGTAGCGTACAATGGACTTTTTGTTGTGAAGAGTGGAAGCTGGGACTGTGAAGTTAGTTCCCTCTGACAGTTCATTTCCTGCATACAGATGTTTGCAGATGTCCATTCTTGATACAAATTATGCCTTTGCAAAATATCCACCCTCCTTTACTAATTCGTAAGAACATAAGAATTGCCGCTGCTGGGTCATTATACCCAGCAGTCTGCTCACGCGGCGGCCCTTAGGTCACAGACCAGTGCCCAATCTGAGTCAAACCTAAAACTGTGTATGTTCTGGTCCAGCAGGATCTTATCTAACCTTTTCTTGAATCCCTGAAGGGTGCTTTCCCCTATAACAGCCTCTGGAAGAGCGTTCCAGATTTCTACCACTCTCTGGGTGAAGAAGAACTTCCTTACGTTTGTACAGAATCTATGTAGGAATTCTGTGAGCGTAAGAGCAGTTACTGCACTGCCAGCGCTAAAACCCGCACTACGCACTAGTAAAGGAGTGAGTAGGTTTTCACTGTGTAGCACTGGGGTGTTTTAAAGGAGGTACTCTTTCTATAAGACTGTATGTGTTGGAAAGTGCTTGTAAAATTCTGCAAGACTGGTTTTTTTTTTTTTTTTAGTGCTTCTTGTTCATTCTGCAATTAAAAAATAAAATACTGTGGAATCTGCTGAAACTGATGCAGGCTTTATTAATTCATGAAGATAATCCGCAACTTTGGAACAGCGAAAATCGTCCACAACTATGAAAAGAATGAAGAGGACCCAACACGGGCCGCGTTTCAACCTCAATATCTTCCTCAGGGGTCCTATGGATATAAATTTGTGTATGAATTTGAGATCATGAGCGTACTGTCCTAGTGACGTGTAATAGTGTGTTGGGCTTCCATTTTTCTGTGGATTCAAGGGGGTCAACTCTTTGGTTGATAACAAAATAAAAAGGATTGGTGTCCCCAAATTGATGTAAGGTGCTTATGTGGCTTAAAGTAGACAATCCCTCTGACCTATGTATTCTAATTAATCTAAAAATGCAATTAATATTAGGTCTAACATACTACTAAATGATATTAACTAACATACCATCTAGGTCTAACATACTACAAAATGATATTAACTATAAATCCTCCAGTTTCAGAATTTAGGCAACCTTGCACATGAGTAATGGGCTATGTTTGAGTAGGACAGACTTAACATAAACATAGTAGATGACGGCAGATAAAGACCCGAATGGTCCATCCAGTCTGCCCAACCTGATTCAATTTAAATTTTTTAATTTTTTCTTCTTAGCTATTTCTGGGCAAGAATCCAAAGCTTTACCCGGTACTGTGCTTGAGTTCCAACTGCCAAAATCTCTGTTAAGACTTACTCCAGCCCATCTACACCCTCCCAGCCATTTGAAGCCCTCCCCAGCCCATCCTCCACCAAACGGCCATATACAGACACAGACCGTGCAAGTCTGCCCAGTAACTGGCCTTAGTTCAATATTTAATATTATTTTCTGATTCTAAATCTTCTGTGTTCATCCCACGCTTCTTTGAACTCAGTCACCGTTTTCCTCTCCACTACCTCTCTCGGGAGCGCATTCCAGGCATCCACCACCCTCTCCGTAAAGTAGAATTTCCTAACATTGCCCCTGAATCTACCACCCCTCAACCTCAAATTATGTCCTCTGGTTTTACCATTTTCCTTTTCTTTTGGGAATGTCAGTGACTGATGAATATAGATAGTTGGTAGAAATAAATACAAATGACATACAGTGGCCTGGAATAAAACCTACAAAAGATCAACAACTCCAAAGAATCGGGTGTCAACATTCCTTAGAATGTCAAATTAAACTAACGTGTTCTGTCAATACTGGTGCACTGTGACCTCTGATGCCTCCTAAGCAAAACTATTAAGTCCAACATTTTCTCCTGTAAGCACTTATCTGCAAGGATGGCTTACATGTCCTCTCAAGCAGATATTGAAACTGATTGGACAATAGGTAGATATCAGACAGAGACCCGGGGGCCGACCTCTAGAAATAAGGGGAGAAAATCTTAATCTGCAACACAATGCAGCTCTCTTGAAACCCTATCATTTTCGCTTCCCATGTGTCTGCTGCCTGACTGTGAATGGATTTAAAAAGGAATGGTTAGTGCTGAAAATTGGATCAGAGCTAACATTCTCTCATTTTTATCAGCAGCTGCCAAAGGTCATCTGACATAATAGCTGATGAATTCAAGCCCAGTGGATTTCATTTGCAATTTTCAATTTACTGAGGCCTCCAAACCCCACAGTGATAAGAGCTTCCCCTATCGTGGCCTGTCACAAACATCAAGAAACTGGGAAAAAAAAAAAAAACACAAGAAAGAAAAAAAAAAAAAAAAAAAGAGAGAGAAAGCTGGGCATCATCAGAGTTACAGATAAGGGGAACAGGAAGAAACAGCCCCCCCCCCCCTTGCTGAAAGGTGAGAAGCAGCATGTGTGGCTGGATCTTTAAATGCCATTTGTAATGCGAAGAGGAATCAAATAACCGTCCAACAAGATAACATGGCTTTTTCGAGTTGGGAATGGACTTCTAAGCTCTCACTCTACCACCTGACACGAGAAGTGAACGTGAAATATATCTATTAATATATACAGGTTAAAAATAGGATTGCTAAATTTACAGGGGTTATTTGGCTCTACATCAGAAACGGCAGATAGAGATTTTTCGACAAGTTTATTTCTCACGGAAAGACTCAATACCATGTATTAATATAAAGACCGATTAACTCATCCAATGTGCCTAGCTGTCTTCCGCTCTAGTTTTGTACTTTGGGGGCAAATGAGCAGATAGATACGTTTCTATGCTTAAGCTAATGTCTTTTGTCTAACTTCTCAACACTCAACTTTGGAATACCCTACCAGCTCTTGTTAGAGAAGAAGCTAATCTCGAATGTTTCAAAAGCCTACTCAAGATTCATTTATTTAAAGACGCTTTTAACATTTGATTTAAATTTTACAGTATCCTTTTTAACTCCCTTAAGGAATTAAGCAGAAATAAGCCCTTTCCTTTTGTTTTTTTTCCTTATTTGTCTTTCGTTCCTATCCAAATTGTATTTCTAACCCTATTTCCTTTTGTCTCCCGTCTGTCTGTCTGTCTCATTTATCCCTTTTTAATATGCCAATTATTAGTTGATGCTTCTTTGTAACTGCTTTCTTTTTGCAAGTATTAATGGTATTGTTAAAGGCATTTTTATTATGTCCATGCTCTTTTTTTAATATATATATTGTAAACTCGCTTAGAAATTAGATAAGCGATTAAATCAAATTTTAATAAAACCTTGTTCCTACTATTGCCCTCTATATCTGTCCCAAGAATACTTAATTTCTAATACAGTAACGACTTGCCCTTACTAACAAGCCATTCTAGATCTTTACTCTTTAATCCAGTACCTCGTCCCCCTCATATGGCTCATTGGCCATTTCCACGTACGAATTTTGCATTTATGAAAGGTTCACCAAGTAATATTCCAATCTGATTCTAATTGCTCAAATAAGCTCTATATCTGATCATTTGAACTGTAGGGCCAACATGTTCATTTCCACAACATGCACAGAAGGTGAGTACCAATTTTAACCTACCAAAACCAAGAGAGTTACAAGAAAATCAGAAAGTAAAATGTTAGCAAGAACAGTTACGAAGTTTAGGCAGGTTGAAAGATGCAAGCTCTTCTGATGAGTTGGAGTCCAGAAAGCTAGGGCCTGATCATCAAATGATGTCTCGTAAGCCGCTTAGGCCCAAATTCTCTAGGTTGCGCCTTGTTAGGTAGCATGCTTACACGACATGGCACCGGCCTACATGACGGCTAAACATCCTCTGTGCGTGCCGAACCGCTCCCTCTGCTCCTAGGATGAAATACGCCTCAAAACATTACATTACATTACTGATTTCTATTCCGCCTCAACCTTGCAGTTCTAGGCGGATTACAAAAGAGACATCTGGACATTTCCAGGATGATTACAAAGAGACTTCTGGACTTTTCCAGAAGAGTTACAAGAAGAATGGTGTAGTATAGTTTAGGCAATGGGATACGGCAAGGAGGATTGGGCTTTTCCAGTGGCTATACAATTTGGGATGCTGTACAGATAGGATATAATGTAATGTAATTTATTTCTTATATACCGCTACATCCGTTAGGTTCTAAGCGGTTTGAAGAAAATATACATTAAGATTATAAATGAGAAGTAAGAAGGTACTTAAAAAATTCCCTTACTGTCCCGAAGGCTCACAATCTAACTAAAGTACCTGGAAATTAATAAAGAAGAGAAAATAAAGATGGTTGAAAAAAGAAAAATTCTATGTGAATTTATAGGATGGAAATTAAACTGACAGTGAAGAACTGTATGAAAAATACATATGGAATGCAGTTAGAGAGGGTAGGTTACAATCTATTGATGGTATTTGTTTAATTGGAAGGTGTTAAGGTGGGTAATTTGGGGGAAGGTTATCTGAAGGTAGGTGAATCTTCTGGAGGTAAAAGAGGAGGGGTTAAGATATTTGGATGAATTTTTTGAAAAGCAGGGTTTTGATTTCTTTTCTGAATGTTTTGAAGTTGTCTGATATTGTCATAAGATTGGAGATGGAATGGTTGATTTTTGCTGCTTGTGTTGCTAGAAGGTTGTCAAACATTTTCTTGCGTTGTGTGCCTTTGAGTGGGGGGAAGGCGAAAGGGTTCGAGGTTCTTCTGTGTCTTGAGGTGGAGATTTGGTTTAAGCGGTTGTTTAGATAGGAGGGGGAAGAGCCGTGTAATGTTTTGAATATCAGGCAGTGGAATATAGTGGATATAGTGCAGTTTCAGTATATATGCAGTTAGGGAAGCAGTTGACAAGCTTGGGCTTTGAGGGGAAGGGTAACTGGTGAAGAAGGGAGGATGGGAGGATGGGGGAGTCACACTGAGGGGAATCCAGGTTGGAGTTATGACATCTGTATACATTTTTTGAATAGATGGGTTTTGATTTCTTTGCGAAAAGATTTGAAATCACTTGTTGTCATCAGCAGGTTGGAGATGGCGTGGTCCAGTTTCGCTGCTTGCGTCGCTAGCAGACTGGTCAAACATCTTCTTACGCTGGGTGCCTTTGAGTGGGGGGGTAGGTAAATGGAGTCTTAGATCTTCTTTGTCTAGCTGCGAGATTTTGGTTCAGGCGGTTGTTTAGGTAATTGGGGGCTGAGCCATTTATTGCTTTGAATAATAGACAGTATAATTTGAATTGGATTCGCGCTTGTATTGGTAACCAGTGTGAGTCTGGGTAGGCAGTGGTGACGTGGTCAAATTTTCTTAGCGAGTAGATCAGTCTGAGTGCGGTGTTTTGGATTGTCTGTAATTGTTTTATCATTGTTGCAGGGCAAGGCAGGTAGAGGATGTTGCAGTAGTCCAGTAGACTTAGTACTAGGGATTGGACTACGAGCCTATATTGCTCTTTGTCGAAGAATTTTCTGATTTTACGTAAATTGCGCATGGCTAGAAATGCTCTCTGGGTGGTCTTGTTGATATGGGCTTGCATTGTGCAGCATCTGTCTATTGTTACTCCCAGGAGTTTAAGGGTGGGTTGTATATGGTATTTGGTGGAGTTAATTTCTAGTTCTGTGGTGGAGGGGTTCTTAAAAGCAGCGTGCCTGATTTTAAGAAGAAATGGGATCGTCACGTGGGATCTCTGCACAGAGTTAAATAGGGGAGGGTCATTAGGGTGGGCAGACTAGATGGGCTGCGGCCCTTATCTACCATCTTTTTCTATGTTTCTTTGTTATCCTTTTCGAGGAGTAGAAATTTTGTTTTGTCCGTGTTCAGGTTCAGTTTGTGGTCTGTCATCCATTTTTCCACTGCTTGTAGGGTTTTTTCCAATTTTTCTGTAGAAGTGGGGTCATGAGAATCAAGGGGTAGAAGTATGGTGATATCATCAGCGTAGCTAAAAGAGGTTACATTTAGGTTGTCTAGGGTGGAACCCAGAGAGGATAAAAAGAGGTTGAAGAGAGTAGGTGAGAGTGGTGATCCTTGAGGTACCCTGCAGGGGTTGGACCATGGATCTGATTTAAGATTGTTTGATTTAACTCTATAAGATCTGGATTTAAGGAATCCTTGGAACCAGTTATATAACCTGCCTGAAATCCCTATGGCTTCTAGTGTCTGTAGTAGGATGGTGTGGTCAACCAGATCGAATGCTGCGGATAGATCAAGTTGAATTATCAGCATCCTTCTGCCTTTGCTGAGGTGCTGTCGGGCTGTGTCTAGTAGGGTTACTAGTAGGGTCTCCGTGCTGTGGTTGGATCTGAACCCCGATTGAGAGGGGTGGAGAAGATTGTGGTCTTCCAGGTAATTTGTGAGGTATTGGGCAACAAGTCCTTCTATAACGAATTGAAAACTGCCAAGCGACGTTCCTACTCCCACTTCATACTGAGCCACTGGAGTCAACTGCCCCCTCTCCCCCCCCCCCCCCCCGCAGATCAGATCCCTTGAAGGCCTCCTCAACTTTAGGAAAGCAATTAAAACACACCTCTTCACCTAGCTCCTATGCCCATGATTAAAGGATTACAAAGAAATGTACATTGGTAATAGATCCCGGTATGTGTCGTGTAAGGAAAATTTGTATTGTAAAATCTTACTCTGTATCTATGGAAAATCTAACCTGTAAACTGTGTGTGGAGTTAGGATAAAAACTTGTATCGTATAATTTGCACTGAATCTACGTCACATTATCTATGTTAAACCTGTAACCCATTCTGAGCTGTTTGGGGACAACAAGATAGAAAATGAATTAATTAAATAAATAAATGCTTCATTTAAAACCAATTAAAAAGTGATTTTTTTAAAAAAAAAGAAGGCGTCTGGAGGTGCCTGCCAAAAACGGTGCCATCATCGCAACTGCAGAGATGCCTAAAGGTGCTTAAGGTTATAGTAGGCATGGTTTACGCCAGAAATAACCGTAGGCACCGTTAGCTGTCTCTGTAGATGTGATTCTCGTTTAAAGGTAGGTGCTGGGAATGTAGGCCTACCAAACCTTGGCCTTCATCTCCAGCGCCTACCTTTCCCTAAACTTCTAAATTTAGGAGCATACAAAATGCATGGCAACAGGGGCAGATTTTATTTTTTTTGGGGGGGGGAGGGAGAAAGTTAGGAGTTTAGCACCAGCAATAGTCTAGGCCAGGGGTCGGCAACCTTTTTACAGCAAAGAGTCAACTTTGTCCAAAATATTTGACCCAAGATTTACAAAGAGCTGCAAGGTGTAGCTTCTCTCCCCCTGCAACCCCTTTCAGGTCTCTGCACCTCTCATCCACCCCTCCCTCCCCGGCCCCTCCCTCCAAACTATAGCCAAGGTTCTCTCCGCTCTCCAGGCCCCGACCCTTTAATCTCCCTCCCAACCCCATGATCCCCCCCCCCCCTGGGCCTACCGAGGTACTTGGTGGTCCAGCAGGAGTTTTTGTGGCAGGAGTGCGGCCCTCTCGCTTCTGCCTCCTCGCAGTTGCCTTCTAAAACATCTGCTGCAACCTCTTGTGGCAACTCATGGTATTACAGGGCATGCCATGAGCATCCATGAGAGGTCACAGCAGCCATTTTAGAAGGCAACCACGAGGAGGCAGGTGCGAGAGGGCCGAGCAGCTGCAACAAAGACCCCCGCTGGACCACCAGGTACCTCGGTAGGTCAGGGGGGGGGAATTGTGGGGCTGGGAGGGAGATTAAAGGAGAGCGGCAGCCAAATGGAAGAAGAGCTGTATGTGGCTTGCCAGCCGCAGGTTGCTAACTCCTGGTCTAGGCAGGTCTTCATTTATAAGCATAGCCTATGGGCTCCTTTTACTACGGTGTGCTAGCATTTTTTAACGCGTGCTGCATTGCAGCTCAGTGCTGGCGTTAGCGTCTAGCGCATGCTATAACCACTAGCGCAGCTTCGTAAAAGGAGCCCTAAGTACATATGTATCTAATCGTCAATTGCACTGGAACAGACTAAAATCCATCAAGCACAGCATCCCTTCTCCAACAGTGGCTAATCCAGGTCTCTTTCATTTCAAAGGAAGCTCTGGAATGAGAGGGCACAGGATGAAGTTAAGAGGTGATAGGCTCCGGAGTCATCTAAGGAAATACTTTTATACAGAAAGGGTGGCAGATGTGTGGAACAGTCTCCCGGTAGAGGTGGTGGAGACAGAGACACTGTCTGAATTCAAGAAGGTGTAGGATAGGCACGTGGGATTTCTTAGAGAGAGGAAGAGATAATGGTCACTGCGGATAGGCAGCTCTATGACCTCACAATGCAGGTGCACAAAGCCTTAGCCTATAGGAAGAGGAGATGCAAATATTAAGAGCCTTAGCCAATAAGGAGAGGAGGACATAATGGTCACTACGGATGGACAGACTAGATGGGCCATTTGGCCTTTATATGCTATCATGTTACAATGTTTCTCAAATCATAAAGTTCTATGACCTCACAATGCAGGTGTAAAGAGCCTTAGCCAATAGAGAGAGGAGGAGATAGTGGATGCTGTGGATGGGCCATTTGGTCTTTATCTGCCGTCATCTTCCAATGTTTCTAAAATCATAAAGTTCTATGACCTCACAATGCAGGTGTAAAGAGCCTTAGCCAATAGAGAGAGGAGGAGACAGTGGATGCTGCGGATGGGCAGACTAGGTGGGCCATTTGGCATTTATCTGCCAAAAACTAAAGTATGCATTTCAATTATATGTAGCATAAAACTTATAACAAAGTATCTAGATGGTTAACAATAAAATAGAAATTTTAAACAGTATCTCTGGGGGTTTAAAGTGAAAGCACAAAAGGTGACCTAACTTACAATTGTCTAATTATAAGGGAGGTAGAGAAGGGGTCCTTGTTACACCTAAGGCATGTTAAGAGGAGTGGGCGTGAATAGAGCACGGGAAAACAAGAGCGTGCTTTGGAAGGGAGGATGAAGAATGAAATGGTGGCATGCAGATGAAGTAATTGTGCAGATTCCTCGGGAGGCTTCTGACTGCTTAAATTACTTGAGGCTGTTCAACCGTAGTGCCGCGTTTAACCAGGCAATGCTACTGAATATAGGATCTCACTGGCCACTTTCAAACTAGGCAGGGGTGGTACAGGGAGTAGAGTCATGGAGTTATGTGGATGCCAGGGATAACCAGTGCCCACACCTGCAAAGCTTACCATGCAAATTTAGGGCAGCTTCATAGCTTCACCCAGTTAGCTATGACTATCAGTGGAAGTGCCCATAACTCTGTTTGGTGTAAGCCTTACAAAAGAACATAAGACTAGCCTTACTGGGTCAGACCAATGGTCCATCAAGCCCAGTAGCCCATTCTCACGGTGGCCAATCCAGGTCACTAGTACCTGGCCAAAACCCAAGGAGTAGCAACATTCCAGAATCTCAGAGTAAGCAAGATTCCAGAACCCCAAAGAGCACAACATTCTATGCAGAATCCCCAAAGAGTAGCAACATTCCATGCTACCGATCCAGGGCAAGCAGTGGCTTCCCCCATGTCTTTCTCAATAACAGACTATGGACTTTCCCTCCAGGAACTTATCCAAACATATTGGCCATCTTGCTGCACCATATGCCTAGAATAGACTGACTGAGTCAACACGCCAAGCTCTGTCTCTTCAAATCCAAGCTAAAAGCCCACTTTTTTTGAGGTTGATATCAACTCTTAACTCCTACTCACCATAAGATACCTATGTCCATCTTATCATTCAGAGATATGATTGAAGTCTAGAAAATCCTGAGTGGACTAGAACGGGTACAAGTGAATCGATTTTTCACTCCATCAAAAATTACAAAGACGAGGGGGCATTTGATGAAGTTACAGGTAAATACTTTTAAAACCAATAGGAGGAAATATTTTTCCACTCAGAGAATAGTTAAGCTCTGGAACGCGTTGACACAGGATGTGGTAAGAGCGGATAGCGTAGCTGGTTTTAAGAAAGGTTTGGACAATTTCCTGGAGGAAAAGTCCATAGTCTGTTATTGAGAAAGATATGTGGGAAGCCACTGCTTGCCCTGGATCAGTAGCATGGAATATTGCTACTCCTTGGGTTTTGACCAGGTACTAGTGACCTAGATTGGCCACTGGGCTACTGGGCTTGATGGACCATTGGTCTGACCCAGTAAGGCTATTCTTATGTTCTTAACCCTTATTTGTCCCATTTGTTGTATCTGTCCAAATTTGATTGTAAGCTCCTCTGAGCAGGGACTGTCTATTACATGTTAAATATACAGTGCTGCATATGTCTTTAAACACCATAGAAATGATAAATAGTAATAGCACATATTCAGAAAGTTTGGGAATTTGGGGAAAATTCGGTATAATTTATGTATGCAAATCAGAATTCAGAAAAAGCAAGCCTAATTTTATGCCAATTAAGTTATCTATCTAAAGTTATACTGGCATTGGCTGTATTCTGTCTATAATACCTATTGTGACTCAAAATACGCAACGATATAGAAAGAAATTATTTTGCATTAGCATCCACATTTGCCCCCATGCCCTTCCCAAAAAGTTCTGACTTTATTTCATTCCTCCCCACCAGAAAGTACTGTAATTTGGAAATAGGCTTCAAAAAAAGATAAAATGATCTGTCCAAGGTACTGAAGTCCCCTTCTGTACATTTAGTATTATTAGAAAAGATATCACAAAACCCCACTTCTACAGAGACACGCAATGAGAGAAAAATCCCTGAACTACCACGTCCTCACTGTGCAAACAGCACAGGGACCTTACGACCTTGTGATTTTTTTATCTTGAAAATCTGTGCACACTGGCAGTGCTTTATACGGAATAAGTATATATTATGCCTTCTTTCGACATCATTCATGCACAGTCTAGCAAGGACGAGTGGGCACCGAGGAAGCACTTTTCACAGTAGGCCACTGTCTAATGTCACAGATGAAATAGTGGTAAAGATTTAAGAATTTTCTTTGCCTGCAAATTAATACAGGATATGAACTGAGTCGCTATTAATCTGGACTAACAGCACACATTCCTCATCAACATAACAGTGTAGTTACTTACCTGTAACGTAGGTTCTCCGTGGACAGCTGACTATCCTGCTGTCCACGGAGAACCTACGTTACAGGTAAGTAACTACACTATTCCTCATCAACATAACCCAAGATCTTGCTACAGTCCTGTCGATTAATTTAGGGCTCCTTTCACGAAGGCGCGCTAAGGGTTTTACCGCACGCACCGGATTAGCGCGCGCTAGCCAAAAATCTACCGGCTGCTCAAAAGGAGGCGGTAGCAGCTAGCGCACGTGGCATTATAGTGTGCGCTATTCCAAGCGTTAAGGCCTTAGCGTGCCTGTGTAAAAGGAGCCCTTAGGATTACTTCAGGCCTTTCAGTAGAAACTGGCACATTATCATTTAGATGTGCAATTTACTATCAAGTCTTAATATATTTGTAGGAAGTTTGGAGCTACAATTTGCTTGAACTCTGTCTCTTTAAGTACATGTTGGATTTATTTTTATGAATGCTCATCTTTAATACTAGTAAAAAGAAACGGTTTTGTTTTCAGTATCTGAAGATGAAAATGTGGTCAGTGCTTGGCAAGAAGTGGTGGAAATTCACAAAACTGTTTAAGGATAAAGCTATCCCCCCTCCCCCCATTTTCCGATAGTGTAAAATTAGAGCGACATGAAGAACAGACCAAATGGCCTCTTACAGGGCTGCCTTTGATAACTCGGCCTCATACACAAAATCAGAAAGAAAATATTTTCCTTCTGCCATCATCCCTCATTCATTTCTAAGAAAAGAGCAAATACTCATGCTGTGCGAGCTGGCAGAGAGGCCATCTGTTAGCAGAAACAATAGGACCCTGTGACTGACAAGATAGGCCTACATTGATCCAGTAGAATAATGAAGAGAAAAAAAAAAAAAGTCTTCGCTACAAGGAATATTTGGTGTTTGCCGGCCAAAGTTTTCACTCCTGTGTGTTACATCAGCCCTCTTTTGAGTTCTTCACCATAAGCTAGAGCTCATTCCCGAAATAACAACCAGCCAACCTGGCACAAATAGCGGCTACATTTTAGGTGAAGATTAGGGCAATTTTTCGGGGAGCCGGTGACAATGCCATGGAATCTGCTGCCAAGTCTTGCATGTGTTAAATCAGATTCAAACTGGGAAAGCCAGTGTGGACAACGGATAAATGCTGGCCGTGTAAGTCGCTATGAGTTAGGTTTGGTCATTGGCGCTCGAAAATCGGCATTTAGTGCCAGTGCCCAGATATGACAAACATCTGGTTAAATATAATCTTCACCCATTCATGAATAAATATTCATAAGGAAATACTTTGATACTCGATCCTCAGAGGGTTGATCTTCCGTTGGTTCTGGTGAATAGAGCTCACCGAACCCAATCTTCATAGGATCTCATGGGATCAAAATATAACGTTTTTATATATATATATTTTTTTCTTTAATTCTTTTTATATAAATAGTGAATATAAAACTTTCACTTAACTTGTAAGGTTTATTTTAAAGAGGGGAGCGCCTCCACCAACATGTCCATGTTTCACATGGTCGAGGCTCCCTTATTTATATCTGTAAAACATTAAACGTACTTAAATACCAAGCATTCACCCAATCTATAATTTCAAATAATCTTAATAAATCTCATATGGCTAACCAAGCCCCACCTCTTGTATTATAATGATAGTAAAATTCAGCTTACTGTCTTGTTCAGTAGAACTCGCTCCGTTCGATATACTGTCATTCTGATTTTAGAGCGTCTGTCGTCATATCCGGTATTTTAAACCCTTTGAGAGAACCACCCCCCAAGCATTGCATCAGAAAAAACAATGAGGGACTATAGATAAAGTCACACTAAGGACATCCAATCGATCTCCTCGTTTAATCCATTGGGAGATAAAGCATCTAGCAAGTAAATCCATTTTTGCTTTTTTATATTAAGAGCTTTTTTTATAATTCCCACCCTCCTTCCCTATTTTTACAGAGTCTATAATACGCCACTTTATATCAAGCCATTAATGTTTCTTTTGGACCCAATGATTTACTATAGGTGCCGTATCTGTTACCGTATGAACT
Organism: Geotrypetes seraphini; assembly: GCF_902459505.1. NCBI lineage: Eukaryota > Metazoa > Chordata > Amphibia > Gymnophiona > Dermophiidae > Geotrypetes > Geotrypetes seraphini. The sequence goes on along the minus strand of NC_047092.1, from coordinate 176,975,204 downwards.
CTAGATTTATGTTCATTCATACGTGTTTTAATTGAACTCAGCGTTCTTTAAAATAAACCTTACAAGTTAAGTGAAAGTTTTATATTCACTATTTATATAAAAAGAATTAAAGAAAAAAATATATATATAAAAAAACGTTATATTTTGATCCCATGAGATCCTATGAAGATTGGGTTCGGTGAGCTCTGTTCACCAGAACCAACGGGAGATCAACCCTCTGAGGATCGAGTATCAAAGTATTTCCTTATGAATATTTATTCATGAATGGGTGAAGATTATATTTAACCGGATGTTTGTGATATAAAGTCTATGGATTAATTCCGGTTGCAAGTATAGCCACTTGAGTAATTTTCTATATTTAGTGCCCAGATATGGGCACCGGTACAGGTGGATCGATTTTTCACTCTGTCAAAAATTACAAAGACTAGGGGACACTCAATGAAGTTACAGGGAAATACTTTTAAAACCAATAGGAGGAATTTTTTTTTTTTCACTCAGAGAATAGTTAAGCTCTGGAACACATTGCTAGAGGTTGTGGTAAGAGCGGAGAGCGTAGCTGGTTTTAAGAAAGGTTTGGACAAGTTCCTGGAGGAAAAGTCCATAGTCTGTTATTGAGACAGACATGGGGGAAGCCACTGCTTGCCCTGGATCAGTAGCATGGAATGGTGCTAGTCTTTGAGGATTCCACAGGAATGTTGCCCTCTTTTGGGTTCCGGAATCTTGTTACTCTTTGGGAATTCTGCATGGAATGTTGCTACTGTTTGGGGTTCCGGAATCTTGCTTACTTTGAGATTCTGGAATGTTGCTACTCCATGGGTTTGGGCCAGGTACTAGTGACCTGGATTGGCCACCGTGAGAACGGGCTACTGGGCTTGATGGACCATTGGTTTGACCCATTAAGGCTATTATTATGCTCTTATGCCCAATGCCCACACATCCTCTATATTTGTATGCACATTTTAGGAATGCCTCTAACCTGCTCATGCCCCCTTTGGGATTTGGGCACACAGTGTTACAGAAAAATAACATAGCAAGATGTGTATGCAGATTCAAATTAGTAACAATTAGTAGTCAATTATTGGAATAATTGGCTCAGCCAATATAGCTGGGCACACATCTTGGATTGTGCCCAAATAAAGGAACCTAATTAGAATCAGGGGAGGGGAGGGATACATGGCCAAAATATATCTATCCAAAGAGGGGTGGGATTAAACATGACTTAGGGATAGATTCAGAAGGTATCCTGAGTTGTAAAATCCAGCTGCTTTCTACATAGCTTGTGCATTAGAACATAACAATTGCCATACTGGGACAGACCAAAGTCCATCAAACCCAGTATCCTGTGACCAACCCAAGTCCCAAGTACTTAGCTAGATCCCAAGTAGTAAAACATATTTTATGCTGCTTATCCTAGGAAGAAGCAGTGGACGTCCCCAGGCCATCTGAATAACGGCCTATGGACTTCTCTTTCAGGAAATTATCCAAAACTTCTTTAAACCCTGCTAAGCTAACTGATTTCACCACATTCTACGGCAACCAATTCCAGAGTTTAATTATACATTGTGTGAAGAAATATTTTCTCTAGTTTCAATTCTCAATTCAGAAAAATCAAGGCTAACTGTGCAAATAAGTTATCTTTCTAAAGTTATGCTGGTATTTTCATTATTCCTATTTTTGATACGTATTGTGGATCAAAAATAGGCAAAGTTCTACTGATAAATTATTCATGTAATTTTATGCCTTCCCTGGACTGCTGAATACTTCATTCACTATTTCTGTATTCTATACACACAGAATGAGGACAAAACTCACACACACACTTGAAAATGCAATTCTGTGTTTATCGTTTAGTCTCCCAACCTAACCTGCTGTATTATGGAAGCCCATCCCTGACTTTGGCCACTACATTTATCCTATGGGCATTGTTTCCTGTCAGTGATCATATTTCTGTGGTTTAGCTGCATGTATGTTTTAACTGATCCCAGATGGCATTAGTACTTATGCATATGTTAATGAGAGAATGTCAGATGCTAATAAGGACTCAGCAGTAGGACGGATGCTGTATATGCACTATTCCAGAGACACTTGCTGAAGTCAAAGAATTATATCACTAGCTTTGCTCACAAGTGGTTACCAGATTTCAGCTAACAGTGATACATTATGGGATACTGATGACAGCCTTGAGGCTAATATAGAAGAGATGGCGTGACAGAAGGGGACAGATAGAGAAAAGGGACAGAGACAGAGAAGGCAGCAGAGATGTCATAGCAACACACTCTTCCAAGAAAAGTTCACATTTATTTAAGAAAGAAAATTCCATTTTTTTTTCCAAACAAAAGACATGCCAATGACAAATACTGTAGTTTCTCAATACATTTTATAGAACGTTTCTCCATAAGAACATAAGACTAGCCTTACTGGTCCATCAAGCCCAGTAGCCCGTTCTCGCATGGCCAATCCAGGTCTCTAATACCTGGCCAAAACCCAAGGAGTAGCAACATTCCATACAGAATCTCAAAGAATAGCAAGATTCTAGAATCCAAAGAGTAGCAACATTCCATACAGAATCTCAAATAGCAAGATTCTACAATCCAAAGAGTAGCAACATTCCATACAGAATCTCAAAGAATAGCAAGATTCCGGAATCTCAGAGAGTAACACGATTCTAGAACCCCCAAAGTGTAGCAACATTCCATGCAGAATCTCAAAGAATAGCAAGATTCCGGAATCTCAGAGAATAACAAGGTTCTAGAACCCCAAAGAGTAGCAACATTCCATGCAGAATCTCAAAGAATAGCAAGATTCTAGAATCCAAAGAGTAGCAACATTCCATACAGAATCTCAAAGAATAGCAAGATTCTAGAATCCAAAGAGTAGCAACATTCCATACAGAATCTCAAAGAATAGCAAGATTCTAGAATCCAAAGAGTAGCAACATTCCATACAGAATCTCAAAGAATAGCAAGATTCCGGAATCTCAGAGAGTAACAAGATCCTAGAACCCCAAAGAGTAGCAACATTCCATGCAGAATCTCAAAGAATAGCAAGATTCTAGAATCCAAAGAGTAGCAACATTCCATACAGAATCTCAAATAGCAAGATTCTACAATCCAAAGAGTAGCAACATTCCATGCAGAATCTCAAAGAATAGCAAGATTCCGGAATCTCAGAGAATAACAAGGTTCTAGAACCCCAAAGAGTAGCAACATTCCATGCAGAATCTCAAAGAATAGCAAGATTCTAGAATCCAAAGAGTAGCAACATTCCATACAGAATCTCAAAGAATAGCAAGATTCTAGAATCCAAAGAGTAGCAACATTCCATACAGAATCTCAAAGAATAGCAAGATTCCGGAATCTCAGAGAGTAACAAGATCCTAGAACCCCCAAAGAGTAGCAACATTCCATGCAGAATCTCAAAGAATAGCAAGATTCTAGAATCCAAAGAGTAGCAACATTCCATACAGAATCTCAAAGAATAGCAAGATTCCGGAATCTCAGAGAGTAACACGATTCTAGAACCCCCAAAGAGTAGCAACATTCCATGCAGAATCTCAAAGAATAGCAAGATTCCGAAACTTGTGCAAACCTTTCTTAAAACCATGCAAAGATTGTTTCGCACACAGAAAAGACAAAATTTTATGGCCTCATAAACACATAAACAAATATGGAGCCATTTTACTAAGGTGCGCTAACTGATTTAGCTCAGGCTAAATGATAAGGCGCCCATACACTATAACGGGCACCTTGGCATTTAGCGTGCACTAATCTTTAGCGCAAAAAAAATCTCAGAAATTCATCTGTGAAAAACCTGTTCTTCAAAAACCCAGACCCGAAGATAATTGGAAGAATTCAAAAAGTGCTCATTCCAACAAAATAGCAAAATAAACATGTGGTTGGTAAAAATCCATTCAAAACTCTCCCCCAGACATTTGTTTTGCAGTAGACCGATCTGGCATAAAGTGCATTCTTCTTAATCCAAACAATGCACACAAAAAAATGTTTGTAATCCTTTTGGCGTTAGGGGGAGGAAATCCCTCGACATACCGCCCTCCCCCTTTACTAATGCATAGCGTGGGTTTTAGCGCCGGCAGAGGTGGTAACTGCTCCGATGCTCATAGAATTATTATGAGCGTCGGAGCAGTTACTGCCGCCGCATGTGCTAAAACGCTCTTTGGGCAGCTTCTTGGAGCCTTTTTGATAAAGGCACATAGGTACCGTTCACCTTCTTGGGCTTCTCGCATAGGCATCCTCAGAAAAAGCCATGAAAAGTTCCATCCGGACTCTCGTAAAACCCAACAGCACAAGAGAGGCAGAAGATCAGCAATGCCAATACAGCAAAAAAAACAAACAGCGGACCCACAAATATATAAGACCAGAAGCAATAATTTTATAAAACAACATATGCCTGAGATAGAGGCTGCACCTTGAGGTTGTGGGTTCAAATCCCACACTGCTCCTTGTGACCGTGGGCAAGTCACTTAGGCCCAAATTCTGTAACCGGCACCTATTTTGGAGGCGCCCATCTAAGTGAAATAACAAGCTTTTATGTTTATATTTCTTTATTAGTTTTATAATTTTGACAATCAAAATCAAAACACAAGAAAAAATATCATGAAAATAGAAATTATCGTTAAATCCACATAATTCAGGAAAAAATTTTTGATACACAATATAGTTAGTCCACAATCAATTGGAGTCAGAGCTGAAATTTCTGAGAATTTAACAAAGAAATTATATAATTAGGAAAACCAAAAGGCGGCTCAACTGCCATTGAACAATCCCTTATCTAAACGGAGAGAGAATCAGGGTTAATTATTACTTATTATCTTGAGAAGCAATAAATTTAGATAACTGCTGTGGTTCATAAAAAAACATATCTGTTCTCTTTGAAAATCATTACACATTTACAGGGCTAACTCAGGACAAAGGTCGCCTCCCCCCCAGTTGAACCACCTTAAGTCTAAGTACACTTCCCCCTCCCCATTCGCTGTTTCCCTACTCGCGATTTCACATAATCGTGATTTTTTTTGGGGGGGGAGAGGAAACCCCCCCCCCCCATATTTTTGTCTTCCCCCCGGCATCCCGGCCTTACCTTACATTGGCAAAATAACGCTCAGAATTTAGGAAGTTGGTTGGTTGGTTGGTTGGACTGAGAACTTTTCAAAAAACCCTCATATTTACGCCCAATAGTTAAGCAACAGGTTGTTTTTCTCTTCTACAAGGGACAATTGTTTTCCCTGAATTTTGTATGCCTAAACAGAGAGACCTGGAGCCACAATGAAACAAACTACCATATGAAATATTTTCTCTACTACTTTGACATCAACTTCTTGGGCCTATAAACCTGCACTCATGTTAAAAAACTAAGCCATCAACAAAATTTACTTTCTTTTGCATTGGAAAATCTAGTAACCTTTCAAAATATTCCACCAACCCTTCAGATATTCTTGATAGGATGACAAACATAGATTCCCCAGCCAACATATTGGCCCATCTAATATAATAAAACACTAGGCCCTGCATGCGCACTTCTTATGTGTGCGCCGGTTTTCCGTGAGCTGTAGCGACCCATAGAAAGTGCGTATGCGCGGCTTACGGTCTGGCCTGCTCCCTGTTGAAAGACGCAGCTCTCTTCCTGTAAGTTGGCCGTCCCCGCCGCCGTCGTTCCCTTGCGCACCGTACTCTCTCCGCTCTCTCTCTTCCTCCCCCCCCCCGAGTCGGATGTTGGTCGCGGCGGCCCGAGTCGGCTGCTGGCCGCAGCGGCTGTCGGCGGCTGCAGGCCGCGGCAGCCAAACCCGGAAAGAATTTTAGCATGGAGTTCAGGAGGAAGGTATGGGGGGAGGAAAATACTGCACAGGGAAGTGGGGTGAGAGGGAAATGGTGCAACACACGGAAATGGAGGGGCAGAAAAGGGGTTGATGGACAGGGGAAGAGGTGCTGATGAACAGGGAGGGGGGTCAGAAAAATGAAGACAGGCCTACTGCTGGACAGGGGGAGCAGGAAGGAGGTGATGATGGACAGGGGGAGGTAAAACAAAGGGAGAAGGGCTTCTGCTGGATAAGGTGAGCAGTGATGGGGTGGTGGAGGTCACAGGGGAGGTAAAAGGAAGGGAGAATGGACAGGGGGAGCAGGCAAGGGGTGGTAGTGGACAGCCAAGGAAAAAAAAAGAAAGACAGAAATACGGAAAGCGGCTAAGGAGAGAGAAAAGGAAATAAAGACAGACACACACACATATATTCTAGCACCCATTAATGTAACGGGCTATAAGACTAGTATTCTATAAATAGCGCCATAAGTTAGATGCTGATAGGTGTCCTACTAACGCCTAACTTAAGTGGATCACACAAGCAGTGCACAGGCCTACAGAACTGGGACTAAAATATTCTTTATTAACAGAGACCCGACACTGCCAGTGTTTCGGCGGAAGGCCTGTATCAGGGGTCTGCTAAGTTGTCTCATCTATTATCCACGTACGAACAAGTCCTAAAGTAAAAGGTAAAACGGAATCCACCAACTGGTTAAAAACACAAACGCAAAACGCATTCTCCAATCTATAACATTGCCTAATTTATGTGGCAAAGCCGTTTAAAAATAATTTTTAAAACAAAAATGTAGGCACCTAACTCATGTTTACGGGGGTGCCTTAGAACGCCTAAGGTTGAAGTAGGCGTGGCTAACGCCAGAAAGAAACATCGGTATCCTTAGGTGTCTCCGTAGACATGATTCAAGTCAAACGTAGGCACTGGACACGTGGGCCTCAGAAATCCTGGCCTACGTGTCCAGTGCCGTTGCATGATTGACATGTGATTGACGGCCGTTTTTTTAAGGAGGTCCCTGATACTGGCACCTCTTGTAGAATCCGGGCCATTATTACTATATAATTTGAAAGACAAACATTATATGTCAAATCCAAATATATAAATGTATTATTGGTAATTCATCTATTGTCCTAAATGATACAGACACTTGGTGATAAAGATACTTGGTGTCATTTTGGATCGTACCCTTACTATAAAAAATCAGGTTGACTCGCTGGTCCGAAAGGGTTTCCATACTTTATGGAAACTAAGAACTATTAGAGCATATTTTGATATTAACTCCTTTCGATTGTTGGTTCAGTCACTGGTCCTTAGTCAGTTGGATTATTGTAATATTGTGTACCTTGCTGATACTCAGAAGAATCTTCGGAGACTGCGCACGATTCAGAATGCGGCAGTCAGATTGATTTTTAATTTGAACAGAAGAACATAAGAAGTTGCCTCCACTGGGTCAGACCAGAGGTCCATCCCGCCCAGCGGTCCGCTCCTGCGGTGGCCCATCAGGTCCGCGACCTGTGAAGTGGTTTCTGACCACTTCTATAACCTACCTCAAGTTCTAGCTGTACCCCTCTATCCCCTTATCCTCCAGGAACCTATCCAAACCCTCCTTGAACCCCTGTACAGAGTTCTGGCCTATCACATCCTCCGGAAGCGCGTTCCATGTGTCCACCACCCTCTGGGTAAAAAAGAACTTCCTAGCATTTGTTCTAAACCTGTCCCCTTTCAATTTCTCCAAGTGACCCCTAGTGCTTGTGGCTCCCCACAGTTTGAAGAATCTGTCCTTATTCACTTTCTCTATGCCCTTTAGGATTTTGAAGGTTTCTATCATGTCCCCTCTAAGTCTCCTCTTCTCCAGGGAGAACAGCCCCAGCGTTTTTAACCTGTCAGCGTATGAGAAATTATCCATATCTTTTATCAGTTTAGTCGCCCTCCTCTGACTATGTCACTGATTTCTATCGCCGATTGCACTGGCTTCCAGTTGAGGCTCGGGTTAGATTTAAGCTCGGCTGTATTTGTTACAAGGCACGTACGGGTTCAATTCCTAAGTATCTTCTGGAATCTTTTATCTTTACAAATTCTAAAAATCCTAGAAAATCGCATTCATTATTCTCATCCCCTTCTGTAAAGGGTTGTAAATATAAGGATCGTTTGCTCTCTTTTCAAGCAGCCTCATGGACTAGGGATTTAATTTGCATATTCAAAATCTCAAATCTGTACCAACAATTTCGACGTGCCTTAAAGACGTATCTTTTTAAGAAATGTTTCTAAGTTACATATAGGATGTTTATTCATTTGTATTATTATTAGTCTTTGTGAACTGCATAGAACTTAATGGTATTTGTGGTATACAAGTGCGTTTTATGTTTATGCTGTAAACATCTTTAGTTTAAAAATGTCTTGCTCCTGAAGAAAATCGGAAAAAGCAAACCGATTTAAAAGAATCGCTTTTTATGCTCCAAAAGTGGCCAGCGCGTTGCTTTGGCTATTTGCTTCATACCTATCATGCCTCATCCAGCTCCGATTTTCTATACCCTTCTTTTTCACTGCCAACTGGTTTCCCGGCCTTCTTGGTAGCCAATAATAAGCCCGATTGCAGCTAGCCCTAGGAGACATAACAGAAAGAGAGCCCTCATCTTCCATAAATTGCGTGCATTGAAACTATGCCACATCTCTCCAAGCTAGACGTTGCTTAGTATCCCTTTGATATGATAATGACATGCTTCTTAGCAGATGAATATGCAAATTAAAAGCAGTAATTTGGTGGCATGCACCTGCTGACACTGCACAACTGTGCTTGCGTGCTCCGTTGTAACACTGTAGCTGCACAAAAGCACCGCAGAGGTAAAATTAAATTCAAATGTTGTATATATCAAACAGATGCTTCCACTCTTCTTCGCCCATCTACAGAATTTGCTGTTGGAATCTCGGCTTTCTTCTGGCGCAACTAGTGACCGTTTTTATGTCGTCTACTGAAATAAAGAAATGCTTATCGCTGTTCAAGCCCTTTGCCATTGAACTTGTGGCTTATAGAACGCACGCTCACTTGCACATGAATGAAAATTCAGAAGAGTAGCTGCCTATCATTCAATGCTAAGTCATCCATGGTGAAACGGTGTGGTGGCTGTGTAAATCCACTTTTCCAAGATAATATAAAGAAATCAAACAAAGGACATAAGGTGATACCTTGTTTATCGGACTAACTCAATGCACTTTATCATGAGCTTTCGAAGGTAACCCTTCTTCTGCCTTTGCTTTTTTCTGATCTGAAGAAGGGTTACCTTCGAAAGCTCATCCTAAAATGCATTGAGTTGATCCAATCAAAAAAGGTTTTATTTCTTTATATTGCCCGAGTCATCCACAGAAGGCTTGCTAGGGTGTAAGATCATCAAGCAGATATCTAACAAGAACACAAACCTCACCTTTATCGAACACTATGACAAACTGAGAAATGCCAACAATAATGTAGACAAGTCATGAGAGTTTCAACTAGGCAAGGTAAGAAAGGCTAACTCAAGAGCGTTCAATCAATTAGGCTAGAAACGTTAGCCCTTAACATTATATGGAATTCTGACTGATCAAGAAACCACATGAACACAAGAGACATCACATAGATTTTTAAATTTTTGTTAAAAGTAATTTCACACTTTTGTACTTAAGAACATAAGAAGTTGCCTCCGCTGGGGCAGACCAGAGGTCCATCCTGCCCAGCGGTCCGCTCCCGCGGCGGCCCATCAGGCCCACTGCATGAACAGTGGTCTCTGACTAATTTTATAATTTACCTCTAATCCTGTCCCTATAACCTTACCTCTACTCCTATCTGTACCCCTCAATCCCTTTGTCCTCCAGGTACCTGTCCAGACCTTCTTTGAAGCCATGTAGCGTGCTTCTGCTTATCACATCCTCTGGTAGCGCGTTCCATGTATCCACCACCCTCTGGGTGAAAAAGAACTTCCTGGCGTTTGTTCTAAACCTTTCCCCTTTCAATTTCTCCGAGTGCCCCCTTGTACTTGTGGTTCCCCTTAGTTTGAAAAATCTGCCCCTGTCCACTTTTTCTACGCCCTTCATGATCTTGAAGGTTTCTATCATGTCTCCCCTGAGTCGTCGCTTTTCCAGGGAGAAAAGCCCCAGCTTTTTCAGTCTGTCAGTATATGAGAGGTGACCAGTGTTCCCTCTAAGCGGGCGGGTGTTGTGAGCAAACTTTTTTTCACCGTGAGCCAAAAATATCGGGCGCCAGCAAGTTATGAGCCAACTCGCCCGATTCTCCTCTCGCCGCCCTGCCATCTGCCGTACGCCTCTTCCGATTGTGCGCTGTGACGAGAAACGTGTGCGCTGCGATGTAATATTTTGTGCGCCAGCGCAGCTTAGCGGGAACACTGGTTCAAATGGTTTTATTTATTTCCCCAAATTTATTTTTGTTATACGCATTGAAAATATTTGATATTGCGTTTAAATCAAAATCTCAATAAACTTGAAACGAGTGCCCGTGAGATTGTGGGAGGGTTAAATACTCAAAACTTAGAAGTTTTTGCTACGCCAGCTTTCTGGTATCTTTACATACAGTGGCGTACCTAGCATATGTAACATCCGGGGCCCATCATTTTTTGGCACCCCCCCCCATCTGTAAGAAAAACATGATTTTTAGTAACAAACCACACGTCACACATGAGTACCTAGGAAAAGGCAGCATCTTACATATTGCAGTGAGCAGTACATCAATACACCCATTGTAAAACTAAACAAGCCAGACCAGCACAGATCAATCCTACACCGTCAATCCTAACAGAAAACACACAGAACACAGAAAACACCTTCGCCTAGTAAGGAATATGTAATCACAAACTAACCCCTCCCTCTTTTACAAAACTGTAGTGTGGATTTTAGCTACGGAGGTAACAGCTCTGATGCTCATAAAATTCTGAGCATCAGAGCTGCTACCACCAAGGCTGGTGCTAAAAACGCTTCACAGTTTTGTAAAAGGGGGGATAAAATAAAAATACATAGACAAAGGTTAAATTGAACCAGCAAGAAGCTGGACTCTGCATACAATGCTTCACAGAAACAGTGACACATGTCTCCTAAAGCAATAAATAAATAGAAATTTTTTTCTACCTTTGTCTTCTGTGGTTTCTCCTTTCCTCATCTTCTTGTAACTCTCTTCCTTCCATCCACTGTCTGCCGTCTCTCTTCCCCTATATGGCATCTTCTCTCCTTCTATGCCCCTTCCAGAAACTGTATGCCTCCCCCTTCCATCTCTCCTTTCACCCCATTGGTCTGGCATCTCTCTCCTCGCCTTCCCTCTCCCACACCTCTCCTCATAGTCTGGTATCTCCCCTTCCCTGATTCTCTGGCATCTCTCTCCTTTCCTTTTCTTCCATCTTTCGCTCCCCCTCCATGCTCTCACATCTCCCCCTTCCTTTTCCCTTAGACTGGCATACCTTCCTCCTACGCTCCAAGCCCTGGCATCTCCTTTAATTCCCTCCCTCATCTTCCTTCTCCCTCCAGCTGGGTACCGCAACACTCTTCCCTGCAGCTCTGCACTTCCCCACAATTGCCATGCTTCGGTTCCTCTTCTTCCTTCCTTCCCCCCCCCCCCCCCCCCCCGCGGGACCCTGCGGCACCATCAACTCTTACTCCCTCTAATGTCGGCCCTGCAGCTCCAGACTTCCTCGCACCTTCTCCCCTCCCCCTTTGGATCGCTATTATTTTAAATGTTATAGCCGCGGAGCTGTATCCATCAGTGGAGATGTCTAACCTCGGCCTGCCCCGGAACTCTTACTGCAACAGTGACTTCCTGTTCCTGCCTAGACGGGCGGCTGCTGCAGTAAGAGTTCCGGGGCAGGCCGAGGTTAGACATCTCCACTGATGGATACAGCTCCGCGGCTATAACATTTAAAATAATAGCGATCCAAAGGGGGAGGGGAGAAGGTGCGAGGAAGTCTGGAGCTGCAGGGCCGACATTAGAGGGAGTAAGAGTTGATGGTGCCGCAGGGTCCCGCGGGGGGGGGGGGGAGGAAGGAAGGAAGAAGAGGAACCGAAGCATGGCAATTGTGGGGAAGTGCAGAGCTGCAGGAGCTGTTATAGCCGCGGAGCTGTATCCATCAGTGGAGATGTCTAACCTCGGCCTGCCCCGGAACTCTTACTGCAGCAGCCGCCCGTCTAGGCAGGAACAGGAAGTCACTGTTGCAGTAAGAGTTCCGGGGCAGGCCGAGGTTAGACATCTCCACTGATGGATACAGCTCCGCGGCTATAACATTTAAAATAATAGCGATCCAAAGGGGGAGGGGAGAAGGTGCGAGGAAGTCTGGAGCTGCAGGGCCGACATTAGAGGGAGTAAGAGTTGATGGTGCCGCAGGGTCCCGCGGGGGGGGGGGGGGGGGGGGGGGGGGAGGAAGGAAGGAAGAAGAGGAACCGAAGCATGGCAATTGTGGGGAAGTGCAATCCCCCCAATGCGTCCCCTTACCTTACCTCCCCTTACCTTTGCGACGGTGTGTGCGCTGTGAAGAGAAACTTGTGCGCTGCGATGTACTATTTTGTGCGCGAACGCAGGCCAGCGCAGCTTAGCGGGAACACTGGAGAGGTCCCCCATACCCTTTATTAGCTTCTGTTTTGAGTCTGCCTTCGTAGGCTGCGAAACCTTTTTTGAATCAGTTATAGTCGATTAGATTTCAAACGTTACACTTCCAATCAGATTCTGAATCCTCTCTTTCCTTCCACATCTCGGCCTTTCTCAAGCACCCTGTGGAATGTCCATTCCATCGCCAACAAATTACCTGTTGGTTTTCAATGACCTCCTACAACTGAAGGCAAGATTTCTTTAAAATTTTAACGCCGGCGCTAAATTGTTTTCCGGCGGTTTAGCCTGCACGCATTTTAGCGGGTGGATTATCCAAACAGATCATCTCTGTCTTTAGCTAGGTTTCTAGCAGTCTCCGACAATGGCATGCAAATGGGCTCTTTAACATTGAAATGAGCCTTCCGGTGGATTCTTTAAAAATCGCCGAGGCATTTTCGAAGAGTGGCGTCGGCTTTTGGGAACAAAAAGCAACAACTGATCCGGGGGTGTTTTGACTGTGGCTAATGAAAAAAAAAAGTGTGTATCTATATATTTTTAGTGGAGGGTAGTAAAATCAGGCTTCTTTTGAGTTTTGGGGAGAGACAGTCATGTTTCATGCGCGCTTGTTAAAAGTCAACGTTTCTTCTTGAGCGCATGTATGATACCCTTGTCTTCTGTGTTTCTGGCTGCGGGTCTTGAAAAAACTAATTACAAGATTTATCTGAATTATAGTCGTTTTTTTGGAGAGAAAGGTATGTTTTATGCACGACTGAAAAAAAATTTGACGTTGCTTCTCCCTCGTCCTTCCATTTGCGCAGCGGGAGAGTGTTTACGTTTTTTTATACAGCATTTTTCTGCGCAAATGGAGAAAATCTTCGCTGCCGTCTTATTTACATGCGGGATTTGTTAAGAATGTCTCAGGTTTTTAGATTCGGATTTCAAAACGGCTGCGGTAGCAGACCGTCGCTTTTTAACGCGGGTTTTTGAAAATCCTGGCCTGAGTCCTTTAAGACAGTGTTCTTCAACCTCCGATCCATGGACCAGTGCCGGTCCACAGAAATTTCCTGCCGGTCCACAGGGCCAGCACGTGCATCAGGTCCAAAACAGTGTTCTTCAACCGCCGGTTCACTGTGCGATCAATGCGGCGTTATCTTTGAGCCAGTTCCCTCTTCTTCACTGATTCAGTGCACAAAGCCACGGGCAGTGGCTCTTACGGGCATCCTGCGCCTGAACCGGAAGCCTTCTCTCTGACGTTGCAACGTCAGAGGGAAGGCTTCCAGATGAGGCACGGGACGTGCAAGGTGCAATTATTACTATTATGGGGGCGGGGTCTGGGGTGGAGATTGGATAGAGATGGGCAGGGTCTGGCCCACGACTTAGCCCAGTGTTCTTCAACCGCCGGTCCACAGACCGACGCCGGTCCACAGAATAATTCTTTTATTTCTGCCGGTCCATAGGTGTAAAAAGGTTGAAAAACACTGCTTTAAGAAATGGTGAAAAGCATATTTATTTTTACAGACTTCTTCAGCAGCCTATGTTTATGTCCCGAGACCCAGATTCAATAAATAGCACCTGAAATTAGGCACCTAGATTGGTGTGCCTAGCTCAGGGGTAGGCAATTCCGGTCCTCGAGAGCCGGAGCCAGGTCAGGTGTTCAGGATATCCACAATGAATATGTAGGAGATGGATTTTGCATGCACTGCCTCCTTGAGATGCAAATCTATCTCATGCATATTTATTGTGGATATCCTGAACACCTGACCTGGCTCCGGCTCTCGAGGACCGGAATTGCCTACCCCTGACCTAGCTGATCTAACTGTCTAACTTGAGGCTCCTTTTATCAAGCAGCGGTAGAGCCTTTTACCACAGGCTGATGAGGTAAATGCACCTACGTTCATCCAAGTCCTGTGAACGTCAAATTATTTACCTCACCGGCCCACGATAAGACTCTACCACTGCTTGATAAAAGGAGACCTTAATTTTCTTAATTGGCTTAATGGGTGCCATTAATTGAAAGCACCATTTTAAAAAACTGTTTAAAAAATTTAATTAGCTGGTAGGGGCATCTGCCACTTGGAGGTAGGTGTCTACTCTGAGATGCCTACCAGCAAGTAGGTGTGATTAGGGGCAGATTAGGGGTGGATTTTAGACATGGTTTGACCTAGGCACATTCATTTAGGTCAGTGGTTCCCAAAACCTGTCCTGGGGGACCCCCAGCCAGTCAGGTTGTCAAGATATCCCTAATGAATATGCATGAGAGAGATTTGCATCTAATGGAAGTGACAGGTATGCAAATCTCTCTCATGCATATTCATTAGGGATATCCTGAAAACCTGACTGGCTGGGTGTCCCCAGGACAGGTTTGGAAACCACTGATTTAGGTCAAGAAAACCCAAGCCGATGGGGAGCACATTGTTGACCACCGTGGACAATTTCAACTAGAGGTATGGTGGCAGGGAAGAGGGTGTGTGTGTGTGGAGGGAAGGAATGAGAAGAGGTTGGGGACAGAGAGGAGGAGGGGTGTCGGCGCCCCCACCAACATGGTGCCTGGGTTAGCCCGCCCATCTCCCCTCCCCTTTTACTATGCCCCTCCCCCTTTACTATGCCACTGGCTGCAGAAAAAAAAGAGGATAGATTGAGACATCCAGGTTTTACTTCCATTGAAAGTAACGAAAGTAAAACCCAAATGTCTCAATCTGTCGACAAGGAGTATTCATTCCTAGGCTGCGCACTTGCTCTTTTGCAGTCATCGTAGTCAATGGCCAGCACAGTGAGGAATGGGCACAGTCACAGCATTCTTGGCAGATCCAAAGGAGTTCCGTCTTGGAGGTGTGTAAGTTGTAAGTTAACAGACATCCAGTTTTTGATTTCCGAGAGACAGTTTAGAAGTTTCACAATCTGGCCATTACAGGCTACTAGTGGCAGGTACGGTTGGATGTCACCTGCCAAGAAGTGAATCGGTATTTGATATTTGCAGGCTACTTCTAGGACAGGTCTAACGTAGAGATTGAATAATAGGGGGGACAACAGAGCCCCCTGTGGAACGCCGTATTTGATCGGTTTCGATAGCACGTCATTGAGCGGAACGCTTTGGGATCTGTTATTCAAGAAAGAGGAGAACCATCGTAGCGCAATGTCTCGGATTCCGATTTCAGAGAGCCGCTCTTCTTTTTTGTCTCTATCCCCGCAGCCCAGCATTTCTCTAATGACCACTCCCCCCCCCCCCAATGCAGTATTTCTATCCCTCCTCCTTCCACACCATCCCTTGGGTTCATCTTCTCTCCCTCTCCTCTGAAGAAACACATAAGCTCTTTTTGAATCTCATGGACTTTTTTTTTTGTCTGTTAAGATCTATTAATCACATTCTTCAGTGGCGCCACCAGAACTTCTTTCAGTTGCCTAAATGTATTGCAGACTCTGCCAGGTACTTCTGATCTGGATTAGCCACTGCTGGAAGCAGAATGCTGGACTAGACGGACCATCAGTCTGCCCCAACATGGCTGTTCTTATGTTCCTACGTTACAGAATTATCCATATATAACCATTACTATACAATTATGTGTCTTTGAATATCAAGATGCCAGAGTTAAGGAGTTGCCTGTTGGCTAAACCACCAGGCTGAGAACCAGTGAGACCAGCATTGAGACCCTGCAGAGGGGTACAGATAAAAGTAGAGATAGGTTAGGAAGAGTATAGATAGAAGAAAAAGGGGGATCATAGGGCTATGTCAAGGAACACCGGACAGGTCATAGACCTGCTGGGCCGCCGCGGGTGCGGACTGCTGGGTGCGATGGACCTCTGGTCTGACCCAGCGGAGGCAACTTCTTATGTCTTATGTTCTTATGAGGCATAGAACGATATAGGTGACTAAAAACTACACCAGGTGTACACCTGGTAGGGCCTCCGCGTGTGCGGATCGCCGGACTAGATGGACCGAAGGTCTGATCTGGAGATCTTATGTTCTCCCTCCGATGCTTCTTATGACTATAGGCAAGCCACGTCGCCCTTTATTGTCCCAAGTATTAATTTATATTGTCAGCACTCTTGGATCAGAGCCTAAATATGGTACCATGCATTGTTCCCTGCCTCGAGCTTCATTGGAAAAGCAAAGTCATTCAATATTTTCAATATCAACCTCTTAATAAACCAGGCCCGACATCAACTACCTAAGAGGCGTTGCAGTATTAACAAGTTCTACAGTGCCAGATCTACAGAAGTGAGCCCGTCTCCATCACTTTGCACCAAACCTTGCTGGGCATTTTTCTTCAGCAGCGGATATATAGCCATTCAATCTGAAACCATGCCAGCAAACGGTAACACCTCTAAACTCACACACCATGTTTATTTTGTCCAAACATTTGGGCGTTCCAGCCATTAGCCCAGCCACAGAAAAGGCCCCACACATCACGTAGGCGTCATTGTTCAAGGTACAAACAGCATTTCCAGAAAGGAGGGACTGGCCGGCTAAGCCGTACTCGGATAAGAAATTCACACAGGTACATTTGTGTAGCTCCTTAAGATTTTTTTATTTTTTCGCATTCAATTTCTATAAACGTTTCTGTGAACTGATCTCTTGATTCGGGGAAACATCAGCATTAGTGGCTATTCCTTGGCAGAAGACTTCCAACAACAGGAAAACATTAATGCCATTAAAAATCAATTACTGGAAGCAGAGTATTCTGAGCCCTGTCACTGAGCATACAATGACATACTGTTACTAATTCACTGACAGGAGATAACTATATACAGATAATCCTCTAGACAATTTCTTGCTGAAGAAGCCGAGGAAACGCTGTGTGACCATGCAGTTGAAAGCAGTATGTTTGTCAAACACTGGATCCGAGTCTTTGATTCTCTTCCTATGCCTGGCATCCGTTACTCACTCAGATTAATTGCTACTGCTTCCACAGACCTGTTATATAGCCTCGTGATTCCTTCTCAGCTTTGTTGACCTCATCCTGGCACAGAATTTTAACGTGTTTTTGTCTTTTTTTTTTTTTTTTTCTGTTCTTAAAAAAAAAACAACAACCACATACTTCCCAGTTTAGCCCACCCACACATCACGGAGCTTACGATTCATCAGCGTGCGGTTCAGTGCACACCGTCTCCACCTGACTGCTTTTTTTTTTTTGCTTTTTTTTTACCTGGTGCGTGACTTTCAATTGAAAATTCCAGCAGCGTGCAACTTGTCTTTGGCAAATGAATTGTAAGTGTGGCAGCTGCCAGATGTCTTCATTTTTAAAACACCTTCAAAACAGTTTCTGGCACCGTTCCACGTTCAAACAAGCTAAGCTGTAATTGCAGCTTCTGTGTCCTACACAAATGCAGGACAAAACTGAGAAGATGTTTTGAAGTCACATGAGTAAAAAAAAAAACCACCTAAAAATAGTTTATAGAAAAGAAATCTGCGTATATTTGGATGCGAGTTGTTTCTAGTATACAGAGCAAATGCGACATCAATTGGAATTACACCACACTCTTTATTTGGAATAAAATATCAGTTCAGCTTTCAGATTTTGACTACATATGTATACATAAGAACATAAGCAATGCCTCCACTGGGTCAGACCTGAGGTCCATCGTGCCCAGCCGTCCGCTCACGCGGCAGCCCAATAGGTCCAGGACCTGCGCAGTAGCCCCCTATCTATACCCCTCTATCCCTTTCTTCAGCAGGAAGTGTTTAGTCATAACTATTTGAACCTATCGAGTGTATGCATGAGGAGAGTGTGGCGCCGTGGTTGCAGCTACAGCCTCAGAACCCTGGGGTTGTGGGTTCAAACCCCGCGCTGCTCCTTGTGACCCTGGGCAAGTCATTCAGTCCTCCATAGCCCCAGGTATGTAAGAGCATACTATTTGCCGCTGCTAGGTCAGACCAGTGGTCCATCGTGCCCAGCAGTCCGCTCACGCGGTGGCCCTTAGGTCAAAGACCGGTGCCCTATTTGAGTCTAGCCCTACCTGCGTATGTTCTGGTCCAGGAGGAACTTATCTAACTTTTTCTTGAATCCCTGCAGGGTGTTTTCCCCTATAAGCCTCTGAAAGAACATTCCAGACCTCCACCACTCTCTGGGTGAAGAAGAAACTTCCTTACGTTTGTACAGAATCTGTCCCCTTTTAACTTTAGCGAGTGCCCTCTCGTTCTCTTCACCTTGGAGAGGGTGAACAATCTCTTTCTCTACTAAGTCAATTCTCTTCAATATCTTGAATGTTTCGATCATGTCCCCTCTTTTCAAGGGAGAAGAGGCCCAGTTTCTCCAGCCTGCTCATTGTACTACCTCCAGCCCCGTAACCATTTTTGTTGCTCTTCTCTGGACCCTTTCAAGTAGTGCTATGTCCTTTTTCATATACGGCGACCAGTGTTGGACGCTGTATTCCAGGTGGGGAGGCGTACCATGGCCCGGTACAACAGGCCTTCTTAATCATTCCTAGCATTCTGTTTGCCCTCTTCGCCGCCACTGCACATTGCACGGATGGTTTCATTGATTTGTCTACAAGTACTCCCAAGTCTCTTTCCTGGGGGCTCTCTCCGAGTATAACACCGGAAATCCTGTATTCGTGAGCCCATCGGAATAGATAGGGAAAATGCTTGAGTACCTGATTGTAAAACCACTTATATAACCTTGATAGGCGGTCTATAAAAACATAATAAGCTTGAAACATGCTTTGTTTTGCAGTTCCTTTCCCATAGGTATTGTAAGAATCAACTAACTAGCTAGTCACATACACCAGCTACACAAATTGTGGTAGGGTTGCTTCTCCACTGAGATTGTTGGCAAGAACCTTTCTAACTTCAAGTACAGTAGAATCTCTTACAGAACTACCTACAAAAACTTATTGCTGACTTTTAAATCCAAAACCTCCAAGAAATCAGAATTCATAAACAGATTACTTATCCCTTACACACCTATTAGAACACTCCAATCTCAAAACCAACACCTACTAATTATTCCAGCACTTCGACAGATAATACTCGAGCCACACGCTCATCAATATAGGATAGGAGTTGAGCTAGGTTATAGGAATAGTCAGGGACCACTGCACAGGTGATAGGCCTGAGGGGCCGCCGCGGGAGCGGACCGCTGGGCGGGATGGACCACTGGTCTGACCCAGCGGAGGCAAATTCTTATGTTCTTAATATTTTTAACTATAGCCCCTCAATTACAGAATTCAATGCCTAATCACCTCCGGGAAGAAATCAGCATCAACAGATTCAAATCAAACCTAAAGAACTTCTTGTTCAAAGATGCGTTCGACCTATAACTTACGCCAGTCTAATCCTATTTTCTACCACAGATGTAATCTCCCTTTCCTACATGTGCATACCCTCTATGTCAGGGGTGAGCAACGAGGGCCGGAATCCTGTGGGGTTTTCAGGGTTTCCCCAATTAATATGCATGAGATCCATTTGCATACAATGGAAGGCAGTGCATGCAAATAGATCTCATGCATATTCATTGGCAGGCTCACAGAAGGGCCGGGACCGCCAAGAGGAAGCAGCAGGACACCGGTAGGAGCTTCTACATGATGAGAGGGGGGTCGGGAGGCTGTGGGGGTGCGAGCGGTCCTTCAGGGTGGGGGTGCGGGTGCGGGTGGGAGTGCGTGTGAGCGGTCCTTCGGGGTGGGGGAGCGGGTGCGTGCGAGCGGTCCTTTGGGGTGGGGGTGCGAGCGGTCCTGCGGGGGGGGGTGAATCGGACGTCGGGGGGGCATCAGGCTTTCAGGGTGGGGACAGGACTTCAAGGGGGAGAGGAGAGTCGGGGCGGGGGAAAGGAGAGTCGGGGTGGCCAGAGGAGAGTCGGGGCGGGCGAAAGGAGAGTCGGGCGGCGACGGGAGTGTCGGGGCAGCATGCGCGGTATACGGGTGTGCGCGGTATATAAAATTTTTTTTTACATATATGTTGGTTTCCCACGCACTATACCCGTGTGCGCGTTTTACACGGGTGCGCGTTATCTACGTGAAAATACGGTACTTTGGAAAATTGCAAGCCATGGAATCGAGGGTGAAATACTCACGTGGATTAAAAACTGGCTGGAGCATAGGAAACAGAGAGTGGGGTTAAATGGACAATACTCGGACTGGAAGAGTGTCACCAGTGGGGTGCCGCAAGGCTCGGTGCTTGGACCCGTGCTCTTCAACATCTTTATAAATGATCTGGACATTGGTATGACAAGTGAGGTGATTAAATTTGCGGACGATATGAAGTTATTTAGAGTAGTGAAGACACAGGGGGATTGCGAAGATCTGCA